>NC_091471.1:5603907-6203907 GCF_036971445.1 Narcine bancroftii
TTATAGATCACACACTGATCATGTTGTAGATCACATGTGATCCACACTGCTATAGATCACACACTGATCATGTTGTAGATCACATGTGGTCCACACTGTTATAGATCACACCACTGATTCATGTTGTAGATCACACGTGATCCACACTGTTATAGATCACACACTGATCATGTGGTAGATCACACGTGATCCACACTGCTATAGATCACACACTGATCATGTTGTAGATCACATGTGATCCACGCTGCTATAGATCACACACATCCCCACTGCAAAAGATCACATACAAATCCTCAATGATGTAAGTCACACAGTGATTCGCGTTTTCATAGATCAGACACTGATCCCCACTGTTAGAGATCATTTATCTGCCCTGTTGTACTCACACACTGACCCACACTTTTACAGATCCCACATTGATTTGCACTCTTACAGATTCTACACTGATCCAACCTGTTATCGATCCCACACTGATCCCCACGGTTTTAGATCCCACACTGATCCACACTAGTGTGCATCACCCTCAGTAGATGGAGGAGGTTACCTGTAGATTTAAGTCATATGTGTGATGCTTTTGTTTGACTGGCTTCAATTAAAACAGGTGACGCGTATAGCGTGGGTAAATAAATTATTGATTACCTTCAAGTGTTATTCGATTGGGGACTGTGTCTGTGGAGTTATTGCTCTGTGCTTGGTGTCAGATGTGGCATCCCTGGTAGACTCTGATCTTCCCCGATGCCCACATCTGCTCCGGGTGCATCGAGCTGCAGCTGGTAAGGGACCGTGTTGTGGAATTGGAGCTGCAGCTTAATGGACCCGCAGCTCATTAGCGAGAGCGAGGAAGTGATGGACCGGAGCATGGAGAATACCTGTCAGGCCGTATCCCTCACCAGTTTGGTTAGTATTGGGAAGGATGACCCGACAGAGGACTTCCAGAGTGACCTGTCTGGCACTGAGCAAGGCCCTGTAGCAGAGTAAGGAAGCACGCTATAGTGATGGGGGAACAAACAGCAGATTCGGTGAGCCTGATTAAGATATCCGGTATGGTGTGTTAACTTTCTGGTGCCAGGGTGCAGGATGTCTCAAATCAGGTCCAGAAAATTCTGAGGGGAGAGGGTGAACAGTCATTGCACACGTCGATACCAATGACGTAGGTGAGTTAAGTGTGGAGGCCCCGAAGAGAGATTACAGGGAGTTTGGAAGGAAACTGAACAGCAGGACCTCCATGATGGTAATCTCAGGACTACTGCCTGTGTCCTGTGCTCGTGAGGGCAAAAATAGCGAGATCAGGTAGATAAATAATGGGGCTGAGAAACTGGCGCAGGGGAAACAGTCTTCTTTTGGGGAAGGTCCAACCGAAGCACAAAGGATAGGATATGCCTGAACCCAAAGGGGGCCCATACCCTGGCGGCAACTTTAACGGTTAGGGAGGGTTTAAACAGTTGGCTTTCACACTTACTTTCTACTCACAATACCACCTCAAATGATGCCATAGATGCTCAGTGATTACTTAAGGTGGGGTGTGAGTGGGAAGGGGCCCAATTGTTACTGAAATATTTTGCTTGAGAAAAATTGTGATTGGCCCATTTCCTTTGGAGTTCTGAAACCCTGCACATAACGAGTCAATGAGGGACGATTAAAACAGAGGTTTTCAAACTTTTACTTTCCACCCACATCCCACCTTAAGCAATCCCTTACTGATCACAGAGCACCGATGGCCTAGGGATTACTTAAAGTGGGATGTGAGTGGAAAGAAACTTTGAAAACCTCTGGTTTAAACTAATTTACCAAGTGACTGGGAATCAAAGTGTTAGGGCTGATGAAGGGGAAACAGCAGTAAATCAAAGATGGTGCAGAGCAAGGATGAAAGGCAAAATTATAGCCTGAGGGACGACAGAAACACTATGCATTCAAAGGTGTTATTCTTCGATGTACACAGCATTAGAAACAGGGTGGAAGGTCATAGTGAACAGCTACAGATTGGCGGGTCCGACGCTGTGGTCATTTCAATTTCGAAGATTTTTTTGAACTAAATAAATTTGCCGTGGCTGATATTACACATCTTTATTTATTTTTACGGCATCTATTCTTGACCGAACCTTCCTCATTTGGAAGATTAAAGAAATGATCTCTTTTGTAGATTGATTTACTGATGTCTTTTGAACAAAGGTAGAGCGGTTGATGAGATCTGTTTGGATTTTAGTAGGGCTTTTGATAAGGTTCCGCATGGAAGGTTAATAAGGAAGGTTCAGTGTCTAGGAATTAGTAGAGAGATTGTGACATGGGTTCAGAGGAGGCTGGGAGATAGACAGCAGAGAGTCATGGTGGACAACTGTCTGTCAGGTTGGAAGCCTGTGACAAGCAGGGTGCCTCAGGGATCGGTGCTGGGTTCGTTGCTGTTTATCATTTATATTAATGATTTAGAGGAGGGTGTGGTTAACTGGGTAAGCAAATATGCAGATGATACGAAGATAGAGGAGTGGAGGATAGTGAGGTAGATTTTCTTGGATTACAGAAGGATTTGGTTTGTTTGGAAGAGTGGGCTGAAAGATGGCAGATGGAATTCAATGTAGACAAGTGTGAGGTGTTGCATTTCAGTAAAAATAACCTGAATAGGACATATACAGTTAAGGGGAGGGCATTGAGGCATGCAGAGGAGCAAAGGGACCTGGGGGCTATGGTACAGAGTTCACTGAAGGTGGATTCCCATGTAGACAGGGTGGTTAAGAAGGCATATGGTATGCTGGCCTTCATAGATCATAGTATAGAATATAGGAGCTGGGAGGTGATGCTACGGCTGTTTAAGGCATTGGTGAGGCCAGGTTTGGAGTGAACTGTGCTCAGTTCTGGTCTCCAAATTATAGAACGGATATAGATAAGGTGGAGAGGGTGCAGAGAAGGTTTACAAGGATGTTGCCTGGCTTACAGCATCTGGATTACAGGGAGAGATTAAGGAGACTTGGACTTTCTTCATTGGAACGTAGACGACTGAGAGGGGACTTGATAGAGGTATTTAAAATTATGAAAGGAATAGATAGACTAGACATCAACAGACTCTTTCCCTTGAGGGCAGGGGAGGTTGGAACAAGAAGGCATGAGTTAAGAGTAAGGGGACAACACTTTAGGAGAAATATTAGAGGATGCTTTTTCACTCAGCAAGTGGTAGCAGAATGGAATGATCTTCCGAATTAGATAGTTGCGGCAGGGACCCTTCTGTCATTGGTTGGATGTGTACATGGAGGTGAGGGGTTTGGAGGGTTATGGGCAGAGAGTGGGAGGGTTGAGCTAGTGGAGTTGTTCTAGTGAACTGGTGTAGACTCAAACTTTCTACCAAATATAAATTACCATACATGCACTTGTTTAGCTAGCTACTGATTAGAAATTTCCTGAATTCGATATGTCTAATGATCTAACATTACAACAACCAGATTTACTTGACACTTTGTGTTGGTTAAATACCTTTCAGAAGGGTTTAGTTGTTAATCTTTATACTCATTAAATTTGAGATCAGTCCTCATGGATAAGATTTGACAAACATGGGAATGGGAACTTCAACTAACATTATCTCCTGAAACACAGGGATGAATTACTAGACTAGTTCATACTTCTTCACTCTGTGCACATCGTTCTATAATACAGTTAAAAATAATTCACAGGGCTCCTATGTCTAAAGATAAACTTTCCTAATATGAGCTCTACTTGTGATAGATGCAATACTGAGGTGGCTTCATTGACTCATATGTTTTGGTCTGGATTGGTGCTGTGTAATGAACCAGAGGTGATTAGAGGTAAAGAAGCCCCTAGGGGGCAGTGATCACAATATGACTGAAATTTGAAAAGAAGAGGCTAAAGCCCGATGTGTTGGCATTTCAGTGGAGGAAATGAAATTACAGCCGCACAAGTGTGGAACTGGCCAAAGTTAAGTGGAGAAGCACACTAATGGGAAAGACAGCAGATCAGAAATGGATGGAGTTCCTGCGAGAGGCATAGCGGTTAGTGCACCACCTTTTCAGCGCTCAAAATTAGGATCAGACCAGGGTTCGAATCCCACGGTGTCTGTAAAGGTTTGTACTTTCTCCCTGTGTCTGTGGGTTTTCCCCAGGGGCTCCAGTTTCTCCCCAAAATGTTCAAAATGTACCAGGAGTTTAGGTTAATGGTGCATAAATTGGGTGGAACTGACTTGTGGGCCAAAATGGCCTGTTACCATGCTGTAGGTTTATATTTTTTAAAAATGAGAAAAGTGCAGAACAGGTACATATCAAAAAGGAAGAAATTTGTGAATGTTAAAATGACAATTGTGGCTGATGAGGGAAGGTAAAACCAAAGTAAAGAAAAAAGAGAGGGCATAGAAGGGAGCAAAAATTAGTGGGAAGATGGAGGACCGGGAAACTTTAAAAAACAACTAAGTAGGTGGTTAGAGAGGAAAAGATGAACTATGAAAGGAGGTTAGCAAATAATATCAAAGAGGATAGTAAAAGCTTTTGAAATATATAAAGAGTAAAGAGTGACCAAAGTAGACATCGGACCAATAGAAAATAATGTTGGAGGAATTGTAATGGGAGAGAAGGAGATGGCAAAGGAACTGAATATTTTGGATCAGTCTTCACTGTGGAAGACATTCGTAGCGTATCGGACTCTCATGGCTCTCTCGGAAGAGAAGTGGCTGCGTCAAGATCATGAGAGAGAAAGTACTTGGGAAGCTCAATGGTCTAAGGGTAGATAAGTCTCCCGGACGGAATGGAATGCACCCTCGAGTTCTGAAGGAGGTCGCTGTAGAGATTTTGGAGGTATTGGTAATGGACTTGCAGGAATCACTGGAGTCTGGCATGGTGAACATCACTCCACTGTTTAAGAAGGGAGTGAGGAGGCAGCAGAAAGGAAATTATTGAAATATTAGCCTGACTTCAGTGGTTGGGAAGCTATTGGAGTCGAGTGTCAAGGATGAGATTATAGAATGCCTGGAGGTGCATGAAAAGATAGGTCCAAGTCAGCATGGCTTCCTTAAAGGAAAATCATGCCTGACAAACCTATTGCAATGTTTTGATGAGATTACAAGTAGGATCGGCAAGGAAGATGCAGAGGATTTTGTGTATTTGGACTTTCAAAGAGCCTTCAACAAGATGCCACACATAAGAAAATTAAACAAGATGAGAGCCCATGGAATTACAGGAAGGATACAAGCGTGAGTAGAAAACAGAAAACAGAAAGTGGGCATAAAGGGATTAATGTGAGGGAGAATATGTCACTGGAAAATAGGTGTTGGCGAGGGGTTAGGGATTGATGAGATGACTCTGAAGGTTGACACAGATTCAATGGGCTAAATGGCTTCTTTCAAAAGGAAGGAAATGTGGAACATGGGTAATCCTGGCTCCATACATGAAGAGATCAGGAGAAAGGGTGGATAAAGCGAAGGATGGAATTTGGCACAAAATGTTCCTCCTCAAACCCTGGCCAGAAGATGGTCCAGGTTCACTCATCAAGGAGTCAGTGAAGCTGTGGGAAAGAGCTGAGTGGAATTCATTCAAAAATAGGATGTTCCGTATATCCAACGAGAGGTCAGGTGGATCTGTGATGCAGTAAAAACACACAGAAATGCTAGATGAACTCAGCCAGTCTCGCAGCGCCCATAGGAGGTAAAGATATATTGCCGTCGTTTCGGGCCTGAGCTTTTGTTCAAGGAGTGAGCAAAGAATAGGCACCTGAATAAAGACTGGAGAGAGAAAGGGGGAAGTGGAAGGGGGGAGGAGTCCAGACCAATAGACAAAAGGTGTGAATTCAATTCTTCTTCAGCACAGATACAGGCCTTTCAGACCCACAAGCTCGTGCCACCCAATTGACTTACAACCCTTGGTATATTTCAAATAGTGGGAGGAAACCGGAGCCCCAGGGAAAACCAACATAGTCACAGGGTGAACGTACAAACCCCTTACAGACAGCATGGGATTTGAACCCCGGTCCCAAACACTGTCGCTGTAAAAGCATTGCATTAACCATGTCAATTGAGTATGATATGAGGGAAGGTGAGAATTGATTTTGGCTCTGTGGAAGGAGACAGAGGGAAAAAGGAAGAGAGAGCGAGAAGGAGCTGGGGGAAAGGTGATCGGGGGAAGAAAATGTTGAGGGGGAGGGGAGTTTGATGGAAACCGGAGAAGGCGATATCAATGCCATCCAGTTGGAGGGGGCCCAGATGGAAGAATTGGTTCCTCCAATGTGCAGGTGGTTGCATGAGGCCATAGACAGGTGAAATGAGAAGGGGAATTGAAATGGGTGCACATGCTGGTTCTCAGGATAACGCCATTACTTTGCATACAATGGAATCAAAGTAGGTGATCTGTTCCAACTGACCACTGTCTCACCAGAGGGTATTAACATCTACTTCTCTAACCTCTTTCTTTCCCTATCCTATTCCTTTCCTCCACCTCCCCACTCCCTTCCCTCTCCGATCAGTGAGCTACCCACTCCCACCTGTATCCACCTAACACCTCATTCTGGTTAGCCTGTACTCCTTTTCCTCCCCCTCTCCCCTGCCTTTTCATTCAAGAGCTTGTTTTTTTTTTGCTTATACCTAACCTTGGGGTTAAAATCCATACATCCCTCAAGGTCGCTGCACAGGTTGATAGGGTAGTTAAGAAGGCCTATGGCAGTAGTTCTCAAACATTTTCTTTCCACCCACATACCTCCTTAAGCAATCCCTTACTAATCACAGAGCACTGATGGCATAGAGATTACTTAAAGTGGAATGTGAGTGGAAAGAAAAAGATTGCAAACCACTGGCCTATGGGATGCTGGGCTTCATTAATATGGGGGACTGTGTTCAGGAGTCGAGAGGTCATGTTGCAACTCAGACCACACTTTGAGTGTTGTGTTCAGTTCTGGTCACCTCATTACAGGAAGGATGAGGAAGCTATGGAGAGGGGGCAGAGGAGATTTACCAGGATGTTACCTGGATTGGAAAACAAGTCTTATGAGGCAAGGTTAGCAGAGCTGGGACTTTTCTCTTTGGAGCGTAGAAGGAGGAGAGGAGACTTGATAATGATTTTCAAGATTACGAGAGGCATAGATAGGGCGGACGGCCAGCACCTGTTTCCCAGGGCAGGATCAGCAAACACCAGAGGATGAGTACAAAGTGAAGGGAGGGAAGTTTAGGGGAGACATCAGGGGAAGTTTTTTTTACACAGAGAGTTGTAGGTGTCTGGAATGCCTTGCCAGGGGTGGTGATGGAGGCTGAAACTATAGGGGTATTTAAGAAAGCTTAGACAGGCAGATGGATGTAAGAAAAATAGAAGGTTACGGGGAAGGGAGGGTTTAATATATCCTTTTTAAGGAATGTATGGGTTGGCACAACATGGAGGACCAAAGGGCCAGTACTGTGCTGTAGTGTTCAATGTGCTAAGTTCTCTGCAAGGCCCAGGCCTGAGGCGTTAGTGACCTTTCACTTCCTGTGAATTCTGTGTGACCTGCTGAGTTTCTCCTGTATATTCTCCAGTATTCATGATGAGTTCCACCGGCCAAGTGGCGGAGGGAAATTAGTCAAGGAAAAAGGAAGGGCCATCGACACTCCTGGGCATAAGGGGGAGTGTGTGGGGACAGGTTGTCCATGAGTGACAGCGCACTCACCTCTATTCTTGCCATTGACAGATTAAATTGCAGGCAGTTGCTCCCTCCCCTAGCAGCAAGTAATCCGATGAGGAGTGCGCATTCATCACAGACCAACCAAAAGAGTTTGTACGTTCTCCCATCATAGGCTTTCTGAGGATGCTCCCACTCTCTAAAAAATGCACAGGCTTCAGAGGTTAATGGGGTGTAAATGGGCCACATGGTTTTTAAATTTAAATTTAGATATACAGCACATCATTTACACCCCATTAACCCCCCCAGTACATTTTAAATGGTGGGAGGAAATGGAAGAAAACCCACGCATACACGGGGAGTATGTATAAACTCCTTACAGGGAGTGTGGGATTGAACCCCTGGTCTCGATCGCTGGTGCTGTAAAGGCATCGCACTAACCGCTACACCAACTGTGCCATCCAACAGTGTTCTCATGGAAAATACAATGCTGGAGAAACTCAGAAGGTCAAACTCAGCATTGTCTGCAGACTTTCGTGTTTTACTCCTCAAGGTTCAAGAACATGTAGATAGGGCGGTGAAGAAAGCTTTTGGTATGTTGGCCTTTAGAAATCGGAGTATTGAGTACAGGAGTTGGGACTTCATGTTAGAGTTGTATAAGACATTGGTGAGGTCAAATTTGGAATAGTATGTGTCATTTTGGTCGCCAAATTATAGGAAGGATATAAACAGAATAGAGAGTGCAGAAGAGATTTACAAGAATGTTGCCGGGGTTTCAGGATTTGAGTTAGTTACAGAGAAAGGTTAAACAGGCTGGGACTTTATTCCCTGCAGTGTAGAAGATTGAGGAGTGATTTGATCGAGGTATTTAAAATTATGAGGGGGACAGATAGAGTCAATGTGGCATTTTCCGTTGAGAGTGAAGGAGATTCAACCAAGAGGATATGGATTGAGATTGAAAGGGGAAGTGTTCAGGGGAAACATGAGGGGAGGTGGTGGGAGTGTGGAATGAGCTTCCGGCCGAAGTGGTCGTTGCGAGTTCGATGTTAATATTTAAGGAAAAGTTGGATAGGTATATGGACGGAAGAGGTGTGGAGGGTTGTGGGCCAAATGCGGGTCATTAGGACTAGGTGGGAGAAGGTGTTTGGCGTGGACCAGAAGGGCCGAATTGGTCTGTTTCTGGGCTGTAATTGTTACATGGTTAAACTTCCTGGTGAACCTAACCCGTACTATAAACTAGATTGGGACTACCAAAAGATCTGTTCGCTCTAATAAGACCACTTTTTTTTGTGCATTTGGGAATATTTAGTTATTTGTCCCTTTGATGCTTAGAATCTCTTTTTCTGTCTTTCATTTGTGGTGATTTAAATGTTTCCAATTGCAGTTGGTGAAGCTTCAAAGCATGGTAAGGCTGGAGGTACTCAGCAGGTCTCGCAGCGTCCACAGGAGGTAAAGATATACAACAGACGTTTCCCGGCCTGGGCCCTTCTTCAGACACTGAGTTCTTCCAGCATCCCTGAGCTTCTACTACCATCGCCGCTTCCGTAGACTTGCACATTTCACTCCAGTGTGTCTTAAATATGTGTTTGGCTGCAGCAAGTAAGAACGTTGAAACATCTGTTCATTCTACATATGTATATGGCAATAAGCTCTCATTGAATTTCATTATTATTCATGCCAGCACCCAACCTGCATTTTGGAAAGAGATAAACGTCTCCACTTCAGTTATCCAGTCGTTCTCAAGCTATATTTTTCCACTCACATACCACCTTAAATAATCCCTTACTAACCACAGAGCCATAGGTGCTCTGTGCTTAGTAAAGGATTACCTAAATTGATATGTAGAATATAGAACATAGAACACTACAGCACGCTATAGGCAATGCTAAACCATCCCTACCCAGCAACCCTCTAATTTTCTTCCCTCCATGTGTCTGTCTTAGAGTGTCTTAAATACCAATAATGTTTCAGCCTCCACCACCATCCCCGTCAACACATTCCCGTCCTCTACAACTCTCTGTGTAAAAACACTTACCCCTGACGTCTCCCCTAACCTCTCCTCCCTTCACGTTGTACAGATGTCCTCTGGTGTTTGCAGATCCTGTCCTGGGAAACAGGCACTGCCCATTCACCCTGTCCATGCCTCTCATAATCTTGTCGCCACTATTAAGTTTCCTCTCATCCTTCTACGCTCCCGAGAAAATAGTCCCAGCTGAGTGGGGAAAATAAAGGTTGAGAATCTCTGGGGCTGCACTCACTGAGCCCAACCCCCCCTTCCCCAATCAATTCTCACCTCTCCCTTTCCTGTCCTCCAATCCATGTCCAATTAACACCAATTATGTCTGTTGGTTTGTGCTCCTCCCCCTGCCCTTTCTTAACTTCTCTCCAGGTTGGTTGGTCAGGTCTATGGATGAGAAGAAGATGGAGGGTGATGGGCATTGTGCAGGGAGGTGGGACTAGAAAGGGGTGTTTGGTTCGGTGCGGACTAGAAGGGCCTAATGGCCTGTTTCCGTGCTGTAATTGTTATGTTATGTTATGTTAATCGAACCAAGGTGGAACTTACACAATGAATGGTAGGGTCCTGGAAAGTGTTATAGAACAGAAAGACCTAAGGGTACTTCATATTTCACTTGGGCACCCTCCAGTCAGATGATTGCTAACATCAACTTCTCCTGTTTCCGTTAGCCCCCAACCTCCATCTTTCCCTATGTCTCCTTTCCCGCAGCCTTGTCTCTCTCTCTCTCTTCTGTTTTCCCTGTCTCCTTTACCCGAGCACTGCATTCTTAGATCTAAACACCCCCATCAGTTCTCACTTTCCCTTTCTCATGGCCTGCATGTGCAATTATCGCCTTTTGTCTGTTGGTGTGTACTCTCCCATTCCCCCCCCCCCCACCTTTCTCCCCTTCTCCCCAGCCTGATAATTCAGGCGCCTGCCTCCTTTTTACTCATCCCTTGAACAAGGGCCCAGGCCCGAAACATCGGTAATATATCTTTACCTCCTGCAGACGCTGCGAGACCTGCTGTGTTCCTCCAACATTTCTGTGCTTTTACCACAATCGCAGCAGATTTTTGTGTTTCACTCTCGGAAAGGGCAGACAGGTGGAGAAGGTATTTGGCATGCTGGCGTCTATTGGGCAGGGTACTCAGTACAAATATCGGGACCTCGTGATTCAGCTGTACAAGGCATGAGAGGACTGTGCGAAGTTCTGGTTGACCAGCTGTAGGAAGGACATCAATAAAATGGAAGGGGCATAGAGGATGTGGCCGGGACTGGAGGCTTGAATTATGGAGTCACACAGCATGGGAACAACTTGCCCCTGCCAAGCAAAACTTCCCACCCACACTAGTCCCACCTATCTGCGTTTGGCCCACATCCCTCCAAACCAATGATTTTCAAATTGCCCCCCCCACCTCAACTCACATCCCACCTTAAGCAATTCCTAACCATCAGTGCTCTGTGATTAGTGAGGGATTGCTTAAGGTGGGATGTGAGTGGAAGGGAAGGTTGAGAATCACTCCTCTAGACCCAATTGTTATTGAAATATTTTGCTTGAGAAAAATTGTCACTGGCCCATTTCTTTTGGAGTTCTGAAACCGTGCACATAACGAGTCAATGAAGGACAATTAAAACAGTGGTTTTCAAACTTTTTCTTTCCACCCACGTCCCACCTTAAGCAATCCCTTACTAATCGGAGCACCGATGGCCTAGGGAATATTTAAAGTGGGGCGTGTGTTGGGGGGGGGGTGTTTGAAAACCACTCCCCGATATCTATCCAATCACCTCCTCTGGCAGCCTGTTCCATACACCCACCACCCCTGTGTGTAAAAAAAAAAATCACCCCTCAAATTCCTGTTATATCTCTCCCCCTCACCTTTGGGTGGCATGGTTGGTGTAACGGTTAGCGCAACGCCTTTACAGCGAGTGGGTCTGGAATTTGAATCCCGCTCTGTTTGCAAGGAGTTTGTACGTTCTCCCCGTGTCTGCATGGGTTTTTCCCCGGGGGCTCCAGTTTCCTCCCAATCCTTCAAAATGTACCAGGGGTTGTAGGTCAATGGGGTGTAAATTGGGCGGCACGGGCTTGTGGGATGAAATGGCCTGTTTAATTAAAATTTAATTTTAAATTTTAAAAAATTAAATGTGAAAAACAATGTCCTCTGGTTACCCACTCCACTACTCTGGGAAAAAGATTCTCTGTATCCCTGATCCATCCCTCTCACAATTTCATGCACGAAATCCCCTTCATCCTCAATATCGGGACAGGCTGGATAGGCTGAATCTTTATTCCCTGGAGCAAACCTTTTTTCCCCACTCGCATACCACCTTAAGTAATCCCTTACTAAACACTTATGGCATCCTATGCTCTGTGGTTAGTAAGGGATTATTTAAGGTTGCATTGGAGTAGGGAAAAATGGTTGAGAACCACTGCCCTGGAATATCAAAGGCTAAGAGCTGACCTTACATACAGATTTACAAAAGCATGGGGGCATGGATAAAGTGAATGCTCACAATCTCTTTTTCAACCAGCATAGATGGCTCCAGAACCAAAGGGCATGCGTTTAAAGTGAGTGGGGAAAAGCGTAAGAGGGACCTGAGAGAACATTCTTTTCACTCAGGGGCTGGTCCGTGTCTGGGACGAACTGCCAGAGGTGGCCATTCAACAGGTTTACGAAGAGGAAGGGGTTGGAGGGATGTGAACCAAATTGTTTTCATTTTTAAATTTCTTTCAATACAGAGATGCAGCATGGGGGACAGGCCCTTCTGGCCCACGAGCCTTGTGTATTCTAACACTTGCGGAATCTTTGCAGGCTGTGCATTTATGTTCCCGCCTCTATCACAGTACGAAATAAAGGTACATCCCGTTTTACAAATATTCGCTTTTACAAAGAAACCTGTTTTCACTTTTATGAAAGGATTTGAATAGGTTTTCACTTTTGTGAAAGTAGTCTCCAATAGTAGTGAATGGATCTTTGCTTTTCACCATTTTGGCTTATGAAAAGTTTCATCGGAACGCTCTAGTTTCGTAAAGTGGGGTGTACCTGTATTCAATCTTTCAAAGATTGTGTATGTAAATATGAGGTAGAAACCAAAGGATGTGGGTTCAAGGGGAAAGGAGAAAGGTTTAAACTAGTGGTTCTCTCACCTCTCTTTTCCCACTCACATACCACCTTAAGTAATTCCTGACTAACCACGGAGCACCTACATCTTGTGGTCAGTTAGGGATTACTTTAAGGTGGTATGTGAGAGGGAAAAGAGAGGTGACCAGTGGTTTAAAGGGAACAGAGTGTGATGGGGGTGTGAATCGAGCTGAAGTGGTGAATGTGGGCTCAGTTTTAACATTAAATAAGAATACAGGAACATGGATGGGAGAGGTATAGAGGGCTATGGACTGGTTTCAGGTCAGTGGAACTAGGCAGAATAATAATTCAGCACTAGAGGGGCCGAAGAATTCTATGGTTCTAAGTGCTAGATTTCAGGATCCCCTCCCCATTGAATGTAATTTCTATCTGTAATTTTTGGGAAATGGAGAGAAGCTCCAAGCCATGTTCTCTAAAACTGATGAGCATTATTTACTCCTGCACTGCAAAATATCTGGGTGGGTGTACAAAGCCAGCTCAGGCAATCTGGACGAAATTCCCTCATCTCAACCTATTTATACACACAGTCAGGCATGAACACACAGAATCACATGTACATTCACAAAGACACATAGGAACATAGGAAGAGGAGGAGGCCAAAAATGGCCCATCGAGCCTGCTCCGCCATTCAATACAATCATGGCTGATCTAATTTATGACCAAACTTCACCTACCTGCCTTCTCCCCATATCCCCTAATTCCTCTATCATGTAAAGACGGACAAAGCACAGACACGGACACACAAGAGGCAAAAATGCAAGATCCCACATACAAACGAATTACAGATATATAAAGTTAAAGCATACATAGGCAAACACACACACACATATATACAGGCAACAAAGACACACACGCTGACACAAACTCACACATAGCCATAATTATTGCAGGCACATCTGCATGCATTCAGGCACATTCTCTTCTCTCTTTCTCTCTGTCTCTTGCACACACAGGCTCTCTCCTCTCTCATATATACACATACACACTCATATATATCTCACACACTCATACACACCTCATCCTCTCTTTCTCTTCCTCCTTCACTCACTCACACAGTCACAAATATCATTCCGTTGGGAACACACTCCAGCACACCCCTACTCTCCAGATACAGGCATACATACCCATATCAGTTACACACACCATTCATTCTCTCTCTCTCTCTCACACACACACACACACACACACACACACACACACACACACACACACACACAGACTGATATAGCTGTAAGTGGTTATATGGTTATATACACAGACAGACAGATATATATATATATATATATATATACACACACAAATATATACATACACAGACAGAGACATACACAGATACACCCACCCACACAGACAGATATATACATACACAGACAGAGACATACACAGATACACCCACCCACACAGACAGATATATACACACAGACAGAGACATACACAGATACACCCACCCACACAGACAGAGACATACACACAGACAGAGACATACACAGATACACCCACCCACACAGACAGATACATACACACAGAGACATACACAGATACACCCACCCACACAGACAGAGACATACACACAGAGACATACACAGATACATCCACCCACACAGACAGATACATACACACAGAGACATACACAGATACACCCACCCACACAGACAGATACATACACACAGAGACATACACAGATACATCCACCCACACAGACAGATACATACACACAGAGACATACACAGATACACCCACCCACACAGACAGAGACATACACACAGAGACATACACAGATACACCCACCCACACAGACAGAGACATACACACAGAGACATACACAGATACATCCACCCACACAGACAGAGACATACACAGATACACCCACCCACACAGACAGATACATACACACAGAGACATACACAGATACATCCACCCACACAGACAGAGACATACACAGAGACATACACAGATACACCCACCCACACAGACAGAGACATACACACAGAGACATACACAGATACACCCACCCACACAGACAGAGACATACACACAGAGACATACACAGATACACCCACCCACACAGACAGAGACATACACACAGAGACATACACAGATACACCCACCCACACAGACAGAGACATACACACAGAGACATACACAGATACACCCACCCACACAGACAGAGACATACACACAGAGACATACACAGATACACCCACCAACACAGACAGAGACATACACACAGAGACATACACAGATACACCCACCCACACAGACAGAGACATACACACAGAGACATACACAGATACACCCACCCACACAGACAGAGACATACACACAGAGACATACACAGATACATCCACCCACACAGACAGAGACATACACACAGAGACATACACAGATACACCCACCCACACAGACAGAGACATACACACAGAGACATACACAGATACACCCACCCACACAGACAGAGACATACACACAGAGACATACACAGATACACCCACCCACACAGACAGAGACATACACACAGAGACATACACAGATACACCCACCCACACAGACAGAGACATACACACAGAGACATACACAGATACACCCACCCACACAGACAGAGACATACACAAACAGACCCACACAGGTGCGCATGGACCTCTACTATTCAGACACACACTAAGTTCGCTGACGGGAGCCACATCCAACAGGTTGTCTCTCAGTCACATTCCCGTCCTCCCGCTCACATCCGCATGACCGATGAATCGCCAAAGAAGCAGCGAGAGACCGGGGAGAGGCGACTCCGGGAATGGGAAACCGGCCGCCACGGCGAGACCATTCCCCGCAGCGTCTCAAAGTCGCTTCCGAACGTCCCGGGGTCGCTATGTCAATGCCTCTCCCGGGGGAGCCCCACTGCGGCAAATTTTCAGATTCAATTGGATGCCCCGGTCAACTTTGAGAACACTGCAGCACAGCCATTCGGCCCTTCCAGTCTGTGCCGAACTCTTATTTTTGGAGCCTCGTCCCACTGAGCTCCAGACCCCCTTCCCATCCAAATTCCTCTTAAAACCCGCATTTCGTTCATTGCTCGGGGTGGCCCGCTCTGCCATCTACCCTCTGAGCAGCTTCGTCGCCCCACGCCTCTCTCTCTCTCTGCGGGGTGGGAGACCCCTCAGCTCTTCTCCCATCCCAAACCCCCCTTCCTTTCCCTGCCCGGTCTGAACCTCTCCCACATCGCGGTCCCGCGCAGGACTCGGAGGCAGGTGCACCTGTCTTAACCCGCGCCAACGCGCAAAAACAAGCGGCTGGAGGCGCGGGGTGGGGGGGACTTGTTGGAATTTATTTTGGGGGGGAGGGGGAGGAATGTCGGCAAAGCGCAGGCTGATCCTAAAGAAGGAGAAAGAAAAATACATAATTCGCTTCCAAAACCAGCCAAGAAAAGCGTTTGGATCCGTGGCAGGTTCCGAACCCCCAATCGAGTGCCAATCGGATCCCTGAAATCCAAACAACCGCAAACGCGCCTTCGGCAAAACAGTAAAATTACGGACAATCGAAAAAGAACCGGTTAAAAGAGTTCTATTGAGATAAAACAGCGGAAATTGTGCGTTGAAGCCTTGGCGCGGTTGGAAACTTACCTTTGCAGAGTCGGCGACAGGTCGCCGTCCCCGCCGCTCTTTCCCGGTCCCTTTCCACCCGTCGTTGGGAATATATATTTTTTTCGTTGGATGGGAACAATTTAAAATATAGAGATGATTTTCTCCACTTATATATAGACCAAACTTGAACCGCACGGCCCCTCCCTCTGGGTGACGTGCCGGGCTGTCTGTACCATTATGAATATTCAAGCCTTCGAGATGTTGGCTCCTTTCTATTTGCAAAATAACAGGACCTTTGCAAAATAAAAATACATAGAAGCTTTCGGGTTAAATGACCGGGCTTTGCAACCCCGGACCGTGCGCTGGGGGAAGTTACAACGGCTCGCTCTTGTCATTTGCATTGGGAGACTTGGCGTCTGCTCCCCTCGGTGGTGGGGGTTTACTTGTTATTACAATCAAAAATAATAGCGTTATCCCCCCCCCCCCCCCCCTCGCCGCTCCGACCCCTGGGAAGTTTAAACCTGCCCCTGTCACACGATTCTTATCCCCCATCTCTAAAGCGGCGTCGCTCCTGTTAAACTAACAAGGTCAGCTTATGTTTAGGAAATTTTTTCGTTTCTTCCCCCCTCCCCCTTCACCCCCCCCCCCCCACCGGGGATGAGTTTATGCATATTTATAATATTATTTCATGGATTTCTCCCCAATAACTCTGATGCGCTCTCCTGGCCGCTGGAGTTTTCTCTCACTTTCTCTCTCGAGTCCCCAAGATCAGGCAGCCCCTGGTTCCCTCTCTGCAACCAGACATCATTTGGGGGGGGGGGGTAGGGTTGGTGCCGAGATGCCTGGAGGTCTCGTCATTGCCCATCTCATCGCGCCTCGGTGGCAAAGACGATGCAGCGGATCCTGGCATCTGACTGCGTTTGCATCGGAGATGGGGGATGAAACGCGGCCGACGGGTGAGGGGGTTGACACTGCAGTTCTTGCTTGGTTTCTGATGCCCCTCATCTGGAGACACAAGACGCAAGAGAACATAAACCAGGCGGCTGGAGGGGCTGCGACCCGCGGAGTTCCTCCAGCAGGATATGCCCCGTTTCTGTACCCGGCGGGATAGGCACGCACCTTCAACTCACCCAGTAGGAAATACTGAGGTGCCATCCCTCCCGGAGGGTCGCAAGGCAAGCGAGAACGATGGCTATGCCCTGGTGTGGACATTATCACCCGTTTCCTTCAATCTGGTGTTGGCCTACGATGTGTGGCTGGAGTTGTCCCGATCGCCAGACTCGCTTCCCCACCAGTAACATCGGGGAGGCCAATTGGTGGGTTCCCGAAAAGAACATGTTCTGGTATATGGATACATAGGTTATGGTACATAGATACATCTGTTGTGGTACATAGATACATATGTATGGTACATAGATACATCTGTTGTGGTACATAGATACATATGTATGGTACATAGATACATCTGTTGTGGTACATAGATACATATGTATGGTACATAGATACATCTGTTGTGGTACATAGATACATATGTATGGTACATAGATACATCTGTTGTGGTACATAGATACATATGTATGGTACATAGATACATCTGTTGTGGTACATAGATACATATGTATGGTACATAGATACATCTGTTGTGGTACATAGATACATATGTATGGTACATAGATACATCTGTTGTGGTACATAGATACATATGTATGGTACATAGATACATCTGTTGTGGTACATAGATACATATGTATGGTACATAGATACATCTGTTGTGGTACATAGATACATATGTATGGTACATAGATACATCTGTTGTGGTATATAGATACATATGTATGGTACATAGATACATCTGTTGTGGTACATAGATACATATGTATGGTACATAGATACATCTGTTGTGGTACATAGATACATATGTATGGTACATAGATACATATGTATGGTACATAGATACATCTGTTATGGTACATAGATAGATATGTTCTGTTATATAGATACATATGTTTTGGTACATAGATACATGTTATGGTACATAGATACATATGTTGTGGTATATAGATACATCCATTATGGTACATAGATACACATGTTGTGGTATATAGATACATCTGTTGTGGTATATAGATACATATGTTATGGTACATAGATACATATGTTATGGTACATAGATAAATATGTTGTGGTATATAGATACATATGTTATGGTACATAGATACATGTTGTGGTATATAGATGCATCTGTTGTGGTACATAGATACATATGTTGTCGTATTTCGATACACGTTCAGTACATAGATACACATGTTGTGGTATATAGATACATATGTTGTGGTACATAGATACATATTATGGTACATAGATACATGTTCTGGTGCAGAGATCCATATGTTGTGGTATATAGATGCATCTATTGTAGTACCTATGTATACATGTTCTGGTACATAGATACATGTTCTGGTCTATAGATACATGTTATAGTACGTAGATACATATGTTATGGTACGTAGATACATATGTTATGGTACATAGATACGTGTTATAGTACCGAGATACATATTTTCCACATAATTCTGTTTTTGCTATAGTCCATCGAAATCTACAGCGCAGTACAGGCCCTTCAGCCCACAGAGTTTTGCCGAACTAATAACCCACCCTATTTTTCGGACGCCGACCCGCTGAGTTGCTGGAGCTTGGTGTTTTCACTTCACCCTCACACTCGATGGTGTTTGCCCTCACTTTTAGGTCCATGCTCTGGCCGTGCAAATGTTCCGGACAGTTCAGTTTGCAGCCGGGTCTGTCTCCCAGTGTTTGCGCTATTCCTTTTGAGAACAGGTTGAAGCGAACTCGAGGTGCATATCGCCCCAAACGTTTTCTTTAAACCCAACCTTGCAACCTGAACGCCTGGACGCGTTCACCAGTGTCCCTCTCGGAGAAACACTGTGGAACCGAGCTCTTTGCTTCTGCCCGACGACATGTTCAGACAAGTGGTGGGGGGGGGGGGGGTGATGCACATGTTTCTCCAATTCGACCTGCTCCACGTCTTTGAAATGACTGCCTGGGGCTCGACAGGCGCCCAAGGTGACGGACGATGTTTAGCTGGAAACAGGACAGGGTCCACACTAAGAAGGGTCAGTGCAGGGTGGAGGAGATCCTTCTACCTGGAGGAGCTTCTTTGGGCAATTTCGTGCGAGTGCGTTTGTGTGCGCGGTGCTTGGACACGCCAGGGAATAGACGTGGGGCTCGCTTGCCCAGAGACCCTCGGGGAGGCACCGCACCTCAGTGGTCCCTTGACTCGCTGTGTCGTGGATCTGTATAGAGTTTATGCTTGGGAGGAAAGCCACGCTGCGGTTACTTGGTGTGAAGCAGCGTTTAAAATGCGTACTGATCATTCAAAGGGTCGTTTCGTTTCACTCTTCTCCAGTGAAACATTTTTTTCCCTCTGCGAGGCTGTTTAGAAAAGTTGGATTAAAGATCTCGTTTGAATGCACGAATTTGCAAAAAAAAAGTTCTGGAAGAGGCGCGGGTGAGTTGTCCGCCCCTTGGGATAGAATTTGCGGGCAAAGTCTCCCGGAGTGGGGGGGTGGGGGGCACTCACTCCCCCTTCCCCTTCCACGGCTAGTGACCTCCCCCCCCCCCCCCCCCGACCGGCGCCACCTCGATCCCCAGCAGGTGAGAGGGGGGCCGCCTGTTGCTTGAACGAGGAGGCGGCAAGGTCCCGGGGTAGGGGGGGGGGGGTGGAGGTAGAGAGAGGCTCTGGAGCCAGACGGGCCGAAGAACAAAGCCATGTGCTGGGGGTGGGGGGGCGAGCCGGGGCGGGGTGGGAGAGAGAGAAAGTTCGGAACCGTTTCTCCAGACCTCCCTTCGTCCTCATTTTCCGCACTGGCTCCTTTTCCCCGGGCTCTGTCACCCTGGGACCCCGGCACGTCTCGGCTTATCCAAGGTCCTGAATTGGCAAGGGTGCGCCCTCGGAGCCTGGAGAGAGGGGAGACAATCGACGCTGCTCCACCTCACCGCCTCTGCTCGCCGCTACCCTCGGGCAGGAGGTGCAGAAGCCCGAATTCCACGTTAAGGAACAGGTTGTTTTGCAAAAATAAAAACTTGAATCAAAATGTACAAAACCGCGCAGTCTTTTCGCATCTTCATTGTGGTACAAGTCCCACCCGATGAAACAACGTTCTCTGGTCCTCCGTGCAAAACACGCAGACACACAACCGGACACAACACACAGGAGGGAGGCTCTTTATCTAAGGCTCTTTCAGGTGGCCAGAATACCCCAATGGAAAGCCGCCTATGCGGCTGTTGGGATACCCACCTGAAAGAGCTGGAGGTCCCTCCAAGGCACAATTTCTAACCCTAATCACCAGAGCTCTGAAGTCCCCCTAGGCACCTGAATGCAGCTACATATGCAGGAACTATTCATATCAACAAATAGATAAATGTTGTTTCCATGAATATGGAGTCTTGGATGGTTAGTGGGAGCTGTTCATGCCAGGCCATGCCCTCTTCACCCAGGCCATGCCCCTTTCACTCTGCTACCATCGGGGTAAAAGGTACAGGAGTCTAGGACAGGACAAGGGCGGCTTCTTCCCCACTGCCATCAGATTCCCAAATAATCAATGAACCACAGACACTGCCTCACTTTGACTTTTTCTTACAATATTTGTATTTATTTTTGTCAGGCAGTTTTATATAAATGTTTGCCCTGTGATACTGCATTGACTTGTTCGTGTCAATAAATTTTAATTCTCGCTGGCCGTGGGAAGAAGCTGCTCCTCAGCCTGGTGGAGCTGGCTCTGATCCTCCTGCATCTCTTCCCCGACAGGAGCAGCTGAAAAACGTGTCCACTCAAGTTTACTGCCATACGATTGTACCAGTACAACCTGACGAAACAGCCTTCTCCGGTCCTCAGGGCAAAATACACAGATACACAACCAGACGTAACACACAGGAGGAAATTTGCAGACGCCATGGTTGTCCTAAAAACACAATGCTGGAGAAACTCTGTTGTCCTTTGATGGGGCAAAGATGAAGATGGATAACCAACATTTCGGGCTTGAGCCCGTCATGAAAAAATATTGCCAGGCACCCGCTCCCGATGGGGAAGCTAAACAATGCTGTGTGTGCAGGGTGGAAGGCATCCTCAATGATTTTGTGCCTCAGTGATTACATTCTCAAATTTTCTGCACTCTTATGGCCTCTTGGAGTTACTCCCCTTCTGTTGTTTGATGGGCTTCCCCTTGGTCTCAGACCCTCAATGACTCTAGAGCAGCCATTCTCAATGGGGATCATATGCAGGGTCTGTGCCAAGAGGGGGCATCCATTGGCATTGCTTCTCCCAAGCGAGGTGCTGTGCCGCCCCTATATGATCATGGCCATCACTCACCGTCAGACCCCCCTCCAGCGTCCAACCTCATCAGCGGCTCGTGACGCTCGATGACTTAAAACAGTGCTCTCAGCACCAACACCGGAGGGGCCGATGGTGGCATCAGCGCCACCCCCCGGTGAGCTTTGCACCATCCCCACCCCCATAAAACGCTAATGCCCCCCACTAACATTCATTCTGACACCAACATTGGTACTACGCCAACCCCCACCCCCACGGAGAGGACACAGCACCTTGAAGTAAAAGCCTTGTTTTCTTTTCACCCCACGTAACATAAATGTTTTGTTCTTACGTAGTCGATAGGCGAGAAGTACCGAAGAAACCAAAACTTGACTGCTTCACAGGGAAGGGGGCCCATAAACTTTGAGCAGAGTCTTGGGGGAGGAGGAGGGGGCATGGCTAAATAAAAGGTTGAGAATGGTGGTCCTGAACTGCTGCCCTTCCCCACTCCACCCTCGCATTGGCTGTGCCAAGCCTCAGGACATACTCCTGCAGCTTGGAATGTGTTAGTCGGCAGCATTCCCGCACCAACATCAACCATATATATTTATTTGTAGAGTGGTTCCCCCCCCCCCCATCCACGGTTTCAGTTACCCGCAGTCAACCGTGATCCAAAAATATTAAATGGAAAATTCCAGAAATAAACAATTCATAAATTTAAAATTGTGCACTGTTCTGAGTAGTGTTAAGAAATCTCGCACCGTCCCGCCTGGAACGTGAATCATCCCTTTATCCACCCTATATACACTACCCGCCCCTTAGTCACTTAGTAGCCGTCTCGGTTATCAGATCGACTGTCATGGTATGGCCATACTTGTGTTCAAGTGATCCTTTTTAAAAAAAATATTATTATTATTGTTCTCTTTTATTAACATTTATTGTTGTTAATCTCTTATTGTGTCTAATTAAACTTTATCATAGGTATGTAGGTATAGAGCATACATCGGGTTCGTATTCAGGCATCTGCCGGGGTTCTTGTAACATATCCCCCACGGATAAGGGCAGACTTCTGTATGGATGAAGAACTTGTCCTGCATGTATATTGCTTGTCTGTGTGTTATGTCTGATTGTGTGTCTGTGTGTTTTGCACTGAGGACTGGAGAAGCTGTTTATGTTAGGTTCTACTTGTGCAATCAGCTGTCAATAAACTTGACTTGATCTCAGATAGGTTTTGGCAGACCAAAGGGTTTCTCTGAGTTGATGGTCTTCCAGCTGCTCTGGGTGTCTGAGTCTGTGTGCTTCCCCAGGAATAGCCGTAGATCACGCTGCTGCTGGGGATGAATCTAAGAGGTGGGCAGTTTCTTTCCAACAGCTATCGTACCCCTGTTGCTCCACTCCTGAAGTAATCCCATACCACAGAAAATCCTGTCCGCACCATTATTTTAAATTTCAAATTTCAAATTTTAAATTTAGATATACAGCACAGTAAAACGGCCCACAAGCCCATGCCACCCAATTACATCCAATTAACCCATAACGATGGTTCGTTTCCAACGGTGGGAAGAAACCGGAGTCCCCAGGGAAAACCCACGCAGACACGGGGAGAATATACAAACTTCTCACAGACAACATGGGATTTGAAACCCAGTCCTGATCGCTGGTGCTGTAAAGTTGTGGTACTAACCGCTACGCCAACTGTGCCACCCAATGCCACTTATACCATGCTAACTGTGAGTATTTACTCCATCTGGGCACCCTCCAACCAGATAGTTAGTCCTTCCCCTCCATATATCTCTATGGAGTCATTCCTCTCGCTCTCTCTCTCTCTCTCTCTCTCTCTCTCTCTCTCTCTCGCTCGCTCGCTTGCTCTCTGTCTGTCTCAGTCAATTCTCACCTTTCCTCTCCTGTCCTCTCCTATCCACCACATCCAATTCACACCCTTTGACTGTTGGTCTGCTCTCCTGGATTGGGACTATGAGCTCGAGGAACAAACAGACCTTGAAGGTCTGGAGGCTAAGGTGAGAATTATGAAAGCCATTGATGGGGTAGACCGTCAGAATCCTTTCACCTGGGTAAAAATGTCACACAGGACAGGGCAAGGCTTAAAGGAGGTGTCCAGGGCAAGTTCTTTTACACTAGTGGTGGGTGTGTGGAACAGGCTGCCAAGAGTAGTGGGTGAAAGCAGATACAATGAGAGTGTTTAAGAAGCTTATAGCTGGACACGTGAATATACAGGGAATAAAGGGAGATGCATCTGTACAGGCAGCAAGAGTTTTAGTTGGATTTGGGCATCATGTTCAACATAGAGCTTGTGGGTCAAAGGGCCTGCTCCTGTGCTGTTCTATGCTATCAAGCATAGAAATCTACAGCACAGGAGCAGGCCCTTCAGCCCACAGAATTTTGCTGACACTTTATTCTCACAACTGCCTTGAATTTCCCTACTTTTTCGAAGATCCATGGACCTATCCTATGCTAGTCTTTTAAAACAGCCACCCTCGACCTTTTTTTTTCACCTAGGCCCTCCCCCTCCCCCACCGAGGACTTTGCTCAAAGTCTATGGACCCCCCTTTCCTGTGAAGCAGTCGTTCTGGTTTCTTCCGCCCTTATCTCCTACCAAAAACACACAAAAACAGTATGTTTATGTACATGAGGTGAAAAGAAAGAGAACTATACTTAAATGTGCTGTAGACCCCAGGGGTGGAACGTGTAGGGTCCCCGTTGAGAACAGCTGCCTTAATAGCTCTTATCCTACCAGCCCCGTTGCTGGCAGTACATTCCATGCTCTCGGTGTGAAGAACTTACCTCTCACATCCCCCCTGCACCTTAAAACTATGTCCTCTCATATCAGCCATTTCAGCCCTAGGTAGGGTGGGGGGGGGGGCGGGGGGAAGCCTCTGGCCGTCCACAGGATCGATGCTTCTCATCATCTTGTACACCTCTATCGGGTCGCTCCTCATCCTCCATCTACATTCCTTGGTTTTCGGAATCTGTGGTGGGGAAAAGTTCCTCATTTTCTACTCTATATACGGGAATTAGCCCGACGTCATTGTCCCATCGGCAACTGGTGCAGAAGGGGGCAGCGAGTCTCCTGACAGGAGCCAAGAAGAGGGACCCTATCACCCCTATTCGGGCCTCCCTCCACCAGCTGCCAGGATGGCTCAGGATAGATTTGGAAGCTCTCCAGTTAGTTAATGGATCAGCCCGCTCCTACACCACCGATGTCCTCCACTCCACTTCAAAGCCCCTCAGATCACCCAGTTTAGGGCGCTCGGTGGTTCCGTGCTCAAACCGCAACTCAGGGGAGATGCCGCCTTCGCTATTGCAGCCCCAAAACCGTGAAGCAACATTCCTCCCCCACCCCTCACCCCCACCCCCCCACTAAATCAGCCCCTTCCTTTAACACTTTTAAATCCAGGCTGAAGTTGTATTTTCACTCGCAAGTATTTTGAGGTGATTGTTGATTGTTACCATGTTGTAGATACAATTCAAAACCTTGGGGACACGTTTTATACTCCACTTTAAATAGCTGCTTCAGTTGAGTCGCAATTTATAATCTGTAAAGCACTTTAGTCAATGGGAGTTGTTTTAAATATGCTTTATAAATAAACTAAAAGTTTTGTACTGTCTGCCTCATAATGTTGTACATTTCAGTACCTCACTGGTCGATTATCTAAAAGTATAAAAATAATTAAAAATTACTAGATCATTGTTGGATGCAACAAAAGGAAGAAAGCAGCAAGTTTCCTGAATAAAACTCCTTGCGATATACGAATCAGAATTTATTACTGTGAACATGTCAAGAAACCTGCGGCTTTGCATAATGCAAATAACCACCATATAACCATATATACCACTTACAGCACAGAACAGGCCAGTTCGGCCCTACTAGTCCATGCCGTAGCAAATCCCCACCCTCCTAGTCCCACTGACCAGCACCCGGTCCATACCCCTCTAGTCCCCTCCTATCCATGTAACGATCCAGTCTTTCCTTAAATGTAATCAATGATCCCACCTCGACCATGTCTGCCGGAAGCTCATTCCACATCCCCACCACCCTCTGCGTAAAGAAATTTCCCCTCATGTTCCCCTTATAATTTTCCCCCTTCAATCTTAAACCATGTCCTCTAGTTTGAATCTCCCCCTTTCTTAATTGACAAAGCCTATCCACATTTACTCTGTCCCTTTTAAAATCTTAAACACCTCTATCAAGTCCCCTCTCAATCTTCTACACTCCAGAGAAAAAAGCCCCAGTCTGCACAACCTTTCCCTGTAACTCAGACCCTGAAATCCTGTTAACATTCTCGTGAATTTATTGCCATAAATTGTATTTAAAAATAAATAAATTAGTGCAAACCGAAGAGAGAGTGAGGTAGTGTCTGTGGTTCCTTGTCCGTTCAGTGGTGAATGTGGGCTTAATTTTTAATATTGAAGAATAATTTGGACGGATACATTCATGGGAGAGGTAGGGTGGGCTATGGACTACGTGCAGGTCTGTGGGGCGAGGCAGGGAAATGGTTCGCTGCATTCTGGAAGGGCCGAAGGTGCTTTTTTCTGTGCTGTAATGTTCTCTGGTTCTAAATCTGATGGGTGCTGGGTGCTTATCTTCAGGTCTTTCCCGATGGTAGCAGAGTGAAGAGGGTATAGCCTGGGTGGGGTCCTTAAGGATTGAGGCTGCTTTCTTGAAACGCCGCTTCCTGTCGATGTCCTCGATGGAGTGAAGACTGATGCCCGTGATGGCACTGGCTGAGTTTCTGTAGCTTGTTCCTGACCTGTGCATTGGCATCTTGCAGACTAGACAGTGATGCAACCCAGTCAGAAGGCTTTGCACCTGTAGAAACTTGTAAGAGTGTTTGGTGCCAAATGAAACCTAGTCAAACTCCCCACAAAATATAGTTGCTGACGAGCCTTCTTGTGATTGCATCGACTTGGAGGCCACAAGTCAGAGATGTTGACACCCAGAAATTTGAAATTTTTATCCAGCAAGGCCATAATGCTGCAGAGGAAATAAAGACGGAGGGACTCAAGACAATAAGAGGAGGAGATGGCCACCAGATCCAAGAACCTGGCCCATCCTTCAATCTGATCCATTCTGGCCTCTTCTGTCCTAGTTCTGCACAAGTCCTCAGTCGTTGAAATACTTATCTGTCATTTCACCTGCCTCTGCTTCAAATTCTTCCAACAATTCGGCCCATGGAGAATTCCAACGTTTCGACACCTTCTGCAAGAGGAAATTCCCACGAGCTGGAAACACTCAGCAGGTGAGGCAGCGTCCGCAGAACGAGAATGAGTCAACGGTTCGGGGCGAAAGCCCCGTGTCGGAATGGGAGGACGCTGAGTGCACCGCGCTCAGCACAGAGGCTGCTGCGTGACTGCAGTGGGCAGGACAAAGTATTCAGGCCCCAGTTATACTCAGTCACCTCCACTGGCCACACTGCAATGTTAACGTGCCCGACACCAGACTCTCAGTACAGACGCTATTCCAAGCTCTGACAGACATGGGTTTAAGGTGAGGCAGGGGGAAAGATTTAACAGGAACCTGAGGGTAACTTTTTTTTACACATTTTAGATGAAAAAATGTTTCGATAATAAACTGTCAAAATTTACCTGTTTATTTTCTTGAAATTTGTATCTTAAAAGTACTGCCTAAGAATCCGGACAATCCCCGAGAAGCCTGGATTTTAGGACTTCTACTGTACATGATGAAAATAAACCCTGCATTCACATACGACAGAAAACATCGGGGTTCGCGAACAGGTTGACGCAGCATTGTTACAGCGCCAACGATTAGGACCGGGGTTCGAATCCTGTGCTGTCTGTAAGGAGTTTGTGCGTTCTCCCTGTGTCTCTGTGGATTTTCCCTGGGGGCTCCGTTTACCTCCCAGCCTTCAAAATGTACCAGTGTAATTAGTTGGCACTGGCTTGTGGGCAGAAATGGCCTGTTATCACACTGTAGGTCTAAATTTAAAATTAAAATTTTTAAATTAAATAAATCACAGCCCACGATGCTGTGCTGATCTATGGAAACCTTTTCTACAAGAATCCAACCCTTTCCCACCTCACACCCATAACCCTCTATTTTTATTTCATCCACGAGCTTATTTCACTCTTTTAAATGTCCTTTTTGTTCCAGCTTCCACCAACACCCCTGACAATGCAATACAGGGACTGTTGTGAAAGAGTGCTAGTGATCCTCCTATCCACTAGAGGGAGTCAGAGACTAGTTGGTGAGCAGCTTGGGTTGGATTCAAGGTGGATGTTTCCACAAGGTCATGAATGACTTCTATACTAATAAAGTATAGCTGTTTTAAAATAGTCCAAGTTTCTTTATTACAGTAAAAGAAATATCATGTGGTACCAGGAGTAGAAGAAACACCAGGAGTTTGCAGAGTGTGTATCAGCCATTAGCAGCAGAGATATAGAGAGTGTAAAACTCCTGACGCAGTAAATTGGACTGGAAATGACAAACATAAATGCAGGTTGTTTAAACAAAGATTCGTGTTGTACCTGCAAGCCATTGGACTCGATAGCAGACCTGATGCACAGAAGATTGCTCTGCTACTTAGTTCAGGGCACCACAAGCACTAGAGATTTTCAACACATTTATTTTTGCCGAGGCAGAAGACCAGGGCAAGTTTGACAAGGTTATCGAGATGTTTGATGAACACTGTTCACCATAGAAAAATTAAACCTTCGAGAGGTACGTATTTTGCTCGTACACACAGCTGCAGGGAGAGAGCTTTGATAGCTTTTGAATGGACTTGAAATTAAAAGCGTCGAGGTTAGCACAATGATCCTACAGCGCCAGTGACCCAGGTTCGAATCCCCCGCTGTCTTAAGGAATTTGTATGTTCTCCCCGTGACCTGTGTGGGTTTTCTCTGGGCGCTCCAAATTCTTCCCACATTCCAAAGATATAAGGGGATAGTACATTAATTGGGTGCATTTGGGCGGCATGGTCTCGTGGGCTGGAAGGACCTGTTAACATATTGTATCTCAAAATTTAATTAAATAGAGTTAGATTCTTACCATGGCAACTGTAGAGTGTTTATTTACACTAGCCACTGAAAAGCAAATGAATTTATCGAGATCAAGATTCAATTTATTGCCATGTATACAAGATACATGGAAAAGTTTTCCTTTGTTCAAACTACTTGTCACCAAATAATCCAGATGTGGCCAAGGATCTCATCACATCTTCCCGTGTAACCACCTCTGGTGCCATCATAATCTCTGTTGGCGCACGGCCTGCTGTTCAGCGGTGCAAAGGAGATTTGCCAGGATGTTGCCTGGTATTGGAGAACGTGCCATATGAGGCCAAGGTTAACAGAGGTGGGGTTTCACCGTGTGTTACATAGACAGTAACCCATTTCCAGATATGTCTGAAACCACGTCCAGCTGTCCATCAACATCGGGGCACAACCCAGCCTCTCCAGCCTGCCAATCAGGTGTGAGCCCACCAGCTAGAACAGGCACTTCCATTGGCCAGCCCCCTGAGCAGGGCAGGTTATAAAAACGCAACGCTTCAGTTTCACCTTCTCTTTGCCATGTGGTCACAGGTAAGGCACTGGCAACCCCTTAAGCTAACCAGGGTATCACTGTAGACACAGCCACTATCGACATTGTAGCCGCGCTCCCAATTATCAGCGGTACGGAAGCAAGAGTGGTCGAATACCCCTTTCCCTAAGGGCATATTCCGGGTTCAGACGCTGGTTGCGTTCCCCCCTCCTCTCTCCTGGAACTGCTTCTTATTGCCTGCTGCTGCTGGGTTTAGATTCCAACTGCTTGGAAATTGCTAACAACTTTGCTTTGTGCTGTTAATTGCTTCTGATCTGCCGCTGTGTTGCTGAGGTACCAGCCTGCTTGTTTCGGAGTTAATAAATCCTTTAGTTATCCATCCCCGCACTAGATAATTTCACCATGCCAGACAATTTCACTCATTTCCTTCTGAATCGCAAATGAATCCCAACACAACACCATGCTGGACAATTTCACCATAGGACCCTAGAACGTTGGAGCACAGAAAAACAGGCCATTTGACCCTTCTGGTCTGTGCTGACCAATACGTCAGGCTCATCCCACTGACCTGCTCTCATTCCATAACCCTCCAGATCTCTCCTATTCGTGTATTTATCCATTTATTTTTAAAACTCAACGCTGAATCTGCATCATTACATCAGATGGCAGCTCATTCCACATTCCCACCACTCTCTGAGTGAAAAACCTTCCCCTAATGTTCCCCTTAAACCTCTCCCCTTTCAGCCTAAATCTATGACCTCTCGTATTTATCTCCCCCAATCTAAGTGGAAACATCCTACTCACATCCACTCAGTCTATACCCCTCATAATTTTATAAACCTCGATCAAGTCTCCTCTCATTCTTCTTCCTCCAAAGAATAAAATCCTAACCTGGTAACTCAACTCCTGAAGACCCGGCAACATCTTCGTGAATCTTCTCTGCTCTCTTTCATTCTTATTGATATCTTTCCTGCTGCTGGGCGACCAGAACCGCACACAATATTCAAAGTGTAGTCTCACCAATGACTTGAATAGCTTCAACATAACATCCCAACTTTTATTCTCAATACTTTGACTTATAAAGGCTAAGATGCCAAAAGTTTTCTTTACAACCTTGTCTATGTGTGACACCACCTTCAGGTAACAATGTATATTAATTCCCAGATCTCTTAGCTCTTCCTCACTCCTCAATGTCCTACCATTTACTAATTCGCTCTTCCCAAGTGCAACACCTTACACTTATCTGCATTAAATTCCATCAGCCATTTACTGGCCCACTTTCCCAGCTGGTCCAGATCCCTCTGCCAGCTTTGAAAATGTTCTTCACAGTCCATGATACCTCCTATCTTTGTGTCATCAACAAACTTTCTCATCCAATTCACCACGTTATCATCCAGGTAATTTTTATAGATAACGAACAATAATGGTCCCAACATAGATCCCTGAGGCCCACCACTCGACACAGTCTGAGAAGCAACTATCCACCATCACTGTTTTCTTCCACTAAGTCAATTTCAAATCCAGTTTGCAACCTCTCCTAACCTTCTGAACCAACACCTCATGTGGAAGGCCTTTCTAAAGTCCATGTAAACAACATCCACAGCCTTTCCTTCATCTACTTTCTTGGTAACTTCCTCAAAAAACTCTACAACCTACCACCCAAATCCATGCTGTCTGTCCTTAACCAGCTGATAATGGTTCACTGACATCAGGCTCACTGGCCTATAATTGCCTGGTTTACTCTTGGAGCCCTTCTTAAACTATTTCACTGCCAGACAATTTCATCACCTTAGATAATTTCACCATGCTAGACCATTTCACCGTTCTAGACCATTTCACTGTATTAGACCATTTCACCATACTAGACCATTTCACCGTTCTAGACCATTTCACCACGTTAGACCATTTCACCATTCTAGACTATTTCACTGTATTAGACCATTTCACCATACTAGACCATTTCACCATCCTAGACCATTTTTCCATGTTAGACCATTTCACTGTAGTAGACCATTTCACCGTACTAGACCATTTCACCATACTAGACCATTTCACCATTCTAGACCATTTCACCACGTTAGACCATTTCACCATTCTAGACTATTTCACTGTATTAGACCATTTCACCATACTAGACCATTTCACCATCCTAGACCATTTTTCCATGTTAGACCATTTCACTGTAGTAGACCATTTCACCATACTAGACCATTTCACCATCCTAGACCATTTTTCCATGTTAGACCATTTCACCATTCTAGACTATTTCACTGTATTAGACCATTTCACCATACTAGACCATTTCACCATCCTAGACCATTTTTCCATGTTAGACCATTTCACTGTAGTAGACCATTTCACCGTACTAGACCATTTCACCATACTAGACCATTTCACCATTCTAGACCATTTCACCACGTTAGACCATTTCACCATTCTAGACTATTTCACTGTATTAGACCATTTCACCATACTAGACCATTTCACCATCCTAGACCATTTTTCCATGTTAGACCATTTCACTGTAGTAGACCATTTCACCATACTAGACCATTTCACCATCCTAGACCATTTTTCCATGTTAGACCATTTCACTGTAGTAGACCATTTCACCGTACTAGACCATTTCACCATACTAGACCATTTCACCATTCTAGATCATTTCACCACGTTAGACCATTTCACCATTCTAGACTATTTCACCGTACTAGACCATTTCACCACATTAGTCCATTTCACCGTACTAGACCATTTCACCGTACTAGACCATTTCACCATACTAGACCATTTCACCATTCTAGATCATTTCACCACGTTAGACCATTTCACCATTCTAGACTATTTCACCGTACTAGACCATTTCACCACATTAGTCCTTTTCACCGTACTAGACCTTTTCACCGTAGTAGACCATTTCACTGTGCTACACAATTTCACCACTTTGAACTATTTCACCATGCCTGATCATTTCATCCTGCTGGACCATTTGACCACATTAGATCATTTGACCACGCTTGACCATTTCACCATGTTAGACCATTTCACTGAGCTAGAACTTTTCACCACAATAGATGTTTTCACCATGTTGGACTATTTTACCGTACAGCCCTTTTGGTGTAGTGATTAGCGCAATGCCTTCACAGCGCCAGCGATCGGGACCTGGGTTGGAATCCCGCGCGGTCTATAAGGAGTTTGTACCTTCTCCGTGTGTCTGTGTGAGTTTTCCCTGGGGGGTTCTTGTTTCCTCCCACCCTTCATAACATACCAGGGGTGCAGGTTACTTAGGGTTAAACTGGGTGGCACGGGGACATGGGCCAAAATGGTCTGTTACCGTGCTGTATATCTAAAAAAAATCAACATTTTCGTGGCGTTAGAAAATTTCACCACACTAGACGAGTTACATCATTACCTCCAGCTGAGACCAATTGTTCTTGACGCCTGCAAAGAACTTGAGCTGGTGTGAAGATAATGTTGGCTGACCCAGTCACCGCAGTCCTACCTGCCTTCCTTGCATGTCCCCGGACCGTTGATCAGATGCCACCACAAGGTCAAATCCCAACCCAAATTTATCAGTGATATCAAGAGACAACATAAACTGCAGACAGTGGAATCTTGAGCAGGCAATTACAGGCTGCAGAGTGAATCAGTCAGCTTCCATGAAGAGAGATGTTTCAGGGTGGGAACCTTTCTTGGGATGGAAGTAGGACAGTGGGGGGGGGGGGATAGCAGGCATGAATGATGGAGGGGAGGACCTATGTGAGGTGATACAAATATGTAACTGCCAATGGATAGCTGGCCCATCCTCCACTGGCGTCTCACTCCCTGGTAACTCCTCCCCTTGTGAATCTGGAATAAATCTCGACCTTCCTCTCCCTGTCCTCAGACAAGCACTTGGAATCGGGCCAGCTACAAGTCTAAAGAATAATAAAGCCTATCGTTCCTCACTCTATGGATATGGAGTTATCACCATAAGAAGTGGTGGAGCCTCAAGGATCGGTGCTGGAACCATTGTTGTTTGTCATCTATATCAATGATCTGGATGATAATGTGGTCAATTGGATCAGCAAGTTTGTAGATGACACTAAGATTGGAGATGTTGTGGACAGTGAGGAAGGTTTTCAAAGCTTGCAGAGGGATCTGGACCAGCTGGAAAAATGGGATGAAAAAATGACAGATGGAATTTAATGCAGACAAGGGTGAGATGTTGGATTTTGGAAGGGCAAACCAAGAAAGGGGATACATGGTGAATGATCGGGCAGGAAAATGGAAAAGAGGAGAGGTGGGGACACAGGAAGGGGTGGTGGCAAGGTGTGGGGGGGGGGGGTTGGGAGAAAAGTAGGAGAAAGTAGGAGATCATGTCCATAAGACATAGAAGCAGAAGTAGGCTCTTCAGCCCATTGAGTCCGCCCCACCATTCAGTCATGAGCTGATCCATTGCCCCATTCCTCAATAAGACCAAGTGAATGGTGATTTTACCTGAAATTGGAATGTTACGGGTTATATTATATTTTATATTATCTATTAATATGTCTTTAAAAGAGATAGATTGTGGGGGTTTAGAGTAGATCACTTCACAGAGTAACACTTCACAAAAGATCTCATTTGAAAAGCAAGCGTTTTGCATAAGCAGAGACTTCATGTCCACAGTGACTTTACAGGAACTTTGAAGAAGGCCTATGGAGACTTCACAAGTAGGTGTTAATTGGACTGATGTTTTGGAGAAAATAGACTATTGTCTTTAAAGCAACAGACACTCAGGCAGAAACTGATCCCAGTGGCAGCAATCTGTCTGGTTGCTGTTTGCTGTTCTAAGAGGGGTCATGTGGTTTTGCAAACAAAGAGGAAGGACAAAACAAGATTTCTCTTTTGAAGACGGGTTGTGAGTTCTGAGTTCAGCCTGTTAAAAACCCTTGTAGTCCTTACAAGAGGAAATGGCTGGCTAGACGTTTCTCCTGAAATTAGGGAAACAAGAGGAACTCTGTGGAAGAAAAGGCTATCATTGTGAAAACTAATGATGGGGCAAGTTTCTTTGGCAAGACACTGAAGTGGCTGATCGTGAGAGGTCAGTTTGAGTGTGTGTCCAACGAGCAACAAATCTCTCTCTGAAACCAACTAGAACCTTCCTGAGTGGTAACCATTTACCTTTCAAGCAGCAAAGCTTAAATGTTAAATTCTGTGCCCAGTCTAAGAATGGCCTGATACCAGTGAACTTGGAGGAGTGAGAAGTGAGGTTGGACTGTGAATCAAAGAACCTTCCTGAACATATACACATTACATACACGTGCGCTTAGAATTAGAAGAGGGTTAAGTTAATAGTAATAAATTAAAGTTTGATTCTGTTTTTATAAACAAAATAGAGAGAGTGCAGAGAAGGTTCACGAGAATGTTGACAGGATTTCAGGGTCTGAGTTACAGGGAAAGGTTGTGCAGACTGGGGCTTTTTTCTTTGGAGCGTAGAAGATTGAGAGGGGACTTGATAGAGGTGTTTAAGATTTTAAAAGGGACAGACAGAGTAAATGTGGATAGGCTTTGTCAATTAAGAAAGGGGGAGATTCAAACAAGAGGACATGGTTTAAGATTGAAGGGGGAAAATTATAAGGGGAACATGAGGGGAAATTTCTTTACGCAGAGGGTAGTGGGGATGTGGAATGAGCTTCCGGCAGACGTGGTCGAGGAGGGATCATTGGTTACATTTAAGGAAAGACTGGATCGTTACATGGATAGGAGGGGACTAGAGGGGTATGGACCGGGTGCTGGTCAGTGGGACTAGGAGGGTGGGGATTTGCTACGGCATGGACTAGTAGGGCCGAACTGGCCTGTTCTGTGCTGTAAGTGGTTATATGGTTATATGGTTATGTTTTAAAGAAAAATAAAAACAACTTTTGTTGAAGTCACCATTTGTCTTGGTGAATTTCTATTGCTGCTGGGTTTTGGAGTCCTCTGGACTCGGAACAGGAACATTTAGTGTTCATGCCGAAGGGTTGAAGTCTACTCAGGAGGAATATGATTTGCTGCTCCTCAGGTTTACGTTTGTCCTCAAACTGGCAATGGATCACATGGAGGGCAACATGTCTGTGTGGGAAAGTTGAAGTGATTTGTAAGTGGCCAGCAACCAGGAGTTGCACGACGCTGGAGAAACTCAACAGGTCAAATAGCGTACTTTATGAAGCAAACACATAACCAATATTTCGGGCCTGAGCTCTTCATCAAGGTATGATCAAAATGTAGGCAGGTGCCCAAATAAAATGGTGGTTGTGGGAGAGGCAGGGGGAGGAGCACAGGCAGTAGGCAAAAAAAAACCCAGGAAATCTCAGAATAGAATCTTTCCATATCATTTTGAACAATCAGAATAGAGTCTGAGGAGAGTTGATGGGAATGTCGGGAGTAGGAAATGGGATCAGTGGAGGATGGCTTGCACGGACTTGATGGGTTGAATGGACCATTCTTCTGCTGTATCTCTCAAGAACTATGACCACCATTTGCCTGGAGCAGGTGATCAGGGCAGGAGCGCATGGAGGGAGAGAATGTGTAAGCGTCTGAGCGAATACATTTCATGAGTCTTCACCGAAGAGGAGAATAATTTAGGAGTGATGTTAAGGAGCAAAGAATTGGATTGGGAATGACTACCTTGCTAAGAGAGAGAGCGTAGAATCAGAGACAAATAGGAGCAGAAGCCCGTTCAGGTCAAGTCAAGTCTTACACCTTGAGCCCGAAAGGCTGGTTATGTATTTTTATCTTTGCGATATAAAGGACATGGCTGAGTTTCTCCTGCATTGTATTTTTACTTCAGTCACAGTGTCTGCAGACTTTCTTGCTTTACGTACAACCTGACAAAACAACGTTCTCTGGTCCTCGGTGCAAAACATGCAGACACACAACCAGACATAGCACATGCAGACTGATAAACAATACACATGCAGGACAAGAATTTGTCGGTACAAATACATAAATAAATAAATTAATATTGGATTGGAAATGTGATCGTCTCGGACAGTTCATTCGAGCCGTTCCTTTGGTCGTTCAGCATTCTCACTGCCCGTGGGAAGAGGCTGTTCCTTAGCCTGGTGGCGCTGGTTCTGATCCTTTGATTCCACCGGCAGTGAGAATACTGAACGGCCAGTGGAAGTGTTCCCATTAACCATCTGAGACTCTCATATTCGCATAGCGATATCTATTTATTTACTTGTATAAATGAAATACTCATCCTGCATATGTATTGTCTGTCTGTATGTGTGTGATGTCTGGTTGTGTGTGCGTTTTGCACCTTCGGACCCGAGAAGGACTTGTACAATCACATAGCAATACACCAGACTTGACTATTTCTGTATCACTTCTCTGACGGAAGCAGCTGGAAGATGCTGCATCTGGGGTGGAAGGGGTCCTCAGTGGTTTTGTGAGCCCTCTTCAGACAACGATTATGGGCCTGCACCACCATTTAATACGATGATGGCTGATCATGGGTCCTCCCTATTCCTGCTCTCCCTCCACACCCCTTGATCCCTTTAGCCACAGGGGCCACATCCACCTCCCTTCTGAGTTCCCTCTCTGCCCCACCCATCTCCCTTAAACTCCCACCATAAAACCCATGCCCTCTAATATGTGGCATTTCTACCCTTGGTAAAAGATTCTATCTCCCTTCTCAATGTTTCTCATAATTCTGTAAACTTCTCAGGTCTTCCCTCACTCTTCAATGCTCCAGAGAAAACAACCGAAGTTTGCCTACCCCTCCCCATAACTCATGCCCTCTAAACCAGTGGTTTTCAAACTTTATCTTTTCACTCACATCTTCTTCTGGCTCTCCATCCCGTAGGATGCTGACGGTTCCTTTCAGTCAGTTTGTGGGGTTTGGTACGAGGATACCCCACTCTTCAGAAAGGTGAAGATCCCCTCCTGGATTCAGCAACATGGTGAGGTCCAAAGACGGCCGTGGGAAATTCTGTTGCGGTGAATGGCCAGACCAAGCTTTGATGCAAGGGCTGCCCTTTCCGCGCTTCATGGCACGTGTTTGCCAGACGGCCGTTGACCCTATGAGAGGGTTCATCCACCCTTTAACAGGACTTGTTTTTCATCCTGCAGGAGGTCTAGTCACCTTCCACACCAGGCAAGCCTGGTGGGGGAGCCAGTTTAGTCACTAACCACCTGACCATGTGACGGGTAGTACTGGGTAATATGGTGCCAGTAGCACTCTGACGAGTGACTTTAAAAAGTTTGAAAACCATTGTTTTAATCATATCTAATTGACTTGTTATGTGCAGGGTTTCAGAACTCCAAAGGAAATAGACCAATGACGATTTTTCTCAAGCAAAATATTTCAGTAACAATTGGATCTCGAGCAGTGGTTCTCATACATTTTTTCTCCACCCATATCCCACCTGAAGCAATCCCTCACTAATCACAGAGCACCGACCAATGGCATAAGGAATACTTTAAGTGGGATGTGAGTGGAAAGAAAAGGTTTGAAAACCACTGCTCTAAACCAAGCAGCATCCTGGTAAACCTCTTCTGTCCCCTTTCCAAAGGCCTCACATCCTTCCTGTAATGGGATGACCAGAATGGCACATCCCTGTCTTACACCCGGGCATCAGAGATCCAGGCCCTTCGGCCCACCATGACAATACTGACTATTGGGTTTATCGGTACTTATCCCATTTACTGTGCAATGGTACCAATCTCTCCCATCTGAGACTTGAATAGAAACAACCCAAGCTCTTTTCAGTAGGGAGACCAGGTAGTTTTTGCACTCTCCCTGTCAAAAGGACCTGGTACCCAGACAACGCAGCAGGCAGAACTGTACCAACAGCTGGAGAGTGAATCCAAGATCCTAAACACTCTACATGTCATTTTGAAAAGGTGTGTGTGTGTGTGTGTGTGTGTGTGTGTGTGTGTGAGAGAGAGAGTTTGTGTGTGTGAGAGTTTGTGTGTGTGAGAAGGAGTTTGTGTGTGTGTATGTGTGTGTGTGTGTGTGTGTGTGTGTGAGAGAGAGAGTTGTGTGTGAGAGAGTTTGTGTGTGTGCATGTGGGTGTGTGTGTGTGTGAGAGAGAGTTTGTGTGTGTGTGAGAGGTTGTGTGTGTGTGTGTGTGTGTGTGTGTGCGTGAGAGTTTGTGTGTGTATGTGTGTGTGTGTGTGTATGTGTGTGAGAGAGAGAGAGTTTGTGTGTGTGAGAGTTGGTGTGTGTGAGAGGGAGTTTGTGTGTGTGTATGTGAGTGTGTGTGTGTGTGTGTGTGAGAGAGTTTGTGTGTGTGCATGTGGGGGGTGTATATGAGAGTTTGTGTATATGAGAGTTTGTATGTGTGTGTGAGAGAGTTTGTGTGTGTGTGTGTGTGTGTGTGTGTGTGTGTGTGTGTGTGTGAGTGTGTGTGTGTGTGTGTGTGTGTGTTCACTGTGTTCAAATGTCTCAATTTGCCGTCACGAGGCATTGCATTGCCTGGGCTCTTAGACATGGGAATGGGGCAATGGAAATCTCTGTGGTTCATTTTCAGTCAGTGTAGCTGTGGAGAAAAGCAAGTCTGCTGGGGGAACTCAACAGCAAGAGCTTCATCTGTGGGAGAGAACGAATGGTCAGCGTTTCAAGCCGGAACCCTTCACCAAGACTGTTACTGTTCTCCCACAGATGCTGTTCGACTTGTGTTCCTCCAGCAGGATGGTCTGTTGGTCCAGATGTTCTCCTGTGTCTCGGGTTTCTGGACGTACCTGTCCAGCTGTCTGTATCCATTCCCATTAAACATACTGCACAGAAGCAGGACCTGCAGCACACATAATTCATCCTGACAATCAGACAGGTCAGGGAAACACATTACAGAGCTGGGAATCAGATGCCGGGGGCAAGAAGTGCTCCTAAAGGGCTGTGGGCACTGAAGGCTTCCTGGTCACATCAGTGGTTTGAATCTGGAGCTCGAGTGCCGATGGATCGAATAGGACTCTGTGGGGCTGCAGAGGCTGCAGGAGAACTGGAGGCAAATCCACAGATACTCAGTGACTCTGAAGGAAGGGACACTGAGAGACACTAATGGTAACTCTTTGACTTACAGCAGGTAGAAGACAATTTCCTGTAATATTACAAGTACATGACAATAAAGGGGTCTTGAAGTGCCCTATTCACACTAATTCTATCTTATTCTCCACAGATTTCCACCCCCAGATTCTACCACTCACCTACTTACCAAAGACCAATTTAAAGCAGTCAATTAACCCACCAAACCACAGGTCTTTGGGATATGGGGAAAAAGTGCAAATCCCAGGGAAAGCGCATCTGGTCACAGAGAGCATGTAAACCCCAAAGAGACAACTTCAGGGGTTCAAATCAAACTTGGGTTTCTGGAGTGGTGGGCAGCTACTGGCACCACTCACCCATGTTAAACCGATTATTGTTGCTTGCCACATTATGCCCAGTACAGTGAGAAGAGTCTAAAGTGAGCTCCAACATTCATGTGTGGTGGAAAGTGTGCTGACCAGCTGCATCACAGTCAGGTATGGGGACAGCAATACCTCCAAGCGTAAAGCCCTGCAAAAGGTAATGGACACAGCCCAGGATGTCAAGGACAAAACCCTTCTCACCATTGAGAACATCTACAGGGGATGCTGGCATCTGAGAGCAGCAGCGATCATCAGAATTGACATGAACAAGTTATGAAATTTGTTGTTTTGGGGTTGCATCACAGGGCAAACGTTCCTATAAACCACCTTACAACAATAAATAAAAATAGTACAGGGTAAGTCAAAGTGAGGCAGTGTCTGCAGTCCATTGATCGTCAAGGATCCACCTCACCCAGCACACACTCTGTCCTCGCTACTGCCATCAGGAAAGAGGTGTAGGGGCCATAATAATGTAATTCAACAACTCATACATAGAGTTTCTCTTCATCGACTACAGCTCGGCCTTCAACACCATTATTCCCTCAGTGCTGGTTGAGAAGCTACAAACTCTAGGCCTCTGTAATGCCCACTCTGCAATGGGATCCTTGATTTCCTCATCGGAAGACCACAGTCAGTAAGAATTGGAAACATCTCCTCCTCATTGATCATCAACACAGGCGCCCACCCCAAGGATGATGCTTAGCCCACTGCTCTACTCAACACCACGACTGTGTGCCCAGGTACAATTCCAATACCATCTACAAGTGTGTCGACGACACCACAGTTGTCGGCAGAATCACAAATGGCAATGAGGAAGCAAACAGGAGGGAGATCCTCAGAACCCTCACAAAATAGAGCTGCTGGCGAGCCTTCTTTGTGATTGCATCAACATGGAGGCTTCAGGACAGATCCTCGGAAATGTTGACACCCGGGAATTTGAGGTTCTTGACCCTCTCCACTGCTGGGCCCTCGATGAGGACTGGGTCGTGTTCTTCTGACTTCCTCCTGAAGTCTACAATCATCTCCTTGGTTTTGCTGATGTTGAGTGCAAGGTGGTTGTTAGACCATTCAATGAGGTAAACCTCTACAGGTGGACCATGGAGAGCATTCTGGCTGGTTGCATCACTGTCTGGTATGGAGGCACCAACTCTCAGGACAAAAATAAACTCGAGAGGGTTGTTAACTTGGCCTGCGACATCACAGGCACCAGACTTCATTCCAATGAGGACATCTACATGAGTGGTGTCTTAAGAAAGCAGCCTCTATCCTCAAAGACCCCCACCACCCAGGCCAAGCCCTCTTCACTCTGCTACCATCGGGTAAAAGTTACAGGAGCCTAAAGACGAGCGCTTAGCGGCACAATGACAGTTTCTTCCCCTCTGCCGTCAGATTCCTGAATGATCAATGAACCAAAGACACTGCCCGACTTTTCTTGCACTCATTGTTTATCACTATATAAGGTGGTTAAAATATGAATGTTTGTCCTGAGATCACTGCTGCAAAACCTCGTATTTCATGACTCGTTCAAAAATTCTGATGCTGGTTCAATACAGTATTCGAGGGCCCTGCCCTACCTGAGCTGCGCCACAACTCTGCCATCTCAGGGGACAGGAGCACTCCGTTAGAATCCTGGCAAGATGTAAAGGAGTGACCTGAAAACATGGTCAATATTGAAACTTGCAAGGTAAACAGATGGATATAAAAATAGGTATAAAAAGAGAGTCAGATAAACATAGGCAGATATTTAAACACAAAGATAAATTTAAAAATAGAGGCAAACACGAACAGATAAATAGGTCAATGTTTTTATATTTATAAATATTCCAGAACCAGACGTGAGATGAGGAGAAATCATTTTTAGCTTGAGAGCTGAGATTCAGAATAGACATATTTAATACCAAGTTTTTAAAATAAAATTAGTTAGGAAGGTTCAATCATTAGGCATTAATGCTGAAGTAGTGAAATGGATTCAACAATGGTTGGATGGGAGATGCCAGAGAGTAGTGGTGGAAAATTGTTTGTCAAATTGGTGGCCGGTGACTAATGGAGTTCCTCAGGGATCGGTCCTGGGTCCACTATTGTTTGTTATATATATTAATGATCTGGAAGATAGAGTGGTAAATTGGATTAGTAAGTACGTGGATGATACTAAGATTGTGGGTGTTGTGGACAGTGAGGAAAGTTTCAAAGCTTGCAGTGGGATACAGGCCAGTTAGACGAGTGGGCTGAAAGATGGCAGATGGAGTTTAATACTGGTAAGTGTGAGGTGCTACATTTTGGTAGGACTAATCAAAATATGACATACACATTAAATGGGAGACAATTGAGGAGTGCAGTGGAACAAAGGGATTTAGGAATTCTGGTACATAATTCCCTGAAAGTGGAGTGTTATGTAAATAGGGTGACGAAGAAAACTTTTAGTATGTTGGCTTTCATAAATTAGAGTATTGAATACTGGAGTTGGGATGTCATATTGAAGTTGTGTGCAGTTTTGGACGCTGAATTATACAAATGATATAAGCAGAATAGAGAGTGTTGCCTGGGTTTTAGGGTTTGAGTTACAGGTAAAGGTTGAGCAGGCTGGGACTTAAGCCCACCATCGAAACAACCATTCACAATCATTCCACACAAATCTTATTTTATCGTCCCCACATTCCCATTCCCCCACGTTCTACTGCTCACGACACAGCAGGAGGAATCTACACAAAAAAGAGCCTTAATGGGAGTACTGCTGCTTGTGGGGACCCAAGGTAGAGCAGGGAGTGGAGACACAGCACTCCACCACGGGATCCAACCGCCCAGTCCGACTGCTGTCGGCTCTGTACTGGCTTTAAATGTCCTGTTAAAGGAGCCAATGGAATTTTATTGAAAATCCCGTGATCGCAGGGTCTGCGTGCAAGATGGCGGGGCCTGTGATCGCCGCCTTGAGGAGCTGCAGGCTCCAGGGGAACAGCGGATACCAGTAACAGGGAGAAAACCCACCCCCACCCCACAACACCCACCGTTAAGAAGGAGAAGCAGAGGAGATGACCTGAAGGATGGTGACCACGGTGGCAAACCAGTGAGGAGCTCTGCGGCTGAAGGACACGCCCAGTCAGCGAGGCATTGGTGCCTTTTAGGCTGCTAGTGTCTCGAGGTCAAGGGACTCACACCAGGCTGTGGACTAGCTCATGAGGGCCAGGTATACAGGACTAAGATTCGAGAGGGCACTGAAGGCAAGGAAGGCTCCCGAAGGCCTTTGGACGCTGAAGCTTCCTGACAATATCAGAGGTTTGGACCTGTGCTCGGATGGTCAATGGTCATTTGGAGTAACTGTGTGCAGTTTGGGGCCCCCATCTTAGAAACGATGTGATGTTTTTGGAAAGGGTGCAGAGGAGACTTACCAGGATGATTCCCAGAATGCAGGGGCTGGTGTATGGGGAGCGTTTGGCAGCTCTTGGGTTGTATTCATTGGAGTATAGGAGAGTGAGGGGGGGATCTCATAGAGACATTTTGAAGATTGAAAGGTTTTAACAGAGTGAATGCAGATAAGATGTTTCCCTTGGTGGGTGAATCGAGGACAAGGGGTCACAGTCTTAAAATTAGAAGTTGTCCAATTAAAACAGAGATGAGGAAGGACTTCTTTAGTCAGTGGGCTGCGGATCTACTGCCGCATACAGCAGTGGAGGCCAGATCACTGGGAGAGTTTAAACAGAAGATTGATAAATATCTAATTGGTCATATGGGGAAAAGGCTGGCAATTGGAACTAGGTGTGAGTATAGTTCAGCTTAGGGTAGAGTCACAGAACAAATTCGATGGGCCTAGTGGCCTACTTCTGTTCCTTTATCTTGTGATCTTGTTTGAACTGAACTGGAGTCTGTGCAGTTGTGGAGGGTGCAGGAGGGCTGGAGGCGAATCCACGGACACTCAGTGACTCTGAAGGGATTCTCTTTTGCTTCTCTTTGTTTGCAAGGACTGCCAGGCTGAAGCCATTTGGTGTAATTTTAAACTTCTGATTTATGACAATAAATATATTGCATTTGATCTGACCAATTAGCATCCCAACCCTATGACCTCCAAATTTCCGAAAACTCTCTCACCTGCGACCATCTCCTTCCATATCCCTCTGCCTCCTTCATTTCAGCTCCCTACCCAATTCCCTTCCATCTCCTCTCTGAGAGCCCTCCTCTGCCCTCTCCCCCATCACTTCTCAGCTTCTTTCACTTCTACCCTCCCACCTGGATCTACCTCTTCCCTGTAATATATTTAATTTTTAATTTTAAAACTTTTAAATGTTTACTTTTCAAATTTTCGGCACACAGCACGGTAACAGGCCATTCCGGCCCATGAGCCCGTCCTACCCAAAAACTCCCAATTGACCTACAACCCACGTACATTTCGAACGGTGGGAAGAAACTGGAGCCCCTGGGGAAAACCCACACAGACACAGGGAAAAGGTACAAACTCCTTACAGATACCACGGAATTCTAAGCCTCGGCCCAATCGCTGGTGCTGTAAATGCCTTGCGCTAACCGCTGTGCCAACTACCTGTGTTAGCCTATGCTTCTCCTCCTCCCCATTTCCTCTCCTCCCCTTCCCCATCTCTCCTCTCTTCTCCTCCCCTTCCTCCCTCCTCTCCTTCCTCCCTCCTCCCCTTCCTCCCTCCTCCCCTTCCTCCCTCCTCTCCTCCCCTTCACCATCCCTCATCTCCACCCTTCCCCTTCCTCTCCTCCTCCCCAAGGTGGTGAAAGACATTTGTATAGATGTATGGTCTGGCCAGTCCAAAACAACCTGACCTTCCTTAACCCCTCCCTTGGCTCCTCTCCGGATTTCCCAATAAAAGCTGGTGTGCCCAAACTTGCCCCCTCTTGCTCCTGTACCTGGAACCTGGCCAATTCGTGTAGCAGTAATGCTCAGGTTTTTAAAGCCGTTTAATCATCTATCATGTCGACATGACTATTGTGTGTACCACACCCCTTCCTCTACCTTTTTATGCAGCCAGCTGCCTGTTTTATCTTGCACCTGACAAAGGGCCTAGTCCCGAAATGATGGTTACCCTTTACTTCCTACAGATGCTGTGTGACCTGCTGAGTTTCTCCAGCACGTTTATCTGTTGCACACCACCCCCAGAGTCTGCAGACTTATTTAGTTTAATGGTTTTTCCCTATCATTTTCCCTAATGCCTCGAGGCCATCTCCATTCACAAGCTTAACCAATACCCATTGGAATGCCCCGATTGACTTTGTTTCCACTGCCCGAGTTGCAGAACAGAACTTCTACAGGTGGACCATGGAAAGCATTCTGGTTGGCTTCCTCACTGCCTGATACGGTGGCACCAATTCTCAGGACAAGAATAAACTCGAGAGGGTTGTTAACTCGGCCTGTGACATCGCAGGCACCAGACTTCACTCCATTGAGGACATCTACATGAGGCGGTGTCTTAAAAAAGCAGCCTCTATCCTTAGAGACCCCACCACCCAGGTCACGCACTCTTCACTCTGCTACCGTCAGGGAAAAAGGTCCAGGAGCCTAAAGATGAGCACTCAGCGGCACAAGGACAGCTTCTTCACCGCTCCCATCAGATTCCTGAATAATCAACGAACCAAAGACACGGCCTGACTTTGACTTCTCGTGCAATATTTTTTATTGTTGAAAGGTGGTTTATGTGAATATTTGCTCTGTGACGTTGCCACAAAACAACAAATTTCATGACTTGTTTACTGCAATGAATTCTGATTCTGATTCATTTGGCATCAAACCTGTGTCCACTGGAATTGCAGTCACATCTTCGAGGGAACAGATTAGCCTGTCAGGACTTTCCAAGGTTCTGGACACCTTATTTACAGATTATTGAACAAGTCCCACTCTCCCCAGGACAGGGAGATTCATCCCTTCCCTCCCCAGACCGGTGGACTTATTCTCAGCCCCCCATTTCCAGGACAGGGGGACTGATTCCACCCCCCTTTTAATTTCCCCCCCACCACCTCTCCAGGACAGGGGGACTGATTTCCCCCCCTTTTCTGATTCCCCCACCCACTCTGGGACAGGGGGACTGATTTCCCTCCCCCCCACTCTGGGACAGGGGGACTGATCCCCCCTCTCTGGGACAGGGCGACTGATTATCCCCCCTCCTCTTCTGGTTTCCTCCACCCACTCTGGGATGGGGGGACTGATTTCCCTCCCCCCACTCTGGGACAGGGGGATTGATTTCTCTCCCCCCCCCCACTCTGGGACAGGGGGACTGATTTCCCTCCCCCCCCCTCTATGGGACAGGTGGACTGATTTCCCTCCGCCCCCCCCCCCCCCCACTCTGGGACAGGGGGACTGATTCCCATCCTCCCCACTATGGGACGGGGGACTGATTTCCCTCCCCCCCATTCTAGGACAGGGGGACTGATTTCCCTCCCCCCCCACTCTGGGACAGGGAGACTGATTTCCCCCTCCTTCCCTCCTTGGGACAGGGGATCTGTATATATATCTTTTTGAGTCCAGTTTTCTTTTGCATCACCAATAAGTGGTAATTCTGCCTCGCCCGCAGGAAAACGAATCCTGGGGTTGTACGAGATGTCATGTATGCACTCTGACAATAAATCTGCAATCTGAAAGGCAATTGGGTGGCGGGGGCTTGTGGTCCGAAAGGGCCTGCTACGGAGCTGTATGTCTAAATAAAAAAAAGAAGGGAGACCAATCCCCGTTTGAGAAGGTGACAACCCATGGGACGGTGACCACGGCTGCGGACCAGTGTTGAGCTCTGAGGCGGAAGAACACACAGGGATGTCCACATCTATCTTTCAGGATGACTGGATGAATCTACATGAGGGTAGTATGACTAAAATTGTAAATGTAAGGTACAGATTGGTTCATTATAATTTTATTCATCAATTTTATTTAACCCCGAAGAAATTAAATTTATTTCTTCTGATTTATGTTTCAGATGTCATAAGCAAGTTGGTTCTTTTTTACATTCTACTTGGTTGAGTTTTTTGAAGAGGTGACAAGAAAAGTGGATGAAGGTGGGGCGATTAATGTGATCTATTTGGATTTTAGCAAAGCTTTTGATAAGGTTCCACATGGAAGTTTAGTAAGGAAGGGTCAGTCACTAGAAATTAATAGAGAGATTGTGACATGGGTTCAGAGGTGGCTGGAAGATAGACAGCAGAGAGTCATGGTGGACAACCGTCTGTCAGGATGGAAGCCTGTGATGAGCGGGGATGCCTCAGGGATCGGTGCTGGGTCCCCTGTTGTTTATCATTTATATTAATGATTTGGAGGAGGGGGTGGTTAACTGGGTAAGCAAATATACAGACGATTTGAAAATAGGGGGAGTGGTGGATAGTGAGGTATGTTTTCTTGGATTACAGAATGATTTGGTTTGTTTAGAAAAGTGGGCTGCAAGATGGCAGATAGAATTTAATGTAGACAAATGTGAGGTGCTGTATTTCAGGAAAATATAACCAAAATAGGACATATGCAGTTAAGGGGAGGGTATTGAGCTATGCAGAGAAACAGAGGGATCTTGGAGTTATGATGCAGCATTCCTTGAATGTGGATTCCCATGTAGACAGGGTGGTTAAGAAGGCATTTGTTATGCCGGCCTTCATAAATCTTAGCATAGAGTAAAGGAGCTGGGAGGTGATGCTGCGGCTGTTTAAGGCATTGGTGAGGCCAGGTTTGGAGTACTGTGTTCAGTTCTGGTCTCCAAATTATAGAAAGGATATAGATAAGGTGGAGAGGGTGCAGAGAAGATTTACCAGGATGTTGTCTGGCTTATAGCATCTGGATTACAGGGAGAGATTAAGGAGACTGGGACTTTATTCATTGGAATGTAGACAACTGAGAGGGGACTTGATAGAGGTATTTAAAATTATGAATGGAATAGATAGACTAGACATAAACAGACTTTTTCCCCTGAGGGCAGGGGAGGTTGGAACAAGAGGCCATGAGTTAAGGGTAAGGGGACAACACTTTAGGAGAAATATTAGAGGATACTTTTTCACTCAGCGAGTGGTGGGAGAATGGAATTTTCTTCCAGAGGAGATCATTGCGGCAGGGTCCCTTCTGTCATTTAAGAGGAGGTTGGTTGTGTACATGGATATGAGGGGGTTGGAGGGTTATTAACAGAGTGGAGTGGGGGGGGGGAAGCTAGTGGAGTTGTTCAAGTGAACCGGCGCGGACTTGAAGGGCCGATATGGCCTGTTTCCACATGTATATGGTTATGTGAGACTGTGAAACCTTTTTGGCATAGGTTTAAGGAACTTTTAGAAGCTATTTTTAAATTGAAAAATTCCAGTTGATCATTTATTATTTTTATTGGGTTAATTAAGAAATTGGGTTTGGAGTTAAAATTAAATGAATTTCAAATTGACTTTTTGAGATTGGCCTTAGCTATGGCTAGAAAATGTTTGGAATTACTTGGAAAAATGAGACTGATTTGAGTTTTCAAATATAGCATTCGAAAATGAGGTCTTATATTCTGTTGGGAAAGATAACATATAATTTACGTAATAATTATTCTTATTTTGTTAAAATTTGGAGCCTATATTTGGAATAAAAGTGGCTGAATTATTAATTTTCTTCCAATGCATTGATGGTGTAGCCCCAAAACAGGGCAAATAACTGTTTTATGATATGCGATCTCCTCTCTTTTTCTTTTTGGGGTAGTTTAGAGGGGAGTGGGTGGGTTAGGGTGGGGGGGGGGGGGTGAGGGGTTGCAGGGGGTATATTTACAAAAACATCATGTATGTATTATGTTTTTCTTTATTTGTATTTTTATTGTATGACTTAACATGATCAATAAATAACATTTTCCAAAAGGAACACACGGGGAGAGGTATTTAGAGCTATGGTCCGGCTGCAGGTCAGCAGAACTAGGCAAAAAAAATAATAGTTCGGCACAGACTAGAAGGGCCAAAGGGGCCTGCTTCGGTGCTGTAATGTTCCATGGTGCTAGGTGGTGGGCCGTTGGTAACTAGAGGCTGTGGACTGCTGGAGACTGGCTGAAGGGGTACCAGGTATTGGAACTGGGATGCGAGAGGGTGCCGAGGGTGTAGAAGGGTTCCTTTTATTTTTTGAATACTTTATTTATACATTTTTAACCACCATATAATTACATTACGCTCAATTCTAAATTATTTCAGAAGAAATTATATATGTGGTATATATCCTCCCGACCCTCTCATCCCACCCTACCCACCCCTAAAAAAAAATCAGTGAATGCCAAGAAAATAAAACATTTACACAGAAAAGTTTATTGAAGTGAGATCTTCAGAGAATCAGTCATACGGGCAAACCAAAATTTTGTGAAATATGGGCTCCATATTTTCCCAAAACACATATTTGTCTTGCAGACTATAAGTAATCTTCTCTAATGGTGTAATCTTCTCTAATGGTGTACAACCATGAAGATCTGCGTATGATTTTTCCACGCCTAAATCTAATTCTGACTTCCATGATATTGCTATACATTTCACGTAAATCGGTGCGGACTAGAAAGGCCGATATGGCCTGTTTCCATACTGTAAATTGTTGTTATTTCATAGAAACTGCTACAGCCATTAACACAAATTCAATTTGATAAATATTTAAATTTAATGTTGGCCTTATAGCCTTAATATTACTTAATGAATTCTTAATTTATACATTTTTAACCGCGATATAATTATTTTACCTTCATTTGTAAATTAGTTTTTTGAAAAAAGCTGAAAGGTTCCCGATCGTGTCAGAGGTTCAGATCTGGAGCTCGGGCCTGCTGATGGTTTGGACTGGACTGTGCGTGGCTGTGGGAGCGCTGGAGGTGAATCCAGAGATCCTCCGTGACTCTTGGGTGGGGGGGGGGAAATCATGACTTTCTTTTGCTTCTTTCTCTCTGCCTGCAAGAGGCAGTTCAGACAATTTCTGCTGATGCCGAATCTGTCTGCCTTACGGCAGCTGAAAACAAAATCTGTGTAATATTGCATTGCCTTTGTTATATGACAATAAATTGAATCTTTTTTATATAATTTTATTTATAGATTTTTCCACATTGAATATATATATATTCTTAAACTTCAAACTGATTAATTGCATTGATCAATATACAATGGGCTTATAAAAGAAAAAGGGCTCTCTGAACCCTTCTCCATTAACAATGGCGTGAAGCAAGGCTGCGTTCTCGCACCAACTCTCTTTTCAATCTTCTTCAGCATGATGCTGAAAAAAAACCATGAAAGACCTCAACAATGAAGACGCTGTTTACATCCGGTACCGCACGGATGGCAGTCTCTTCAATCTGAGGCGCCTGCAAGCTCACACCAAGACACAAGAGCAACTTGTCCGTGAACTACTCTTTACAGACGATGCCACTTTAGTTGCCCATTCAGAGCCAGCTCTTCAGCGCTTGACGTCCTGTTTTGTGGAAACTTCCAAAATGTTTGGCCTGGAAGTCAGCCTGAAGAAAACTGAGGTCCTCCATCAGCCAGCTCCCCACCATAACTACCAGCCCCCCCCCACATCTCCATCGGGCACACAAAACTCAAAACGGTCAACCAGTTTACCTATCTCGGCTGCACCATTTCATCGGATGCAAGGATCGACAACGAGATAGACAACAGACTCGCCAAGGCAAATAGCGCCTTTGGAAGACTACACAAAAGAGTCTGGAAAAACAACCAACTGAAAAACCTCACAAAGATAAGCGTATACAGAGCCGTTGTCATACCCACACTCCTGTTCGGCTCCGAATCATGGGTCCTCTATCGGCACCACCTACGGCTCCTAGAACGCTTCCACCAGCGTTGTCTCCGCTCCATCCTCAACATCCATTGGAGCGCTTTCATCCCTAACGTCGAAGTACTCGAGATGGCAGAGGTCGACAGCATCGAGTCCACGCTGCTGAAGATCCAGCTGCGCTGGATGGGTCACGTCTCCAGAATGGAGGACCATCGCCTTCCCAAGATTGTGTTATATGGCGAGCTCTCCACTGGCCACCGTGACAGAGGTGCACGAAAGAAGAGGTAAAAGGACTGCCTAAAGAAATCTCTTGGTGCCTGCCACATTGACCACCGCCAGTGGGCTGATATCGCCTCAAACCGTGCATCTTGGCACCTCACAGTTCGGCGGGCAGCAACCTCCTTTGAAGAAGACCGCAGAACCCACCTCACTGTCAAAACACAAAGGAGGAAAAACCCAACACCCAACCCCAACTAACCAATTTTCCCTTGCAACCGCTGCAACCGTGTCTGCCTGTCCTGCATCAGACTTGTCAGCCACAAACGAGCCTGCAGCTGACGTGAACATTACCCCTCCATAAATCTTCGTCCGTGAAGCCAAGCCAAAGAAAAAAGAAAAAAGAAAGAATAATAGCATCTATCCCCACCCCACCCTCCACAGAGAACTAAAGAGAATGAAACAAAATAAAAGCAATTAAAAGTGAGGGTGATTTGAGAAACATAATCATCTTCTTGCTGTTGTTGGGGGAGGCTATCAAGATTGAGGCTTCCAAAGAAATATTAAAAAATTAAAGATTATTTCCCATCCTTTGCATATCTGGGCTCCATATTTTCCAAACTGCATGAAATGTATTCTTCAAGCTATACGTTATCTTCTCTGGTGGTATACAACTACGAATTTCAGCATTCCACCTTTCTATACCCAAATCAAACCCGATTTCCATGTTATTGCAATACATTTTTGAGGTATTGCTAAAGTGAGTTTCACCAATTCTAATTCAACTTTGGTCTAATTCCTCTAATATTTCCTTCTTTCTTGAGGCAATTTTATTCCTGTCATTTGTTCTAAACAATATCTGAACAAAGTGGTTTTACTTTTGGACATTCCCAGGTGGAGTGAAAAAATGTTCCAATTTCTTGACCACAGCTAAAACGCAATAAATTGAATCTTGGACCTTGATCCAATCTGAAGGAAGATCCTCCCAGCTTGTGCACTTCACTTTAAATCATCCAAGCTTACATGTTGATACATGGTATAGTGAGAAAGGTTCTTCTGGGAGCAGTCTGACAGGTTATCTCCAACATTCACAAAGAGCACAATTTACAGAGTACAGGGTTACAATGAAAAAGAGGATTGCAACAAGAATGGGGGCACTGTTGTGGGACTCATTCAGGAGCCTGATGGCTGCGGGGAAGAAACGAACCGAGCCTGTCGGTGCTCAGTTTCACACTCTTGAGCCTTCTCCCCGATGGAAGGAGGAAGAAGAGAGTGTGTCCGGGGTGTGGTGGGCGTTGGCTTCCTTTCCCAGGCAGTGGGAGATGCCAGAGTCCATGGAAGGGAGGGAGATGTGCGCGATGTGCGTGATGTCCTGAATTGCACTCACCACCTGCTGCAACTTCTTCTGATCTACCTCTGGGACACCGCGGAACTGTAAGCTCTCACAACGTGGTATTGACCAATGTTCTGATGCAATGCTGAAGGTTTGAGGATGAAAGATCAGAAAGATGCCGGAACGTCTCTGGCCCTTCTCAAAAAGGGCAGCATGGTTAGCGTAATGCTATTACAGCGGCAGCGATCATGACCAGGGTTCAAATCCCACGCTGTTGTTAAGGAGTTTGCATGTTCTACCCGTATCTGCGTGCGTTTCCTCCAGGGGGACTGGTTTCCTCCCATCACCCCAGAGGACCCCAAAACTCAGCAGCAATAGATATTCACCAAGACAAATGGTTACTTAAACAAAAGTTGCTTTTAATTATCTTTAAATATGAAAATAGAATCAAACTTTAACTTATCTCTATTGACTAACTTAACCCCCTTCTAATTTTAAGTGCACGTGTATGTATAAGTACCGCGCGCTAACCGATTGCGTGCACGTGTATGTAATGTGTGTGTAAGTTCAGAAAAGTTCTTTGGTTCACAGTCCAATCTCATTTCTCATACCTCCAAGTTCACAAGTGCAGGCAATTTTTATACTGTGCACAGAATTTAACATTTATAAAGTTCACCAGGCTTTGGTGCTTGAAAGGTAAATGGTTACCACTCAGGAAGGTTCTTGTCGGTTTTCAGAGAGAGATTTGTTATTCCAGGACATCCACAACTGATGTATTTCCACCAGCCACTTCAGTGTCTTGCTGACGAAACATGCCCTTTCAGGGTTCTCCAGATGATAACCTCTTTCTTTCAGGTCACCACAGAATTCCTTTTTGTTTCCCTTATTTGAAATGAAACATTAGATAGCCAGTCCACTCCTCTTGCATGAACCACAAAGGCTTTGACCAGGCCATCTTCCAAAAGGGGGCTTTCTATAAGCTTGCCAGCTTGTCCTATTCCAGTCCCAGCTGCTGTCTGCTGGCTGTAACACTGTACAAGTGATCTCTGTGTCTTCCTCTCTCTCTCAGAGAGAAAAACTCTTTGAGTCTCTCTGCTTGCAAAACCACATGATCCTCTTAGAACATCTCCAGAGAGCAGCAGCTCTGACATACTCTTTCATCTGTTGTCTTTAGTAAACAACGATCAATTAGTGAAGACTCTTGAGCACTCTTCAAAGCTCTTGTAATAGCTCTGATGCCTCCGATATATCTAGCATGGGCAGAGCTCCAGTATTTTAAATAAGATCTGTTTTAAAGTGTTTGAATGTGACCTACTTGAACAAACCTTTCCCATTTTATCTCCCAAAACGTATCTATATGTTTTATATCACAGACACAAAGTAAGGGCCAAAGGCTTTATTGATCTAAAGATCCAAGTCAGCATGCTGCTGGCTCAAGTCCAAGGGCAGGAGACTAGGGCCTTGGGGGAGGGGGTACAGATTCAGCAGGTGGGCAAGCCTGCCCTGCTCAGTGGGGAACGTGGCTGCTATACCATGTTCGACCACAGAGTGTACTTGGGAAGCATGGGCTCATGCAGCATGCATGTCGGAAACAAAATGGAGGCAAGATCCTGGTTTAGTAACGTTTCTGACAGAAGGCACCTCCAACAGTTCAGTTAGAGTGGACATAGAGTGAGAGACCTGTACAGGGAGGTGCTTCTTTGGAATGAGTCAGACACAACCCTTTGTTAAATGGGGGTGGGGGTGGAGAGGAAGAGAGAGAGAGTTGGGGGGGGGGGGAAGAGAAGTAGAGCAATAGAGAGAATGGAAAAGTAGAGAGAGGTTAAAAAAAGAGGTAGGGGGAACCAGAGAGAGCGGCGAGAGAGGGGGAGATGAGAGAGGGATATAAAGAGTAAAGGGGAAAGCAAGAGAGTGAGGAAATAAATGAGAGAACACACGGAAGAGGAAGAAGGGAGGAGAAAGGGAGGCGGAGGAGTATCGGATAAAGGAGAGAGAGAAAAAAGAGGGAGAGGGATAAAGAGAGAGGGAATGAGGAGAGGGGAGGAAGAGAAGGAGCTGGGGAGAGGCTTTTATTGGAGGGGTGGGATTGGTTCAGGTGGGTGATGAGGACAAAGGAGGGAGGAAGGTTATGGACAATAACAGAAGAAGGGTGATTATAGAAGGAGTGGGTAGTGTGGAAGGTGGGTGATTAATAAAGGGGGTAAATACAGGAGAAGAGCGAGGGGTAGGAATGAAGGCTGAGGGACGAAGTGAGGGGCGGGTGGGGTGAGATTAATGAACCAAAGTCTTTTTGTGGTCTATTTTTATTTATTGTTGTAAGGTGGTTCAGAGGAAAGTTTGTCTTTTGATGCTGCCATGAAACAACGAATTTTGTGACTTGTTCGTGTCAATAAACCAGTGGCGGGGTCCCTAGGCTGAGCTTCAGTAAGGCCTTGCCCACCACCCCCAACCCCCCCCCCCACCGTACAACCCTTCGTTGAATAGAATAGAGTGACGTTAAGTTACGCTAAATAGCTCCAGTAGAGCTAATAAATAAATACACCAATAATTTTCCTCCACGTTCAGACCCCTACCAGCTCGGAACCGGAAGTGACATCACTCTGTGCCTGCCACTCACCTGCGGGGCTCATGCCTTTAAATAAAGATGACGGGAGCCCCAGGCTTCTTGAAGGTGGGCGCCCCAGTCTCCAGTGTGCTGCGACACAGCCTGCAGTGCCGCACACGGCCCCCCACGGTGCTGCATGGCCGTTCGGCAAAACATTACATTAGGGGTGTCCAAAGTGATCAATATTGACTTCATTAAGATGCCGGGGTGGGGGGGAGGGGCGTGGTCAAAAGGGAGTCGATAAATTCTGCGGCGGTTGAACTTTTCGGGTCGAAAAAACTGTAGAGCCCTAGGTTTTCGTTTCTGCCAGGAACCTGCCGTACCCACTCTTGCTGGTAGCCCGACATCCCCAATGCTGCCGGGAGCCCGAGCTCCCCACTCCTGCTGGGATCCTGAGGTCCCCACTCCTGCTGGGAGCTCGACATCCCCATTCCTGCCGGGAGCCTGATGTCCCCACTCCTGCCGGGATCCCAATATCCCCACTCCTGCTGGGAGCCTGACGTCTCCACTGCTGCCAGGCCCCCCTCCCTTCCAAGCCCCTCACCTTAAGCCTACTCTGCCTAATGGTTAATCCACCACTGCAATAAATTCTGATTCTGATTGTGGAAGAGAGCAGGTATTTATAGAGTTGGTGATAAAGAGGAGGGGAGGCCTGATTCCAGGAGTGACTGGGGCAGGTACAGGTGATTGGAGAGAGGGATAGTTACATGAAGGAGGTAAAGAAAGAGGGCATTGACATTAGAGAGAGAGAGAGAGAGGGGTCATTACTGAAAGGCAATTCTCAGGAGAGAGGGGTAAGATGACAGGAGGGACCATCGCAAGAATAAGTAGTATTTTCAAGAGAGACTCGACTAACAGAAGAAGGCACCACAGGTGGTAGAGATGTTGTCTACAGTAGGGGTAATCAGAAAAAGAGGGGTGGATGTAGGAGATTTGCAAGGAAACAGGTGCATTTGTAGGAGGGGATAATTTTAGGAGGGGCACAGACAAGGGTGTGACCATAGGAGAGGGTGATTACGGAAGGTGGTTTTATTTATCGAGGGGCGGGGAGGTTTGATGGGAGGAGGGAGATGCTTTGAGCATGGCGTGGGCTCTTAGCTCAAGGTCAGTGGAGCGATGACAATCTGTGGAAGTGGAAGCAAGAGGCGGAGAGAGGAGGGTCTTTACTGCACTTGTTTCAACTCCCCAGTGTTATTCCAACACTTGTCCAGTGTCCTCGCTTGTAAAAAAAAACTTGGCTTCAATCTCCATCGATGCAGACAAGCCTGCGACTTGATGAATCAGTCCGGAATCAGCTGAGATGTCTGTATGGACGTAAAGTTCTTTGAAGAGGGTTTCTGAGAGAGCGTGATAGAGTGTTAAATGAGAACTGCGTCTCCAGCCTTTAACCCACAACTCATCAATTACCCCGGGCTACTACAACCGGGAGTCATTTATCTTCATTACAGCCTTTCACCAACATCTGTCCAGCTTTTCAAAGTCTACCAGCTTTTCTGCAATATCCATATGTTGGACGCATGGTCCCATCACACAGGGCGCTGAGGAGACTGGGAGGCAGGGGTCCGCAGAGGGAGGCAGAGACTCAGAGAGGGAGAGAGAGGTCCACAGAGGGAGGCAGAGAGGGAGAGAGGGGTCCACAGAGGGAGGCAGGGATCCACAGAGGGAGAGGGGCCCACAGAGGGAGGCAGGGATCCACAGAGGGAGAGAAGGATCTGCAGAAGGAGGCAGGGATCCACAGATGGAGAGAGGGGTCCGCAGAGGGAGACAGAGACTCACAGGGGTCCACAGAGGGAGGCAGGGATCCACAGATGGAGAGAAAGGGGTCCACAGAGGGAGGCAGGGATCTGCAGAGGGAGAGAGGGATCTGCAGAGGGAGGCAGGGATCCACAGAGGGAGAGAGGGATCCACAGAGGGAGAGAGGGATCCACAGAGGGAGAGAGGGATCTGAAGAGGGAGAGAGGGAACTACCGGGGAGGGAGGGGGGGAAGAGGGAGAGAGAGAGAGAGAGAGAGAGGGTGGATCCACAGAGGAAGGAGGGTAGCAAGGAATTACCATAGACAGATGCACTCAGGAGTGAAATTCGACAGGAAACGCAACACCTTCTTAACGGGATATCACTGACTGAACTTCCTCTTTTTTTTATTGACCTGGTGACCCAGCAGAGCATTGAGTCAAAAACACCCTCACCCACACTCACACTGACACACTCACACACATACTACACACCCACACTCACACACCCACACTCACACTGACACACGCACACACACATACACACCCACACACACACACTACACACCCACACCCACACTCACATACCCACACACACACTGACACACGCACACACACATACTACACACCCACACACACACACCCACACACACACACATACTACACACCCACACACACATACATACTACACACCCACACACACACACTACACACCCACACTCACACTGACACACCCACACACACATACATACTACACACGCACACACACATACTACACACCCACACACACATACATACTACACACCCACACACACACACTACACACCCACACTCACACACCCACAGACACATACATACTACACACGCACAATCACATACTACACACCCACACACACATACATACTACACACACACACTACACACCCACATTCACACTGACACACGCACACACACACATACTACACACCCACACTCACACACCCACACACACACACATACTACACACCCACACTCACACACCCACACACACACATACTACACACCCACACACACATACATACTACACACCCACACACACACTACACACCCACACTCACACTGACACACCCACACACAGATACATACTACACACGCACACACACACACATACTACACACCCACACACACATACATACTACACACCCACACACACACTACACACCCACTCACACTGACACACCCACACACACTACACATCCACACTCACACTGACACACCCACACACCCATACATACTACACTCCCACACTCACACTGACACACCAACACACACACATACTACACACCCACACTCACACGGACACCCCCACACACACACATGCTACACACCCAGACTCACACTGACACACCCACACACACATACTACACACCCTCACCCACACTGACACACCCACACACATACTACACACCCATACACGCACACACATACTACACACCCACACTCACACTGACACACCCACACACACATACATACTACACACCCACACTCACACTGACACATCCACACACACATACATACTACACACCCACACTCACACTGACACACCCACACACACATACTACACACCCACACTCACACTGACACCCACACACACATACTACATACCCTCACCCACACTGACACACCCACACACATACTACACACCCATACACACACACACATACTACACACCCACACTGACACACCCACACTGACACACCCACACACACACACATACCACACACCCACACTCACACTGACACACCCACACACACATACATACTACACACCCACACTGACACACCCACACACACACACACACACACATACTACACACCCACACTCATACTGACACACCCACACACACATACATACTACACACCCACACTGACACACCCACACTGACACACCCCCACACACACACATACTACACACCCACACTCACACTGACACATCCACACACACATACATACTACACACCCACTCACACTGACACACTCACACATACTACACACTCACACTGACACACCCACACACACTCTCTCACACCCACACACACATACATACTACACACCCACACTGACACACCCACACACACACATACTACACACCCCCACACATACTACACACCCACACTGACACACCCACACACACATACTACTACACACCCACACTCACACTGACACTCCCACACACACACACTACACATCCACATGCACACTGACACACCCACACTCACAATGACACACCCACACACACACACACATACTACACACTCACACTCACACTGACACACCCCCACACACACACATTCCGGCCCCCCCAACCGACACACCCACACACACATACATACTACACACCCACACTCACACTGACACACCCACACATACTACACATCCACACGCACACTGACACACCCACACTCACACTGACACACCCACACACATACTACACACCCACACTGACACACCCAAACACACATACATACTACACACCCACACTCACACTGACACTCCCACACACATACTACACACCCACTCACACTGACACACTTACACATACCACACACCCACACTCACACTGACACACCCACACACTCACACTGACACACCCACACACACATACATACTACACACCCATACTCACACTGACACACCCACACACACACACATACTACACACCCATACTCTCACTGACACACCCACACACATACATACTACACACCCACACTCATACTGACACACCCACACATACTACACATCCACATGCACACTGACACACCCACACTCACACTGACACACCCACACACATACTACACACCCACACTGACACACCCACACACACATACATACTACACACCCACACTCACACTGACACTCCCACACACATACTACACACCCACTCACACTGACACACTTACACATACTACACACCCACACTCACACTGACACACCCACACACTCACACACCCACACACATACATACTACACACCCATACTCTCACTGACACACCCACACACATACATACTACACACCCACACTCACACTGACACACTTACACATACTACACACCCACACTCACACTGACACACACCGACACACCCACACATACTACACACCCACACTGACACACCCACACACACATACTACTACACACCCACACTCACACTGACACTCCCACACACACACACTACACATCCACATGCACACTGACACACCCACACTCACAATGACACACCCACACACACACACACATACTACACACCCCCACACATACTACACACCCACACTGACACACCCACACACACATACTACTACACACCCACACTCACACTGACACTCCCACACACACACACTACACATCCACATGCACACTGACACACCCACACTCACAATGACACACCCACACACACACACACATACTACACACTCACACTCACACTGACACACCCCCACACACACACATTCCGGCCCCCCCCACCGACACACCCACACACACATACATACTACACACCCACACTCACACTGACACACCCACACATACTACACATCCACACGCACACTGACACACCCACACTCACACTGACACCCACACACACACATACTACACACCCTCACTCACACTGACACACCCACACATATACTACACACCCACACTGACACTGACACACCTACACTTACTACACACCCTCACCCACACTGACACACCCACACACACACTGACACACCCACACACTGACACACCAACACTCTCACACAGGCACACACACACTCACACACATACACTGACACACACACACTCACACATGCACACACACATACAGTGACACACACACACACTCACATTGACAAACCCAAACACTCACACACTCAAACCCACACTCATCCACACACGAACACTCAGACATACACACACCCACACACGCTCACTGACACACCCACACACACTTACACACATACACTGACACACACACTCACACATACACATTCACACACACACTCACAGACACACACACCCAAACACAGACGCACACACACTCAGACACAATTATTCGAAAGACTATTGTAGAGAAACCTATAGGCTTTTATTCACTTACGTACACAAGCACATCCATACTGTTTGGTTGTCCTGCACTGAGCTGCATGGAGCTGTGGAACAGTCACTTTTATACAGGAGGCTGAGGGGAGAAGCCACAGGTACAATTGGCCAATAGGTGTGTTTGACCAGATAATGATAGATAACAATGGTTTACTACAACACATATTCTCATATACACCCTCACTCACATTCTCTCTCTCACACTCACACACACACTCAATACACAATCATTACACTTATACACACACACACACCTATACTCACACACACCTGTACTCAAGGGACATTTTGGTCAGCATGGGAAATTTGGATTGAAAGGCCTGTTTCCATGGTGCGTGATCCTGTGACTAACAAAGAAAGATTGTGAAACTTTACACAACAAAATCAAGAATACCACAGGGTGGCACGGTTGGTGTAGCACCAGTGATGAGGACGTGGGTTCAAATCCTGTGCTGGCTGTAAGGAGTTCATACGTTCTCTCTGTGACTATGTGGGTTTTCCCCAGGAGCTCCGGTTTCCTCCCACCATTCAAAACGTACCAGGGTGTATGTCAACTGGGTGTAAATTGGGCGGCATGGGCTCGTGGGCTGAAATGGCCTGTTAGCATGCTGTAGGTCTAAATTTTAAATTTAACATGAAGCTGGTCTCTCTGTAACTCTACTCGTCTGTACTGTGCCATACTTATTGTACCATGTTACCATATAAGGGGTGTCCAGCTGGACTGCTTGCAGGACAGATTTTATCACTGCACTTCAGTACAGGTGAGAATTAACTTTGAACGTGAAGATGGACAAATGGAAGATCAGATTCATCTCAAATTGCCCCAGTGCCACAATTCAGTCCACGTAGCTTTAGAAACAGTAGGATTCCTGATGTACAGCTGGATTGTGCTGCATAGACCATAGAACATTACAACGCAGAAAACAGGCCCCTTTGGCCCTTCGAGCCTATGTTGATTCCACTAAGTCCTACTGACCTGCACCCAGTCCCTATCCCTCCATACCCCTCCTATCCATGCACCTGTCCAAATTTTTCTTAAATGTTAAAAATTGAGCCCGCATTCACCACTTCAGCTGGCAGCTCGTTCCACACTCCCACCACCTGGATGTCTGGATTGGAAAATAAATCTAATGAGGCAAGGTTAGCAGAGCTGGGACTTTTCTCTTTGGAGCGAAGAAGGATGAGAGGAGACTTAATAGAGGTCTACAAGATTATGAGAGGCATATATAAGGTGGACGGCCAGCAAATGTTTCCCAGGGCAGGATCGGCAAACACCAGAGGACATGCGTACCAAGTGAAGGGAGGGAAGTTTAGGGGAGACTTCAGGGTAGGTATTTTTACCCGGAGAGTTGTGGGGGCCTTGCCGGGAACGGCGGTGGAGGCTGGAACATTAGGTGACTCTTAAGAGACTCTTAGACAGGCACATGGATGGAAGGAAAATAGAGGGTTGAGGGGTTGGAAAGGGTTTTGTACACTTTTATTTGGTAGGAATATATGGGATGAAGGGCCTGCACTGTGCTGTAATGTTTAATGTTCTACTCTCTGCACATTGTGAATTGTGTGTGCATGTGAGCATGCTGACGTGGGTGAGCATAGGTGTGCATGTGTATCTGGGCTTTGTGTGTGCGGGTGTGTAAACATGTGTGTGTGTGTGTGTGTGTGTGTGTGTGAGAGAGAGACAGACAGAGAGAAAGGTGGCAACATGAGCAGTTTTATTTCTCAGTTCTTCGTCTCCTTTACGCTGAAGAAAAGTCTTGTGATGGATTTCCATCTTGTAAATGGGTAACAAGCAAAGAAAACCTTTATCCGTCTTTCTTTGTAGTCTGCCTCTGTGCAAAAAAAAGGGTGAAATTTCCAATAAATTGAACATAGAAAAATAACAAAAAAGGATGGGTCAGCTCTTAGGCTGATGTATGTTACAATGGAGACTGAGAACAAGGTGCACACAGGTAAACATGACAGCAGATAATACGAAGATTACAGACTTAGTAACGTTGGCAACAGACTTTCCAGTACCACCTGACATTTACCAAGTGAATGGAGGACTCATCTTCGTACAGTGGCCTCCACAACGGAAGGTTGTACGTGTGCAATCTCTGATGGTACTGATCTTCCCCTTTCATCCAATTAAAATTGTCGCTCTACTCTTCCATTACATTGTACCCCATTTTCCACTCCAACGCACCTACCCTTGAACAGCATGCAGAGATGGACAGCACTGTCAATAAATTCCTTCAGGGATACCTGTCCCACCTACCCTGGTGTGGTGAGAATCTTTGGAAAAGATTTTCATCTGATGTTGTTACAGACTGTGCACGATTCTGGAACTGAGCAGCATTCTAGGGAAATGGATGAAGACAGGAGGAAAGTCAAAATGGGAATAAGCTGGGAATGGGCAGACATGGTTTTCAAAAAAGCGCATGAAATGGCCTCAGAGGCATGAGAAATGGCATGGGGAATGTGGTGGGATGGAGGGGTGTGGGAGGTGGTGGGTAGGAACCAGGGGAAGTGGTGAACGGGGGTCAAGGTAATGAGTGGGGAGCTGAAGGATACAGGGATGAAAGAGGAAGGGATGGAGAGATGAGACAGGGAGGGAATGGAGGGACGTGACAGGGAAGGATAGACAGATGTGAGCGGGAGGAATGGAGAGATGAAAGGAAATGTTATAAAGAAAGGAGGGTTTTGTAGTGAGGAGAGTGGGGCTGTGGGGTGTGGAGGGGTTGGAGGTGAGGGGTTATAGTGAGGTGAGGGGGTTGTGGGTGAGAAGGAAGGGGCTGGAGGTGAGGGGAGTTGTAATGAGGTGAGGGATGTGGGTGTGAGGGGAGAGGTTGGAGGTGAGGGGAGAGGTTGTAGTGAGGCGAGTGGTTGTGGGATGCAATGGGAGGAGAGGGGCTGGAGATGAGGGGAGGGGTTGTGGGTGTGAGGGGAGGGGATGGAGATGAGGGGAGAGCTGTTGTAGTGAGGCGAGGGGTTGGAGACGAGGGGAGAGGTGTTGTAGTGAGGTGAGCGGTTGTGGGATGTAAGGGGAGGAGAGGGGCTGAAGGTGAGGGGAGAGGCTGGAGGTGGGGGGAGAGGGGTTATGGGTGTGAGGGGAGAGGCTGGAGGTGAGGGGAGAGGGATTGTAGTGAGGTGAGCGGTTGTGGGATGTAAGGGGAGGAGAGGGACTGAAGGTGAGGGGAGAGGCTGGAGGTGAAGGAAGAGGGGTTGTGGGTGTGTGGGGAGGGGTTGGAGGTGAGGGGAGAGCTGTTGTAGTGAGGTGAGGGGTTGTGGGTGGAGGGGAGAGGCTGGAGGTGAGGGGAGAAGGGTTGTAGTGAGGTGAGGGGTTGTGGGTGGAGGGGAGGGGTTGGAGGTGAGGGGAGAGGGGTTGGAGTGAGGTGAGTGGTTGTGAGTGAAGGGGAGGGGTTGGAGGTGAGGGGAGAGGGGTTGAAGTGAGGTGAGTGATTGTGGGGAGGAGAGGGGCTGGAGAGAGGGGTTGTAGTGAGGTGAGGGATTGTGGGTGGAGGGGAGAGGCTGGAAGTGAAGGAAGAGGGGTTGTAGAGAGGCGAGGGGTTGTGTGATCTGAGGGGAGAGGGGTATAGGGAGGCGAGGGGGATGTGAGATGGGGTGTGTAGGCATCAAAGCCTGTGATTGGAGAGTTCCACTGGCTTTGGGGAGACTGATGTCTGAATGTGGGACATTACTGGATAACCTCGAGTCCCCCACTCCCCACTGACTCATGGCTCGCTCTGCCTCTGGCCAATCACTTTCCGCTTTTCTTTTATCTTCCAGATTTCCAGCATTGGGTAGATTTTAAATTCTCCTGCTGATCTTGTTCCTATCTCCACAATTAGGTGTCCACAGTAAGAGGTCACAGTTACTTCGAGTCAACAATCAAAGGTCCCAGGCCAATAGTCCGGAAGACAAAATTACTGAAGCCAGAAACGAGAATCTTTCAGTAACAGCAGCTTTGTCCTGGAGTGATTCATCTGCATTTTAATTGGAGCCATGCCATGTGAGAGAGCGTTCAGCATCGAGGCAGCTTCATACAGCATCTCCCCTTCTGTCCTGGAGGTGTCTGCTCTCGATAGGGTTCCCCCACTCTGTGGTCCCCTCTTGATAGGGTTAGAACCATAGAACATTACAACACAGAAACACGCCCTTTCAGCCCTTCTAGTCTATGACAAACCAATTTTTATGCATGGTCCCACAGATCTGCACCCAGTCCATTGCCTTCCATACCTCTCCCATCCATTTACCTGCCAAAATTATTCTTAAACGTTAAAATTCAGCTCGCGTTTACCACCTTAGCTGGCAGCTTGTTCCACACTCCCACCTCTCTCTGTGTGAAGAAGTTCCCCCTAAACTTTTCCCCTTTCACCCATGTCCTCTGGTTTGTATCACACCTACCCTCAGTGGAAAAAGTCTATCAACATTTACTCTGTCTATCCCCTCACAATTTTAAATACCTCTATCAAATCTCCCCTCATTTTCTATGCTCCAGGGAATAAAGTCCTAACCTGTTTAACATTTCCCTGTAACCCAGTTCCTGAAATCCAGGCAACATCCTATAAATCTTCTCTGCGCTTTTTCTATCGTATTGATATCTTTCCTGTAATTCGGTGACTAAAACTGTACACAATTCTCCAAGTTTGGTCTCACCAATGTGTTATACAATTTTACCATAATATCCTAACTTCTATACTCAATACTTTGATTTTTGAAGACCAATATGCCAAAAGCTCCATTTACAACCTTATCCACCTGTGATGCCATTTTCAGGGAATTGTGAATCTGTATTCTCAGGTCCCTCTGTTTTACTGCATTCCTCCTCCTTGGGTCTGCCCTCGATAGAGTTCCCCTCAAAGGGGTCCATTCTTGATAGGGTTCCCCCCCCCTCGCTGGGGTCGACTTTCAATTGAGTTCCCCCCTTGTTGGCGTCTTCTCTCAATACAGATCCCCACCTCACTGGGGTCCAGTCTCGATGGGGTTTCCCCCTCACTGGATTCTACTCTCAATAGGGATCCCCCCTCACTGGGGTTCACTCTAGATAGGGATCCCCCTTGCTGGAGTTCCCCCTCACCAGTGTCCCCGCTCACTAGGCTTCCCCTCTTGCTGGGATTCCCCCTCACTGGGACTCCCCCTCACTGCGTTCCCCCCACTGGGGTTTCCTCAATGGGGTTCCACCTCACTAGGGTTCCCTCTCACTCATGTTACCCCTCGTTTGGATCCCCCCCTCCAATATCTGCTTCCCTCAGTTGCTGTGTGAATTTGGTGAGCAAGACCCCAGTGACGATGTACTCAAAGCCACAGTTCACCTCTGATGTTCTCCCTCACAAAGCATTCGAAGAAGAATGGCATCTCGGCACGTTCTTTCCAGTGGCCTGGGTGGACAGGATGTTCAGGCTGGTAACTCTAAGCCGAATGCAGCTCAGCTAAAGGGGGCTGATGTGTGACGGGGAGAGACCGTTCTCCCCAACATCTACCATTTGGCAGCGGAGCTTATCCAGGGTTCATCCATCCTGCTCTCGTGTCCAAATTCCAAAGATCCCTGACGAAAGTCCCAGGCCCGAAATGTTGGTCACCCTTTGCTTTCTGCAGACACTGCAAAATCTGCTGAGTTTCTCCATCATGCTTGTGTGTTGTATACGATCCCAGCATTTGCAACGTCTTGCTTAATACAAACTTTCAAAATGCAGGGCCTAATCTCAGGTCAGAGGTGATTCAACAGGTATCAATTCAAAGTGAAGGGAGGGTAGTTTGGGAGAGATATCAGGGGTAAGTTTTTTACACAGAGAGTGGTGGGTGCCTGGAATGCCTTGCCAGGGATGGTGGTGGAAGCTGGAATATTTGGGGCATTTAAGAGATTCTTAGACACATGAATGGAAGAAAAATAGAGGGTGACGAGGTAGGGAGGGTCTCTGCACTTTTTTTGGATAGGCTGGCACAACATTGAGGGCCGAAGGGCCTATACTGTGCTGTAGTGCTCTAATTCCATTCATTCTTTATTTTGAATTGTTGACTTGCAGCCAATCTTTCATCGGAGGTCTGGAGGGAAAGGGTTACCAAGGTTTCGGGCCTGAGTCCTTCGTCAGGAAAGGGGGTTCAGTCCAGAAACGTCCTGCATGGGCTGCTGAGTCTCTCCAGGAGTTTTGTGTACTGCACTCGGTCCCAGCATCTTCTTATTGAACTCCATGTGGATTCTTGGGAAACGGGAAAGGAATGGGCTTTATAAGACAGAAAAGTAATGAGGATTTTGGAATGAGCTGAGGGGGCGCATACGGGCATTTGGAATGGTTTTTGGTTACCCTTCCAAATGATTGTGTGTCCCTGAGTTTCAGGATGGATTTAGGACTAATACGTCTATGTTTTACAATAGAACCATAGAACATTACAGCACAGAAACAGACCCTTCAGCCTTTCTAGTCTGAGCTGAGACCCACTGACCTGCACCCACTCCATGTCCCTCCATCCCTCTCCTATCCATGTACCTGTCCAAATTCTCTTAAATGTTAAAATTGACCCCACATTCACCACCCCAGCTGGCAGCTCATTCCACACCCTCACCATTCTCTGTGTGAAGAAGTTCCCCCTTATGTTCACCCTAAAACTTTTCCCCTTTCACCCTTAACCAATGTCCTCTGGTTCAATGACTTATAAAGAGCATTGTGGGTAGTGTTTTCCAGCATGTCCAACCCCACTGAGTGCATTCGGAGAACACACGTGTCTGGAAGATTGGTGGCTGTTCCAAGACAGTGGCTCCAGTGCATTGAAAGACAATTTGTAACTTTCCACAGCGAGTATGTAAACAAAATAACCAAAGTGTGTTGGCCGCAAAACCGCTGCCCTGGAGCGATCATCAGTTTCTGTGCTCCTGTACCCAGCATAATGTTCGACTGAGAGGGGAGGGAGGGAGGGAGGGAGGGACAGGGCGGGTCGGGGAAGCCAGCAGCAGACTCAAGGGTGGTGGGACATGCAGGCGATCAAACTCCTGAGCTGCTTCGCCACTGTGTCGATCAGCTTCTGCTTGTCCCGCTCGCTCTTGCGGAACTGCGCGAAGACGTTGCTCTTCCGATTGGTGTCTCTCATCCTGCAAGGGAAACGCAGCAGGTCATTCACTGAGGCCATCCCCCCTTCGACAACTGACGCAGAGTCTAATCAACTGTCCCAAAGTGAAATTCAAATTGGAGGAACAGCACCTCATCTTCCATCTGTGCACCCTCCAACTGGATGGCATTAATATTGACTTCTCTGGTTTCCATTAAAACTCTTAAATCCCTCATAGATCCCTTGTCCCCTTTCCTTTAGTTCTCTCTCTCTCTCTCTCTCTCTCTCTCTCTCTCTCTCTCTCTCCCCCCTCTCTCTCTCTCCCTCTCTCTCCCCACCCCCCCTCTCTCTCTTCCCTTTTCTCTCTGTCAAAATCAATTCATACCTTTCCCCTTCTCATATGCAATTAACACTTTTCGGTTGTTAGTCAGGACTCCTCCCCCTCCCAGTCTGCCTGCTTTTTGCTTATACCTTGAGGAAGGGTTCAGGCCCGAAACTGTGAGACTGGCTGAGTTCCTCCAGTATCTTTTTAGGTGCCTACTAGAGGGGAGGCAGTGTTAGATCTATTGTTAGGGAACGGAATAGGGCAGGTGACTGAAGTGTGCATTGGTGAGAACTTTGGATCCAGTGATCATGGGTCCATTAGCTTCAACTTAAATATGGAAAGGGATAGGTCAGGTCCTAGGTTGAAGGTCTTTGAGTGGGGGAAGGACAGATTTGAAGAAATGAGAAGGGATTTGCAGAAAATTGTATGGGCTGATCTTTTTTCTGGAAAGGATGTAGAGGGGATTTGGAGGATATTTAAAGAAGAGATATTGAGAGTACAGGATCTTTACGTGCCAGTCAGATCGAAAGGCAAAGCCAAAAGTTCAAGGGAACTGTGGTTCGGGATAAGAGAGGGGCATTTACTAAATGTAGAAGCAAAAAATGGATAAGATGTATGATTATTACATAGATTGCAGAAAAAACCTGAAGAAGGAAATTAAAAAGGCAAAAAGGAGGTATGAGGTGTCAATAGCTGATAAGGTCAAAGTGAATCCTAAGGGTTTTTACAGATATGTGAATAATTAAAGGAGGGTTAAGGATAGAATAGGTCCACTGGAAAATGAGAGCGGTGAATTGCGTGAGGAACCGTATCAGATAGGAGAGATATTAAATGATTTTTTTCTCATCTGTGTTCACAAAGGAAAAGGACATTGGACTCTGTGTGATAAGAGAGGCAAATGGCTTAGTTATGGAAAAGATAGGGATTAGTAAAGAGAGGGGTTTGGAGCTTCTAGGGTTAGTAAAAGTGGATAAGTCTCCTGATCCTGATGGGATTTTCCCCAGGACGTTAAGGGAGGTCAGAGAGCAAATGGCGGAGACACTGTCAGTGATTTTTCAATGATCACTGGAGGAGGGTGTGGTGCCGTGGGATTGGAGGGTTGCTAATGTAGTTCCATTGTTTATAAAAGGCACGAGGTGTCGGCCAAGTAATTATAGGCCTGTAAGCTTGACTTTGGTGGTAGGGAAAGTTATGGAGTGTATTCTTAGAGATGGTGTGTATAAATATCTAGATAAGCGGGGATTGATAAGGAGCACCCAGCATGGGTTTGTGAAGGGGAAGTCATGTTTGACGAACCTTGTTGAGTTTTTCGAAGAAGTTTCAAGAAAGGTGGATGAGGGTAGGGCAGTTGATGTAGTCTATCTGGATTTTAGCAAAGCTTTTGGTAAGGTTCCACATGAAAGGGTTCAGAGGTGGCTGGGGGAGCAACAGCAGGGGGTCATGGTGGACAACAGTCTGTCAGGATGGAAACCTGTGACGAGCGATGTGCCTCAAGGATCGGTGCTAGGTCCCCTGTTGTTCATAATTTATATTAATGATTTGGATGATGGGGTGGTTAACTGGTTAAGTCAATACACAGACGATACAAAAATAGGGGGAGTGGAGGATAGCGAGGAAGGTTTTCAGGGATTACAGAGGGATTTGGTTTGTCTGGATAATTGGGCTGAAAGATGGCAGATGGAATTTAATGTGTGAGGTGTGATGTGCTTCATTTCGGTAAAAATAATCGAAATAGGACATATGTAGTAAAGGGGAAGACATTGGGGAATGCACAAGAACAAAGAGATCTTGGAATTATGGTGCACCGTTCCTTGAAGGTGGATTCCCATGTTGACAGGGTGGTTAAGAAGGCATTTGGTATGTTAGCCTTCATAAATCATAGCATAGAGTATAGGAGCTGGGAAGTGATGCTGTGACTGTTTAAGACGTTGGTGAGACCAGGTTTAGAGTATTGTGTTCAATTTTGGTCTCCAAATTATAGGAAGGATATTGATAAGGTGGAGAGGGGGCAGAGAAGATTTACAAGGATGTTGCCTGGCTTAAAATACCTAGAGTACAGAGAAAGATTGAAGAGGTTAGGACTTTATTCATTGGAACTTGGACAGTTGAGAAGGGATTTGATAGAGATGTTTAAAATTATGAAGGGAATAGATAGACTAAATGCGAGTGGACTCTTCCCCCTGAGAGGAGGGGAGATTGAAACAAGAGGACACAAGTTGAGGGTAAGGGGGCAACATTTTAGGAGAAACATTCGAGGATGTTTCTTCACTCAGAGAGTGGTGGCTGAATGGAATAATCTTGCGGAGGAAATAGTTGAGGCAGTGTCAATTCTTTCATTTAAGAGGAGGCGGGATATATACATGGATAAGAGGGGGTTAGAGGGTTATGGGCAGAAAATAGGTAGGGGGATCTAGCAGAGTTGTTTGAGTGAACCGGCATGGACTTGAAGGGCCGAGATGGCCTGTTTCCATGCCATAAACTGTTATATGGTTATACAGCACGGTAACAGGTCATTTCGGCCCACGAGCCCTGTGCTGCCCTAATTACACCCGATTGGCCTGCAACTCCCGGTGTGTTTTGATCGTTGGGAGAAAATCAGAGCTCCCGGAAGAAACCCAAGCAGCCATGGGGAGAATGTCCAATCTCCTACCAGACAGCACGGGATTTGAACCCTAGTTGGTGCATTAACAGCGCTGTGCAAACCGTGCTGCCCTTCTCTGTGTTTACTTTATGAAACGTTCTGAACCTTGTCTGCGATGGTCATCTTACTCATCTTTTATTTGCCAAACATTTTTAAGAGGGGGGCTTTTTCCCCAAGTATGGTTAGCAGGGTTAGTGTAGAAGTTAAATGCTATTACAGTGCCAGCGACTAGTGCTGTCCTTCAGGAGTTTGTACGTTCACCTCGTGTGTATGTGGGTGTTCCCTGGGAACTCAAGTTTCCTCCCGCCCTTCAAAGCATACCAGGGACATACAATAATTACAGCACAGAAACAGGTCCTTCTGCCAAACACCACCTCCCACCTAGTCCCATTGACCCGCACCCGGACCATAACCTTTCACACCTCTCTCATCCATATACCCACCCTACTTTTCCATAAATATTAAAATCAAACCTGCATCTACCACTTCAGCCGGAAGCTCATTCCACATTCACACCAAATTCCCCCTCATGTTTCCCCTAAACCTTTCCCCCTTCAATCTCAATCCATGTCCTCTTGTTTGAATCTCGCCCCTTCTCCAAGGAATAAAGTCCCAGCCTGTTTAACCTTTCCCTGTAACTCAAACCCTGAAACCCAGGCAACTTTCTTGCAAATCTCCTCTACACTCTCTATTTTGTTTATATCCTTCCTATAATTCGGCGACCAAAACTGCACACAATATTCCAAATTTAGCCTCACCAATGCCTTAAAAAATTTCAACATTACGTCCCAACTCTTTACTCAATTCTCTGATTTATGAAGGCCAACATACCAAATGCCTTTTTCATCACCCTATCTATATATCACTCCACTTTCAGGGCATTAAGTACCAGAATTCCTAAATCCCTTTGTTCTGCTGCACTTCTCAATTGTCTACCATTTAATGTGCATGATCTTTGCTGATTAGTCCTACCAAAATGTAGCACCTCACACTTATCAGTATTAAACTCCATCTGCCATCTTTCAGCCCACTCGTCTAAACAGCCTGTATCCCACTGCATCGGGACACAGCACCCCCAATCTTAGTATCATCCACGTACTTAATAATCCAATTTGCCACCCTATCATCCAGATCATTAATACAACCCTCCAATCCCGCGGCACCACACCCTCCTCCAGTGATCGTTGAAAAATCACTGACAGTGTCTCCGCTATTTGCTCTCTGACCTCCCTTAACATCCTGGGGAAAATCCCATCAGTCCACAGCACCCCCAATATTAGTATCATCCACGTTCTTAATAATCCAAGTTGCCACCCTATCATCCAGATCATTAATACATATGGCAAAGTACCGATCCCTGAGGAACTCCACTAGTCACCAGCCTCCAATTTGACAAACAATTTTCCACCACTACTCTCTGGCATCTCCCATCCAACCATTGTTGAATCCACTTCACTGTTTCATTATTAATGCCTAATAATTGAACCTTCTTATCTAACGTCTTATGTGGAACCTTGTCAAAGGCCTTACTAAAGTCCATGTAGACAACATCCACAGCCTTCCCCTTCATCAACCTTCTTCGTAACATCCTTGAAAAATTTGATAAAGTTTGTTAAACATAATCTACCACGTACAAACCATGTTGACTACTCCTAATCAGTCCCTGGTTATCCAAATACTTGTATATACCATCTCTAAGAACAATCACCATTAATTTGCCCACCACCGACTCAGATTCATAGGCCTATAATGACCAGGTTTACTTTTAGTGCCTTTTTTAAACAGTGGAACAACATGAGCCACTCTCCAGTCCTCTGGCACCTCCCCTGTGGCTAATGTAATTTCTGTCAGAACTCCTGCTATTTCTACACTAACCTTCCTCAGGGTCCTAGGGACCTTGTCGGGACCTGGAGATTTATCCACCTTCATTCTCTAAAATAGCCAGATCTAGACTGTTGGTTAATTGGGCGGCATGGGCTCATGGGCCAGAGGGGCCTGTTACTGTGCTATATGTCTAAATTTTAAGAAAAATTGGAAAGAAAAACTTTTTGTTTGTTTTATTTTTAAATTCATTGATTTCAAACATCTGCAAAATATGTGTTATTGTTCAAAATGCTCTCCAGCCCCTAAGCTCCTCAAAGGGACAGAGGGCTTTGCAAGCTAGTGGGAAATGTGTGCTCCCTCTACGAGAAATCACACCAACTTAGAAGACTGAGGAAGTCTGACACGTCCTCTCTGGTCACTCAACAATGCCTATGGGCGCCATCGAGAGCAGACTCACTGGGCGCATCGCCAAGCGAGATGGAAGCTGCTCTGCTTAAGATCAGGAGAAGCTCCAGAAGGTGGTGAGCGCAGCTCAAAACATCATGCAAACTCCCCTCCCCTCCACAGACCACATCTACATCTCCCTCTGCCCAGGAAAGGCAGCTGACGCACTGATAGACCCGTCACTCCCTGGACACTCTCTCTTTGGGGAGAAAGCTAAAGAGTGTGGAAGTGTGCGACATGGGCTCAAAGATAGTCTCTTCCCTGGAGCCGTCAGGCTCCTGAATGAATCCCACCACAGTGCTTGGTACTAACTGATTTTCCTTTCCATTGTAACCCTGTACTCTGTAAATTCTGCTCTTTACATGGTTGTATGAATGTTGGAGATAACCTGTTGGTCCGCTTGCAAAAGAACCCTTCTCAATATACAAGGTATTTTGTGACAATCGTAAACTGCAAAACTTACAGAAAGATAAATGTAACCCTGGACAAGGGGAAGGCTCTCTGTGAAAAAAACTTCTCCACATAACTCCTCCCCTCTCACTTTAAATTCATGTTCTCTTGTATGTGACATTCATATCCTGGCTAAAAGGGCGACACGGTTGGCATAGTGGCATAGCTGTTACAGAGCCAGCGATCGGGACTGTCTGTTAGGAGTTTGTATGTTCTCTCTGCATCTGTGTGAGTTTTCCCCGGGAGTTCCGGTTTCCTCCCACCTTTTGAAATGTTATAGGCAGGGGAGGGGGTTGTGGATCAATTGGGCTCATGGGCCTGTTATCGTGCTCTATGTTTAAATTTAATTTTTTTTTTAAATTCTGACTATCCACCCTATCAGGAGGGAACCAGAATGTGGGAGCAGAGAATAGGGCAGAAGTTCAAAAGCATGATGCTATGTGCTCTGACTTTGTGTGGAAAGACAGGCAGGGGACAGAACATACATGTGGACAGATAGAGGGGGTTGAAATGTGTCTATTTCAACACTAGAAGTATTAGGAATAAAGGGGATGAACTTAGAGCTTGGATCAGTACATGGAACTACGATGTTGTGGCTGCTACAGAGACTTGGCTGGAGGAAGGGCAGGATTGGCGGATGCAGTTACCGGGGTTTAGGGGTTTTAAAAGGAATAGGATGGGAAGTAGAAAAGGGAGGGGGTGGGAGTAGCGTTACTGGTCAGGGATAGTATCATGGCTATAGAAAGGGAGGAGACTGTAGAGGGAGCGTCCACTGAGTCGGTGTGAGTGGAAGTCAAAAATGGGAAGGGAACAATGCTGGGAGTCGCCTATAGGCCCCCAAATAGCCCTCGGGACTCCGAGGAGCAGATGAGCAGGCAGATTTTGGAACAGTGCAGGAAATACAGGGTTGTAGTTATGGATGATTTCAACTTCCCTGATATTGACTGGCACCTCCTGACTGCAAGAGGGATAGATAGGGCTGAATTTGTCAGGTGTGTCCAAAAAAGATTCCTGACCCAGTCTGCCGACGAGATGAGAGGCCGGACTGGATCTGGTTCTGGGCAATGAACCTGGTCAGGGGGTGGACCTCTCGGTGGGGCAGTATTTTGGTGAGAGTGACCACAACCCCCTGAGATTTAGTATAGCCATGGACAGGGATAAAATCAGACAAAATGCAAAAGTGTTTCATTGGGGAAGGGTTAATTATGATGGGATGAGCCAGGAACTAGCAAGAATAAATTGGAAGCAGATGTCAACAGGCTTTGCCGAGAACAGGTAAGAGGCGAGGAATATTTGGAGTTGAAGTCAGCAAGGGCCACCCTACTCGAGGATCAAAAAGGATTCAACAGGTCGGCACAGGTAAGGGCAGGCTTTTTGCATATCATATATTTTGTTCATAGACAGTGGGAATGGCAGCCAAGGCAGGGGAATGCTCCTCTTGCAGAATGTGGGTTATCAGGGAGGCCAGCAGTATCCCTGGCGACTTCATCTGTGAGAGGTGCATCCAGCTGCAGCTCCTGACAAGCTGAATTAAGGACTTGGATGAACTCCGGATCATTCAGGAGGCAGAGGGTGAGTTAGACAGGAGTTACATGGACACGATCATACCTAGGAGGCAGGAGGAGGGTGGATGGGTGACAGACAGGAGGGGGGAAAGGGAACAGACAGACAGTGAAGAGCACCCTTAGGGGTGATCCCCTCAATAACAAGTACACCATTTGGGATACTGTTGTGGGGGATGACCCACCAGGGACAAGACACGGTGATCAGATCTCTGGCATGGAGTCAGGTCCTGTGGCTAAGGAAAGGGAGGAGAAGAGGCGAGATGCAGTGATCAGGAATTCCATCGTTAGGGGGAACAGCAAAGAGGTTCTGTGAATGAGATCGAGTACCCCGGATGGAATGTTGCCTCCCTGGAGCTAGGGTCTAATATCTCAGATCGAGTTCACGGCATTCTCAGGAGGGAGGGTGAGCAGCTAGATGTCGCAGTCCATGTAGGGACATGGGTAGGAAGGGTGAGGAGGTCCTGCGAGGGAGAGTTCTGATGTTAGGCGCCAGGTTGAAGGACAGGGCCTCCAGGGTTGTGATCTCAGGATTGCTGCCCATGCCACATGCTGGTGAGGTTAGAAATAGGAGGATAATGCAGCTTAACACATGGCGAAAGACATGATGCAGGAGGGAGGGCTTCAGGTTTCTTGATCATTGGGCTCTCTTTCAGGGAAGGTGGGATCTGCTCCGATGGGATGGTCTGCATCTGAACTGGAGCGGGACCAATATCCTTGCACGCGTTGCTCCATTGGGTTTAAACGAGATTTGTAGGGGGGTGGGAACCAGAATGCCAGAGCAGATAGAGGAGTGGAGGAGAGAAAAGATGATATGAAACTTACACGCACTGTCAGAAATCAACAAGTTGTATGTGCATATATTTCAATGTAAGGAGTATTGTAGGAAAGGCAGGCGTGGATTGGCACGTGGAATTATGACATCGGGGCCATTAGTGAAATTTGGTTGCAGCAGGGGCAGGACTGGCGGCTTAATATTCTGGCCTTCTGTTGCTTTAGACACAATAGAACGGAGGGGATGAAAGGAAGAGGAGTGGCATTGTTCGTCAGGGAAAAGATCACACATGTGGTCAGGCAGGAGAGACCAGAGTACTTGTCTGGTGAGACTATATGGGTGGAGCTGAGGAACAGGAAAGGTATGACCACACTCATGGGCTTGTATTGTAGACCACCTAATAGTAAATGAGAATTGGAGGAGTAAATCTGTAGAGAGATAGCAGACAGCTGCAGGAAACACAAGGTTGTAAGAGATTTTAACTTTTTACAAGTTGACAGGACTCCCATACCGTAAAAGGGCTGGATGGTTGGAGTTTGTCAAATGTGTTCAGGAAAGTTTTCGAAATCACATTTCTCAATTCCACATTAAGCAATCCCTATGCCATAGATTCTCTGTGATTAGGAAGGGATTGGGTGGAAAGAAAAATGTTGAAGACCACTGCTTTAATCGTACCCCATTGACTCGTTATGTGCACGGTTTCAGAACTCCAAAGGAAATGGGCCAATGTATTTTTCTCAAGCGAAATATTTCAGAAACAATTGGGTCTAGAGCAGTGATTCTCAACCTTTCCTTCCCACTCACATCCCACCTTAAGCAATCCCTTACTAATCACAGAGGGATGACTTAAAGTGGGATGTGAGTGGAAAGAGAAAGGTTGAGAACCACTGATATCGAGGCACCTACTAGAGAGAGTGCAATACTGGATCTCCTATTAGGGAACAAGACAGGACAGGTGACAGGAGTATGTGTCGGGGAACATTTTAGGTCCAATGATCATAATGCCATTAGTTTCAAGTTAATTATGGAGATGGATGGGTCTGGGCCTCAGGTTGAGAATCTAAATTGGAGAAAGGCCAATTCTGAGAAAATGAGAAAGGATCTAGAATGTGTAGATTGGGATAAATTGTTTTCAGGCAAGGATGTATGAGGTAAATGGTTGGCCTCCAAAGGTGAAATTTTGAGAGTACACAGTTTTTATGTTACTGTCAGGATTAAAGGCAAGGTTAAAAGGCAGAGGGATTTCGAAGGATGTAAGGCCTTCAACATGGTCCCACATGGGAGGTTAGTTCAGAAGGTTAAGACACTTGATATACATAGAGGGGTTGTAAACTGGGAGAGTGGTAGTGGATCGTTGCTTCTCAGACTGGAGGCCTGTGGTTAGCGATGTGTCTCAGGGATTGGTGTTGGAACCATTGCTGTTTGTTGTCTATATCAATGATCCGGATGATAATGTAATCAATTGAATCAGCAAGTTTGCTAATGGCACAAAGACAGGAGGCATAGTGGACAGTGAGGAAAATTTTCAAAGCTTGCAGAGGGATCTGAACCAACTGGGAGACTGGGCCAGAAAATGGATGATGGTGCTTAATGCAGACAAGTGTAAGGTATTGCATTTTGGAAAAGCAAATCAAGGTAAGACATATACAGTAAATGTTCGGGCATTGAAGAATGCAGAGGAGCAAAGAGACCTGGCAATACAGATAGATTGTTCCCTGAAGGTGGTGTCACAGGTGGACAGGGTTGTAAAGAAAGTTTTTGGCATCTTGGCCTTCATAAATCAAAGTATTGAGTATAGGAATTGGAATGTTATGTAAAAACTGTATAAGACATAGGTGAGGCCAAATTTGGAATACTGTGTTCAGTTTGGTCAACTAACTACAGGATAAGGTAGAAAGAGTGCAGAGAAGATTTACTAGGATGTTGCCTGGACTTCAGGAATGGAATTACAGGGAAAGGTTAAACAGGTTAGGACTTTATTCCCTCGAGCATTGAAGAACGAGGGGCGATTTGATAGAGGTATTTTAAATTATGAGGGTGGGGGGAAATGGATAGAGTAAATAAATAGGCTTTTTCCATTGAGGGCAGGTGAGATACAAACCTGAAGACATGGGTTAAGAGTGAAAGGGGAAAGGTTTAGGGAGAACATGAGGGGGAACTTCTTCACAGAGAGTGGTGGGGGCGGGGGGGAAGTGTGAAACCAGCTTCCAGCTGAGGTGGTGAATGTGGGCTCAATTTTAACATTTAAGAGGAATTTGGGGAAGTACATTGATGGGAGGGGTATGGAGGTATGGATTGGGTGCAGGTCAATGGGACTAGGCAAAAAAAAAGTTCAGCATAGACTAGAAGGGCCAAAGAGGCCTGTTTCTGTGCTATAATGTTCTATGGTTCAAGGGAGAAAGCACAGAATTAATGGTGGATGAAGTTTAGGAACCACTTGTGCTGGTTCAGGATAGAGTTGTCCCACTGCGACAAGGAAAAGATGGTAGGAAAAGGGAATCATGGTTGTTGAAACAGGTGAGGCAGCTCGTCAAGTGAATGATGTAAGCAAGTATTAGATATAGGAAGCATGGAACAGGAAGGGCTCAAGAGAAGTATATGGTACCCAGGAAGGAGCTTAAGAAGGGACTTAGGAGAGCTCGAAAGGGGGCATGAGAAGGCCTTGGCATATAGGATTAAAGAGAATTTTAATTCTGAGAAGCTACAATGGTTGTAAAAGTTTACTTAAAGGCAGGCACGGCAGGCTGGTGCAGACCCAGGAGAGTGGAGGGCAGAGACGCAGAGCTGCTCCGAAGGGTTCAACCGCCCTGTTCTCATGCTGGCAGCTTCGACACAGGCACTAAACAGCCTGTTAGAGGAGCCGAGAGTGTTTTCATACTGAAATCCTGCAACAGCATTTCTATGCCCAGGATGGGGGCTCGGCAGTAGCCATGAGGGATTGCAGATTCTGGGGGAGCAGGGTATTGGAAACGGGGAGAACATCCCCTCCCCCCCACCACCACCAGTTGAGGAGGAGAAGCGGAGGAAACGATGAGGGGTTCAGCGACAGTGATCCACACAGGCTGCAGGCAGTTAGAGACTCATGGAACTGGGATTTGAGAGGACGGTGAAAGCGAGAAAGGCTCTCGAACGGGCCTCTGGCGCTGAAGGCTTCCTGACCATGTCGGAGGTTTGGATCTGGAGCTCGGGCAGCTGGTGGATCGAACAGGAGTCTGTGTGGCTGCAGAGGCTGCGGGAGAATTGGAGGCGAATCCACGGACACTCGGTGCCTCATTTGCTTTGCATTCTGTTATGCTGTAGGGGGCACCGGGCAACACTAATGGTGACTCTTTGCCTCATGGCAGGTAGAAGGCAATTTTGTGTAATATTGCAGGTTTTGTACTATTACATGACAATAAAGGAGTCTTGAGCTATAAATTGTCTCCAGAAACATGCTACTTACCCTCTAGAGATCCTACAGGGCAGCAGAAAGGAAAAGGGGCAAATGGTTATCACAACTGATCAAGACATCTAAATCTGCATGAACACAGGAATCTCTGGTCTGAACTTTTCCTCAGATTCCAGCACTGGTAAGACTTTGCCTCTAATCCCCCCATTCCACCCTGTGTGACGTATCTTCCTCCACCTGATCCCTTGGTTGCTCATGCCTTGCTCTCCCTAGGCGACGCTGGCATTCATGTCAAGAGGAATAGAATATAAGAGCAGGGATGTGACACTGAGGCTCTATACAGCACTGGTGAGGCCTCACTTGGAGAATTGTGAGCAGTTCTGGGCTCATCGTTGAAGAAAGGATGTGCTAACTTTGGAGAGGGTTCAGAGAAGGTTCACAAGGATGATTCCGGGAATGAAAAGGTTATCGTATGAGGAGCGTTTGACAACTCTTGGCCTGTACTCGTTGGAATTTAGGAGAAAAGGAGGGAATCTCATTAAAACGTTTTGAATGTTGAAAGGTGTGGACAGAAAGGTTGTTTCCCTGCAGTGGGAGAGTCTAGGACAAGAGGGTATAACTTCAGGATTGAAGGGAGTCCACTTAGAATAGAGATGCAGAGGAATTTCTTCAGCCAGAGGGTGGTAAATCTGTGAAATTTGTTGTCAAACATGGTTGTGGAGGCTAAATCACTGGGTGTATTTAAGGCAGAGATTGATTGGTTCTTGATTAGCCAGGGCATCCAAGGCTATGGGGAGAAGACCAGGCAATGGGGCTGAGTGGGAAAATGGATCAGCTGATGACTATATGGAGGGGCAGACTCAATGGGTTGAATGGCCTATTTCTGCTCCTTTGTCTTATAGTTTTATGATCTTATGGTCTGGTATCTGCCAGTTCTCTGACTCAGTCTGCCATGTTTCACCTCTGCCTGGTTCACTCTGTTCCTTCCCTCTCTCCCTGTCCTCTTTACACAGTCTTGATAAAGAGTTTCAGCCTGATACATCGACCATTCGTTTTTACCCACTGATCCTGCTTGACCCACGAGTTCCTCCAGCAGTTTGTTTGTTTGAATTAATGTACAGCTTGATTTCTGATCCTGTGCTCCATCGCCCCTCGCCCTTCAAAAGCTTTGGCCTGTATAGATGCACCTGTCTTTCTCTCTCTTCTCCCTGAGTCACGGCCAGGCTGCGTAAGGCAGGGAGTGTGCCGTATCCTCCGGGTAGGACGCAGGAATATGAAACCAAAAGTTCATGGATCTGCCGTGAAGGCAATGTTCCTCACAATAAGAGAGGGCGTGGGTGAGGAGCAGAGTGGGGAGAGATGAGAGGAAGATGGGAGGGGAGGAGGAAAAAGGGAGATGCACATTCTTTCAGCTGACGGCTCAAACTTCCATGTAAAATATTCTACCTGTCTTCCCAACTCTCTGGACACTTCCAAACCACCTTATTCCTCCTCGGATTCAGAAACACTCTGCAATCTCTGCACACCATCTTGTGTCTGCTTGATTTAATCGTGCCACCACTGGTAGCCTAGTGGGGCAGCACAGTTGGTGTAGTGGTTAGCGCAACACCTTTACAGCGCCAGTATTTGGGCCTGGGGTTCGAATCCTGCGCTGACTGTAAGGACTCTCTTCTCCAACCAGTCTCTATCTCCCTCCATTTACCCAGGCTTCCATCACCTTTTACCTCCTCCACCCTTTGCCCCCAACCCCTTTTTTATCCTTATCTTCCCTTCCCCTCCTCATCTCGAGAAATGGCCCCAACCTGAAAGGTTTTGACTTTTTATTTCCCTCCATGGAAGCTGTCTGACCTGCTGAGTTCCTCCAGCCTCTCACTCTTTGCTGAGCTCAAGTTCATTTACCATCCGATTGTACCAGTACAATCTGCAGAGAAATTGATCAAAGGTCAATCCACAGGACCATTAGAGCGGCAGAGGAACACTGGAGTCTCCCTCTCCCCCATCGTGATCTACTGGGATTATTGTCTGAAGAGGGCGTGTAAAATCATCGAGGACCCCATCCACTCCGCACGCAGCATCTTTTATGCTGCTGCCGTCGGGGAAGAGATCCAGGAGGATCAGAGCCGGCACCACGAGGCTGAGGAACAGCTTCTTCCCACAGGCCGTGAGAATGTTGAACGACCACACGAACTGCTTACACTAACCATCCAAGACTCTCATATGTACCAAACAATATTTATTTATTCATTTGTATTTGAAATACTTGTTCTGCGTGTGTATTGTTTGTCCGTATGTGTGTTATGTCTGGTTGTGTGTCTGTGTGTTTTGCACCGAGGACCGGAGAACACTGTTTTGTCAGGTTGTAATCAGGTTGTACTTGTACAATCGGATGACAAGATTTGACTTGTCTTGATTACAACCTGATGAAACAGCGTTCCCCCATCCATGATGCCAAACAGTGCAAACACAAATATGGACAGAGCACTCATGCAGAAAACTACAGTACACATAGATTTAAAATAAATATTATTGATAAATTGTAGAGACAGAGAGCGTTGTTTTAGCAGTTCATCAATTGTTCAACAGACTTGTTACTTGTGAGAAGAAGCTCTTCCTCAGCCTGGTGGCGCTGGCTCTGATCCTCCTGTATCTCTTCCCCAACGCGAGCAGCTGAAAGATGCTGTGTGTGGGGTAGAAGGGGTCCTCAATGATTTTATGAGCTGCTTTGAGATTTTCCTCTGGTTTGAGATGTATCACTTTTGGCATCAACAGTCCAACCATTTATGATGGTCTTTTGGGGTCAGAGACGAGTGGCTAAACCACAACATTCACTCAAGAAGGCAGCCAACATCATAAAGGACCCCCATCACCCTGGTCATAACCTCGTCTCGCTGCTCCCCATGGAGAGAAGGTGCAGAAGCCTGAAGACCAGCACCTCTAGTTTCTTTACAACAGACTTTTGCACCTCCCCTTGTTACACTAACCAGGGACTGCTCTGACACCATAAAAGGACTTTGCGCTATTGCAAAGTCTCCATTTTTTTGCACTAGGGTAACTGTGAATTTTTATTATCTCTTTTTAACGCAATTAAGTGCACTAATTTTGAGTTATTTCTGTATTTTTTAATAAAGTGCCCTGTTCAGTTGTAGCAGGTAAGAATTTCAGTGCATAGATCAGAAGATCTCACGGTGTCTACTGGAGACAAAGATATATAAGCGAGACCTGCTGAGGTCCTCCAGCATTTCTGTGCTTTTACTACAATCACAGGGCCTGCAGACTTTTGTCATTCTTCTAGGAGTGGAACTAGGCCATTCGGCCTGTCGAGTCTGCGCCGCCAACCATCATGGCTGATATACTATTTAACCCCGTTCACCTGCCTTCTCCCCATGACTCCCTTCCCAATCCAGGACATATCTGCTTTAAATGTTCTCCACAGCCGTCCGCGGCAACAAATTCCACAGATTCTCCTCCCTCTGGATAAGGAAATCCCTCCTCATCTCTGTTCCAAAGGAATGTTTTTGTGTTCTAAGGCCGTGCCCTCTGGCCCCAGACTCCCCCACCACGGGAAACATCCTCTCCACATCCATTCTTTCCAGGCCTTTCAAGATTCGATAGGTTTCAACAAGATCCTTCCCCATTCCTCTGAACTCCAGTGAGCCTTCAAATGCTCCTCCAATAAAAACCCTTTCTCTCCGAGGATCATCCTTCTCTCGAACCTCTCCAATGCCAACACATCCTTCCTTCGATCTAGAGCCCAAAACTGCTCACAATACTCTAAGTGTGGTCTGACCAATGCCTTATAAAGCCTCACCATCACATTCCTACTCTTATAGTCTATCCTTCTTGAATTGAATTAGTATAATCCCTCTTGAAATGAGTGCTAGTATTTGTATTTGCTTTCCTTACCATCAACTGCAAGTTCATCTTTAGGGTCTCCAAATCCTTCGCAGCACGTCTGATTTCTGAACTCGTTACTAGCTCCTGAACCCCAAACCCAGCGGCCAGAGGAGTTTGAGGGGATTTGGAATGTCACCGAAGACTCTTTCAAATTTCTGGAGCTGTTCCGTGGGGACCATTCTGACTGGCTGCATCACTGGTACCGAGATGCCAATGCACAGGTCAGGAAAGGGCTACAGAGAGCCGCGAACTTGGCCGACGCCATCACAGGCATCAGCCTCCACTCCGACGAGGACCATTACAAGAGGCGGTGCCTCAAGAAAGCAGCCTCTAATCTCAAGGACCCCCACCGCCCAGCCCATGGCCTCTTCTCGCTGCTACATTGGGAAGGAGGTACAGGAGCCTGAAGACGAACACCCAGCGGCATCAGATTTCTGACACGATCTGTTTTTTGAGAACCAATTTGCTAATTTTTAAAGTAAAAACACAAAATGCAGGAGAAGCTCAGCAGGTCAAAAAGGGCCCTTGGCGTAGCAACGACAGAGAGACAGACCCAATGTTTCAGGTTATGCCGGCGAGCATCAGAATAAAAGAGTGGGAGGTATTTGCACCTGTAATACTCCTGCAAAACAACCAATTTTGTGACAGGTTCATGACAATGAGTTCTGATTCTGAACACGCTTACTTCTCCAGTAGAGTCAGGGCAGTGGTTGGATTCACTCGCAGGTACTTGCAGCAAGGCTGCCCGTAATCAGCCAGGTACGTTGACCAGTCCCACTGGATGAAGAGGTCCAAGAGCTATGGAAACAAAATGGGGCAGAGGGCTATAAAAAAAAATCACAAGATGACAAGATATAGGAGCAGAAGTAAGCTCTGTCATTCTAATTATGAGCTGATCTATCCATCCACAAAACCCCACTCCCTGCTGTTACCCTTGATGCCATGAATAGTCAAATACCTGCCAATCACTGCCTTAAATACACCCAACGACCTGGCTTCCACGGCCGCCTGTGACAAGTTTCAGACTCACCACCCTCTGACTAAAGAAATGTTTCCGCATCTCTCTTTTAAATTGACGCCCTTTCATCCTGAAGTTGTGCCCCTCTGGTCCTAGAATCATGGGAAACATCCTTGCTGCATCTACTCTGTCCAGGCCTTGCAGCAGTCGAAATGCCTCTGAGTCTCCCCTCATCCTTCTGGACTCCGATGAGTCCAGTCCAAGAGCCGACAATCGTTCCTCATTATACTAACCCTTTCTTTCTTGGTATAATTCTAGTAAATCATCTCTGAATCCTCTCTAATGCCAGCATGCTTTTCTCAAATACGGTGCCCAAAACTGTACACAGTACTCCAACTGAGATCTCATCAGTGCTTTATAGATTCTCAATATTACATCCCTGCTCTTGTATGCAATACCTCTAGAAATGAAAGCCAACATTGCTTTGGCCTTCTTCACCACCCACTCAGCCTATATAACCATATAACCATTACAGCACAGAAACAGCCGAACTTGGCCCTCTAGTCCAAGCTGAATAGTTTCTCCCACCTAACCCCACTGACCTACATTCAACCCGTAATCCTCTATTCCTTTCCCGTCCATATACATATCCAATTTCTCCTTAAATGCTAATATTGAGCCTGCCTCTGCCATTTCATTTGAAAGATCATTCCACACATCCACCACTCTCTGAGTAAAGAAGACCCCCCTCATGCTTCCTCTAAACGTTTGCCCCCTAACTCTCCACCCGTGTCCTCTCGTTTGATTCTCCCCCTTTCTTAAAGAAAAAAGCCTCTCCACATCAATTCTATCTATACCCCTAATAATTTTAAATACCTCAATCAAATCGCTTCTCAACCTTCTACTCTCCAAAGAATAAAGACCTAACTTTTTTAACCTTTCCCTATAACTTAGACTCTGTAGCCCCAGCAACATTCTAGTAAATCCTTTCTGCACTCTCTCCAATTTGGTGACCAAAACTGGTCATAATACTCTAAGTTTGGCCTCACCAATGCCTTGTAGAATTTTAACATAACATTCCAGCTCCTAGACTCAATGCTCTGAATCATAAAGATTAATGCACCATAAGCTTTCTTCACCACCCTATCCACATGTGAGTTCACCTTCAGGGAATTATGAACCATTATTCCTACATCTCTCTGTTCGACTGCATTCTTCATTTCCTATTTTGATTAGCTCTACCAAAATGTTACACCTCACACTTATCTGCATTAAACTCCATCTGCCATCTTTCAGCCCATTCTTCTCACTGGCCTAAATTCCTCTGCAACCCTTCTTCACCATCCACAGCTCCACCTATCTTCGTATCAACCTTAAAAATGCAATTTACTACCCCATCATCCAGATAATTAATGTGTACGACACAACATTGAACCCTGAGACATTCCATTAGTCACCGGTCTCCAGGTTGATAAACAGTCATCTCCCACTACTCTCTGGCATATCCCATTCAACCACTGAAGAATAAATTTTACAACTACAATGTATTTTTTATATATTTTATTTAAAATAAACACATATATAACAACAAATATTAAATCATAAACCATATTACCGTTTACAAATATATATTGTTTAATATATAAGAAAAGAGAAAAAGAGAAAAAACCCTTAAAAAACCCCAATCTCTTCCACATCCCCAACAATTACTAACCCCACTAAACTAAAACCAAAATCTAAAACGCTAACTAATCCCTCCCCTCCCTAACCCTCATTAAACCGACTAAACAAAAACCAAAATCTAAAACCCCAACTAATCCATCCCCCCTCCCTAACCCTAACTAACACAACTAAATTAAATCCAGTCTAAAACCCCATCTAATCCCTGCCCCTCCCTAACCTTTACTAACCCTACTAAACTGAAACCAAAATTTAAATCCGCATCTAATCCCTTCCCTCTCCCTAAACATTACTTACCCTACTAAACCAAATCCAAAATCTAAAACCTCAACTAATCCCTCACCTCTCCCTAACACTTACTAACCCTGCTAAACTGTAACAAAATCTAAATCCCAATTATTCCCTCCCCTCCCTAACCTTTACTAACCCCACTAATCTAAAAGCAAAATCTAAAACCCAACTAATCCCTCACCCTCCCTAAAACTTACTAACTCTACTGGACTTAAACCAAATTCAAAAACTTCAACTAAACCCTCCCCCTTCCTAACCATTACTAACCCGAGTAAACTGAAAGTGACATCTAAAACCCCAACTAATCCCTCCCCCACCCTAACCCTTATCAACCCTACTAAACTAAAGACCAAAAACAAAAACCCGAACTAATCCCCCTCCCCTCCTAATCCTACTAAACTAAAACCAAAATCTAAAACTCCATCTAATCCCTACGCACTCCCTAATCCTTACCTACCCTACAAAACTAAAACCCCAATCTAAAACCCCAACTAATACCTCCCCTTCACTAACCTTACTAACCCTACCAAACTAAAACCAAAATCTAAAACCCCAACTAATCGCTCTCTCCTCCTAACCCTTACTAACCCTACTAAATAAAATAAAAATATAAAACTCCAATTAATCACTCTCCCCTCACTAACTCTATTAAACTAAAACCAAATTCTAAAACCCCATCTAATACCTCCCCCCTCCCTTTCTTTTTTCTTTGGCTTGTCTTCGCGGACGAAGATTTATGGAGGGGGTTAATGTCTACGTCAGCTGCAGGCTTGTTTGTGGCTGACAAGTCAGGTAGACACGGTTGCAGCGGTTGCAGGGGAAAATTGGTTGGTTGGGGTTGGGTGTGGGGTTTTTCCTCCTTTGTCTTTTGTCAGTGAGGTGGGCTCTGCGGTCTTCTTCAAAGGAGGTTGCTGCCCGCCGAACTGTGAGGCGCCAAGATGTACGGTTTGAGGCAATATCAGCCCACTGGCGGTGGTCAATGTGGCAGGCACCAAGAGATTTCTTTAGGCAGTCCTTGTACCTCTTCTTTGGTGCACCTCTGTCACGGTGGCCAGTGGAGAGCTCGCCATATAACACAATCTTGGGAAGGCAATGGTCCTCCATTCTGGAGACGTGACCCACCCAGCGCAGCTGGATCTTCAGCAGCGTGGACTCGATGCTGTCGGCCTCTGCCATCTCGAGTACTTCGATGTTAGGGATTAAGGCGCTCCAATGAATGTTGAGGATGGAGCGGAGACAACGCTGGTGGAAGCGTTCTAGAAGCCGTAGGTGATGCCGGTAGAGGACCCATGATTCGGAGCCGAACAGGAGTGTGGGTATGACAATGGCTCTGTATACGCTTATCTTTGTGAGGTTTTTCAGTTGGTTGTTTTTCCAGACTCTTTTGTGTAGTCTTCCAAAGGCGCTATTTGCCTTGGCGAGTCTGTTGTCTATCTCGTTGTCGATGCTTGCATCTGATGAAATGGTGAAGCCGAGATAGGTAAACTGGTTGACCGTTTTGAGTTTTGTGTGCCCGATGGAGATGTGGGGGGGCTGGTAGTCATGGTGGGGAGCTGGTTGATGGAGGACCTCCGTTTACTTCAGGCTGACTTCCAGGCCAAACATTTTGGCAGTTTCCGCAAAACAGGACGTCAAGCGCTGAAGAGCTGGCTCTGAATGGGCAACTAAAGCGGCATCATCTGCAAAGAGTAGTTCACAGACAAGTTTCTCTTGTGTCTTGGTGTGAGCTTGCAGGCGCCTCAGATTGAAGAGACTGCCATCCGTGCGGTACCGGATGTAAACAGCGTCTTCATTGTTGGGGTCTTTCATGGCTTGGTTCAGCATCATGCTGAAGAAGATTGAAAAGAGGGTTGGTGCGAGAACACAGCCTTGCTTCACGCCATTGTTAATGGAGAAGGGTTCAGAGAGCTCATTGCTGTATCTGACCCGACCTTGTTGGTTTTCGTGCAGTTGGATAATCATGTTGAGGAACTTTGGGGGACATCCGATGCGCTCTAGTATTTGCCAAAGCCCTTTCCTGCTCACGGTGTCGGAGGCTTTGGTGAGGTCAACAAAGGTGATGTAGAGTCCTTTGTTTTGTTCTCTGCACTTTTCTTGGAGCTGTCTGAGGGCAAAGACCATGTCAGTAGTTCCTCTGTTTGCGCGAAAGCCGCACTGTGATTCTGGGAGAATATTCTCGGCAACACTAGGTATTATTCTATTTATTCCCCCTCCCTAACCTTTATTAAACCTACTAAAGTAAAACCAAAATCTAAAACCCCAACTAATCTCTCCCCACTCCCAAACCCTTACTTACACTACTGAACAAAAACCAAAATAAAAACCCCAACTAATCCCTCCCTCCTCCCTAACCCTGACTAACCTTACTAAACTAAAAGCGAAATCTAAAACCCCAACTAATCCCTCCCCCTCCCTAACCCTTACTAACCCTATTAAACCAAAACCAAAATCTAAAACCCCAACTAATCCCTCCCCTCTCCCTAACCCTTACTAACCCTACTTAACTAAAATCCAAATCTAAAATACATGGAAACATAGCTATATATTGATTTGGATTGCTTCGGAGGATGCTCTTGGATCTCAAAGAAAACCTATTTTCTCATAAGACCCTTACTCATTTTCAGGGCAAACTTCACCAGTCTGGAGGACTCAAAAGGACTCATATGGGGTCCAAATCTGTAATAATACAGAATTTTTATTCCTCAATTATATGTAATCTTTTCTAAAGGAATACTGCTTTGAATCTCTGTTCTCCATCCTCCTAATGTTAATGAAATGTCTGATATCCAAGTAACATCAATACATTTCATTGTAAGGACTTACTAATGGAAATCCAAAAAGGTTTAACCTTTCAACAAAACCATTTAGAATGAGCAAAAGTACCAACATCCTTTCCACACCTAAAACATTGATCTGATGTATCCGATTTCCATCTATTCAATTTCTGAGGCGTAATGCACAATTGATGTAAAAAATTATAACGAAGTAGTCTCTATCTTACATTAATAGTATTGGACATAACTTCTTTACACAAATCGTGCAAAACGTATCTATTGATATATCTATTGATATATTTAAATCTTGTCCCCATTCCTCCTTTGTCTTTTAAACAAACATAAATTAGGTGCTTTTTCTTGTAACATCATATATGCTATTGAAATCAATTTTTTAGCCATTCCATCAACAATTAAGTAAGATCTTTTAAAATCATATCAGATCCTAATTTCTCTCTTAAATAAGATCTTAATTGAAAATAACAAAAAAGTGGATTGTGAGGAATATCATACTTAACTTTCAATTTATCAAATGACATCAGGCTACCATTATCATAACAATCTCCTGATTTAGAAATTACTTTATTATTGCAAATATTCAAAAAAGGATGACCTTTTGAAAAAAAATTAAAAGGGGATTAATCAATGATGTTTTAATGATAAAAAAAAAATTCCTTCAATTTCTAATTTAATTTTATTCCAAATATTAAGCAAATGTTTCAATATTGGAGCATCTCTATCAGTTGTCATCAACCTCAGTTCCCATTTATAAATAAATTCTTCAGTTATATTTTCTCCACTCTTATTTAATTCAATTTCCACCCATGATGGTTTAGTTTTCCCAAATAAAGAAACAGGAAATCTTAATTATGCTGCTTTATAATAATTCCTAAAATTAGGAAGTTGTAATCCTCTTAATTCGTTAATTTTTCTAAAGATTTTCTGGACATTTTCCCTTTCCAAAGAAATTTCCTTACTTGTTTATTTAAGTCCTGGGAAAAAAATTGAGGTATGGAAATAGGTAAAGTCTGAAATAAATATTGAATTCTCAGAAAAAATATTCATTTTAATACAATTAACTCTTACAATTAAAGTAATAGGTAAATTTACCTACTTTAAATCTTCATCTATTTTCTTAAATAATGGAATAAAATTTAGTTAGCATAATTTTTTCAAATTATTATCAGTACACATACCTAAATATTTAATCGTATCTGTCCACTTAAATTGAACATCTTTTCGATATTGTGAGTTATTCATTGTACCAAATCTATTACCTCACTTTTGTCCCAATTTCTTTTATATCCTGAAACTTTTCCATATTCTATCAACTGCTTATAAAATCTAGGTAATGATAATTGTGGTTTAATTAAATACATTAATACATCATCTGCAAATAAACAATCTTATGTTTGGTCTGATTTATTATAAATCTTTCAGCTGTTGGTCAGAACGAATCCTTTGTGCAAGGAGTTCGAAAGCAAAAGCAAACAAAACTGGTGTTAAAGGGCATCCCTGTCTACACAATCTAGTTAAATTAAATGATTGAGATACCTGTCCATTAGTTATTACTTTAACTTTAGGATTTTTATACAAAGCTTTAATCCAATTTATAAAATTCAATCCAAAACCAAATTTACTGAAAACTTTAAATAAAAAATTCTATTCTAAACTGACAAAAGCTTTTTCTGCATCTAAAGCCACTGCTATACTTAAATCCTTTTTCTTTGGTGTTAAATTAATTATACTTAATTACCTTACTATATTCTCTGAAATTTGTCTATTTTTAACAAAACCTTTTTGATCCATATTTATCAATTCAGGAAGATAATCACTAATTCTGTTTGCTAATACTTTTGCTATAATTTTATAATTAACATTTAACAACAATATAGGTCTATATGAAGCTGGTTTTAACGAATTTCTATCTTTTTTATGGATAACTGTAATTATCACTATTAAAAAATGTTTCTGGAAGATAGTGCAATTTAAAAGCTTGTTCTATTACCTTCATAAATAAAGGAATAATTAAATCTTTAAATTCTTTATAAAATTAAACTGGAAACCCATCTTCTCCTGGAGATTTATTATTTTGTAAACAATTAAGTGCATTATAGACCTCTTGTTCAGTAAAATGTCTCAGTTGCTAATATCATTTGTGACAAATAATCATCTATAATTACATCATCATGCAACAATTCAGATGTATATAATTTTCCATAAAATTCTTTAAAAGTTTCATTTATTTCTTGTGATTTAAATGTCACTTGATTATTATTCTGTTGTACTTCATTGATTGTTCTATAAGTCTGTTCTGCTTCTAATTGCCAAGCTAAAACTTTATGAGATAATTTTCCTAATTCATAAAATTTCTGTTTGGACCTTAATATAATTTTCTTTGTTTTATACGTAAGCATTATATTACATTGTAATTTCTTATTAGTTAAACTTCTTTCATTCTCTGAAGGTGATTTTTGAATTTATTTTTCCATCACTGTTATTTCTTTTTTCTAATTTATCTATATCTTTCTTGTATTCCTTTTTTAATTTTGAAGTATAGCTAATAATTTGTCCTGTAAATAAGCTTTTAACGCATCCCAAATAATAAACTTATCTTCTGTTGAATGTAAATTTGTATCACAAAACAGTTCTATATGTTGTTTTATAACAGAACAAAAATCTTCCCTTTTCAATAATAGTTTAATCTCCATCTATACAATGAATGTTGCTTTTCAGAAAATTCCACTTCAATCAACAATGGCGAATGATCAGAAAATATTCTTGTTTCGTATTCATTATTCAAAACTCTTGATTGATTTTGCGCCGAGCAAAAAAAAATTCTAGAATATGCATAAAATCGATTGGAGTAAAAGGAATGATCTCTATCTTTAGGATGATATCTCCGTATATCAATTAAGTTTAAATCCTTCATTAAATATAATATTGTTTTAGCTGCTTGAGATTTAACTGTTGTTCTCAATGAGTAATCCATTAAAGGATCTAAACAAAAATTAAAATCTTGTCCTACTAAAATATTTTCGTGAACAACCTCAAAATTCACAAAAGTATCTTGTATCATTTTCTCATCATCAATATTTGGTGCATATAATATTTAACAGAGTCCATTCCTCTGAAAGTATTTGACAATTTACCATTTTATATTTACCAGATGGATCAGTGATCACATTTTGAATTTTAACTGGCAGATTTTTCTTAAATAAAAGTACCACTCCTATAGCTTTAGAATTAAATGAAGAAAAAGTTTCCTGAATTACCCAATCTCTTTTTAATTTTAAATGTTCTTTTTCAGTTAAATGAGTCTCTTGTAAAAGAGCGATATCTACTCCCAGTTTCTTAATATAAGACAACATTTTTCTTTCTTTTTATTGACCCGTTAATCTCATTAATATTAAAACTCATAACTGCTTTATTCATTTTCCTTATTTACTAATTTTACAAAGTTCCTTTCCATCACTCCTATCCAGGAAGAATGCCCACAAATCGATTTGGTCCTGAACATCACCGTCTGCAATCCAAAAATCTCCAAATTATTCAGAATAAATATATCATAATTAATTCCTAAAAAGAAAGGAAGAAAAAAGAAAAATACAAAAATCCCTCCCCAAATGCGAGAAGAACAAGAATTACCACCTTCCACTTTACGGGTCATGGACAACCACGAAAACATATGTAGCCATCAGAAATCAAACAAGCACATCCCCGACCCCTCCCCCCCTTCCCCACACGGGAAAAAACTTGTATTCTAACCAACAATTTCATCCAATATAAGGATTCTTCATCCATTAAAAAGAAGAAAAAAAGAAAAAGGGGTAACACCCCCTCTCTTTATACATCAGATTCACTGCAACAAATCAGCGCTCTCCATTACTTGAATTTTAGGCAGACTCTTCGCATGTTCTTCAGCTTGCAAATAATTTGTAAAAAACACATTTTCAAAGTAGCTGGATAACGCAAAACACATCTATAACCTTTATTATATCCATCTCTCTTAATTGGATTGAATTCTCTTCTTTCCTTCAATAAATTTTGACTCAAATCTGGATTAAAGAAAGTCTTATCCTCTTTATATCTCAAAGGTCTGTGTTCCCTAGCTCTTCTCATCGCTAGACCAAGAAGCCTCTCTCTATTCTGGTAGTTCAAAAATCTAACCAGGATAGACTGAGGTCTCTGGGTTGGACTAGGCTTTGGTCTCAAAGCTCTATGAGCTCTCTCAATTAAAATTTTATCCTCAAGATATTCTTCTCCAAATATCTTCGGTATCCATTCTTGAAAAAAAAGAATCACATCTTGTCCTCTTTGCCTTCAGACAATCCCACAATTTTAATGTTATTCCTTCTACTATAATTTTCCAGGATATCTACTTTCTCCATCAGTTTTTCATTCATAGAGGTCAAACTGGCATTCGTATCTTCATTCACATTATTCCAAACTTCAATACGTTGTATTTCTTCATGAACATTTTGAATTTTATTTTCCAATTTATCCAACTCTCTGTGAAACATTATTTATCACCTTTGTCAAATCTGTTTTAACTTATTTCAGTTCTGCAGTTAACAGTTTAAAATCATTCTGCAAAGTCCATCTATTTTAGTTTCAATTTTACTAATTTCTTTCTTAGAGTTCTTTTTCTTGCCTCTTCTGAACTTGACATTTCTTCACTGTCATATTGTTCTGAAGCCTCCTTGACTGGAGAAGTGTCACCTTCTTGCTCAGAAGCCGAAAGGCTGGACTGCCCCTTTAAGAAACTCAGTGTTTTTTCTCCAATTTCGACTTCTCATGCATGTGTGATACAGTTTTAATTTTTTCTTTACAGGGCGCCGCAAAGAGGGCTCAGGAAGAAGGTCCCTCACCAGGATCTTCACCGACTGATCCGGAGAAGACTTCAGCAGCCTGCTTCATCGACAAGATAGGCCCAATTTCTCTCTTCTTCTTTTCTTCCGATTTTTTTCTGAGTCCTTTCATTTTTTGGCAACATTTCTTTTTCTTCTGTTAACCACTTTAAAATGACTTTAAAGTAGTTTTTATTAAGTTAACTTTTCTTAATATGATTTTTTTAAATTAATCCTGTGAGAGTTGATAGGTTACATGGTGCTTCTCACGGCATCACATGACTCCCCCTACTTCAATGTTAATACCTCATGATTGAACCTTTCCAACTAACCTTCCCTGAGAAACCTTATCAACGGCCTTACTAAAGTCCATATATACAACATCCACTGCCTTACCCTCATCAACTTTCATAGTTACCTCAAAAAATTCGATAAGGTTTGTCAAACATGGTCTTACCCTCACAAATCCATGTTGACTGTTCCTAATCAAACCCTGCCTATCCAAATATTTATATCTACCATCTTTAGGAATACTTTCCATTCACTTACTCTCTACTGACGTCAAACTTACAGGCCTATAATTATTAGATTTACTCCTAGCACCTTTTTTAAACAATGGAACTACCCTCCAATCCTCCGGCACCTTTCCCATTACTAATAATATTTTAAATCTCTCCATCAAAGCCCCTAGTATTTCTACACTAACATCCCTCCAGGTCCTAGGGAATATCTTGTCAGGACCTGGAGACTTACCCACTTTTATTTTCCATAAAAGCGCCAGTACTTCCTCTTCTTTAATCATCAATGTTTCCATAACTTCCCGATTTATTTCCTTTTCTCAACCCTTTTCCTTCCATTCACATCCCACTTTAAGTATTCCCTACGCCAAAGGAGCTCTGTGATTAGTAAGGGCTTGCTTAAGGTGGGAGGTGGGTGGAAAGAAAGAAGGTTGAGTACCACTGCTTTACACAGATCAATATCCTTCTCTTTAGTAAATTCTTTTGGCTCCACGCATAGCAGTCACTCTCATCCACTAAGGGACCAATTTTGTCCCTGAAGGTCAACCTTTTTGGAATCCTGCACGATGGCTCCCAAGTCCCTTTGCATCTCGAAACCTTAAATTTTCTCCCCATCTAAATAATAAACAAAGAGCATGACCATACATGTTCCAACATTGTATTTTGACGGCAGAACATTTCGTTATGCAACGTTGCAACTCCCCTGACCACAGGTGAAGGGAGAGACGATCTGAATGACACCCAGACCTCCCTCCTCTAGGCCAAAGTAATTGTCTTTGGAAAAGAAAGGAAGTGAAAGAGCTTACAGGTTATCATTCCAAAATAAGTAAGGTTAAACCAAGGCAGGACTCAACGCATTGAATGTTCGGGCCCAGGAGAGTGTTGCAGAATGCAGGGGTACAGCAAAAAGACAAGGCTGGACAATTCAAACAGTATACATTATTTAGCAAAGATATTTCGTGCTTGAGTCCTTCATCGAGGCACAGGTACAAAGTTCCCAGAAAATAGTGACACAAATAGACAGGGTGGTGATGGAGGCATTTGGCACGCTTGCAACCACAGAGGTCTGTGCCCAAGATGGTGGCGCCTGTGCTGGGCAGCGTGCCATGAGGGGTGGTATGGAGAGAGTGCTCCTGAACATGGAGGTGGAGGCAGAAAGGTTGCAGTCAAATAGATTCTGTCCTCAACCAATACCAGCAAAAGCAGATGGACCAGAGTAGCATAGATAAAAGCTCACACTTGACTGGAGGGAGAACGAACGCTTTTATTGGCTTACAACACAGGTAGGGTTCATGAACAGGGTTCAGAGGGGTTCAGGGTTTAGGCGGGAAACCAAGGTTATATTCGGGCTCCTGGGGGAGGAAGTGGGAGGCGGGGCCCGGCGTCAGTACAGGACACTTCTAGTGAATCCCAGTTCACTACAATCAGTTCTGCAGCTTCCAGCTGCTGTCTGCACAGCAGGTCTGTCGCTTCACACTCACAGTACAATTGTGACTGGAAATCACGTCGAATTACCACCAACCTCACAGAACAGTGCGGAAACAGGCCCTCCGGTCCAAAGCAGGAGCAGAGTTCCAATCCCCGTTCCTGCATCCTGGAACGTAAACCCCATTGTAAGTTGAGGAGCACCTGTATGTCTAAATTTAAATGTTTTCAAATGATATGCAAACTTGGTGGCCATTTCACAGAGCATCTATGCTCTATCTGCAGTGACCACCCTGCCATTCTAACATCCCTCCCCATTCCCACCCTGACCTGTCTGTCCTGGGCTTTCCCCTCTGCCAGAGTGAGGCTCAATGTAAACTAGAGGAACATCACCTCATATTTCCCCTGGGCAGCCCAACATAGAATCATGTACAGAGCACGTAATATTACATGAAATTGCCTTCTGCCTGTCTCGCCTGGCGCCCCCTACAGTACGAGAGAAACAGAAGCAAAAGGGAGTCCCTTCAGAGTTGCCGAGTGTCTGTGGATTCGCCTCTAGTTCTCCCGCAGCCTCTAGATTCCTGTTCGATCCATTGGCTGCCCGAACTCCACTTCTGCTCTTCCCATTTACCCCTTCCCCCACCCTTTTAGTTTCCCTTCCCAATGACCCACACCCACTCTGCCTACCCATTCTGTACCTCTCTCTACGCCCCATCTCCCCACTGAATTCGTCCGCTCTCTTTACTCCCACTTCCACCCCCACCCCCCCATTCTCTCTGGTTCCATTGGCCTCTCTTTACAACGCCTTTCTCACCTGGCTGACTGGTCTTGTCAATTTAGGATCTATCCGCAAACTCACCTCTGTCCCGCCACGTCACTCATTATCCTATTCAGCCCATAATTCATGGGCTTGTGGGCCAGAATGGCCTGTATGTCTAAATGTAAAGAAAAGCTCAGCAGGTCCCACAGTGGCAAAGATATTTGATAACATTTTGGGTAACCTTGAAGACGGGCTCAGACATGCAGCACAGTAACAGGCCGTTTCGGCCCACGAGCCCATGCCGCCAGATTACACCCAATTAAGCGACAACCCCTGATGTTATGTTTGATCCTTGAAGAACAACCTTGCATGGTTTTAACTCTTGTTTTTACAACAGCGCACTCGATTTCTGTCGTAGTCTACTTTTCGTTCCTGCGCAAACCACGGGCATTGCCTAGTGGAAAATTTAGTTCTTTATTAGACACCCAGCATCCAGTATATTCTTTGGAGGGTGGGAGGAAACCGGAGCCCCTGGAGGAAACTCACGCTGACACGGGAAGAACGTACAAACTCCTTACGACGAACGTTTCGGTTAGCTCAAGGCTGTTATAGCGCCAGATTCGCACGCAGGTTGCTGGCGCTGAAGCACCCTTACGCTAAACCGCCATGCTCGTCGTTTACACCTTTGCCTCCTGAGGATGCTGCGGGGCCGGCCGGGTTTCTCCAGCACTTTTGCGTGTTAACTCCGATCGTGGCGTCTGCACTGAACTGGGTTTGAACCCTGGTCTTGGAGATTAATGGACAGTGTGCTGAGTGACTGCACCACCCAGTCTCCCAGTCCATATCCCTCCTAATCACGGCCTCGCCCTTCAATCTGTCCCTTGCATGTAAGAAACAGATTAGGTGTAAAGCATTTCCTTCCAGCTTAACAATACTGCTGGGTTGCTCTCTGTCTCTGAGCTGAGGTTTAGAGTTCATGAGATAGAATGCCCGCACGTGTCTCGCTGCTCCAGAGAGTTCAGGCTGAGGTTACTGGCAGAAGGCCAGCAGCAGTGCTCCACGTATGTGAAATATCCTTCAAAAAAAAGGCTGCGCAGGTTGCAATTAACACTCGACTATCGCGACCAGGAGCCCAGCATTTGTAAATAGAATGGAAGTGGAACGGCGATTATTGGGGTAACGGGATTGTGATTGATGCCGGGGAGATGTCGCGCTGCCCCCTCGCGCGCGTGCACCCACTGTGAAGTGGCCGAGCGAGGAAAGGGGCAGAAAACTGAGTCAAGAGCTGCCTGGCGGCCTGCTTCTCACAGCCGAGGACGGCACAGGGGAAGGGTTCAGCCTGAGGTTGAGTACCTTGGAAGTTGGAAACAACACGACTTCTCTCCTCCCCTCACAATCTCACACGGAAATTTGCCTTGAAATCTGCTTGAAAGGAAATGGCCCGACGTTAATCTTTGTTTCTGCAGCAATTCCCACAATAATTTGTAACTTGCTCCGACACCTGTCTACTCCCCCCCACACCAGACTCTGTGTTTTAATGGGGTTGAGTTCGTTAGGAGGTATCTGTCAATTATCACAAGATGAAGGAGCACAAGTAGGCCCAATGGCCCAGCAAGTCCGCTCCACCATTCTAATCGTGAGCAGATCCTCCACCCACCCAGCCCCACTCCCTGGCTTTCTCCCCTTAATCCTTGATGCCCTGACAATCAAGTAGCTGTCAATCTCTGCCTTAAATACACCCAATGACCTCGCTTCCAGGGCCACCTGTGGCAACAAGTTCCACAGATTGACAACTCTCTGACCAAATAAACTTTTCCAAATATCTTTAAAGCTGACACCCTTTTATCCTGAAATTACGCCCTCTTGCCTGAGAATTCCCTACTATGGGAACATCCTTGCCACATCTACTCTGATATACCATTCAACTGCCAAATTCCAAAATCTTGGTCATGAAGCTGAATGATCATTTGACTTAGTGCTGACTTTGGAGCAGTACCTCCGAGTGTGTGCATTCTGGCATGTGAAATAATCTGCGCTCAGGATCCCAAGAAGGTTTTTAATTTAGAGTTTAGCACAGTAACAGGTTCTTCCGGCCCACCAGCCTGTGCTGCCAACTGATTAACCTACTGACCCTGTTTTGGCTTTGGAGGTGGTGCAGAGGAGGTTCATCAGGTTGATCTCTCCTCGATGAGGAGAGATTGAGTCGTCTTGGACTGTACTCGCTGGAATTTAGAGGAATGAAAGGGGATCTTCCAGAAACGTATACAATTATGAAAGGCATTGATAAGATAGAGGTATGTGAGTTGTTTCCATAGGTAGGGAAATCAGACCTAGGGAACATAGTCTCAAGATCCAGCGGAGTAGATTTAGGATGGAGATGAGGAGGAATGGTCTTTCCCAGAGGGTGGTGAATCTGTGGAATTCGCTGCCCATTGAAGCAGTGGAGGCGACCTCAGTGAATGTATTTAAGAAAGGGTTTTTTTTACAAAGCAGGGGAACTAAGGGATGTGGGGAAAAGGCAATAGGTGGAGATGACCCTCTCATCACATCAGATCTTATGTTGCACTAACCACTACACTAACCGTGCCGTAGGTTACAATGCAGCAACACACAGTCCACATTTCAAGTAACCCCCACCTCTCTCTGTTCCGCTCTTTCCGTCCTTTCTTTGCCATACCCAATTTTATCTCTAACCTTCCCTAATACTCCCAATGGTCTCCTTCCTTCTCCCGCCTTCTTCTGTCCCCTCTCCCCTCCTTTGTAGATTTGATATCTCCCCTTCCCACTATAATCTGCGTTAATTCGCCTGTCATCACAATTGTTCCACAGCAGATGGATTATCACTGGCTCTCCACTCAGCTCTGGACCAACTCGAAAATAGCAGCTCATACATCCAACTGCTTTTCCTCGCCTACAGCTCAGCTTTCAACACCATTATTCCCTCAGTGCTGGTAAATCCTGGACCTCTGCATTCCCTCTCTGCAATTGGATCCTTGACTCCGTCATCAGATGACCACTGTCAGTACAAATTGGAAACAACATCTCCTCTTCCCTGACTATCAACACAGGTGTCTCTCTTATACACCCATGACTGTGTGGCCAGACCCATTTCCATTGCTATCTACAAATTTGCCCAATGACACCATAGTTACCAGTAGAATCCCAAACGGCAAGAGGAAACGTACAAGAGGGAGAGATATCATCGAATGGTTGTCACACCAACAACCTTGCGCTCAATGATAGCAAAACCAAGGAGATGATTGTGGACTTCAGGAGGAAGTCAGGGGAACACAACCCAGTCCTCATCATGGAGAGGGTCAAGAACATTGGCTGTTTCTCTCCATGGGTGCTGCCTGACCTGCTGAGTCTCTCCAATTCCTACCCTGTCCTATCACATCCCCTGCATTAGGCAGCGAGCCAACCTGCAGATGCAGAAGGACAGGGAAAAAGCAAAAAAAATGCAGATGTTTGGAAACCTGAAATAAAACAGGTGGTGGTGGAGATGCATCTATTGAGGGAGAAACAGAATTGATGTCTCGGTTCAATGACCTTCCATCAGATGTGAAAACAGGAAGATAACAAGCACGTTCATGTTGACAGCTGCAGGCATAAGAGAAGTGAAATGAAGATGAAAGGGACAGGGTGGAGATCAAGAGAATCCAGGTCTCCTCCGCGGGGCGGTGATCTCCACTGATCTCAGCAGATTCGACTGGAGGATTTTGAGACAAACGAGGGATGGAGAAGACAAGACAAACAATGCTGGGACTGTGATTATAGTAGAGAAGCACAAAGTCTGCAGATGCCATGATTGTAGTTAAAAACACACACAGAAACGCTGGAGGGACTCAGTCGGTCTCGCAGCATCCATAGGAGGTAAAGATATATGACTGACAGTTTGGGCTTGAAACCCTTCTCAGCAGCAAGACTGGCTGAGTTCCTCCAACATTTCTCTGTGTGTGTTTTTTGCTGTGATTAGAGGCACAGCAGATGCTAGAAATCTGAAATAAAAGTGAAAGCTGGGCGCGTCCAGCAGATCCGAGAGCAACCGTAGAGAAACAGAGCAGAGGTAGACTTACTGGAATGGTGCAAAAGAACATGAGAAACATGAGCCTGCCCTGCCTTTCGATGAGATCATGGCCGATCTAACCGTGGACTCAGCTCCACCTACCCACCCGTTCCCCATATCCCTTAATTCCCCTTCTACGTAAAAAAAAAATCAATGTCTTAAATACTGTAATGGATTATAAATATTGAGGAATTTGGTAAGATTAGTGGATTACATACATTTTAAAAAAGATCTTATTTGAAAGACTGAAGAATTCATCTTCAATACCATTGCAGGATCTCTGGAGAATGTGATGCACATTTCACAAGTAGGTGCTAATTGAAATGACAATATAAAATGAAATACCATTGTTTTGGAGGAGACAAACTGGCTACAAGTACCTTTCTGCAAAGTGCTCACAGAAAGGTCAATCCTGGGTTTTGTTTATCTAAGACAACATCTTGACTAAGGAGAAGAACTCCTGTTGTTTGCTGAAGAAGGTGGGGGTTTTTGAAAGTGAGCAGTTGGTGGGGGGGGGGGGAGAGAGAGAGAGAGAGAGAGAGAGAGAGAGAGAGAGAGAGAGCAGCGGATGGCTGGAAGTGCTATCTGTCTGATGTTTCTCTTGGAATAAAGGGAACAGAAAGGAACTCTGTGGTGGCCTGAAAGAAAGAGGTTACCATCTGGAAAACCCTGATGGGGAAAGTTTCATCAGCGAGACCTTGAGGTGACTAATGGTGGTACCTCAGTTGTGGACATCCTGGAACAACAAATCTCTCTCTGCAAACCTAGAAGAACCTTCCTGAGTGGGAAATATTTACCTTTCGAGCATCAAAGCCTGGTGAACATTATACATGTTAAATTCTGTCCACAATATAAGAATTGCCTGCATCCAGAGAACTTTGAAGAAGAAGTGAGATTGAATTGTGAACCAAAGAACTTTTCTTAAATTTACACACACATTACATACACATGCACTTAGAATTAGAAGGGGGTTAATTTGGGTTAGTTAAGTATAGAGATAAGTTAAAGTTTGATTCTGTTTTCATGTTTAAAGTTGATTAAAGATAACTTTTATTTTAAAAACCACTTGTCTTGGTGAATGTCTATTGTTGCTGGTTTTGGGGTCCTTTGGGCTCGTAACAAATACATTTTAACGAAGCAGCATCCACTGCTTCCTTGGGCAGACAATTCCACAGATTCACTGCTCCCTGGGAGAAAAATTCCTCCTCATCCCCTCAATCTGCTCCCCTGAATCTTGAGGCTATGTCCCTGAGTTCTAGGCTCGCCTCCCAATGGAAACAACTTTCCTACCTCTATCTTCTCTCTCCCATTCATCAAACATCAGAAATAAGTGAAAAGAAAATTTATTTTAGGTTTCTTTTCCTGTAACAGCCCTGGTTTCACCTATTTTTCATGTTTTTTTATGTAGTCGGTGGGAGAGAAGTAACAGAAGAAACGAAAACTTGACTGCTTCAGAGGGAAGGGAGCCCAGAAACATTCAGCGGAGTCTTCGCAAGGCTATACCCATAAACAAAATGGTTTGTGTGGCTCCCTTCTCTGTGAAGCAGTCAGGTTTTTGTTTCTTTAAATTTAAAATTCAAACTAGTGGTTTTCAACCTTTTTCTTTCCACTCAGATCCCACTTTAAGTAATCCCTATGCCATCGGTGCTCTGTGATTAGTAAGGGATTGTTTAAGGTGGGATTTGAGTGAGAAGGGAAGATTGAGAATCACTGCTCTAGACCCAACTGTTACTGAAATATTTTGCTTGAGAAAAATTGCCATTGGCCCATTTCCTTTGGAGTTCTGAAACCGTGCACATAACAAGTCAATTAGGGATGATTAAAACAGTGGTTTTCAAACATTTTCTTTCCACTCACATACCTCCTTAAGCATCCCCTTACAAATCACAGAGCACCGATGGCACAGGGATTACTTAAAGTGAATGGAAAGAGTGGAAAGAAAAAGGTTGAGAACCACTGGTTTAGGTTAAAATTTAAATCACTGTCCATAACAACACACTTGGAGAGATCCAAGATGGAGGTGAGGAAAGACAAAAAAGGGATTGGAAGAAGATGGGGTGGAGGGAAAAGAAAGAATTGGTCATTGGGAGAGAAAGAGAAGGTTTTTTTTAATTTTAGATGTACAGCACGGTAACAGGCCCTTCCGGGCCATGAGCCTGTGCCGCCCAAATACCCTAATGAACCCCTGGTACATTTTGAATGGTGGGAGGAAACCAGAGCGCCAGGAGGAAACCCACGCAGACATGGGGAGAACGTACAAACACCTTACAGACAGCGCAGGATTCAAACCCCAGTCGCTGGTCCTGTAACAGCGTCGCACTAACCGTGCTGCCCGTTGTTCTCTCCTACCGACTACGTAAAAGTCATGCTATGCGAGGCGAAAAGAAAGCAAGGCTTTTGCTTAAATGTGTCGTGGGCCCACATTGAGAATGGCTGATCTACAACTACTAGGGGATGGGAGTTGGAGCCTCTGCTCTGACCGTGGGGCCCAATGAGACCAATGACTGGCTCCATCACATGCTTGGGTCCCTGCTGTTCAGATTGAACCCAAGAAGGGAGAGCACAGATGGCACCTGACAGAGATAGTGACAGACGAATGGCAGAGCAGAGGAAAGGAGTTAATCGGAGTACACAGTTCCGTCTTTCGAATGCTCTGGCCCCCCTTGTGTCTTGGTGGTGCTCTGTTTTTTAGTTTGCCTTGTGTCAATTTGTTACAAAAATAATTACAGAAGAAAAACAAAACAGTTGAACAGCTTTGCCTGGCCCAACTTGTATCACATCTGTGCTCATTCATTGTGTTGCATACTAACCTCTCAGTGACCCACCAGGGAAACGAGGACGTCACCTTACCTCAAGGTGAACTTCCCTGCTATCTTTGTAATGAGTAATATAATACTGATTACACATGGCTCCATGGCAACAGAAGCCCTTGTGCAGGATTACTTCCTCTAACTTTGAGGCTGTGGGTGTGTGCACGCACGTGAGCATCCGTGTGTGTCCCTGCGAGTGTGGGGTTGTGTGGTGTGCGTGTTTCTGCATCTGTGCATGTGCTTGTCTGTATTTATGTGTGTGTGCCTATCCACGTGCATGTCAATTTGTGTGCATGGCTGTGTGTGTGTGCTTATGTGCGTGTATTTGTCGCTAAGTATGTTTGTGGGTGTTTCTAGATGTTTATGTGTGTGCATGTCCCTGTGTGTGTGTGTGTGTGTGTGTGTGTGTGTGTGTGTGTGTGTGTGTGTGTGTGTGTGTGTGTGTGTCTGCACATGTGTGTGTGTGTGTTTGTGGGTTGTCTGTGCATGTCCCTGCGTGTGTGTGTCTGCACGTATGTATGTGTGCATGAATGTGTGTAAATGTGTGTCCTTGTATGTGCTCATCAGTCTGTTTAATCATACACAAGACATGGGCATGAATTGCGAACCTTCCAGCTGATATCCCATGGGCAGTGACCTTGCACCCTGTGGTAAACCAGTGTTATGCCAATCCTTGCATGTTCTCCTTTCTTTTTGCTTTGATCAGTCAATGAGGTTGGCACCGTTCCAGTCTTTAGTTAATAAAAGCCTGATAGTTTCACAACTCCAGCCTTTGTGATTATTGATGGTGCATCAATTTTATTAACCAAAAATTTCAAAGTGAACCATGGACCAGTAGCTGAAACCTGAGAAGCTTGACATCGATCCCCGGTTGCCGGATACCCCCGAACATGTTCGAACTTTGGCTGCACTGCCTTGAAAGCATCACCATCACCATGGATGCTGACTGAGACCACTCCTCTCGTGTGTCAGGCCCCAAGTGCTCCCGCTGATCAGCAACACCAGCTCAAACCAAGCAGCTATAGAGACCCTCAAGCCCAGTAGGTCAGGAAGGTTAATGAGAGGTCTCTGCGAGGCACCTCCTGGCCACCAGAAAACACCGACCTTGTGAGCTGAGCACCAAGTACCAGCAGGCCCTCCAGAACCTGTACAGATCATGCAACCGTGACGACCGACCAGAACGCAGAAGACCTTACTCATTCCGGGTACATAGGCCAAAGGCCGTTTCTCGATCTGCAAAGGGCAATTGAACTTTCAGAAACACTAGAGATAGCCCTCCAGAACTCAGATGACTACTCAGCCACTTGAGCGCCACTATCCTGAGATGGGACAGCACCACACCCCGTGAGTGACTGGTCCCCTACACCGTCCCACTACTCTCGTGATCTGACCTCGGCCACTGTTGCGGGAAATCTTCTCCGAGTGCTACTTTTGCGAGCAGGGTCAGCGTCCAAGGAAAGTAGTGTGCTCTTAGAAAGCACCCATCAAACTTGGACAATAAATCCATACTGGCTTCAATCACCCTGAACCAGAAGGCCCAGCACGTACTCGCCAGGTTCACGATGGACGTCCAGGTAAAAAGGAGTGATATCAACTGTTTATTCGATAGCGGGAGTACAAAAAGCTTTATCCAGCCTGATACCACTAAACGACTGTCCCTTAAAGTACGGCCTGCCAAGCACAGGATATCATTCGCGTCCAAATCATACATGGCAGCCACCCTGGGGTCCTGCATAGTGACCCTCTCTGTTGGGGGCATAGTGTATAAATGCTTCAGATTTGCCACAGCTCTGTGGCCTGTTGCTACTGGGGCTGGATTTCCAGTGTCAACTTTAGAAAGTCACTCCACGCATCGATGGGCCCCCTCTCCCTCCCTCGACATCTGCAACAGTTCACAGATGGCTCCCTGAAGGCTTCTCAACCCTTAGGGTTGACAGCCCCCACCAACCCCCCCCCCCCCCCCACCGTTGTGTGCCAATCTCACCCCCGAATGCAAGCCGGTGGCCACCAGGAGTAACCGGAACTGTGCGGCTGACAGGGCATTCATTAAGGTGAAGGTTCAGCACTAATTGGGTGAGGGCGTCATCCAGGCCAGTAATATTGGTGGTCAGGTGGTTATGGTAGAAGAATAGACAAAAGAATAGGATGGCCATAGACTACAGCCAGACCATGAACTGGTGCACGCAGCTCAATGCTTACCCCCTTCCCCGCATATCCGATATGGTTAACCAGATCGCACAATATCGGGTGTTCTCCACAATTGACCTGAAGTTGGCATATGACTCGCTCACGATACACCCAGAGGACTGCCAGTATACTTTGTTCTCCTGCTTGTGCTTTTATCTCTCTCTCATACCACGTGACTTCTGGTACATCTCATACATATTCATTATCATGACATCCCTCCTTTAATCAGAAATAAACTTTACCTTCACTTACCAATATCCCTCGGAAACATACAAACATCGTAACTAATGGTAATACCATAACTCAACTACATAAAATTTACTTCCTACAGCATTCATACATGCACTTTATGATATAAGATTAAAATACTGTCCCAAAGTTCTTATTAAAACTATGGCACAAAGTCTTCGTATCATTTGGGCACTTTCCGGTTTCGTTTCGGCCTGCCTGCGATATTGTCATCGCTTCTCGGTTGTTCACTCTCGGCGTCGGAAATACTGCTCGCCACGGCTTCGGGTGTTTCTGGCGCTCTAGTCACTTCATCAGGAGTGCTGGTAACTGCCTCTGGAACATCATCAGGTCTCTCAGTTTCAGCATCTCGTATTGGCCTTTCAACCTCTTCGCTCGATGTATCTCTGGACTGGTACCTTTTTACACCTGATACATTTCTCTTATACAGGACTCCAGTCGGAGACTTGACTGTCACCATACTGCCACTTCTGGATACGACAGTATAGGGTTGATGGTAATAAGGTGTGTCTAGCTTACCACCAGTTTCATGCCTCACTAGAACATTATCTCCTGGCATGATGTCTGAGTACTTGGCTCCACGTTTTGAATCTGTGTACAGCTTTGCTGCACCTTTCTTTTCAGCATCGTGGTCCCTCATCTCCTGGTCGTCTCGGATTTCCTTTATTTCTGGAATTTTTGTGCGGATTTTTCTCCCAAAAAATGCTTCTGCAGGACTTTTCCCAGTGGTTGCATGAGGCGTTGCTCGATAGACAGCCACATAAGATAGCAAAGCTTCTCGCCAATTTTGTCCTTCTGCATGTGCAATTCTCAATCGTTTTTCAATGGATTGATTTTGTCTCTCTACTTCTCCGTTGGCTTGCGGCCATTTCGGAGTTACTTTATGATGGTGGATACCTGTGGTCCTCATGTATTCCGCAAATGTCTCTGAAATGAATTGTGGACCATTGTCAGAGTATAATGTAACAGGTAATCCATATCTTGCGAATATCTCTGCTAATGCTTGTATTGTTTTTTCAGTGGTTGTGGACTTCAACACCACGTACTCATAGTATCTGCTGTAGTAATCTATCACTACCATAATTGATTCACCCGTCGGTAAAGGTCCAAGAAAATCAACAGCTACGTCGATCCATGGTCCTGTCGGAAGTTGCGTACTCCAGATCGGTTCTGGCGGATTACTCCTACTTGTGATTTGACATCCGTGACAAGTTTTAACAAATTTCTCTGCGTCTTTATCACAACCTGGCCACTATACCTTGGTCCTGAGGTTTTGCTTGGTACCAACAATGCCTAGGTGTCCTTCATGCGCTAAGGATACGATCTTCGGTCTCAATCTTTGCGGAATCACCAATCTGTAACCTCTTAATACACACTGTCCGATGCAACAAAGTTCGTCTCTAATGGGAATGTAAGCCTTGTGAGTACACTTGTCCCATTGTCCATTCTGTATGCATTCTCTTACTTCCATGAGTTCTGGATCACGTTCGGATTCTCTCTCGACCTCCTTCGTAGTCACAGGTTTCGGTGTCGCCTGAATAGCTACGAAGCGTACAAAGCTCTCTGTTTCTGTTCCCAATTCTGACTTGGATTGTGGACCTCCATCCTTCACCAATCTGGACAGCGGATCAGCAATGTTTGTTTTCCCTGCAATGTGGATTACTTTATATTTGTAGGGTTGTAGTCTGTGTACCCATCTCTCTATTCTGGCACATGGTTTGGATCTAGGTGCATAGATCACCTCTAATGGCTTATGATCTGTGATGAGTTCAAATTCAATGCCGTATAAATATGCATGGAACCTCTCACAGGCCCATACAAGTCCGAGTGCTTCTTTCCACATCTGATAACGATCTGCTGGCATAGGCAATGATTCTTGGTCCTCCATCATGCATCTGGACCAACACGGCTCCTAAACCAACTGGGCTGGCATCCGCTATGACTTTGGTTGATGCCGCCGGATCGTAATATCCAAGAGTTTTTGCATCTGTCAGGCTTTGCTTCAGCGCTGTGAACGCTTTCTTCTGCTCAGATCCAAAATGAAATGGTACACCTTTCCTGGTTAGTTTCCTTAGTGGTTCTGCCACTGTAGCGAAATTAGGAATGAACTTTGCACAAAAATTGACCAATCCCAGGAAACTCCTCACCTCTGTTGCGTTCTGAGGTGCACGTGCCTCTGCAATAGCTTTCACCTTGGCCTCTGCAGGGTTTAGTCCTTCCCGTGTAAGTCTGTGTCCCATGAAGTCCATTTCTGACACACCGAACTGGCACTTGTTTCCATTCACGGTAAGGCCTGCCTCCTGTAGTCTAGATAGTACACGCCTCAACCGTTTGTCATGCTCTTCCTTCGTTGGTGCATGGACTATGATGTCGTCAGAAATGTTGGCAACTCCAGGAATGCCTTGAATCACTCGATGGATTTCATACTGGTAGATCTCCGAAGCTGCATTAATTCCAAATGATAGTCTCTTGTAATGATACAATCCACAGTGAGTCACAAATGTTGTTACATCTCGGGAACCTGGATCCAGCTCTAATTGATGATAGCCCCATTTCAGATCAATTTTTGAGAATACCTTGCTGGTAGTTAGTTCTTGAAGTATTTCCTCCACTGTTGGTATAGGGTGTCGTTCTCTAATTATAGCTTCATTGGCCATTCTCATGTCAACACATAGTCTTATGTCACCCTTTGGTTTGGGCACAATCACTACGGGACTGACCCATTGTGTCGAATGTTCCACCGGTTCAATAATGTCTTGTTCGATCAATTCTTTAATTTTGGCTTCGACTTTCCCACGAAGTCCAAATGGAGTTTGGCGCATTGGTTGTGCCTCGGGTTTGACCGTTTCATTTACCGCTAGCTTCAATTGTCGACCTTTCAGCTTTCCTGCTCCTTGGAAGACTGCGGGGAATTCTTGCTTCATATCCTCGTATGACTGAATTGAATTGACACAAGCTCCAATATGAAGTATTGCCAGGTCTTCCCTCTACTCAGCAATGGTTCTCCCCTCTCTTCTATGACCATAAACTCTGCTTCGGTGTACTTATCTCCAGCTTCAACAGTTGCAGTAAAACATCCAATGGTCTGCAATGGCTTGGTTGCTGTGTATGGATACAGTTTCTTGGAACACTTCTTTGAGGTACAGATGATCTTTTTCCTTTTCAACTTCTCCCATAAATGTCGATCAATCACATTACTGTCACTGCCTGAGTCTACAATGACCTGCACTGTCACTCCACCAATGATCACTGGGACCTTCTCATGATGTACTTCATTCAACGTAAATTGGTAACAACTCTGTTCCACCTGGGTATCATCATCATCACCGTCTATTTGGTGAATGGTATCTTTCTTTCCAGGATACTTTCCTTTCCCCCAGGCTTTGCCTTTGGAAGTTGTACTCTTCCTCTTCTGGTCTGCATTGGACTTGCTTTTGCACTTCTTTGCAAAGTGGTCCTTACCTCCACACTTTCTGCAAACTTTGCCTTTGGCCGGGCAATATGGGTCTTTTCCAAAGTGACCTCGGTTTCCACATCGATAACATTCCACGTCCTGTGTCAACGTATATCTTGGCTGGTTATGGCGATGTGAGAGCCTCTTAATTTGCTGGCTTGAGTTGTCTTTCAGGGTCATGGTATGAAATTGCCCTTCAACAGCCTCTAATGCAGCAGCAATGGTTAAAGCATCGGTGAGTTCCAACTCACTCCCTCTTTCCAGTAGACGTCTTCTGAGTTTATCTGATCTGCAGTGCTGTACGACTTGATCCAATAATTGGTTGTCCAAATCAGCTGGCATGTAATTATATCCAACAGCTAGCTGGCGTAGTCTCGTCACGTACTGAGCAATTGTCTGGCCATCTTCTTGTCTCGTTCTCCGAAACAAATGGCGTTGAAATGTAGCATTCGGTGTCACTACATAGTGTGCATTTAATGCATCTACCGCGTTCCGGTACTCATCCTTTCTTCCAGTATTCAAAAGTGTCTTAAATGTTTCCCGAACTGCGGGACCAGCAGTGAAAAGGAGTAACGCCCTTCTCTGCGCTTTTTGTTCAACTGTACCGGTATCTAGAAATAGGCCACGACTGTCGGCGTAGGATTCAAATTCTTCCAGCCATGCCTTCCACTTCACACTTACAGTGCTTGCATCACCCGTTGGGTCAAAATGAGCAATTCCACTATGTGTTAGAAAGTCACCGTCTGCACCAGCCATGAGGAAATATTCCAGCCCCAAAAGTACTGAGTCAAAGAGAAAATTCTTATCACCTTGAAGTTGTCTGTAATCCTCTGTAATCTTGTCTAGTCTTTAATTTTCTTCAAGCTTATCCCATCCTCGTCGCCAATGTCACATTTGTGGCCCGAAATGTGAAGTTAATAAAACATTAAACACAAGTTTTATCAGGTAAACTTCTCAGGGTCTTTATTTTCCAGTTTCCTTTGTTCTCCTGCTTGTGTTCTTATCTCTCTCTCATACCATGTGACTTCCGGTACATCTCATATATATTCATTATCATGACAAGGGGGGGGGTCACACTGTGGGAGGGGAGGTACTGAGGGAGGGTCACACTGTCAGAGAGGCAATTCAGAGGGAGTGATGCACTGTGGGAGGGGCAGTACTGAAGGAGTGATGTTCTCTTAAGTTAAGTCATCAAGTCAAGTTTATTGGAGTAAAACACTAAAGTCTGTATACGCAGTGGCTGAAGTTAAAACATGATGCTGGAGAAACTCAACAGGTCACACAGTGAACTTTATGTCACATAACCAATGTTCGGGCCTGAGGCCTTCATCAAGGGATGAGGAAAATGTAGGCAAGCACTTGAATAAAATGGTGGGGGTCAGGGGAGAGGGACAGGAGGAGGAGCACAGTCCCAAAGGTGGATAAGATAGGGAGGGCGCACCAGCAAGCAGGGGGAGGGGAGGATGGCTCTGTGAATGAAGAGGGAAGAGGGGGCGGAGAGCTGGAAGAAAGGAGACAGAGGGATGAGGAAGAGAGGGAGATCAGGGAGCAGGCCTGCAGAAACCGGAGAAGTCGATGGCAATGCCACCCGGATGAAGGGTGCCCAGATGGAATATGAGGTGCTGCTCCTCCAATTTGCGGGTGGCCTTGGTTTTCCAGTGCATGAGGCCATGGACAGACACGTCAGCAGGTGAATGGGGCGCAGAATTGAAGTGGTTGATCACCAGGAGATCCCTGCCACTGATGTGGGAAAAGCAAAGGTGCTCAACAAAGTGATCTCCCAGTCTGCGCCCAGTCTCTCCAATGTAAAGGAGACCACAACGGGAGCACCATGTACAGCAGATGTACAACGGGAGCACTGGATGCAGTAGATATTGCCATCTGATTGCACAAGTATAACCCGACGAAACAGCATTCTCTGGTCCTCGCTGCAAACCACGCAGAAACACAGCTAGGCATAACACTCATGCAAACAATACACATACGGACAAGTTTTCATACATACAAATAAATAAATATTATTTTGGATACGAGGTGAGTGTCCCACTGTGGGTGGGGCGCTCACTGAGGTACAGAGCTGAAGGAGTGCCACACAGTCAGAGGTGCGTTATTGAGGGAGCCCCATTCTGTCAGAGCGGCTGGTGCTGTGGGATCTCTGCGCTGCCAACCTGCAGGCAGTCGTGAGGGAACGGTGCCGTACCACAACACAGAGGGAACACGGTACTCTCTCTCCCTCAAGAGCCACCTCCGTGCTCCTTGCACCACTACCGCACCCCCCCCCCCCACCTGCTACCTGGTGCAGAGGAATCCTGACTCACAACCTTACGAGCAGGAGGTCCTGGCAGGAACATCCCTCAGCTCTCTGACACGAGCTGACGGACTGGATTCTCGCTGCATTCCTGTGATGCGGGAATGCAGAAAGGACAGTCAATAGTTACCATTCTAGTTCAACCCAAACTAATAAGCTCAAACATGAACCTAACAAGGAAATCCCAGAAAAAAATCAGAAGGAACCTCTTTCCTGAACATTAAGAGATAGAAAAGATGAGGCAAACACTGGAGATATATTTCAAAGGAGGTTAGAAAAGAACCAAAGAATGAAAGAAAGAGGACAGGTTCCAGCACAGTCCAGGTCTTTTGGCCCGCAATGCTGTGCCAAGCTATGGAAACCCACTCCATGTAACTCTAATGCCTCACACCCACTCTATTTTTCTTTCATCCATAGGGCGGCACAGTTGGCGAAGCGGTTAGCGCAATGCTGTTCCAGAGCCAGTGATCGGAGCCAAGGTTTAAATCCCACTCCATCTGTAAAGAGTTTGTACATTCTCCCCATGTCTGCGTGGGTTCCCTTCGGGAGCTCGAGTTTCCTCCCACTATTCAAAATGTACCAGGGTTTGTACGTCAATTGAGTGTAATTGGGTGGCACGGGCTTGCGGGCCGAAATGTCCTGTTACCGTGCTCTATGTCTAAATTTAAAAAAGCATGTGCCCACCAAAGCCCAACCTTAATCTACTCTGAGACACATAGGAACATAGGAAGTAGGAAGAGGAGGAGGCCAAAAATGGCCCATCGAACCTGCTCCGCCAATCAAAACGTTCACGGCTGATCGTCACCAACTGAAATATCACATTTTTTCTAGTGTGGCTTTTTATTGATCTATCCTTTGAGATTTATTATTTTTCTGTCTTGGCATGTAAGATCATAAGACAGAGTAGTGGTATAAGGCCATTTGGCCTATCAACTCCTCCCCACCATTCCATCATGGCTGATTTACTCTCCATTTCATCCCCATTCTCCTACCTTCTCCCCATAACCCTTGATTCCCTTGCTAATGGAGAACCTATCTCCCTCTGTCTTAAATCTACACAATGGTTTGGCCTCCCCATCTGTGCCATCGAATTCCGTAGAATCTATAGGAAAAGAAATCCCTCCTCATCTCTGTTCCAAAGGGATGTTTTTGTATTCTGAGGCTGTGCCCTCTAGTCCCGGACTACCCCAGCGAAGGAAACATCCTCCCCAAGCCCACTATATCCAGGCCTTTCAATATTCAATAGGCTTTAATGAAATCTCCACCATCCTTTTAAACTCCAGTGAGTGCAGGCCCACAGCCATCAAATGCTCCTAACCCTAACCCTTTCATTCCAGTCATCATTCTTATGAACCTCCTCTGGACCCTCTCCAATGCCAATACGTCCTTCCTTTGCAATCTGGCCAATGCCACATACAGCCTTCGGTTTTGCATTTCATCCCTCTCATTGAGGTAATTTAATTTGTATCTAACCTACCTTGTTGGCTGCAGCCAGTAAGAATGCCGGTGTATCTGTGCCTTGTCATGTGACAATAAACTCTCAATATCAATGTGACACAAAGTCAAGACTCATTCAGATGGATGTAATTCCACTGTGCTGCTTCAAGGATCACCCTCTCTCCTCTCTCTCATCAGGACGTGAGAGCATGCATAGGCTTTAAGACAGTTTTTATAAACAGTGACGCTATACATTATTCTCCCAATTCCCCTGACAGTCCATTTTGGACATCTACCACTCTCTGCGCAAGAAATTTCCCTGCACCTTGCCCTCTCCTTTCTTAAACCTATGTCCTCTAGCATTCGAGATTTCAACCCTTGGAAAAAGACACCGACAATCTGTTCAATCTTCAGTTTCTTTGCATTTCCCAGAGATGTCCTTCCTGGTAGTTGGATGTCGTAAATGCCCCTGTTGTGTGTGAGAGGGCAGTTGGCAGGAGAACTGGGGAGTGCTTCTGAGAGCAAATAGATTACAGGGGAAGTGGAACTGCTTTGCTGGGAGCTAACTCAGACCCAGCGGACTGAACGACCTCCTCCTGTGTCCTGTACCGTCCATAGGAGGTAAAGATATATTACCAATGTTTCAGGCCTGATCCCTTTTTCTGATATAATCCACTGGATCATACCGTATCCTTGGAGTCCACCTAACTAGTGACCAATTGTGAACACTGAACATCTCCTCACTTGTCAGGAAGGCGCAACAGGGACTGCACTTCCTGAGAAGACTGAAGCAGGTGAGGCCACCGGCCACCATTATGTCAACCTTCTACTGGGCCTTCCTGGCCGGCTGCATCACAATGCGGTACGGTTGCTCCAGAGAAATGCATCAGAGGTCGATCCACAGGAACATAAGAGTGGCAGAGAGGATTCACAAGAATGATTCCTGGAATGAAGGGATTAGCATATGAGGAATGTTTGGTGGCTCTTGGACTGGACTCCTTGGAGCTCAGAAGAACAAGGGGGGGGGGTCCTCACAGAGACATTTTGAATGTTGAAAGGCCTGGGCAGAGTACATGTGGCAAAGTTGATTCCCATGGTAGAGGAGTCTAGGAAAAGAGAATTGAAGGGCACCCATTTAAAACAGAGAATTTCTTTAGCCAGAGAGTGGGGAACCTCTGGAATTTGTTACATCGGGTGGCTGTGGAGGCTAGGTTGTTGGGTGTATTTAAGGCAGATAGCTATCTGAATAGTCAGGTTATGGGGAGAAGGCAGGGAAGTGGAAATGAGTGGGAGAATAGATCAGCTCATGATGGAGTGGCAGAGAGACTTGATGAGCCGAATTCTGCTCTTATACATGTTTAAATTTTTTTAATTTATGGCACAGAAGAAGCCAATTACAGCGATTTAAACCAGTGTGCTACCCAATTACACGCAATGAACCTAGAAGCCTGTATGTTTTGGAGGTTGGGAGGATACAGGAGCACCTGGAGAAAATCCACTCAGGCACAGGAAAACTTCTTACAGACAGCTCTGGATTTGAACCCAGGTCACTGGCACTGTGTAATAGACTAGAGTTAACCATTGTGAAATTTAAAAGTCATTTTGGTAAATACATGGATAGGAAAAGTTTCGAGGAATGTGGGCAAAATGCAGACCAGTTCAGGTAGTTAACACGTCCAACATGTACACATTGGGCTAAAGAGCCTGTTTCCGTGTGGTACAACTATGCAGCCATTGAAGTAATTTTGAAGTACAACATGCTGGCCAGCTTGTGCACAGCAAGATCCCATTAACAGCTTATCGGCAGTGTGACTGGGTTAAAAATATTCGCCAGCGACAAGAGTGGGCTTACAGCCAGAACGTTCTAACACAAACACAAGAATGCAGGTGTAAAACAAACAGCAGGAGAAGGGGGGGAGAAGGGGGTAGAAAACGAAATGATTAAAGGTAAACCGCATGGGCTCAGATGGGAAAGCCCACAGTAAACTTTAAAAAAGCAGCCTCTATCCTCAAGGACACCCCACCACCTAGGCCCTGTCCTCTTCACTCTGCTACCATCGGGGAAAAGGTACAGGAGCCTGAAGACAAGCACTCAGCGGCACAGGGACAGCTTCATCCCCGCTGCCATCAGATTCCTGAATGATCAATGAACCAAAGACCCTGCCTTTGACTTTTCGTGAAGTAGTTTTATTTATTTTTGTAAGGTGGAATGTTTACACTGTGAGGCCGCTGCAAAACAACAAATTTCGTGACTTGTTCATTACAATAAATTCAGATTGTGAAGCTCTTCTTAACATACTGAACTGTTCCCCATAATAAAGCTCTGTACACAACAGCTCTCTGAGACAGAGCTCTCAATGGAAATAATGATGGGAGGAAAGAACTTTGGTTCTGCCCAGGTCAATGGTTCTAATTCAGAGAACCGCAGAATATTACAGCACAGAAACAGGTGCTTCAGCTCTTCTAGTCCATGCCAAACTTTTATTCTCTCTTCTCCCAATGACCTGCACCTCAACCATAGCCCTCCATACCCCTCCAATCTATGAACTTGTCTAAATTCTTCTTAAATGTTAAAAATGAGCCCAGATTCACCACTTCAGCTCATTCCACACCCCTACCGCTCGCTGTGTGAAGAAGTTCTCCCTAATATTTCCTCTAAACCTTTCTCCTTTCACCCTTAACCCATGCCCTCCGTTTTTTATTTCACCTACCATCAGTAGAAAAAGCCTATCTATATGTAATCTGTCTATCCTCCTCTGGGGAGGCTGCGTACCAGAGTGCTCAATCAACAAAATGTCCGCAAAGCTGGAAGTCTACAGAGCTCCGGTCATCCCTTCTCTCTTATATGGATGTGAGACCTGGACTCTGTACTAATGTCATATCAAACATGAGTGCTCTCCGTTTCATCCTTTGCATCTGTTGTCAAGATCATGTCTCCAACCTGGAGGTCTTGGGTCACACATTGAGTCCCTGATCATCGAAGTCCAGGTGCGGTGGGTGGGACACGACATCAGAATGGACTACCACCGTATGCCTTGCCAGCTGCTCTATAATGAACTGAAGACCAGAACGAAATCTCAAGGTCATCCATGCAAGCGCTATAAAGGCGCTGTGAAGGAAACCCTACACCACTGTGGCATCCAGCCAAGAGAACAAGAAGCTGCGGCTGCCGACAGATCCCATTGGCGAGCCCTGTGCATTGAAGCCTGCACCAGTTTTGAAGATGGGTGCTGCCAAAAACTGGTGGAAGGCTGTGAATGGCATCGCAGAGCAGCAGCCATGGTTATTACCACAACGGACTTCTGGTGCCCCCACTGTGCTGGACTCTGCGCTTCCAGACTGGGACTGCAGTCACCTTTGTGTCCGCAGATGAACTGCACAACAACGTGTTTTCTTCGAACTGAAGGATGACCAATTAAAAAAAAAGATGTCCCTCGTAATTTTAAATACCTCTAGTAAATCTTCCCTTATTCTTCCATGCTCCAGGGAATAAAGTCCTAACCTGCTTAACCTTTTCCTGTAACCTCGTTCCTGAAGTTCTGGCAACATCCTAGTAAATCTTCTCTGCACTGTAGTTAGGTGACCCAAACCGCACACAGATAGCGCAGCACCTTTTCAGCGCTAGTGGTCGGGATCGGGGTTTGAAACCTGCTCTGTCTGTAAGGAGTTTGTACGTTCTCCCCAGGTCTGGATGAGTTTTCCCCAGGGGCAACAGTTTTTCCCCCCACCCTTCGAAACGTACAGGGGTGGAGGTTAATTGGGTGTAATTGGACAGCACGGGCTCATGGGCCGAAAGGGCCTGCTACCATGCCGTATGTCTGAATTTAATTTTTTTTTTTTAAAATGTGATAATTCAAATTTGGTCTCACCAATGTCTTGTACAATCTTTGGAAATCATCGTAAATAAGATGTGGTAGCAGACAGCCAATAAAATGGAGTTACCTTATACACTCAACAGCAAATAGTGACCTTTTCATGACCTCCTTTCTCTCTCAACATACAGGTGGTAATTGTGGTTGATATTCCTGGTTATCAGCTCGCCATCTCTAGACGACTGAACTCTCGCTGCACTTAAACTGCGGTCACATTTTTTTACATGTACGTGTGTTATATTGACTTATCTAATCTGGAACAGCATTATGTAAATAAAACAAACAAGAATTCAGAGGAGCCCTACTTGTTCGATAATCTAATCTGTTTCCCCCGTAGAAGAGCAGCTGAAATGAATATTCAAGCGTGCAGTCTCGGCTCCGTCCATCGTGTGGGGCCGTGGGGCGGGTGGGCGCGCAGGACCCTGAATCCAGATGTCCCGTGAAGTCAGGCACCAAGCCAGTCAATTGTCGTGTTTGGTCAGATACAGATACAGAGGGAGCGTCAAAAGGCCGGCTGAGTTCATTCAGTTAAGGTCACAGGAAAAACATGAAGGTTAAAAAAAAAATCCCACCTGGATTCCAGAAGGAAAGGAAAATCAGAATCAGAATTTATCGTCATGAACATGTCACGAAATTCGCTGTTTTGCAACAACATCACAGGGCCATCATTTCTATAAACCATGTTTCACAATAAATAAAATAGTCAAGAAAAGGCAAAAGACAAAGTGAGGCACTGTCTTTGGTTCATTGATCATTTAGGGATCTGATGGCGGCGGGGAAGAAGCTGTCCTTGTGGCACTGAGTGCTGGGTCTTCAGGTTCCTGTACCTTTTTCCCAATGGTCTGGGTGGTGGTGGTCCTTGAGGATAGATGCTGCTTTCTTAAGACGCCGCCTCTTGGAGACGTCCTCGATATAGTGAAGTCTGGTTCCTGTGATGTCGCAGGCCGAAAACTAAAAGCGCTCGAGTTTTTTCTTGTCCTGAGTGTTTTTCACCTCCGTACCAGACAGTAATGCAACCAGCCAGAATGCTCTCCACGGTACACCTCTAGAAGTTTTTGAGTGTCTTTGGTGACATGCCAAATCTCCTCAAATTCCTCATAGAACATAGCCGCCGGCGAGCCTTCTTCCTGATTCCATCAACATGGAGGCTCCAGGACAGATCATCGGAAATGTTGACACCCAGGAATTTGAGGTTCTTGACCCTCTCCACTGCTGGGCCCTTGATAGGACTGGGTCGTGTTCCCCTGAATTCCTCCTGAAGTCCACAATCACCTCCTTGGTTTTGCTGAGTGCAAGGTTGATGTAGTGAGCTAATCTATCTGCCTCCTCATTGCCGTCAGTGATTCTGCTGACAACCGTACTGTCTGGCAAATTTGCAGATAGCATTTGAATTGTGCCTGGCCACACTGGTGTAGATCAGTGGTTCTCAACCTTTCTCTTTCCACTCACACCCCACTTTAAGTAATCCCTATGCCATTGGTGCTCTGTGATTGGTAAGGGATTGCTTAAGGTGGTACATGAGCGGGAAGGGAAGGTTGAGAACCACAGCTCTAGACCCAATTTTTACTGAAATATTTTGCTTGAAAAAAACTGTCACTGGCTCATTTCCGAAACCGTGCACATAATGAATCAATTCGGGACGATTAAAACAGTGGTTTTCAAACTTTTTCTTTCCACCCACATACCACCTTAAGCAATCCCTTACTAATCACAGAGCACCGATGGCATAGGGATTACTTAAAGGGGTATGTGAGGGGAAAGAAAAAGGTTGAGCTCCACTGGTATAGATAGTGTGAGTAGATCAGTGGGCTAAGCGTGCATCCTTGAGTTGCATAATGAGATGTTGGAAATGTAAAGTGTACCCCTATCTCTAGAACAGCCATTCTCAACTTTATTTTCCAGCTATAGCCCTCCAAGGACTCAAGATTCAAGATTCCTTTATTCTCATGTAATGCGACAGAATATGTAATCTCACACAAAGTTACTTTCTTTCCGCTGTAGAGCTGACAAATATGGTTTTTCGACTGCAGGCGTGTAACGGCACAATCAAGGAATTTTGCTGCTACACGGACAGTCTATAAAGGAAAGTGCAGGAATTTGGAGTCAATTCCTGCCCCGCGATTTATCCTGCAGGACCCCTACAACTTTTTGGAGGAAGCCTGCAGTGTAAATCGTACTGGAAAAGTTTGTTGACAGTCGCCCACTCCATTGCACGTCCAACCCCCGGGACTGTTGCACTCAGGAAGTTGCAGTCTAACGAGTGTGATCGACCACACGGACAGTCATTATGTTAATTTCTTCTGCGATTTTCCCAACATTGCTGTCTAGAAACCATACAAGAGCCACCATTAGTGTCGCCCGGTGGCCCTTACAGTACGAGAGAAAGAGAAGCAAAAGAGAATCCCTTCAGAGGCACCGAGTGTCCGTGGATTTGCCTCCAGTTCTCCCGCAGCCTCTGCAGCCCCTCAGACTTCTGTTCAATCCATCGGCACCCGAGCTCCAGGTCCAAACTTCCGACACGATTAGGAAGCCTCCGGCTTGTGTTTATCAGTTCCCTTCCCTACGCTTTTGTACTTCTCTCTTTACCTTTTTCAACCACTGCTCCTCTAATTATTTGTCCATTGTTTTTATTATTGCACTACCTGCTGTTTGAGTTGATCTTGCCTGGATAGCAATTAAAACAAAGCATTTTTAAGTGTTTTTCATTACATGTGACAATAAAGAATTCAATTCAAGCTATTCTGCCTCAATTAAGAGGAAATACGATTAGTTTCCTGTGGCGACAATAGCAAATACCAGAGGACATCTGTTGAAGGTTGAGTGGAGGACAGTTTAGGGGAGATGTCTTTTTTTAAAAAAATACACAGTGAGTGGTGGGTGCCTGGAATTCATTATCCCAGGGGTGGTGGTGGGGGCTGGAAAAATAGGGACATTCAAAAACCTCATAGACAGACACATGCATGTAAGAAAAAGAGGGTTATGGATGCGAGGTCGGGAAGGGTAAGATTGTCGTGGAGTCGGTTTATATAGGTCGGCACAACACTGTGGGCTGAAGGGCCTGCACCGTGCTGTCAAAAGGTTAAACTTCCCTCTCAAGAATTTGCTTGTCTGTCATTATTATCTGACTAAAAAGCCCCGACATGTTTGACAGGGCAGAATGAGATTCGATTGGCTGGAGTTTTTTCTCATGGAGGAGGGAAAACTGAGAAGGGACGATTGGAATATATAAAATTCATGAGGAGTATAGATAGGTAGTCAGAAACGCGTCCCCTTGGTAAAAGTGTCTGAGACCAGAGCGTGTAGGGTTACGGTGAAGGCTTGGATGAGATCTGCAAAGGAGTTTAATTCTCAGCCCACCTCAGGTGAGCTGAGATAAAATCTAGAAGACATGGTCAAGGTCAAAAGATGACAGGTTTAATGAAAACAATAGAGGGAATTTCTTCACGCAGAGAGTGGTGGGAGTGCGGAACGATCTGCCAGCTGAAGTGGCGAATGTGGGCTCCATTTTGACATTTTAAAAAAATTTAGACAGGTACACGGATGGGAGGGGTGTGGAAGGATATGGACTGGGTGCAAGTCAGTGGGACTGGGCAGAAAAATAGTCCAACACAGACTAGAAGGGCTGAATGGCCCTTTTCTGTGCTATAGTGTTCTCTGGTACAGTTTTATGAAAGATGGAAACAAATTTCATGTAATATCACAATGAGTTGGAGTGTTCCAGGGTAAAGTCTTTCTGGTTATGTGTTAAAGAATTTTTTGGAGAAAATACTAAAAGTTAAACTCTCACAGGATCTGATGCTCTTTTTGTTGGGTAATATTAAAGTGGTTAGCATTAAATTATGATTAACTATGTATCAAATTGAATTTTTAGCTGTTTCTAGGAAGTGTATAGCTATTACTTGGAAACCAGATACAGATTTAGAGATGGAGCGGTGGCATGCTGAACTATGATTGTGTACTCCACTTAAGAAATTAACTTATAATCTATATAATAAATATAATTTTTTTCTTGAAAGTATAGAGCCCATATTTACAACATGTTGGTTTGAAAAGGCTCTTGAGGGCCCGTTCCGCTGTTAACCCTTAACTCCATTAATCTACGTATTGAATTAATAATTCTTATTGACATTCTCCTTGTTTCTTTTTTTTCCTTTCTTCTTTTTCTTTTATAAGTTTAGGATTAGTGGGTGGGGGTAGGAGGATGGGAAGGATGGGGGTGGTTTGCTTTCTTTTTTATAAACACCACATATATTTTTTAATGTATGGTTTTATTCAATATATATGTATGGATGTGATTTTAAAATTCTTAATTAAAATGTTAAAAAAAAGATATCGCACTGACTATTACATGATAATACATTCAATCTTGACTGAGTTCAGGTGTAGAGAACCTTGAAGGTAGAAAGCTGGCCTAAGAGCACGGGAGAAGTTACGTCTAGAGACAGTGAAAGTGTGGTTGTGGGTTTAGGTATCAAATGAACTGAGACAGTGTCAGAATTAGAGGTACAGGTGGTCTTGGATGGGGAGTCAGTAGCCTGGTTGTTTTTAGGCTGGCTTGTGCCCAGATAGAGAGTGGCAGCATCAGTAGGGTAGACGTTTTCCAACCTCCTGCACATTTCCCGAAAACCTGTCCCATCCCTCTGAGGATTGAAATACCTAAATGCGCGAGGCATTGCTCGGATCATGTCAGCAGAACCAGCAGGAGGGTCAGTCCCCTTCAAATCCCCAAGACCTTGGCGAGCCTCGCAGGTCTCGCGCCATCTCTCCAGCGTTCCTCCATCCTTTGGGAGGGAGCGATGGAAACGGGACACCAGGGTTGGGAAGAAATGAGACGGGATTGGGTGGTGGTGAGGACCATCAAACTGGAACTGTGACCAAGAGTGAGCCAGCAGCCGCAGAGGCCTGAAGTTTGGGGGGTGGGTTGGAGAGAGAAGACAGTGAATATAGAAAGAGTATATGTTATTCTCTTAAAACTCTGCCTCAAACCACAGCGTCATAGCGAACCGTGAGAGCTACTAATCTGAACTGATCTTATCTGTTTGAACATGACTGCATGACATTAATTTGGTTGAACTTAGACTAATGACCACCACACAGCCTCCCTTCCCTAATATACACCTTTAATATACACCTCTCAATACCTCAGAAAAGCACCTGTCACACTAAAGGACTTTTTCCACCCTGTCCTTGCTCTCTTCTCCTTCCTCCCCTCAGGAAGATTCAAGGATGTAGAATCACGCACCACCAGATTTGAGGACTGTTTTCTTCCCACTTCCAGATTCGAGGACTGCTCCTTTACTGACTCTATTTGACGAATGAACTGACCTCCCACTCGCAAACGACATTTTCTATTCCATCTCTGCAGTCACCAACCAGACGGCATTAACATCGACTCCTCTCAATTCCATTAACCCTCCCCTCCCCCCCGACTGTCTCCAGTTCCCTTACCCCTTTGCCTCCCTTCCTCCAACTCCCCACTTCCTTCCCTTCTTCAGCCCTCTGCCCTCTCCTCTGATCACTTCTCATCTTCCTTCTCGTCTACCCTCCCACCTATGACCTGTCAGCCTGTGGTCCTCCCCTTTCCCCCCATTCCTCTCCCCACCCTTTTATTTGTACTTTCCTATTTCCCATATTCCTGTCGAAAGGATCAGGCCCGAACCATTGATGGCCTTTGTGTTCCTTTGGATACTGCGTGACCTGCTGAGTTTCTCCATCGTGCTTGTGTACTGAACTAGAAAAGTAATATTATTTTGTTTGAACTGATCTCTCAATATAACTCTGCATTCTGTTGCATCTACCTATGGATAGACATACTAGATAATACGCCCAACAAGCCTCTGTCTGTAAGAGTGGCATGGATAGTGTAGCGGTTAGCGAAACACAGTTACAGAGCCAGTGACCCGGGTTTAAAATTGGCATTGTCTGTAAGAAGTTTGTAAGGTTGGCACATATTATAGTGTAGCGGTTAATACAATGTTGTTACGATGGCAGCAACCTGGGTTCAAATCTGGCACATCTCTAAGGAGTTTGTATGTTCTCAAACTTGCTGATTCAATTGACCACATTATCATCCAGATCATTGATATATGCAGATGACAAACAACAATGGTCCCAGCACCGATCCCTGAGGCACCCCACTAGTCACAGGCCTCCAGTCTGAGAAGCATCATCCACCACCACTCTGGCTTCTCCCATCCAGCCATTGTCGAATCCAGTTCACTGCCTCACCATGAATACCTTGTGTCTGAGCCTCCCTGACCAACCTCCCATGTGGGACATTATCAAAGGTCTTACTTTGGCAGCACGGTAGGCGTAGTGGTTAGTGCAACGCCTTCACAGCGCCAGCAATATGCACTGGGCTTCGAATCCCGCGCGGTCTGTAAGGAGTTTGTACAATCTTCCGTGTCTGCGTGGGTTTTCCCCAGGGACTCCAATTTCCTCCCACTGTTTGAAATGCACCAGGGTTTGTAGGTTAATTGAGTGTAAATTGGGCGGTGCGGACCCGTGGGCCGAAATGACCTGTTACTGTGCGGTAGGTCTAAATTTAAAAAAAAAGGTCCATGTAGACAACATCCACAGCCTTCATCAACTTTCCTGGTAACCTCCTCAAAAAACTCCATCAGATTGGTTAAACATGGCCTACCACGTACAAAGCCATGTTGACTAACCCTAATCAGTCTCTGGCTATCCAAATAATTGTACGTGCGATCTCTTTGAACATCTTCCAGTAATCTACAACTTCTGAAAACAAGAAAAAGAACTGGGAAAGGAACAGAAAGTGTTTGACACATTCAATGGATTAATAGCCCCTGGGAAGACAGAGACATAATTAACAATTCAGGTCTTGAATTGCACTACCAATCGGTAGAAATTCTGCCTCACCCTCAGGAGAAGAATCTCAGGGCTCGATGTGATGTCATGTTCGTACACTGATAACGAATCAGAACTTTGATTCTTTGTCTGCATTACTCCTGTCGAGCATCCCCGACATTTTCTGTATCCTCTTACAGGATTCTAACATCTGCCATTTTTCTTTCACGTTCCAATGGCTTTAAGTTTGAGGTGGTTTTCCCGAAAGCAAAGGAAACTGAGGGGAGATTTAATTGGTGTGTGAAATTTCAGAAGCCTTGGGTGCAAAGGAAGGCAATAAATTGTTGAACTAGAAACTTAAGTTAATCAGTGGAAGGGTGAGAAGGGAGTTGAGGAAATATTTTGTCACTCAACAAGAGAGGGTTATCTGGAGCTCACTGCTTTAATAGGTGAGGAGAAAGAAAACTCTTTCCATGTTTCAAGAAGACGTGTGGGCTCCCAAACTGGCTACGAGTCAAGAAGCCATGCTTAGTGCAGTGGTTAATGCAAGGCCATAACAGGGTCAGCGACCTGGGTTTGCAAGGAGTTTGCGTGGGTTTTCTCCAGGTGCTCCGGATCCCTCCCACCCTTCAAAATGAGCGGCGGTTGTAAGTTAATTGAGTGTAATTGGGTAGCACGTGCTCATGATCCGGAAAGGCCTGTTACTGTCTGCATTTAAATTTAAAATAGGAAGTGGGGTCAGGTTTTGGGTGGCATGGACATAATGGATTGAAGACCATAAGACCTTGAGGCACAGGAACAGCCCATCGAGTCTGCCCCACCATTCAATCATGAGCTGATCCATTTTTCCATTTAGCCCTACCATCCAGCCTTCATCGCTTTTGATGTCCGGGCTAATCAGGAACCTATCAACCTCTGGCTCAAATACACCCACAACCACCTGTGGCAACAAATTCCACAGATTCACCGCCCTCCGGCTGAAGAAATTCCTCCGCATCCCTGTTCCAAGCGGACACCCTTCACTCCTGAAGTTGTGTCCTCTTGTCCTGGACTTTCCCTGGGGAGCAGTCTGCTGTTCTGTACCCTTCTGTGATTAATTCTGAAATGTTTGTTTCAAGAGGAGTGTACTACAGATGCATCATCTGATGGTGAGTCATTAAATATGAAATTAGAATAGCTGAGAAGTTAGGAAATGCAAAAGAGAAAAAATTGTCAAGGCTCCACCTTGCTGGCCTTCGAGTAGCTGAGTGGTACAAAGGGAATGGAAATTGATGACTAACTCATGCAGTGAAATCCACTGAGAAAATATGTTGTTCAGCCTTGATGGTCACGTTACTGTAACTTAGTCTGGCTATGTTACTTGACTCGTAATCCAGAGACCTCGCCTGAAGATCCAGATACATCAGTTTGAATTCCCACAGCAGCTGAAGAATTTAAATTTAGTTAATTGAAAGAAGATGGAAGGAAAAAAAAAGCTCGAGAGCGCTCGTCTAGTTTACTGATGAGTCTCAAGGAACAGAATCTGTCATCCTTATTTGATGTGTGACTGCATTCCCATAGCAATGTGGTCGAATCTGGACTTCACCTGAAAATGACCCAGCAGGGCTGTTTCATGAAGAGTTAGGGCATGGACAATAAAGGCCGGCCCAACGCTGTGAAATTGAGAAGTAGGACGTAGACACTCTCTGTTTATAAGGCTATAGAGTAATTAGTTCTACAGCAAAGCAACAGGCCCTTCTGCCCAACATGTCCGTGCCAACCAAACAGCACGATAATGATTTTTCAAAGGGTATATTTTTAAACTTTAGACATTCAGGTCGATAACAGGTCTTCCAGCCCACTATGCATTTCCTTTGAAGGTTGGGATGAAACAGGCATGCCTGGAGGAAGCCCACGCAGAAATGGGGAGAACGTACAAACTCCTTACAGACAACATGGGTTTTGAACCAGCCGTAACGACTTTGCACTGACTGCCACACCAAATGTGCCACCCTTACGTTCAACGAGCTGTCCTTATTGAAGAAACTCACTCAATGGGGCAACAATCAATCTCTTAGAGGAACTTAGCAGGTCGATCAGCATCCGTGGGAGACAAAGAATGGCTGAAGTTTCAGATCAGAACCCTTCAACAAGACTTACTGATCGGCCATTCTTTTACTCCCGCAGGTATTGCTTGACCTGTCAGCAGATTGAGCTATTTTGTCCAGATTCCAGCGTCCCTAGTCTCTTCGGAGTTTCTACTCAATGTCCCTACTTTAATGCTGAGCCCCGACATAGTTGGTTTAAGAAACAGTGTCTGGAGAATCTGTTGCCTGCTTACCTCATGGGAACGAGGTAAACCTCTCTCCCATGCTAGTCCATAGACTGGCCCCATGTCATCGAAAGCCCAGAGAAACACACAGGTCACAGCGGGCCCTGCAATCTGGAACTGGAGGAACTCTGCAGATCGAACAGCGTCAGTGGGAGAAACAGAATGGCCGTCGTGCTCAGCCGAAGCCCTTTATCGAGAAAGATGAAGGAAGGTGAGCCGCGCGGAGTCAAGTTGGAGATGGCAGGAGAGGGTGATGAGGAGGGACAAATTCCTCTGCGATCCCAGTAAATTGGTGTGTCAATGACATAGGAACATAGGAACATAGGAAGTAGGAACAGGAGGAGGCCAAAAATGGCCCATCGAGCCTGCTCCGCCATTCAATACGATCATGGCTGATCTAATTTATGACCTATCTCCACCTACCTGCCTTCTCCCCATATCCCCTCATTCCTCTATCATGTAAAAATTTATCCAACCGAATTTTAAATATGTTTAATGAGGCAGCCTCAACCACTTCCCTGGTTAGAGAATTCCAAACATTCACTACTCTCTGGGAAAAACTATTTTTCCTCATCTCTGGCCTAAATCTACTCCCCTGAATCTTCAGACTGTGTCCTCTCGTTTTAGTTTCCCTGGTCAGCTCAAAAAACCTTCCTCCATCTATCCTATCCATACCCTTCATAATCCTATATGTTTCTATAAGATCTCCTCTCAATCTTCTGAACTCGAGCGAATACAATCCTAGACGATTTAATCTTTCATCATGTCAACCCCTTCATCCCAGGGATCAACCTAGTAAACTTGCTCTGGACCGTCTCCAAAGCCAGTATATCCTTCTTCAAATATGGAGACCAGAACTGGACACAGTACTCCAGGTGCGGTCTCACCAGTACCTTATACAGTTGCAACATGACCTCCCTACTCCTGAATTCAATTCCTCGAGCGATGAAGGCCAACATTCCATTTGCCTTCTTAATAACCTGCTGCACCTGCAACCCAACATTTTGCGATTCATGCACAAGCCCTCCCAGGTCCCTCTGCACAACAGCATGCTGTAGTTTTTCACCCTTTCAATAATATTCAGCTCTTTTATTTTTCTTGCCAAAATGGATAACCTCACACTTACTAACATTGTACTCCATCTGCCAGACCTATGCCCACTCATCCAGCTTAACTCTCTCCCTCTGCAGACTCTCCACATCCTCATTGCAATTTGCTCTTCCTCTCAATTTGGTGTCATCCGCAAACTTGGCTCCACCACATTTTGTCCCCTCCTCCAAGTCATCAATGTAAATGATGAACAGTTGTGGGCCTAACACTGACCCCTGCGGCACCCCACTTACCACTCTCTGCCCACCTGAAAAACTCCCATTTATCCCGACTCCCTGCCTCCTGTCAGACAACCAATTTTCAATCCAGGCCAATAGACTTCCCTGGACTCCACTTTCCTGTAACTTACTGAGAAGTCTCTTGTGCGGCACCTTATCAAACGCTTTCTGGAAATCCAAATAGACAACATCAACCTGTTCCCCTCTATCCACCGCACCCATTATATCCTCAAAGAATCCTAACAAGTTTGTCAAACAAGATCTTCCCTTTCTAAAACCATGCTGCATCTGCCTGATCGAACCCTTACATTCCAAAAGTTTCACTATTTCATCTTTAATGACGGCTTCAAGCATTTAAAGCCGTGTTTAAAGCCGGATCGGGTCGAATAGGAGCATTCACACCAAGGAAAGGTGGTTCAGTGCGACCTTTTACATTGGGACCGGCCATCCCAGTGCAAAAGGAGTCAGGACCTGCAGCATTATCCACCCTGAGAAGGTGGATAAGCCTTTTACACTGGAGCTGATATGAAATGCATTGGCTCTGAAACTACCTATCTTGGCGGGTAAGTACCGGGACGGAAACGGCGCCTCCATACCGTACTTGTTCACACAGGCGGTGAAATGGTAAAAAGGCGGTTAAATGCTGGCTTTCAGAGGCAGGGTTGAAATCATCTATCAGAGCTGGAATCACCACCCCTCGTCCATCCATCTCTCCCCTGCATGGCTCATCCTCCTTCACCTGACTCCCTTATTTTCTCAATAAAAACACACAGGTTCTGGAGCATCCATGGGAGTTAAGGATATATAACCGATGTTTTGGGCCTGAGGCCTTCTTCTACCTTGAAGAAGGGCTCAGGCCTGAAGCATCAGTTTTCAATTACCTTTTTACAACAATCACAGCATCTGCAGACTTTTGTGTTTCACTTCAGGATATATCAAAGGTTATGGGGAGAAGGCAGAGGAGTGGGGATGAGTGGGAGAATGGTGGGGGAACCTCACAGAAGAATTTCAAATGTTGAAAGGCCTGGCCAGAGTAAATGTGGTAAAGTGTTTCCCATAGGTAAGTCTAGGACAAGAGGGCAGAACTTCAGGATTGAAGGGCTTCCATTTAAATCTGATCCGGAGAAATTTTTTAGCCAGAGGATGGTGAACCTTGCTGCTGTAGACAGTTGTGGAGGCCAGATCGTTGGGTGCATTTAAGGCAGAGAATGAAGGGTATTTGCATAGTCCGGGTAACAGCTGTTGAGGAAGGGCTCACACCCGAAACGTTGGTTAGGTATCTTTGCCTCCCTTGGACACTGCGAGACCTGCTAAGTTCCTCCAGCATTTCTACAATCACAGCATCTGCAGACTTTGGTGTTTCATTCCCTTATTTTCTTCTCTCTCTCTCTCTCTCTCTCTCTCTCTCTCTCTCTCTCTCTCTCTCACTCTCTCTCTCTCTCTCCCTCTCTCTCCCTCTCTCTCATCCTCTCTCTCTCTCTCTCTCTCTCTCTCTCTCTCCCTCTCTCTCTCTCTCTCTCTCTCTCTCTCTCTCTCTCTCTCTCTCTCCCTTTGCCTGGTGCCTGCCAATCAACTCCCCATCTGTCCGTCATCCTTCACCCATCTCTGGTTCACCAATTCCCCCACCGGCCCCTGTCCAACCCCTCCCACCCTGTCCTCATTGCTTCAGCTCTCTCTCTCCTCCACACTCCCAGTCCCGATCTGAACGATCGATCGTTCTTCCTCTCATGCTCATACTGCTTCACCCTCTGAGTTCCTCCTGCAGATTGCGTTTTGCTCTGGGTTCCAGTGTCTGCCATCTCTCGTGTGTCTCCTATTTTAGATTTCTTGATGAATTAGGTTTGGCTACTATAGGGATTGTGTGGTTAAGTCAAGTTATTGTCATTTTATTTTGAAGAAGAATTTGGACAGGTACAGGGATTGAAAGGGTATGGATGGCTATGGTCCAGGTGCAGGTCAGTGGAACTAGGGAGAATAATAGTTCAGCACAGACCAGAGGGGCCAAAGGGCCTATTTCTGTGGTGTATCGTTCTATGATTGCACAAGTACAACCCGACTAAACAGCATTCTCTGGTCCTGCAGTCACACATCCTGACATAACGCACATACGGACAGACAATATATATGCAGGACAAGTATTTACATATAAAAATAAAAAATATTGTTTCATGAATTTGACAGTCTCGGAAGGTCAGTGTGAGCGGTTTCTTTGGTCGTTCACCATTCTCACTTCCTGTGGAAAGCCGCTGTTCCTCAGCCTGGTGGAGTTGGCTCTGTTCCTCCTGCATCTCTTCCCCGATGGGAGTGGCTGAAAGACATTGTGTGTGGGGTGGAAGGGGTCCTCAATGATTTAAAGACAATGGGGGGGTAGGGTTAGCCGATGCAGCGTCTACATTGGAGAAGACAGCATGATCCTCAATCCCTTGCTATCTCTGGGTGTGGGGGTGGGGGGGGGGGGTGGGGGAGAGACAGAGCAAGAAGGCCAAAGTAAACCCCCATGAAACATCGGTTTGGACACTACTTCTGCATCTGGATGGCACAACTTCAGGGAAGATACAAAAGAACATAGAACATTCCAGCACAGTACTGGCCCTTCGGCCCATGATGTTGGGTGCCAGCCCAAGTAAATCTACTCCACAATCTAACCCTTCCTTACCTCACCCCCATAACCTTCATATTTCTTATATCCATGTATTGATCTGTCTTTTGAATGTCCACAATCACCCCCAGCAATGCATTGCAGGCACCCACCACCCTCTGTGCAAAAGGCTAATGTATGATGAGCCAATAGGCCAATGTTTGCTCCTATATATCATCTGATCAACTTCCACAGATGTCCTCTGATATTTGCTATTGTCGCCCAGGAAAAAAGGTGCTGGCTGTCCACTCATAACCTTATTTATGTTTAAGGCACCTCTCATCCAAAGAGAAGAGCCAGAGCCTCCATTAGCCTTGCTTCATAAGACATGATCTCCAATCTAGGCAACATCCTCGCATGACTTCTCTGCACCCTCTCCAAAGCATTTCCCTCCTTTCTATAATGAGGTGACCAGAACTGAACACTCTATTCCAAGCAAGGTCCAACTAGTTTTATAGAGCTGCCACGTTACATCAAGTCTCTTGAACTCTTCCCCCGAATAATGAAGGCCAACACATCACATGCCTTCTTCACCACCCTGCCAACTTGCGTGGTAACTTTGAAAGATCGAGATTCAAACTTCAATTTTGCAATAAAACAGTGTCATATTACATGAAATTGCTTTAGCATTGGCAGAAATTGCCAGAAGCGCCTCTTACAGTTAGGGAAAGAGAAGCAAAATAGGGCCCCAGCCCCCACCCAGAGTCACCGAGTGTCTGTGGATTCATCTCCAGTCCTCCCGCAGCCATGCACAGTCCAGTCAAAACCATCAGCAGGCCCGAGCTCCAGATCCGAACTTCCAATAGGGTCAAGAATCCTTCAGCACCCCCTCGCATCCTGGTACCGATACCCGGTACACCTTCAGCCAGTTTTGAGCCAGTCTCCAGCAGTCCACAGCTTGGCGCGAGTCTCCCGACAGCAGTCTCCAGTAGTCACAGCCTCCCTGGCTTCCTTGCCCCGGGTCGCCAGCAGCCCACTGCATGCGTGGGTCTTTCAGCCCCAGACCCTCTTCACCGGTCTGCAGCCACTGCCACTGTCCTCGTGTGTCATCTCTCTGCTTCTCCTTCTCGGTCGGGGCTTGGTCTCCCTGTTTTCTGGGGCCCTGCACCAGTCCTCCGCTCCCCTGGAGTCTGCAACTTCTTGTGGCCACTGCCATTTGGAGGCGCCGCTATCTTGGGCACCGACCCCAAGGTTGCAGGATTTTAAAAAAAACCATTGTCGGCTCCTTTAACAGGCCATTCAAAGCCTGTGCAGAGCTGACGGCGGTTGACTGGGAGGTTGGACCCCGCGGGAGCGCTGCAACTCCGCTCCTCGCTCCCCGTGGGTCCACACCTGTGGCAGCGCTGCCGTTACAGTGGCTCCGGCAGTGCCGCCACTTAATCACTATGGATCCCAAGATCCCTCTGTTTTTCTGAACACTGCTAAAGCTTTGGGAAAGGGTCGAAAGAGATTTACCAAAACAATTCCAGGACGAGAGTAATAAGTGAAGCGGACATTTGTTTGCCTTAGAACAGAGGAGGTTTGCAAGAAGATCTGATAAAGTAATTTAAAACCACGAAAGAATGACGATACAGACAGGAAGAAATTATTCATCTCATTATGGCAAGAACCGAATGGAGACTGAAAATAAAAATAAATCCACAAAATGGTGAAAATACAAGATGCTGTAATCTGGCATGGCCCGCTGAGTATTTCCAGGAATTTCTGTTTTATCTCCATCATCTTTTCCTTTTTTTACTTTCTGACAGATTAAAGTCATTGACATAATGACCGCGAGTGACTTGAGGAGAACCTCTTTAATGTAAGTGGCTAGGTTTCGAATGCACGCACTTATAATTGTCGCATTCAGAATGAACTGGAAGGGGAGAGTCTACTACAAGAGAGCACAACTTCGGGACTGAAGGGCGCCTTCCCAGAACGGAGATGCGGAGGAATTTCTTCAGCCACGGGCGGTGGTGGAGGCCAAGTCATTGGGTGTAGTTGAGGCAGAGATTGGTCAGTTCTTGATTATCCAGGACGTCAAAGGTTACTGGGGAGAAGGCTGGGCAGTGGGGCGAGTGGGGGGAAAATGGATCAGCTCGTGATTAAATGGCGGGGCGGACTCGATAGGCTGAATGGCCTATTTCTGCTCCTATGTCATATGGCCTCACTTGAAAGGAAAAGATTTGCAGAGTTCTGGTGAGAGGGATTGCACCATCATGGAGTTCATGCAGACAGTAGTTTGCACAACCCCTTTCTATGATCCAACTGTTTGTGATTCCGATTCCTCTACACATTGGATGTTTATTCATTGCAATTATTTAAGAGAGTGTCGGCTAGACCTCCCTTCGTAAAGAAATTGAGGGAAATAGGAACATCAGATAATTGGTGGGGGAAGCTCAAATATCTGTCTCACTTATTCTTAAGGTCATAATAGTAATGTTGATCGCAAATCTAGTCATCATGTTTACTGTCACCTGATTTGCATAAGTACAACTCGACGAAACAGCGTTCTCCGGTCCTCGGTGCAAAACACGCAGACACACAACCAGACATAACGCACATACAGACAAACAATGCAGATACAAATAAACAACTAGATATTGTTTTGTACATATGAGAGTCTCGGAGGGTCAGTGTGAGCAGTTCCTTGGGTCGTTCAGTATCCTCGCTGCCTGTGGGAAGAAGCTGGTGGTGCAGGCTCTGAGCCTCCTATATCTCTTCCCTGATGGGAGGTGCTGAAAGATACTGTGTGGGAAGGGGTCCTCAATGTTTTTGCTCCCCCTCCATAGACAACTCATGGCCCTGTGGATTGACCTCCAATTCATTTCTCTGTAGCAACCGTACCACACGGTGAAGCAGCTGGCAAAGAGCCTCTAAACACCCAGCATACTTAAGGTATTACCACATCGGCATCTCAGCTATTATGTACAGTCTGACCACCAGATAATCACCTCCATATTTACTAGGGTGAAGGAGCTGAAGGAGCCTTGACTGCCTGTTTGAACAAGCAGCAAGAGTAAACCAAGATCAATGTTGAACTAGGTGTCGCTCTTCACTGAGGTAGTGCAGCCACTTCCAAGCCTTCTCTCCTCGAGCCCCAATCCCTCTGGTGATCCTGGTCTCCCTTTATACCACCCCCCCCCACCACTGACGGGCTTTATCTTCCCATCACCTACTCCATCCTGAGTGACTCCTCTTTCTCCAGCCGACCCCTTTGCTTGTCTTGCCTTTCTCTCGCTTTGCCTGACATCTTCCAACCTGCTGCCCTGTCCATCATATCTTGCCTCGCTCTGGTTTCCCATACCTACATGGGACCTCAGTCTCAACCCTCACATCCTCTCCTCCTCACACTAGCTTTACTTCATTCGTCAGTCTTGATAAAGAGATTTGGCTTGAAACGTTGGCCCATTCTTTTTCTCCCACTGAAAAGACCATCAGATGTTCATGATTCAACATTCAATTTACTGCCATGTAATGAACACAGTGCACCATTACACGGAATTTGATTTCGTCATTGCCACTGGCGGAAATTGCCTGAATCTTACAGTTAGTGAAAGAGAAAGTCCCCTTTTGCAAGATGTAGGAGCAAAATTAGGCTATTCAGCCCATCGAGTCTGCTCCACCATTCAAATCACAGCTGGAGTATTTCCACTCCATTCTCCTGCCTTCTCCCCATAATCTTGACACCCTTACTAATCGATAACATATCAGCCTTCCCACTTCAAATCTACCCAATGACTTGATTTCCACAGTCACTTATGGGAACAAATTCCACAGATTCACCCCCCCCTCCCCCCAACCCTGGCCTCATCTCTGTTGTAAAGGGATGCTCTTTAATTCTGAGGTTGTGCTCCCTGGTCCTTGACTCTCCCACCACCCGACCCTTCTCCGCTTCTACTCCGTCCGGCCCTTTCAATAGATGCTGCTTGATTTGCTGACCACCTCTAGCAGATTGTGTTTGACTTCCTACCATTGGACAGGGTGTGAGGAAGTGTAGTCGAGGTAGTTGTGGAGAGTTGGAGGGTTTGTGGTATATGTCGGTGGAAAGCTTGTCTCCCGAGATGGAGACTGAGAGATCCGGGAAGGGGAGAATGTTGTTGGAGATGGAGCAGGTGAGTTTGAGATTGGGGTGGAAGTTGGCGGCAAAGTGAATGAAATTGACGAGCTCATCGCGGGTCCATGAGGCAACCCCTTTTTGTTCGGATCCCTGGTGACATTTGTCCATACTTTGATGAAGGGCTCAAGCCCGAAATATCGGTTCTGTATCTTTATCTTTGCTACATAAAGAACACTGTTTGACCTGCTGAGTTTCCCCAGCCTTGGGTTTTTACTTCAATCACAGTGTCTGAAGACTTTCTTGTTTTACTCCTTAATATCTTTTGTTGGTCTAGACTCCTCCCCCTGCCAGTCTTTAGTCTTTATTCTGATGGCTCCCTGTTCTCCGCTTATTCCTCAGGCCCAAAATGCCTGAAATATATCTTTACCACCTATGGACACTGCAAAACCGGCTGAGTTCCTCCAGTATTTATGTTTTTGTACTCCTGCTGCATCCTCCCTGTTTCCTCTACCCACTCCTTCACCAACCTTGGTATCATTTTCAAACGGCCACAAAACCATTCATTCCATATTCCAAATCATTAACATGCAACGTTAGAAGAAGTGGCCCCAACACCGACTCCTGTGGAACACCACTAGCATCCCTGTATTCTAACTCTCTGCTTCCTGTCAATCAGCCAATGCTCTACCCACGTGAGTGCGTTTCTTGTTGTACCACGGGTTCTTAACCTGTTTAAGTAGCCTCATCTGAGGCACTTTGTCAAAGGCCTTCTGAAAATCCAAATGCACAACATCCACTGCATCTCCCTTCTCTAGCAGGCTTGTCACTTCCTCAAATAATTCCAATAGGTTTGTCAGGCAAGATTTTCCCTTAAGGAAACCCTGCTGGCTTTGACCTAACTTGAAGTGTGCCTCCAGGTGCCCCATAACCTCATCCTTGACCATTGACTCCAACATCTTCCTAACCACTGAGGTTGGGCTAACTGGTCTATAATTTCCTTCCTGCTGCTTCCCTCCTTTCTAGAATAGTGGGGTGACATTTGCAAATTTCCAGTCCTCCGGGACCATGCCAAAATCTATTGATTCCTGAAAGATCATAACCAATGCCTCCGCTATCTCCACTCCTTCTTCTCTCAGACCCTGAGGGTGCAAATCATCTGGTCTGGGAGACTCACCCACCCTTGGACCATTCAGCTTTAACATTCTCTCGAAATCGTAACTGCACTCACTACCCTTCCCTGATACCCTCCGATATCTGCCACACTGCTAATGTCTTCCGCAGTGACTGATGCAAAATGTTCATTTAGTTTCTCTGCTGTCTTCTTCACTCCCTCTATTATATCTCAAACATCATTTTCTAGCAGCCCGATATCTACTCTCACCTCTCTTTTACTCTTTATAACCTTGATCTATTTGATCAGAGCAAAGAAATAATCAAAGTTATCCCTTTTACGAAAAAGCAGGAACAAACATCTAACAAACATCTAACCTCGAGCAGTGCAGCTCAATATCAGACCCTTCAGCCGATGAGTCTGGGCCAAACACAATGCTTAACATACTCTACATGAGGAACAGAAGCAGGAGTCGTCCACCTGGCCCGTCAAGCCTGCTCCATTACTCAATAAGATCATGGCTGATGTGGACGTGGACTCAGCTCCCTTTGCTCATCTTAATTCCCCATCATTCCCCTATTTTGCAAAAATCTTCCTGCGTCTGAGGCGCTTCCTTGGGCAGAGAATTCCACAGATTCACTTCCCTCTGGGAAAAGCAGTTCTTCCTCATCTCCGTCCTCAATCTACTCCCCTGAGACTTGAACTTATATCCCCTAGTTCTAGTTGCACCTACCAGTGGAAACAATTTTCCTGCCTCTATCTCATCTATCCCATTCATAAATTTGTATGCTTTCATAAGATCCCCTCTCATTCTTCCAAATTCCAGGGAGTATAGTCCCTGGAAGTAAAACGCGAGAGTCTGAAGACACCGTGGTTGAAATAAAAACACAAAGCTGGAGAAACTCAGCAGGTCAAACAGGGCACTTTATGCAGGTACTCCCTGACTTATGACCATAATTGGGACTGAAAGATTGGTCATATCTCGAAATGGACGGAATTCGGAATTTTGCCTGCGTGTGTGGAGTATCGAAGTCTTAAAGCAATCTTTTTAATCAAATCTTTTTTTCACCGTAGATTTGACGATAACAACTTAAAGCTTGCTGAATTTGTCGATCAACTGCGGCAAATCTTTCCACATTCTGGTCCATGCTTGTCTTGTTAGTCGGCATCCTGGGGTCGGCAGGCTGGGCGCGGCCATCTTGATTCAAGTCCCCATGCATGAGTCTTGCAGGCGCGAGAGTTAAGCACCCTAACGATATTGAATTCGCCCCCCCTTAACTTTCATGCATGCACCAACCCAATTCCAATACGCGAACCCACCACTCATGCGGCAACCAAAGACTCACGCATGCGCAAAAGAATCAAGATGGCCATCCACAACCTACGGACCCCAGGATGCCGACTAACAAGGTAAGTACACAGATTTTTGCTCTTACATGCCTTGTATCCCTGTTATAGTTTGTCAAATACAACATAAACCAAGTAAATGTTATATTTTTTTCTTTATATTTTTAAAAAGATGTTTGGTCATATGTGAGTTGGGGAGTGCCTGTACAGCAAAGACAAAGATACATAAGCAACATTATGGGCTTTAAAAAGGTATGAAAAACTGTGGGCAGGCACCCGAATAAAATGGTGGGTGGGCCGGGGGGAACGGGGAAAAGCACAGTCTCAAAGGTAGGCGATAATAGGTGGATAAGAGAGGGAGGGCACACCAGCAACAGGGGGAGGAGGGAAGGCTCCGTGAATGGAGAGGGAAGGGGATGGAGAGCTGGAGAAAAGAAGACAGAGGGAAAAGGAAAGGAGGGAGAATGGGGAATGGGCTGGCAGAATCCAGAGAAGTTGATGCTAATGCCATCAGGTTGGAGAGTGCCCCAGATGGAATATTAAGTGTTGTTCCTCCAATTTACAATGACCCCAAGTATAGTCCCTGCTTGCTGTGACAGATAACCCCACATCCCTTTCATATTCATGTATTTTTAAAAATTTACACATGCAGCACGGTAACAGGCCCTTTCGGCCTATGAGCCCGTGCCACCCAATTGACCTATAACCCCCGTATGTTTCGAACGGTGGGAGGAAACCGAAGCCCCCGGAGGAAGCCCACGCAGACACGGGGAGAACATACAAACTCCTTGCAGACAGTGTGGGATTCAAACCCCAGTCCTGATCGCTGGAGTTGTAACAGCATTTTTCTAACTACTGCACTAACCATGCCACCTCAGATCTCAACGTTTCTTAAATGCGAAAGGAAACATGCAAGTCTGCAGACACCGTGTAAACACGATGCTGGAGAAACTCAGCAGGTCCAACAATGTACTTTATATAGCAAAGATAAAGACACATAAACAACACCCATACCTTGATGGAGGCTCAAGCCTGAAATGTGGGTTATGTACCTTTATATTTGCTGCATACACTGTTTGACCTGCTGAGTTTCTCCAGCGTTACATTTTTACTTTCTTAAATGCGACGAGGAGATTGGAATTTCACCTCTTGTCGAACCAGCAGTGGGCAGGTCAACACTTTGGATCTAGCCTTCCACCCTGATTAAGGATTATGACCCCAACAGTCTTGTTTTCCCCTGATTTATCTTTGATGCACTTTCTTGGCATAATCTCGAAAGTATCGCTGTTGCAAGATTTTAAAACCAATTTGAAGAAAAGTCAGACTGAAAGAATTTCCTAAAAGTAATCCCATTATGGAGTGAGGTCTGGCAGGGATCTCATCATAGTTGAACCACCACAGTGCACTCTTTCACTGCCACAGACGGGCACCCTGTTTCATTGCTTCCAATGTAGTTGGGCACTTGGACTTTTGTACTCGACAGACGCAATATAGCGATTTTCCTCAGGTTCCAAAACGTGCTTTAATGAAAACAAAGTGTTCAATTCAGGTTGTTTATGAAGACCTGGAGCAAGAAATGTCTAAGCAGCCGGCAACGTGTAATGTTCCTTCTTCATTGAGCAAATCAACTTTCAGTGACCTCAGGATATTTTCACTCAATGCTAAAGTTTCACATGGCAGAAGCTGAACATTTGATCTTGGAAAGAGCTGTCCATTTGCTCCAGTCCCAAATTCCTTTCCTCAAATGCAGTCAGCTGTTTAAAAAAAAAACGTACCCCTGATATCTCCCCTAAACTTTCTGATGGTAATGATCAGCCATGATCTAAAATGGCGGTGCTGGCCCGACGGGCCAAATGGCCTACTCCAGCTCCTATTGTCTATTGTCTATTGTCAATTGTCCATTCGCCTTAAACCGATGTCCTCTGGCATTTGCTACTCTCGCCACGGGTAAAAGGCACTGGCTGTCCACCCTCTCTCGGGCCCTCATACTCTAAGAGCAGTGGTTCTCAACCATTTTCTTTCCACTCACATCCCACTTTAAGTAATCCCTAAGCCATCGGTGCTCTGTGATTAGTAATGGATTGCTTAAGGTGGGATGTGAGTGGGAAGGGAAGGTTGAGAACCACTGCTCTAGACCCAATTGTTACTGGAATATTTTATTTGAGAAAAATTGTCATTGTTCCATTTCCTTTGGAGTTGTGAAACCGTGCACATAACAAGTCAATTAGGGATGATTACACCAGCGGTTTTCAAACTTTTTCTTTCCACCCCCATCCCACCTTAAGCAATCCCTTACTAATCACAGAGCACCGATGGCATAGGGAATACTTAAAGTGGGATGTGAGTGGAAGGAAAAGGTTGAGATCCACTGTCCTAGATACCTCTATTGTCTCCTCTTATCCTTCATCGCTCCAAAGAGAAAAGCCCTAGCTCTGCCAACCTTGCTTCATAAATCTAAAATAAAAACAGAAAATACTAGAAATACTCAGACGGTCGGGCTGTATCTGTGGGAAGAGAATCAGAACTACCGTTTCAGGTCGAAAAACCCCTTAATTAGAACTGGGAAAGTGCCAAAATAAGGTAATTAGGGTGCAGGGAGAATGGGAGTGGGATGGTGACTGGCAGGATAAAACCAAGGGATGAATGGCAAAAAGGGAGAAGGGGAAGAAAAGTGTGAAGTGGTTCATTCTGGAAGGTCAAATTAGAAGGCAGAATATAATGCGAGCAGTGTAGATGAACTGAGGGATCTTGGGCCCATGTTCAGAGGACACTCAAAGCTCCTCCATGGGCTGATAGCTTTTCTTAAGAAGGCGTATAGTGCATTGGCTTTCGCTAACCATAGGATCGAGTTGAAGAGGCGTGAGGTAATGTTACAGCTATATAAGACTTAGTTAAACCCCTCTTGGCATTCTATGTTCAGTTCTGGTCACCTCATGACAGGAAGGATGTGGATGCTATCGAGAGGGTGCAGAGGAGTTTAACTAGGCTACTGCCTGGATTGGAGAGTTTGCCTTATGAGGATAGGTTGAGTGAACTTGACCTTTTCTCCTTGAGGTGATTGAGGATGAGGGGTGACCTGACGGAGGTATACAAGATGATGAGAGGTATTGATCATGTGGACGGCCTGAGGCTTTTCCCCAGGGCTAACACGAGGGGCATAGTTTTAAGGTGCTTGGGAGTAAGTACAGGGGAGATGTATACATAGAGAGAGGCAGGCGCCAGCAACGGTGGTGGGGGCTGGCATGAACGGATCTTTTATGGAACTGAGAAAAGTGAAGGTAAATGTTCCATTATTGTCACTACATTTAGAATGTAACGTACATGAAATTCTTTAACTTTGTTAAAGATAGAGACTCGCCACTTTGTCCAGCGCCCCCTCACAGAAATGAAGCCCCAGCGAGGGACGAACTAGCGACCCCTGCTTTACAAGACCAATAGACTCTAACCACTGAGTCTATTGGAACCTTTGGGAGATGCAGCTGGGAAATTCTAAGCTGAGGAGTAGGTTAGAGGTCAGCAAAGACTGTGGGCTGAAGGGACTATACTGTGTTCTGGATCTCCATGTTCTACATTCTAAGGTTAGTAGGTCAATGAAGAAAACAGGGACAAAAGAACATTATCAAACGAACGGAGGAGTTGCAAAATGCTGAGTAGGATGTCATGCCCAGCAGGGTAGGGCCTCCACTCCCCGTTAATAAAGGGGAAAAAACAAGCAAGCTGAGCCAATACCCGTCAGGCAACTATGAATGGATGGTGAATCACTCCAGGGAATCCGGTGACCTCTCCCTCCTGTTCCTTCCTCGTAAGGAAAACTTCCTCAGACTGAACTCTTCTTCTTTCTTTGGCTTGGCTTCGCGGACGAAGATTTACGGAGGGGGTAAAAGTCCACGTCAGCTGCAGGCTCGTTTGTGGCTGACAAGTCCGATGCGGGACAGGCAGACACGGTTGCAGCGGCTGCAGGGGAAAATTGGTTGGTTGGGGTTGGGTGTTGGGTTTTTCCTCCTTTGCCTTTTGTCAGTGAGGTGGGCTCTGCGGTCTTCTTCAAGGAGGTTGCTGCCCGCCAAACTGTGAGGCACCAAGATGCACGGTTTGAGGCGATATCAGCCCACTGGCGGTGGTCAATGTGGCAGGCACCAAGAGATTTCTTTAGGCAGTCCTTGTACCTTTTCTTTGGTGCACCTCTGTCATGGTGGCCAGTGGAGAGCTCGCCATATAACACGATCTTGGGAAGGCGATGGTCCTCCATTCTGGAGACGTGACCCACCCAGCGCAGCTGGATCTTCAGCAGCGTGGACTCGATGCTGTCGACCTCTGCCATCTCGAGTACTTCGACGTTAGGGATGAAAGCGCTCCAATGGATGTTGAGGATGGAGCGGAGACAACGCTGGTGGAAGCGTTCTAGGAGCCGTAGGTGATGCTGGTAGAGGACCCATGATTCGGAGCCGAACAGGAGTGTGGGTATGACAACGGCTCTGTATACGCTTATCTTTGTGAGGTTTATCAGTTGGTTGTTTTTCCAGACTCTAAGGTGGGCTTATCAACTGCACACTCAACCAGCTGTTTTTTTACAACATGGGAGCGAAACCCGAAAGTCTGCAGACCCTATGATTGTAGTGTACACTCACAGAAATGTTCAAAGAACTCAGCTGGCCTTGCAGCATCCATGGTGGTGGAAGGGGGGGAGGGTGGGGGTAAAGATATATATCCGAGGGGCTCAGGCCCAGTAATATACCTTTACCTCTTATGGACGCTGCGAGGCCAGCTGAGCTCTTCCAGCAATTTTGTGTGGTTTTACAACGTCAGCATGGCCGCTGCTGGATTGGACCCCGGCTCTGAGGAGCTCCTGCGTCACCGAATCGAAGGGTGAAGCAGGCTCGTCTGACAGGGTGGACCCCTCTATCACTGCCGATTCGACTGGCTGCTCATGCCAGATTCCGAACCCCAGTCATCCAGGTGACAGGCGGGCCCAGTGACAGATGGAAGTGTCCAGGTCAGGAGGGGAAGGGTGTGTCCTAGGGAGGGCCCTGTATTTCTGTGTAATGGCTTCACATTTCAAGAAGGATGCAATATTAAAAGGATTAAGCTGGATTAGATCAAACAAATTGAAAGTCACGTAACTGACATGAGACCAAAATTTTGAACAGACCAACCACATTGTTTGACAGGAGAATGGAAGGTTATCTCTCTCACGTCTGAGTCAATAGTCAAGTTTATACAAGTACAAAGTACAAGTACAACCCGACAAAACAGCATTCTCAGGTCCTCAGTGCAGAACACGCAGACACACAACCAGACATAATGCACACATACAGACAAACAATAGGGCAAGTATTCCTATATACCAATAAATAAATAAATATTGCTTTGTTAATATCTCGGAGGGTCAGTGTGATTGGTTCCCTTGGTCGTTCACCATCCTCACGGCCCGTGGGAAGTAGCTGTTCCTCAGCCTGGTGGCTCCGGCTCTGATCCTCCTGGATCCCTTCCCCGACAGGAGCAGCTGAAAGATGCTGTGTGCAGGGTGGAAGGGGTCCTCAATGAATTTTTGCGCCCTCTTCAGACACTAATCCCAGTAGATCACATCGATGGGGTTGGGGGAGGGGGTGTGAACGGCAGGGGTGAGAAGACCCCAGTGATCCTCTGTGCCACTCTTAAAGTGGTGTGGATTGACCTCCGATCCATTCTGTACCAATACTGCGATGCAGAGATTGAAACCTGGGGACTGCAACGTGAAGCTAAACACAATCTGCAGGAGGAAGGTGTTCTGACTCAAACCTGCGACTGAAACTGCTCTGATTGTATTGTGCTTTTCAATGCCGACGCTCTGGATGGCTTGCAAAATGAACTTTCTCACTGCCCTTTGGTACGTGACCATAAATATGTACTGGGGTGTAGGACAATCAGGTGTAACTGGGTGGCACGGGGCTTGTGGGCTGAAATGGCCTGTTACTGTGCTGTCCGTCCAAATTAAAAAAGTTATGACCCTGAAGACTTTGTTCCAGTTTGTGACTTTGGGGCACTATTCAGGCTGAAAAACCAGTGCGGACAATGCCAAGAAGGTACACAGTAAGACTCACTGGCTTTTAGCTAAAGCCCAATCAGCTCTCTCACAAGTAAAAACACAACACTGGAGAAACTCAGCGGGTCAAACAGTGTCCTTTACAAAGCAAAGGTAATGATCCATCACCAATATTTCGGGCTTGAGCCCTTCATCAAGTTCATGCTACTGACCCACGGCTGCATCATCAGATCCAGCTCCAAAAATTTGCAGACGACACAACAGTCGTTAGCCTCAACATAAACATTGGGAAACCGTGCGAGAGGAACAACCTGTGTCTCAACGTGGACAAGATGAAGGAGATGATCGTGGACTTCAGGAGGACCAGGAACAACCACCCTCCACTACACATCAACAATTCTGTAGCGGAGAGAATGGAGAGCAGCAAGTTCTTTGGAGTTTACTTAGCTAGTAACTTATTGTAGACACTCAACATCTCCTCACTTGCCAGGAAGACACAACAATGACTGCACTTTCTGAGAAGATTAATGCAGGCAAGACTACCGGCCACCATTATGTCAACCTTCTAGAAGAGCTCTATCGAGAACGTCCTGGATGGCTGCATCACAGTGTGGTCTGGTTGCTGCAGAGAAATAGATCGTAGGTCAACCTACAGGACCATAAGAGCGGCAGAGCGGATCACTGGTGTTTCCCTCCCCCAATCAATGTGATCTATTGAGATCATTGTCTGAAGAGGGCGCACAGCATCTTTCAGCTGTTCCCGTCAGGAAAGAGATACAGGAGGATCAGAGCCAGCACCACCAGGCTGAGGAACAGCTTCTTCCCGCGGGCAGTGAGAATGCTGAACGCCCAAAGGAATTGCTCACATTAACCGTCCGAGACTCTCATATGTACAAAAAATTATTTATTTATACAGATGAAATATTTGTCCTGCATATGTATTGTATGTATGTTATATCTAGTTGTGTGTCTGTGTGTTTTGCACTGACGACCAGAGAACGGGTTTCATCAGGTTGTACTTATACAATCGGATGACTATAAACTTAATTTTATCTTTGCAATATAAAGAGCCCTGTTTGACCTGCTGAGTTTCTCTCAGCAATATGTGAGGCCAAATTTGGAATATTGTGTGCAGTTCCCAAAGTATAGGAAGGATATCAATAAGTTAGAGAGGGTGCAGAGAAGATTTACTAAGATGTTGCCTGGATTGCAGTATCTAGAATACAAAGAAAGATTGAGTAGACTGGGTCTTTATTCATTGGAGCGTAGAAGGTTGAGGGGGGATTTGATAGAGGTGTTTAAAATTATGAGGGGGATGGATAGAGTAGATGTGAATAGGCTCTTCCCTTTGAGGATAGGAAATATTGGAACGAGGGGTCATAAGTTAATGGTTATGGGGCAAAAGTTTAGAAGTAACATGAGAGGAAGCTTCTCTCAGAGAGTGGTGGCTGAGTGGAATGAGCTTCCGGAAGAGGTGGGTTGCAGCAGGGTCAATTTTGTCATTTAAGAGAAGGTTGGATGGGTGCATGGATGTGAGGGGGTTGGAGGGTTATGGGCAGGGAGCAGGTAAGTTGGACTAGAGGAGATCACTTAAATCGGTGCGGACTAGAAGGGCCGAGATGGCCTGTTTCTGTACTGTAATTGTGATATGGTTATATCTCCAGAAGGCAGCAAACATATCCATTACAGGCTCTCACCTCCCATCCATGGCAGCCTCATGAACCTGACGGCTGTTGGAAAGAAACCTCTCTTGAACCTAAAGGTGCTGGTTTTCAGGTTTCTGTAACTTCCGCCCAAAGGCAGGAGTGAGAAGGCTGCGACCAGGATGATGGGGGTCCTTTGTGATATTGGCTGCCTTCTTGAGGCAGTGCCTCACGTAGATTGTGCAAAGCATGTGACAATAAACAAATTTCTAAAATATAGACATACAGCACAACGACAGGGTATTTGAAGATGAAACAGCTTCTATAGAAGTCCTTCTACAGAAAGACCATCAATACCCTATGGAATGCTCCTACTGGCTCAGTTAAATGAGAGGGAAATCCGACACCCAGTCCCAGGGTCTGTGAGTCGCAGCTGAATGAGGTAAGACCAGGGTGGAAGGCATTAAACAGGAGGCAGTGACAACCAGATTCATCACCGGGGTTTTGAAATCGGGATAAATAAAAGGAAACCAGCTTCCTTCCAACAGGCTGGAGAGCAGGGCAGTGAACAGGCAGCTTGCAGGCATGAAACCTAGGGCTTTCCTCTTTGGAGCAACAGAAGGATGAGAGGGGAATCATTCAGAATCAGAATCAGGATTTATTGCCATCAACAAGCCATGAAATTTGGTGTTTTGCGGTAGCATCACAGGGCAAACATTCATATTATAACCATCTTATAACAATAATATAAAAAAATGAAAAATGTTAGTTCACGAAAAGTAAGGCAGTGCCTTTGGTTCATTTATTATTCAGGAATCTGATGGTGGAGGGGAAGAGGCTGTCCCTATGTCGCTGAGTCCTCGTCTTCAGGCTCCAGTACCGGTTTCCCGATGATAGCAGAGTGAAGGGGTCATGGCCTGGGTGGTGGGGGTCCTTGAGGATAGAGGGTATGTGTGTGTGTGCGTTTGTGTGTGTGTGTGTGTGTGTGTGTGTGGTGCATGTGTGTGTGTGTGTGTGTGTGTGTGTGTGTGTGTGTGTGTGTGTGTGTGTGTGTGTGTGTGTGTGTGTGTGTGTGTGTGTGTGTGTGTTTGGTTTGTGTATAAAAACCACATAACCATTTACAACACAGAAACAGGCCAGCTTGGCCCTACTAATCTGAGCCGAACATCTTCTCCCATCTAATCCCACTAACCCGCATTCGGCCCATAATCCTCCACACCTCTCCTCTCCCGTCCACATACCTATCTAACCTTTCCTTGAATATTAACATCGATCTCACTTCTACCATCACTACCGGAAGTTCATTCCATACCCCCACCACCCTCTGCGTGAATAAGTTCCCCGTCATGTTTCCCCTAAACTTTTCCCCTTTTACTCTCAATCCATCACCTCTTGCTTGAATCTCCCTCACTCTCAGTGGGAAAAGCCTGTCCACATTGACTCTATCCACCCCCCTTATAATTTTGAATACCTCGATCAAATCACGCTTCAACCTTCTACGTTCCAGAGAATAAAGTCCCAAATTATGAGAGGCTTAGATAAAGTGGACAGCCAAGACCTTTTTCCCGGGACAACCATAGCAAATACCAGAGGGCTGGATTCGAACCCTGGTCCCGATTGCTGGCGCCACCCCAAACGGTTATAGGGGTTGAGATAAGGGAAAATTAGATTGCTGTGCAGTAGGTTTAACAGTCTGCTGGCACATCATCGCAGGCTAAAGGTCCTGTGCTGCAGTGCTCCATGTAAAACCATTTGCTGTCACTTTGGATAAATGTCAGGAAGAGCTTCAGATGTGAGGATTACCAGGGCAGATGTGGTGTTTTGCAGCAGCTTCGGCGTCTGGGAGCTCGGAGCGCCACAGGGAAGGCATGTAGGTCATGGCTCACCTTCCTCAGGCTTGACACTACCCAAGGCTCTTTGAGACCTTCATGAAGGGAGTTTGTGGAGGCTTAACCTCACATAATTGGAGCTGATGAGGTCACCGGCTCTGGAAACTGACAGGTACACTACAGCTTCTACAGAGTATAAACAATTCATCATTTCCTCGAACAGATATTAGCTTCCGCGCTGGGGACCTCATAATTAAACATCTGTTGTTGCTTCCTCTCCCATCAAAACTGAAACAATTGCTTTTGGTCAAGAAAACATTTATGCCAAGTTTCAAGAGCCTGGTGTACAAATTAACTGCTTGGCTCACAGACCATGAGCCTCAGGTTTGATCTATGGTCAGTGAGAAAACGTCTGATCTCAGCCTGGTCGATTCCCAGTGCCGTGTCACCAACCCAAGTGCCTTCTGGCTGGAAAGAGCTTGCATTTATACGGCACCTTTAATGTAGTAAAGAAATACGATGACACATTTGGTGTAGTGGTCAATGCAATGCTGTTACAGCGCCAGCGATCGGGTTGGGGTTCGAATCTCACGCTGTCTGTAAGGAGTTTATCCATTCTCCCCGTGCCTGTGTGGGTTTTCCCTGGAAGATTCCGGTATCCTCCCACTGCCCAAAACATACCAACGTAGGTCAATTGGGTGTAATTGGGCGGTACGGGCTCGTGGGCTGAAAGGACCTCTTACCGTGCTGTAGTTGAAATCTTTAAAAAAAATTATATTTAAAATTTAATTATAGAACCAGGCCTCAGTCATCAAAGGGTTCAGAAGAGATCCACCGGGATTTTGCCAGGACTGGAGGGCACAAGTTATTAGGGGAGGTTAGGTTGGACAAGTCTTTTTGCCCTCAAGTGTTGGAGGTTGAGGGGTGATCTTATAATGAAGGTTTACAAAATCATGAGGGGCCTGGATGAAGTGAATGTTCACAGTTTTTTCCCCCGTGCAGATGATTCTGGAACTAGAGGGCACAGGTTTAAGTTGAGAAGAGGGGAGGTTCTAGAGGTGTCTGACGGGGCCAACATTTTCATTCAGAGGGTGGTCCGTATGTGGAGCGAGCTGCCCGAGATGGGTACAATTCTGACATTCAAAACACATTTGGACCAGAAGTGCTTGGAAGGATATGGACCAAATTAGGCAAATGGCGCTCGCCCAGAATACCTTGGTCGGCATGGAGATGGACCAAGGTTTGCCCTGAATGATCCTAAACCATGAGTTTGCAGCAAAAACGCAATGCTGGAGAAACTCAGCCATTCACAGTGTCCTGTATATAGCAAAGTTAAATATACATAACATTGCTGCATTCTGGGAGGACAGCATTAATGGTCGATTACTTAAGAGTTGGATGGACAGAGGGACCTTGTTGATAGGATGGTTAAGAAGGCCAATGGCATGCTGGGCCTCATTAATAGGGGGATTGAGTTCAAGAGCAGAGAGGTCACGTTGCAACTCGACAAATCTCTGGTAAGGCTACACTTATACCCTCTCTTACACAGAGATCCCATGTAATTGGCATGTGAATGACCCATGTTTAAAGTCAGGTCGGGTCCTTCATACTGAACCAAGAAAAGCCAGGTCAATGCAACCTTTTACGTTGCAACCCGGAACAAAAGGAGGCGAGACTTGCAGCATTACAGCCTCGGCGTCCTGTGTGATGTATAACGTATGCGCTGGGCAGTGACCTCATTGTTGCCATTTCAAGTTTGAATCCCCCGCTGGTAAGTCACGCGCATTCAATGCCATCGATGCATCACATCCTCTGGACCCGGGAAGGTGAATGAGCCTTTTAGACAAGAGCCAAGTCAAAACACGTCGGCTCTGATACTACCTCCCTTGGCAAGTAATACACGGGATGAAAATGACCCACCCCTCCCCCCCCATCCCTCGTTTAATAAAAGACGGTTAATTCCCGTCTTTTAACAGCTGTGTAAAAGGGGCACTTGAGTATTGTGCTCAGTTCTGGTCACCTCATGACAGGAAGGATGTTGAAGCTTTTGAGAGGGGGCAGAGGAGATTTACCAGGATGTTACTGGATTGGAAAATAAGTCTTATTTTGGTGGGATGTGGGTGGAGAGAAAAAGTTTGAAAACCACTGTTTTAATTGTCCCTAATTGACTCGTTATGTGCAGGGTTTCAGCGCTCCAAAGGAAATGGGCCAATGACAATTTTTCTTAAGCAAAGTATTTAAATAACAATTGGGTCTAGAGCAGTGATTCTCAACTTTCCCTTCCCACCCACATCCCCCCTTAAGCAATCCCTTACTAATCACAGAGCACCCATGGCAAAGGGATAACTTAAAGCAGGATGTGGGTGGAAAGAAAAAGGTAGAGAACCACTGTGCTAGAGGAACCCAGCAGGTCTCTCAGCGTCCATAGGAGGTAACGATATATAACCAATGTTCAAGGGCTCAGACCAACATCGTCGGAAATATATCTTTACCTCTCGTGGACACTGCAAGGCTTCCTGAGTTCCTCTAGCATTTCCCTGTTTTTAGCCAACCAGTGCAGAGACCAAACCAGAAGGACATTAATAATTCACTTGACTGAAATTCAGCAATCTTGCAAAGGATCTAGTTTGGCTTTGGAATCGATAGGTTAGTCCAGGAACCGGCCCCATGTCCCACTGTGGTCCAGGTTGAACTTTATTCCCAACTACACACATCTCATTTGCCTGCATGAAGACCATAAGATGTAGCCAGAAATAAGCCATTCAGCCCATTGAGTCTGCCCTGCCATTCAATCATGAGATGATCCCTTTTCCCATTAAGCCCCACTGCCTGACTTTCTCCTATATTCTTTGATGCCATGGCTAATTAAGAATCCATCTTAATTAACCTGAGGACGCAAGGTTAGCAGAGCTAGGATTTTTCTCTTTTGAGCGAAGAAGGATGAGAGGTGACTTAATAGAGGACTATAAGATTATGAGAGGCTTAGATAGGGTGGACAGCCAGCACCTGTTTCCCAGTGCAGGATCAGCAAACACCAGAGGACGTGTACAAAATGAAGGGAGGGAAATTTAGGGGAGACATCAGGGGTAAGTTTTTTACACAGAGAGTTGTAGGTGTCTGGAATGCCTTGCCAGGGGTGGTGGTGGAAGTTGGAACAATAGGGGCATTCAAGAAACTCTTAGGCAGATGGATGGAAGAAAAATAGAGGGTTATGGGGTAGGGAGGGTTTAGTTTTTTTTAGTAGGAATATATAGGTTCGCACAACATTGAAGGCTGAAGGGCCTGTACTGTACTATAATGTTCTATGTTCCATTAATCTCTCCCTTAAATACACTCAATGACTTGGCTTTTTCAACCACCTGTGGCAACAAATTTCATAGATTCACCACCCTCTGGCTGAAGAAATTCCTCTACATCTCTGTTCTTAGCAAATGCCCTTCAATCCTGAAGTTGTGCCCTCTTGCCCTAGACTCTCCCAACACAGGAAACAACCTTTCTACATCTACTCTGCCCATGCCTTTCCACATTTGAAATGTTTAAATGAGATTCCTCCCTCTCGTTCTCCTAAATTCCAATGAGTATAGGCCAAGAGCTGCCAAAAACTCCTCATCTAATAACCCTTTCATTCCCGGAATAATCCTTGCGAACCTCCTCTGAACCTTCTCCAACGTCAGCACATCCTTTCTTACATGAGAAGCCCAAAACTGCTCACAATCCTCCACGCGAGGCTTGGGGACCATGCTTTGTCCATCCAAGTGGCTTTCAAAATGCAGTGGATTGTATCTGATTCCACCACCTCCTTGGGCAGGGAGTTTAACCACTTACCCCCTCGCTGAGATAGTTTTCCCTCTTGCTTTTAATACCCCTACCATGGGATTGGGGGAAGGAGGGAACAGAGGGATGTGGGAAGCTGGCACAGAAGAGGAGATGTGGCGTGATCAGACTGGACGGCGGTCTGGTCTTCGGGGTCATGGGCTATCACCGCTCTTATGTTTTTCAAGTGCAGCACAGTTAGCGTGCCAGTTAGTGCAACACTATTACAGCGCCACCAACTCGGGTTCAAATCTGGTGTACGTTCTCCCTGTGTCTCCGTGGGTTTCCTCCGGGTGCTCCAGTTTCATTCCACCCTTCAAACCATACAAGGGTTGTAGGTTAATTGGGGTACTTGGGCGGCATGGGCTCATGGGCCAGAAAATATGTTGAAAATATTAAAATATTAAAATTTAAGCAAACAGCTGAGCTCAAATTTTCAAAAGGATGGTGAAGTTGCCAGGAAGTTTCTATCAGTGTTGGTCTGTATGAGTGGTGACATCATGGGCCGCTCTGTCCTATGGGTCAGTCCACCCAGTATGGGTGCCCACACTTTGCCTGACCATCTGCCTCACAAGCGCGAGGGTCGGGTCCAGATGGATTTGTGGGGAGGGGATTTGCTTCCACAAGGTCCCAGGTAATAAGGTGAGCTATCCTTGTCTGAACGAGTGTCTCCTGAGGATTATAGGTCGGTGCATTTGCTCAGTGCCACACAGAAGTAAGACACTGGGATCACTGTGTCCGGAAGGACGAGATCCAAGCATCCTTGTGTGTGGGGTGTTATGCACCAAGGATAGCGATATCACATTTTTGTTAATTACCTAACAGAATGAGATGGTGATCAACATTTGCTGATAGGTTTCTGTGTTTATCAGGCACAGGGCTAATCTAAATCTTCCGAAACATGAATCGGCTCTTCCTCATTTCAATGGTGGCTGTGTTTTCCCACAATACTCGAGTTTCTTTGAAGGTTCACAGTGCTCAGTGGAGACATACTTAAACCAAATGATAAATTCAAAACTTATCTCGCAACCCATCCACTTTCTGCAGAGTGACTCACTGAACTCTATCTGTGAGCCAGTGCAGCCCTTCTATCTGCCTTCAGGAGTAGGCCAGACACTTCACAGTGTGGGTCCTGAGAATCAAAGGAACAGGCGGCACGGTTGGTGTAGCAGGTAGTGCCACGCCTTTACAGCGCCAGTGATCGGAGCTGGGTCGGAGTTCGAGTCCTGCGCTGTCTTTGAGGAGTTTGTATGTTCTTCCCAAGTCTGCATGGATTTTCTCTGGGGGCTCCGGCTTCCTCCCGCCATTCACAACGTGCATGTGACTGGGGTGTAAATCGGCAGCATGGACTCGTGGGCCGAAATAGCCTGTTCTTAAGAAAACGGGGAATTTCCAACCCGATCTCCAATCACGTGTGGTGGAAAGTGTGCAGACCGGCTGCATCACACTCTGGTCTGGGGACACCAATATCCCTGAGCGTAGAGCCCTGCAAAAGGCAGTGGACACAGCCCAGCATATCACAGGCAAAACCCTCCCCACCATCGACAACATATACGGGGAACGCTGCCGTGGGAGGGCAGCAGCAATCGTCAAGGATTCCACACCACCCAGTACACACTCCATTCTCGCTGCTGCCATCAGGTAAAAGGTCTAGGGGCCACAAGACTCGCACCACCAGGTTCAGGAACAGCTGCCACCCCTCCACCATCAGACTCCTCAACGACAAAGAGTCATTTTGATTTTCCTCTCCGTATTGCACAGTCAGCTCATTTACATTTCTCTATTTGTTTACATTTGAACAATGTGTACAATCTTTTTGAACTACCAGTAAATGGTAATCTGCCACACCCACAGGAAAATGAATCTCAGGGTTGTATGTGATGTCACGTATGTACTCTGGCAATCAATCTGAAATCTGAAAGTCCACATAATGTCAATGCAGAAGGATCACGCGGAAGGTATTAAAAGTATTATATGTTTAAAAATAGATAAATACATAGGGTCAGATCCCAAGCTGCTAAGTGAGGCAAGGGAGGTGATGCTGAAGCCCTGACAGAGATTTTTAAATCTTCCATGATTGCAGGTAAATTGTGCGGTGTGCCTTTTCAAGAAGGGCTAGGTAATTGTGGTGCGAACATCAGGGAGCGGAGTCACAGCACTCCATGCCGGCTGTGGGATGCTGGTGACGGTGGTCGAGGTGCTCACACCAGGCTGCGGACTGCTGGAGACTGGCTGAAGGGGTACCAGGGATGCAAGAGAGCGTAGAGGGCGCCGAAAGTTTCCTGATCGTGTTGGAGGTTCGGTTCTGGACTCTGTGTGGCTGCGGGGGCTCCAAGAGTACTGGAGATGAGTCCACGTATACATGGTGACTCTGGGGGTGGTGGGGGGGAATCTCTCTTTTGCTTCTGTTTTTCTGACTGTAAGAGGTTCTTCAGGCAATTTCTGCCAAAGGCAAATCTGTCTGCCTTAAGGTAAACGAAAACAAATTCCATGCAATATTAGACTCTCTGTATTACAGGACAAGAGATTGAATCTTGAATATTGAATTATTCTCTTGTGAATCTAATGGCAGTGGTCGGGGGAGAAAAAAACGAGGGACAGGATTCATCCACACATGAAACAGGTTATATCAAACATAGAAGCAAGACTGTGACAGGGTGAGATGCAATCTCTCTAACTTGGCTGAATTTTTCACAGGTGGGAAAGTGTAGTGAAAGAGCAGTAGGGTTGATACGGTGCACTTGGACTTCAGCAAGGACCCACACACGAAAATGGACCGAAAAAAGAGTTCATGGAATCCAGACCAAGGTAAAGTTTACGCAATTATTATGGAGGCGACAATAGGGTAGACAGGATGTTTTCCCCAAGTTAAAAATGTCTGACTCCATAGGTGGGGAAAGTGGCGGTAAGGGAGAGGAAGTTTAAAGAAGATGTGTGGGACAGGTCACCAGGGATAATGTTGGAAGCAGGTAGCTCTGGTTAGACCATATGAAAAGATCTACGAGAAATGAGAGGCAAAGACCAGGCAACAATCTTTGCAAGAATCACCGAGGTAAGTGTTTGAATCTCCGTAAGGCATACTGGAAAGCGGGATGAGGACAAATGGGTACTTGATGGTTGGCATGGTGGTGAGAGTCGACCACCAAAGCAGGTCCAATGACCCACATTTCCAAGCAGCATAACTCATGCTGAAATAGCTTCATTCAACGGGTCCATGTACCTGTCCAAATTCTTGTTAAATGTTAAAATTGAGCCCGCATTTGCCACCTCAGCTAGCAGCTCGTTCCACACTCCCACCAACCTCTGCGTGAAGAAGCTTCCCCTCATGTTCCCTCTAAACATATCCCCCTTCACTCTTAACCCATGTCCTCTGGTTCGTATCTCACCTGCGGAAAAAGCCGACCTACATTTACTCTGTCCATTGCCCTCATAATTTTAAAATCCTCAATCAAATCTCCCCTCATTCTTTTACGCTTTAGGGCAGGGATGGCCAATCTATGGCGCATGTGCCAGAAGTGGCGCATTAGATGAATAGAAGTGGCGCATTGTACCCCAGTGATAATAAAACTGTAAATGACTCATGCAGAAAGAGTCAACCAAAAACTGATCTGTAGAAAAGAAAATCTTTAACAGGAATTCAAGTAGCTTAGGGCTAGAAATGGGTTTTAGCAATTATTTTTAGCCATTTTATTGTTTTTAATTTTTCTTTAAAATGCTCAACTAGGAAAAACGAACTTTTGTTCTGCAGTCGTTCCATAACAGTTCAACACACATTTGATATGTGTTTCATCCTGAGGCGCCAGGCGTCTGCATCAACAGCACGTCGCAGGTTTTTACCCGTCAGTTGGCAATTGCCATTTGTGCTCCACAGAGTTGCGCTTTGTTAATCCTTAGGGAACATTTTCAGTTTTGGACTTTTTCGAGAATGAAGGCTTGTGTTTACTTTCAGTTCCCGGTGCAGAAGAAAACAAGCAAAAGAAAAGCAGAAAGTGATCATAAGGGTGAATTCAATGAACAGTGGGAAAATGGGTCCTTATTGAGAGTGGGTCCATCAGGAAAACCGTTGTGCATTGCTTGTGAAAACATTTTCTCACATAGCAGAAGGCATGATCTTAATAGACTTAAAACACAGCGTCAGGCTGAAACAGAAGGAAAACTGATGCTACTGCTTGGGTCTGAGTTAAGGAAAGCAAACATTAAAAGCTTGGCGAAATCGAAGGTCCTCAAAGTAATGTTTATCTTGCTTTCATAATATATCATGTAAAAATGCTAAATATGTCTATATTAACATATTTTTGCAAGAATTGAATGGGGATACAAAAGTTGCATGGTGGATCTGAGCTCATACGTGGAAAAAATTAATGCATGGAATGTAAAAGGTTGGCCTCCCTGATCTCAGGAATAAAGTCCTAACCTGTTTAACCTTTCCGTGTAACTCAATTCCTGAAGTCCAGGCAACATCCCAGTAAATCTTCTCTCCGCTCCTTCTTTCCTGTAGTTAGGTGACCAAAACTTCACACAATACTTCCCCGAACCCGCGGTGGCTAAATAAAACAACATAATTACAAACAGCGAAGGAAGAGAAGCATCAGGTCCCAAGAGGCCGCTACGAGCGACTGCTATGCCGCGATTTTGGCCCTCAGCCACTACTATATCCCTGCAGGACAGTGAAAGATCACAAAATTAAACTCTCTCTCTTACACACACATCTCCAATTACACACAACTATTTAAACGTAGATAAAAAAGAGTGACTTTCAGAGGCTGGGCCCACGGTTACAGAAGATACAGGTTGAAATAGGTCTTTAGGTGTTAAAATGTCCACCAGAGACCGTTCACCCGAACCAAAGGGGCTGCTGCAGGCTACGACCTCACCGCTATCAAGGCCAGGTTTCCCGGCATCTGCTGGACTCTGGATGTTAAACGGACTTTTGGTCGAAGCCACGGCATCTCCCCCGCTAGGCCCCTTTATGTTATGTTAAAGTTGTGTGAGAAAACTTGGAATAATCTTTTTGAAACACACAAGACCTTGAGGGGAAATGATGACAAGCTGTTGAGAGTTTCCATCAGGTCACTCTTCTGCCACCTTCACTCCAGGGACAACAAATCCAACCTATTCAACTTCCCCTTTAAATTAAAGTCCTTTGGTTGGGAGAATCTGGTACCAGTGGATGTAGCGACAAGATAAAGGATGGTCATTTAACACTTCAAGTCAAGTCAAGATTATTGTTATTTCATTGCACAAGTACAACTTGACAAAACAGCGTTCTCCGGTCATTGGGGCAAAACACGCAGACACACAACTAGAGATAACACACATACAGACAAACAATACATATGCAGGACAAATAATAAGATGTACTAATAAATAAATAAATATTTTGTTTCGGAAACATGAGAGTCTTGGAGGGTGAGTGTGAGCAGTTCCTTTGGACATTCAGTATTCTCGCTGCCCGTGGGAAGCAGCTGTTCATCAGCCTGACGGTGCTGGCCCTGTATGGCGTATCCCGATGGGAGCAGCTGAAAGGGATGTGGAAGGGATCCTCAATGATTTTGCATGCTGTCTTCAGACAAAGATACTAGTATATTATGTCGATTGTGGGAGTGGTGGGGGGGGGGGGTGGGGAGGAGATCCCAGTGATCCCCTCTGCCACTCTTATGGTCCTGTGGATTGACCTCCGATCCGATGTTGTACAGCAACTGTGCCACACTATGATGCAGCCGAGCTCCTGTAGAAGGTTTACATAATGGTGGCCGGTAGCTTTGCCCATTTACTCCTTCCTGACAAGTGAGGAGATGTTGAGGGTTCATGATAGGTCACTAATTAAGTGAACTCCAAGGAATTTGTTGTTCTCCACTCTCTTGACTGCAGAGTTGTTGGTGCATAGTGGAGGGTGGTTGTTCCTAGTCCTCCTGAAGTCCTCGAACATCTCCTTCGTCTTGTCCAAGTTGAGATTTCTTCTTGTAGAGATGGTTTATTTACCCCGAAGAGTTATGGAGAAGAGGTCTTTGGGGATAAACAATATGAAGCTGTGGAGGGATTCAGCAGGTCAGGTAAACTCAACAGTCAAAAAAGGATCCCGACCTGAAATACTGTCATTTCTCTCCATGAATGTTTCCTCTCCAGCTTCTCACTGTTTGCTCAACATTTGGGTGGCACGGTTAGCTTAGCGGTTGAGGCAATCTGATAAAAGCGTCAGTGACCCGGGTTCGTATCTGGCGTTGCCTTTAAGGAGATTGTACATTCGACCTGCGTCCGCGTGCATGTCCTCCGGGTGCTCCAGTTTCCTCCTACATTCCAAAGACGTATGGGGTTATAATGTTCATTGGTCATGTGGGTGTAATTGGGGAGGCGTGGGGTCGTCGGCCGGAAGAGCCTATTACCATGCTCTGTCTCTAAATTCCGCATCTGTTTCTCAAAATCATTGGTGGAGGGGTGGGGGGGGGCATATTTAAAGAAGAATTTGGTACATTTTGCAAAGATTGGATGCAGAAGCAGTGATAAAAACACGGAAATGCTGGAGGAACTTGGCATGTCCATGGACGCTGCGAGACCTGGTAAGGTCCTCCAGCATTTCTGTGTTTTTACTGGGATCACAGCATCTGCAGACTTTCATGTTTCACAAAAGTGGTGATGAGGCCTGGGTCATCGCAGCTACAATCCTATTGAATGGCGGGGTTAGGTTTGAAGTGCTGGCCTACTTCTGCCCCCATGTTCATCCTACAGACAATGACAGATCAAGAGGGACACCATCTCTGTCTCCTCAAAGGCAAGGTGGGACACACAGTAAAGGCTGATGCAACAGAGTATATAGATATGTTTTTGGGAGAAATTGGGGAAGGTTTTAGTGTAGGTCGCATAAAAACACTTTAAAACAGATCTTATTTAAAATACTGGAGCCCTGCTAATGCTAGACATGTCGGGGCCTCAGAGCCTTTGCCAAAGCTTTGGAGAGTGCCCATGAGACTTCACTAATGGATTGTTGTTTACAAAAAGGCAACAGATGAAAGAGCTTATTGGAGCTGCAGAATGTCTGGAGGGGGTCTTGCTGTTCTTGGAGGGTCATGTGGTTTTGAAAGCAGAGAGAGTCAAACAGGCTTTCTCTCAGTGTGTGTGTGTGTGTGTGTGTGTGTGAGAGAGAGAGAGAGAGAGAGAGAGAGAGAGAGAGAGAGAGAGAAAGAGAGACAGAGATCACTTCTACAGTGTTACAGTCAGGAACAGCAGCTGGGACTGGAACAGGTTAAGCTGGCAAGCTTGTGGAAAACCCCATTTGGAAGAAGGGTAGTGAGTTCTTAGTTCAGCCTGGTCAAAGCCCTTGTGGTTCATGCAAGAGGAGAGGACTAGCTGTCTAATGTTTCACTGGGAATAAGGGAAACAAGAAGGAACTCTGTGTGACCTGAAAGAAAGAGGTTATCATCTGGAGAAACCTGAAGGGAAAATTTTCTTCGGCAAGACACTTAATTGGCTGATGGAAGTACATAAGTAGTGGGTGTCCTGGAACAACAAATCTCTCTCTGAAAACCGACAAGAACTTTCCTGAGCGGTAACCATTTACCTTTCAAGCACCAAAGCCTGGGGAACTCCATAAATGTTAAATTCTCTGCACAGTATAAAAATTGCCTGCAACCAGTGAACTTGGAAGAATGAGAAGTGAGATTGAACTGTGAACCAAAGAACTTTTCTGAACTTTCACACACATTACATACACGTGCGCTTAGAATTAAAAGGGGGTTAAGTTAGGTAAGTTAAGTCAATAGTGATAAGTTAAAGTGTGATTCTGTTTTTATGTTTAAAGATAATTAAAAGCAACTTTTGTTTAAGTAACCCTTTGTCTTGGTGAATACCTATTACTACTGGATTTTGGGGTCCTCTGGGCTCGTAACACATGTCCCAGGAAAGAACAGATCAAACCTCGACCTGGCTGGTATAATCCCTCCTCTCAAACCACTTCAGATTCATTTGAGGAACATTGGACCATGATTAGACATGGTTAGACATTGAATGAATTTGAACTCTGTAACCCACAAGATATTGGGGCAGAAGTAGGCCCATCAGCCCATCGAGGCTGCTCCGCCATTCTATCATGAGCTGATCCATCCTCCCTCAGCCCCACACCCCGCCCTTCTCCCCGTAACTCTTGATACTTTTCAATCTCTACACCCAATGACCTCGCTCCCACAGCTGCCTGTGGCCACATTCCTCAGACTCAAGACTCATCTGGCTAAATACATTTTTCTGCATCTCTGCTTTGAATTAGTGCCCTTTTGTCCTGAAGTTGTGCCCTCCACGGAGTTAATGTCCTTTTTCTAACACAAAATGTCCGATGATTCATAAAAAACATCAGCGTGGCAGTGCTTTGTGTACTGCCGCATTCCGACAGAGCTCGACTGACCTTGCCAAGACTTTCTCTGCACAGAAGGTATCTTTAGCTCCTTGTAAATATTGACGTACTCCCAAAGGAAAGAAATCCTGCACAGCAGGAACTACACTTTGTAAGAAAAATGCAACCGATATTACATGTCAGCAACTAACAAACACCCATTACCTCAGCTCTCCCTCAAGATCCTTTGAATCCAGGAACCTCAATTGAAAACTTATGTCTTCCACGTTGCATTACCCATCCAATAATGTGTTTTGCACTTCCTTCAATCTCTAACTTGCTCCCAATACTTCCCTATCTTCGAACATAAGGAACAAAAGAATGTTTGGGCTCTTAAGTTAATGCCATCACTTTCCCAACCCTGGAATCCCCAAATATTTAAACATCCATCAATCAGCCTTGATTCTTCTCAGTATCCAACGGCCTCGGGCACAGGGAGTTTTGCAGTTCGTTAAGTGGGGAAATTTTCCCTCACCCAGCCCTGATCTACTTTTCAGTTGGATCGTGGCTGATTTCAAACTCAATTCTTGGTGGAAAATGGGCTGGAAAATCCGTCACATTTGCTCCTTTGATCTCTCAATGTTGCCGCGCAGGTTGATAGGGTAGATACAAAGGTGTAGGATACGCTGGCCTTCATACGTCGGGGAGATATTGTTGAGGTAATGTTGCAGCTCAATAAATCTCTTGGAATATTTTATTTTGGTCGCCTAATTATAGGAAGGATCCGGAAGAGGGTTCAGAGGAGATTTACCAGGATGTTGCCCGATTGGAGAAAGTGTCTTATGAGCCAAGGTTAACAGATCTTCTCACTTTAGAGTGAAAAAGGATGAGAGAAGACTTAGAGGACTACAGGATTACAAGAGGTATAGATAAGGTGGTCATCCTTTCCCCAGGACAACTGCAGCGTTTAGATATGCAGCTGGTATCAGGCTCTTTCAGCTCATGAATCCAATTGACCTGCAACCCCTGATAGATTTTGAAGGGTGGGAAGAAACCCATGCAGACATGTGGAGAACGTGCAAACTCCTTGCAGACAGAGCTGGATTTGAACCCGGGTCGCAGGGGCTGCACTGTGATAGTGTTGCACTGACCGCCACGCTAACCGTTTTTATACTGAGAGCTGTGGGTGCCTCGAATGCCTTGCGGGTGGTGGTGGAGGCTGATAGAGGGACATTTACAAGACTCTTCAATAGGCACGTGGACGCGAGAAAAATAGACAGTTATGGGTGTGAGGCAGGTAAGGTTTGGATTGTTGAGTCGGCATATAAAGGGTGGCACAACACTGTGCTGTTATATTCTATGGTCTACCCCTTCTTTATCCACTCCTGTACTTACTTTTTCCCTCTCTCTCTCACTCCCCCATCCCTTGGACTCTCCCTCTATCCATCTCTCCATCTCTCACACCTTTGGAACAATACCCCAGGCTCCTCCCCACCTTCTTTTCCCTTTTATTTACATTCATGCATCGACTTGCGTCCAGGTTATGTTCTGGAAATGGGGACGCAAATCCATTTGGGCGCAAGTCGATCACTGTAGATGAATTATACTGTATAACATACGATACCCTGGCACACATACCTTAAATTCAATTCAAAAAACCGCTCAATGTAGATTTGTTGTATAAAGCGACCCTTGAAACAAACTTTCATCGTTTTGCTGGAAGCTCCATGATAACAACCACCTTCCGGCAATACCCAACAGATAAGTCAGTGCGATTTTTGGTGTGGCAGGGGTAGATTTATAAGCCCGATATAGGATAAAACCACGAAAATGAGCTGAAAATGGGGACCCAACTTATTTGAAGGTCGACTTATATGCCAAAATATATGGTACGTAGTTACCTAAATTTCAATTTCATATATGTCCTGCACTATAAGTTAGGATCATGATTACGAATGGCAGTGGAATTGCTTTGTTTTGGCTTTTGAGCCCAGGTGTTGAATATGTGATGCATGATTTAACGTTCGTTTCGCCTGCAAATGTTGGTCTAAAATTTTTAATTAAACCTTTATGGTGACCTCGGATGTATCTGCAATTGGACGTTACTTGATCGGGCATGTCGAGGTATGGCTGTATATAATTTCATTATTTTTGCAGTTTTGACAAAGAGCCCTGACTGAAAAAGTTTCCACATCTACCCATGGATATTGCCTGGCTTTCTGAATTTCTCCAGCAGTTCATTTTTTGCTCAAATCCTTCCAATATTGATTCATACTGACAAATGCCCAGAAAATGCTTTACAAATACTGACACACTTCAGAAATCACTCTGAAAATATTGACAAACTCCCAGAAAATCTTTCACAAATATTGACTAGCACACAGGTAACTCCTCGCGTGTATTAATAGACTCTCAAATCCTCATACAAATGCCAAAGCAATCTTTTTCCCAAGTGCAGGCATGCCCCGGAGGTCTTCTTACAACAAGCAACACCGTCCAAGAAGTTTAATTTGAGATCCACGGCATGAAAGAAGCAAGCCTGCGGACACTGCGATTCTAGTTGAATACGTGTACACACAAAAGTGCTGGAGAAACTCAGCAGGTCTCGCAGCATCCACAGAGGGAAAAGAGATATAACCAATGTTTTGGGCTGATTCTTTTGGCAAGGTAGGAGCAGAAAGTAGGCAGGTGCCTGAATGAAAGGGCTGGGGGAAGAGGGAGGATGGGGCAAGGGGAGGAGCACAGGCCAACAGGCCATGGATTAAGAGTCAATATACAGAAACGCTGGAGGAACTCAGCCAGTCTGGCAGTGTCCCTAAAGATATATAAAACCAAGGTTCCGGGCTTCCTCAAGGATTGTGTTTCGACTACAATCACTTTTGGACATGGAGAGGAGGGCAGGAGATGAATGCTGAGAATTTATTGAGGGAGGGATGTTAGCTCTGTGAACGTAGAGCTGAAGGAGAGGTGACAGGGGGATAGGGCCGAAACGTTGGTTATATATCTTTGGCTCCAATGGACTTTGCGGGATCTGCTGAGTCTCTCCAGCACTTCGATATACAAGTCGACGGTCTTGGAGACCCCGATATCTTCAAGAGTCAATCTTGTATTCAAGTCACCACAGCACAGCATAAATGTGCATCAAAGAGGCAGTGATGGGTTGACTGCAACCAGTGAGGACTTCTTGTGAGGTTCACCGGAGACTGGGTTGGCATTGGCGCATACTCTGATCCATTACAGCCCGAGATTTAGTGTACTGTTGGTGATTGCAGTAAAAACGCACAGACATGCTGGAGAAACTCAGCTTGTCTCACAGCGTCCATAGGAGTAAAGAAATATTACAGACGTTTCGGGCCTGAGCCTTTTTTCAAGGCACAAGCTAAAAAAAAAAACAGGAAGGCATCTGAATAAAGACCAAATATGGGTTGGGGAAGGATATGATATGAGGAAAGGTGAGAATTGATTTTGGCTCTGGAAGGAGTTTGTACTTTCTTCCTATGTCAGCGTGTGTTTCCTCCAGGGACTCCAGTTTCCTCCCACCCTTCAAAACCTACAGGGTTCGTGGGTCAATTGGGTGTTGTTGGGCAGGGATGGGCCTGTATGTCTAAATTTTAAAAAAATTTACATCCTCATAAATCTTCTCTCAGAACCAGAATTTAATGCCATGAGCAAGTCTTGAAATTTGTTGTTTTGTGACAGCTACCTTATCACAAGAAAGTGCATGAAAAGTCAAAGTGAGGCAGTGTCTTTGGCTAATTGGTCACTCAGGAACCCGATGGCAGAGGTAGATAAGCTGTGTTTGTGCCACTGAGCGCTTTTCTTCGGGCCCCTGGACCTCCTTCCCAATGGTAGCAGGTGCTGAGGGCCCTTGAGGATTGATGTACTCGATGGAGTGAAGTCTGGTGCCTGTGATGTCACTGGCTGAGTTAACAGCCCTCTGAATTTTTTTCTTGTCCTGAGCACTGGCACCTCCGTACCAGACAGCGATGCATCCAGCCAGAATGCTCTCCACGGTATTCTATAGCATGGTGACCAAAACTGAACACAATACTCCAAATGGGGCCTCACCAGAGGAAAGAGGTTTACGTTAGGTGCGACAAGACTCACTCCACCAGGTTCAGGAACAGCTGCTCCCCTCCACCATTAGACCCCTCAACAACAAACTCAATCAGGGACTCATTTAAAGGGTCTTACTTATGCACTTTATTGATTTTTTTCCTCTCTGTGTTGCACAGTCAGTTTATTTACACTTCTTTGTTTGTACATTGAGTATAGTTTTTTTTGCACGACCAATCAGTGGTAATTCTGTCTGGCCCGCAGGAAAAAGAATCTCAGGGTTGTATGTGAAGTCATGTATATGCCCTGACAATAAATCTGAAATCTGAACCAACCTCTTATACAACTGCAACAGGACCTCCCAAATTCCATACTCAATAACATTAAAAATGTTATTGAGTACTGACAACATTAAAAATGCAATTATGCTTGTAAATGAAGAGATGGAAATTCTGATCCAATCAGAGGGAACATCTATTAAAAAGCACGGGCGCATTTCTGTAGATTTGCATAAATCACTGAGATTGAAAACACAAACCTCCAGTTTCAGGGACCTACTGTTATCAGACCTTTAAATGGGCCTCTGTATTTTTCTCAATGACCACCACTCCTTAACTTACTTTAACTCTACAACCTCCCATTAATAAATGGCAAAATGGCGGTGAGGCGCCACTGGTGCTAACCTGCGGAGAGCAGGGAGCGGAGACACAGTGCTCCCATGGGATCCAACGGCCCAGTCCGAACTGCCATCAGCTCCACACAGGCTTTAAATGGGCTGTTAATGCAGCCCACCGTGGTTTAGTTTGTAAATTCTGCAATCGGAAGCAGCCACGAGGGGTTGCAGATTCTGGGGAAGCTGGGGATTGGTGCAGGGCACCAGAAAACAGGGGCACTGCCCCTCGTTTGTGAAGGATAAGCAGAGGAGATGACCCGCGAGATGATGACCGCAGCGGCACAGCAGTGAGGGGTTCTGCGGTTGAAGAACACACAGGCTGCAGGCTTCGGCGACTGTGGTCGAGGGATTCAGGGGGGTAGCAGGTATTGAAACTGGGATGCGAGAGGGTGCTGATGGCACTGTAGAGTTCCTGATTGTGTCGGAGGTTCGGATCTGGAGCTCGGCCTCCTGACCGTTTGGACTGGAGTCTGTGTGGCTGCGGGAGGGCTGGAGGCGAATCCACGGCCACTCGGTGACTCTGGGGCGGGGGAACTCTCTTTTGCTTCTCTTTCTCTGACTGTAAGGGGCGCTTCAGGCAATTTCTGCCGATGTCAAATCTGCCTCACAACAGAAAAAAAGGTATTTTGTATAATATGACACATTTTAAAAGTTGATTCTTGAAAGACACCCCAGACACACTCTCTCAAGAGTGTGAAAACAAATCCAGCATAACATTGTGAATGTGGATGAGGGTAGCGCAGTGGATGTTGTCTATATGGACTTCAGTAAGGCCTTCGATAAGGTACCACATGGAAGGTTAGTTAGGAAGGTGCAGTCTTTAGGTATAAATTTTGAGATAGTCAAATGGATTGAACATTGGCTGAAAGGGAGAGGCCAGAGAGTAGTAGTGGATAATTGTCTGTCAGGTTGGAGGCCGGTGACCAGTGGTGTGCCTCAGGGATCTGTATTGGGCCCATTGTTGTTCGTTATATACATTAATGATCTAGATGATGGGGTGGTGAATTGGATTAGTAAATATGCAGACGATACTAAGATAGGTGGAATAGTTGATAATGAAGAAGGTTTTCAAGGATTGCAGAGGGATTTGGGCTGCTTAGAAAAGTGGGCTGAAAAATGGCAGATGGAATTTAATGCTGATAAGTGTGAGGTGCTTCATTTTGGTAAGAAGAATCAGAATAGGACATACGTGGTAAATGGGAGAGCATTGAGGAATACAGAAGAGCAGAAAGATTTAGGAGTGACGGTACATCGTTCCCTGAAGGTAGAAACTCACGTGAATAGGGTGGTGAAGAAGGCTTTTAGTATGCTGGCCTTTATCAATCATTGCATGGAATATAGGAGTTGGGAGGTGATGTTGAGATTGTAGAAGACGTTGGTGCGGCCTCATTTGGAGTTCTGTGTGCAGTTCTGGTCACCTAATTATAGGAAGGATATAAACAGAGTGGAGAGAGTGCAGAGAAGGTTGACCAGAATGTTACCTGGGTTTAAGCATCTAGAGTATAGGGAGAGATTGGACAGATTAGGTCTTTATTCTTTGGAGTGTAGAAGGTTGAGAGGGGATTTGATAGAAGTATTTAAGATTATGAAAGGGATAAACAGAGTGGATGTGGATAGACTATTTCCGTTAAGAGGAGGAAAGATTAAAACAAGAGGACATGAGTTAAGAATTAAGGGGCAGAGGTTTAGAGGTAACATGAGGGGGAACTTCTTTACTCAGAGAGTGGTAGCTGTGTGGAATGAGCTTCCGGGAGAAATAGTGGCGGCGGAGTCAATTGTATTATTTAAGAAAAGGTTGGACAGGTATATGGATGAGAAGAAGATGGAGGGTTATGGGCATTGTGCAGGGAGGTGGGACTAGAAAGGGGTGTTTGGTTCGGTGCGGACTCGAAGGGCCTAATGGCCTGTTTCCGTGCTGTAATTGTTATGTTATGTTATGTTATGTTATTGGACATGAGAATAAAGGAACCTTGAATACACAAAAGTTCCGGAGAAACTCGACGGATTCCACTGCACTTCAAACCTGTTTCACAGTACAACCTGATCTTTGCTTATTGTTGCACTGCCTGCAGTAATTAAGTGCGGGTTGACGTGCATGGATGGCTCATAAAACAAAGCTTCTCCAATATATCTCGGCGGATGTGACAATAAACCGTACAATAACTTTTGATGTTGGAAACAAAGAACCTAACCTGGACCTACAACACCTCAATGTTAGTCAGGAAGGCGACAGTGCCTCTATTCCCTAAGGAGGTTGAGGAGGGCAAGGCCCCCACCTTGACCACATTCCACAGAAAGCACAATGAAGAGTGTCCTGCCCAGCAGCATCACTGTGCGGGATGGTAGCTGCAAAGCAACGGACCGGAATCAATGCAGAGGTTCGACATAACGGCAGAGAGGATCACTGGGGTCTTCCTTTCCTCTACTGACAACATTTACTGGGAGTATTGCTTAAATAGGATTCAAGGAATTACTGAGGAACCTTTCCATCCAGCACATAGGATCTTTGACCCACTACCAGCAGGAAGGAGGGACAGGAGCATTAGAGTCAGGATGGCCAGGCTGGGAAATAGCTTCTTCCTCCAGGATGTAAAATGGATGAGAGCAAATAATTCCAAAATATTTACATATATTAATCTATATCAAATCAAGTTTATTGTCATGTTATTGTACAAGTATATGGCGAGCTCTCCACTGGCCACCGTGACAGAGGTGCACCAAAGAAAAGGTACAAGGACTGCCTAAAGAAATCTCTTGGTGCCTGCCACATTGACCACCGCCAGTGGGCTGATAACGCCTCAAACCGTGCATCTTGGCGCCTCACAGTTTGGCGGGCAGCAACCTCCTTTGAAGAAGACCGCAGAGCCCACCTCACTGACAAAAGGCAAAGGAGGAAAAACCCAACACCCAACCCCAACCAACCAATTTTCCCCTGCAACCGCTGCAATCGTGTCTGCCTGTCCCGCATCGGACTTGTCAGCCACAAACGAGCCTGCAGCTGACGTGGACTTTTTACCCCCTCCATAAATCTTCGTCCGCGAAGCCAAGCCAAAGAGAAGAGAGAGAACCCGATGAAATAGCGTTCTCCGGTTCTCGGTGCAAAACACACAGACACACAACCAGACATAACACACATACAGACAAACAATACATGTGCAGGACAAGTATTTCATCTATATAAATAAATATTGTTTCATAAGTATGAGAGCATTGGATGGTCAGTGTGAGCAGTTCCTTTGGTCGTTCAACATTCTCACTGACCGTGGGAAGAAGAAGAAGCCGGCTCTGATACTCCTTAATCTCTTCCCCGACGGAAGCAGCAGAAAGAAGCTGTGTGTGGGGTGGAAGAGGTCCTCAATGAGTTTGCGCGCTCTCTTCATACAACGATCCTGGTCGATCACTTTGATGGAGGGGGTGGGAGACTCCAGTGATCCTCTCTGCCACTCTTATGCTCCTGTGGATTGACCTCCGATCCATTTCTCTGCAGCAACCGTGCCCCATCGTGATGCAGCTGGCCAGGACGCTCTTGATAGAGCTCCTAAAGAAGATTGACGTGATGGTGGCTGGAAGCCTTGCCTGCTTCAGTCTTCTCAGGAAGTGTAGTCACTTGTAGCTTCCTGACAAGTGAGGAGATGTTGTGTGCCCATGATAGGTCACTAGTTAAGTGAATATGTATATATAATGGTTTGGACTGGACTCTGTGTGGCTGTGGAGGCTAAAGGAAGCCTGGAGGCGAATCACATGGACACTTGGGGACTCTGAGAAAACTCTCGCTTGCTTCTCTTCTTTTGGCTGTAAGGGGTGCTTCAGGCAATCTCTGCCGATGGCAAATCCGTCTGCTGAAAGCAAACTCTGTGTAATATTGCTCTGTTTTGTTACATGACAATAAAGAAATCTTTAATCTTGAATATACAGAGCCCTCCATAATGTTTGGGGCAGACACTTTTTTCCTTTATCTGTGCCTGTGCTCCACAGTTTTAATTTTGTAATGAAACAATTCACATGCGATTAAAGTGCACATTCCTGATTATATTCAAGGTTATTTGTATACATTTTCATTTGACCCTGTAGAAATGACTGCTCTTTTTTATACTTAGTCCCCTAATTTCAGGACATCATAATGTTTGGGACATTTCGCTCAACAGGTGTTTGTGAGTCCCCAAATATGTTTAATTGGTGCAGGGTTAAGAGAGCTGGGCTTGGTTCGAAGTTGTTGATCACCTTTGGAGTCTGTAGTTGCCATTTTTGAACATGAGGACCAGAGTTGAAAGTCAAAGAAGCCGTTATGAGGCTGATAAACAAGAAAAAAAGTTACAGGTATCGCCCAAATCTCTTTTTGAACATTATCAAAAAGAGAGCTCAGTAATCGCAAAGGCATTGGTAGGCCAAGGAAGATCTCCACGACTGATGACAGAAGAATTCGTATCATAATGAAGAAAAATCCCCAAATGCCTGCCAGACAGATCAGAAACACTCTTCAGCAGGCAGGTGTGGAAGTGTCGATGGCTACTGTCCGCCGAAGACTTCATGAACAGAAATGCACAGAAACAGGATGGCCTAACTACAGTTTGCCAAGAAGTATTTAAAAGAACCTGCAGAATTGAAGGAAAAGGTCTTGTGGACAGATGAGACCAAGATTAACCTGCATCAGAGTGACGCCAAGAGCCAAGTGGGGAAGAACAAAGGAACTGACCAAGATCCAAAGCACAGCACCTCACCTGTGAAACGTGATGGTGGGGGTGTTCTGGCCTGGGCTCGAACGGCTGCCACAGCTAATGGCACACTTATCTTCCATGATGTAAATGTTGATGGAAGAAACAAAATGAATTCTGAGATGTATAGAAACATCTTACCAGCTCAAGTTCGAGCAAATGCCTCCAAGATCACTTAAATAATCAAAATAATTATGTGTGCAAATCTTTGGAATAATTGCCACTGTTCATCAGCCTCACAGCTTGTGAAGTATAAACTATTCCCCAGCCTGGAAGTCCTGATTTTGATGTAGTTTCTTCCTAATGGTAGAGGGATGAAGATATTGTGCACTGGATGGACAGGGGTTTCTATAATTCCTTGAACCCTATTTAGTCATCTTAATTTTAAAAATTTAAATATCGTTCAGAGAGAAAAGGGGACGCCAGCGATCCTCTTGGCTCTTTTAATAATCCTCTGCATAGACTTCCGGTCTAATGCTTTGCAGCTACCAACGCACACACCTGGATGCTCTCAACTGTGCTCCTATAAAAGATGGTTCAACCTGGCTATCTCCCCGCTGTCCTCCGAGTCTTGATGAAGGGCTCCGAGACCCGTAATCTCTTCCTCCCACTGATGCTGCCTGTCCCACAGAGATCCCCCAGCATATTGTCCTTTGTACTGAGCAGATTTTTGGAGCTGTGGGTTGATAAGTGCCTGGGACCTGATAGGATTCATCTTTGGGCCGTTAAAAAAAATGTGACAAGTGAGATAATTGATGCATTGGTTTTAAGTTGAACAAAATTTTCCACATTCAGTAGACATTGCAAAGGACTGGAAGAAAGCAACAGTACCTCCTTTATTCTAAGAGTGAGGGAGAAATAAAGTTGGAAAGTACAGAGCAGTTAGCTTAACATCTGACAGATGGAAAATGTCGGAACCTATCATTTTAAAGAAATTGGAGTAGGGGACTTCGGAAATTTCAAAGTTACCAGGTTTTGTAATTGGGAAATCACGTCCAACCAATTTATTGCTCTTTGAAGAATTACTACACTGTGGATGAAGGAGGGGGGGGGAAATCAGTCTGTGAATTCCACCGATTTCCAGAAGGCATTTGATCACGTGCTGCATCAAAGGTTATGGCAGAGAGCAAAGTTCATGGCAGAAGAGGTATTGTGGGTCAGAGATGAGCTGGCGAGAAGAGAGCAGAGAGTGGGTATAAACAGGTACTTTTCCAGTTAGATAGATGGAAGGAGCTGGGGCACCACTTTTAATGATTTTCTCAGGAGTTTGCGGCGGTTCGGTCTGATGTTGGTCTAGGGCTTTTCTCTTTGGAGCGAAGAAGGATGAGAGGGGACTTAATAGAGGTCCACAAGATGCTGAGAGGCACGGATAGGGTGGACACCCTGAACCTTTTTCCCAGGACAGGATCAGCAAACACTAGGAAACATGTGCACAGAGTGAAGGGAGGGAGGTTTAGGGGAGATGTCAGGGGTAAGTTTTTTACACAGAGAGTTGTGGGGGCTTGGAATGCCTTGCCAGGGATGGTGGTGGAGGCTGAAACATTAGGGGCATTTAAGAGACACTTAGACAGTCACATGGGTGGTAGAAAAATAGAAGGTTACGAGATAGGAAGAGTTTAATAATTTTTTTGGTAGGAATATATAGGTCAGCACAACATTGGACCTGTACTGTGCTGCAACGTTCTATATGTTGTAGAAAGTGCACTGACCAGCTGCATCCCAGCCTGTAATGTGGGCATCACACCCCTGAGCGTGTAGTGGACGCAGCCCAGGACATCCCTCCCTACCTTCGAGAACAACCATGGGCAACTCCGTTGTCGGAGAGCAGCAGCAACCATCAAGGATCCACACCGTCCAGCACATGCTGTTCTTGCTACTGCCATCAGGAAAGAGGAACCTCGCACCAGCAGGTTCAGGAACAGCTGCTCCCCCTCCACCATCAGACTCCTCAACAACAAACTCAATCAGGGACTCATTTCTTTTGCACTTTGATTTTTTTCTCTCTGCATTGCACAATCAGGTTGTTTATGTTTCTTTGCTTGTTTACATGTATATGCATCTGCTCGAGTACGGTTTTATTTGCAAGCCCAATAAGTGGTAATTCTGCCTCACCCACAGGAAAAGAATCTCAAGGTTGTATGTGATGTTATGTCTGTACCCTGACAACAAATCTGAACTTTGAACAGAAAGAACCACAACATTCTTGGCTGACAGAATGGTACAGAGGGAATGTACAACTGCAGGACGGAGGCTAACTCGTGTTTGGTGGCTGACACATCTCCAGACATGACAAAACTATTTACTCTCACGGGAGTGATAATGGAACACTCTGGATGAGCACATCTTTGACAATTCTCGAGAAGCTTTACAAACAGGTGCATGGATTGGAAAAGTTGAGAGGGATAGATGGCTGAATGGAGCGAATGGGACTCACTCAGGCCGACAAGTTCATTGTCTTGGGCACCAAGACACCGTGACTAAGTTGCCGTGACGGCTTGGTCAACATGGAGATGCTGGGCTGAAAGGGAGAAGTTGCTCCTCAGGTTCTGGGTGCACTTCAGCCCAGGCTCCTCAGGTTTCAGATTTGTTGTCAGAATCCATATGTGACATCACCTACAACCCTGAGATTCTTTTCCTGCGGTTGAGGCAAATTACCACTTATTGATAGAGGGAAAAAAATACTGTACACACATACACATGTAAACAAATAAAGAAATGTCAAAAAACTGTGCGATACAGAGCGGACAGAAAACAAAGTGCAAAAATAAATGTCCTTAAATTGCTGTGATTGTAGTAACAACACACTGAAATGCTGGAGGGACCCAACCGGTCTTTTCAGCGTCCACAGGAATAAAAGCTATATCCTCATAAGATTCTGCTTATTCCTTGAAGAGGGGCTCAGGTCCAGAATTTTGGCAATATCTCTATTCTTCTATGGATGCTAAGAAGACCGGCTGGGTTCCTCCAACATTTTGGTGTGTTTTGATATGTCCCTGATTGAGTTTGTCGTTGAGGAGTCTGATGGTGAAGGGGGAGCAGCTGGTCCTGAACCTGGTGGAGAGAGTCTTGTGGCCCCTTTCCTGATGGTAGCAGCGAGGACAGAGTGTGTCCTGGGTGACCCTCCCACCCTTCACAAGGCCCAAAGTGAAGAGGCACCTTTTAAAGTTCAAAGTTCAGATTTATTGTCATACCACAGGCATGACATCACATATAACCCTGATATTCATTTTCCTGCAGGCACGGCAGAATTACCACTTATTGGCAGTGCAAAAAAAACTGTACTCAACGTATGCACATAAAGAAATAAAGAACTGTGAACAAACTGAGTGTGAAATACAGAGAAAAAAACAATCAATGAAGTGCACAAGTGAGAGTCCTTAAATAAGTCTCTGATTGAGTTTTTCGTTGAGGAGTCTGATGGTGGAGGGGAAGCAGCTGTTCCTGAACCTGGTGGTGCAAGTCTTGTGGCCCCTATACCTCTTTCCTATTCCTCCTGATCTACAGTTGCCCTGTGCAGAATGGGTTCGGACGCTCAAAGGATCTCCTTCTCGGGTTGTTGATGGGCCTGGCCAAACCGGCTATTCACGGCTCAAGGTCGTCAAGTCACACCACCTTTATTTATTGTTCATACCATGCTTGCACGGAGCATATTAACATAGATATAAGTTAAGAAATCAGTTAACACATTAAAATATTAAGGTATTAACATGTATACACTGAGAGTCCACGGCGCACTATTAACATCTGTACTGGGAGTTCAGGAGCCTGATGGCTTGAGGTAGGGGGAAGCTGTTTCCCACTCTAAACCCTTACCAGTCAAAGGTTTAGGGCAAGCTGACTGCCTGCCCGTCTTTTGGGGGATATGTCCGGGCCCTGCAGAGTCAGAGTGGGAGTGCATGTTGTCGGAGGGGGATGGTGGCCGAGTTCTGGGAATGGTGGGACCCCCAGGGGATCACATGTGTCATAAGATAGTAAAAGCGTAATGTTAATTAAAAAATGTAAATTGTACAGAACGTAGAACACTCCAGCACAGTAGAGGCCCATCAGCACCTGTTCTGACCCATATATTCCTTCAAAGAAAGTACTAAACTTTCCCTACCCCTTCATCCTCTATTTTTCTTTCATTCGTGTGCCTGTCTTAAATACCCCTAATGTTTCAGCCTCCACCACCATCCCTGGTAAGGCATTCCAGGCCCACAAAACTCTCTGCATAAAAAAAAATCTTTCCCTAATGCCTCCCCTAAACTCCCCTCCCTTCACTTTGTACTGATGTCCTCTGGTGTTTGCTACTCTCACCTTGGGAAACAAGTGTTGGCTGGGAAAAAGGTTCAGGGTGTCCACCCTATCCGTGCCTCTCAGAATCTTGTAGACCACCATCAAATCTCCTCTCATCCTTCTACGCTCCAAAGACAAAAGTCCCAGCTCTGCTAACCTTGCCTCATAACACTTATTTTCCAATCCAGATAACATCCTGGTAGATTTCCTCTGAACCCTCTCCATAGCTTCCACATCCTTTCTGTAATGAGGTGACCAGAACTGAACACAATACTCTAAATGTGGTCTCACCAGAGATTTGTCGACATTTGGCAACATGACCTCTCTACTCTTGAAATTAATCCCCCTATTAATGAAGCCCAGCATCCCATAGGCCTTCTTAACTATCCTATCACCCTGTGTGCAGACCTTGAAGGATGTATGGATTTGGACAGCATGGTCCCTCTGTTCATCCACACCCTTAAGTAACCAACCATGTTAACCCTGTCCTCAGCCTTCTGGTTACTCCTTCCAAAACGCATCACCTCATGCTTATTGAACTCCATCTGGAACTTTTCCACCAATGTCTGCATCCTGTCTATATCCTCTTGTAACCTTCGACAACCTTCAACTCCATCCACAACTCCCCCAACCTTCGTATCATCTGCCAACTTACTGACCCATCCTTCCGCCTCTTCAACCAGGTCGTTTATAAAAATCCCAAAGAGCAGGGGTCCCAGAACAGATCCTTGCAGCCCCTCCACGAGTCACCGACCTGAAGGCAGAATATTTTCTTTCACTAATACTCTCTGCTTTCTACCTGCAAGCCAATTTTTTATTCACATGGCCAAAGTTCCATAGATCCCTGCCTCATGACTTTCTGAACGAGTCTCTCATGGGGACCTTAATAAATGCCTCACTAAAATCCATCTACTGTCCTACCCTCATCAATTTCTTTTGTTACCTCCTCAAAAAACTCAATTAGGCTCATGAGGCACAAAGCCATGCTGACTATCCTTGAGTAGACTGTCTTCTCCAAATGCTCATAGATCCATCCTATCCTTAAGCATCTTCTCCAATAGCTTCTCCAATACACCACTGGCATAAAACTCACCGGTCTATAATTCCCAGGATTCTCCCTATTACCTTTTTTAAACAAAGGGTCCACATTTGCCATTCTCCAATCCTCCGACACCTCCCCTGAAGCCAAAGAGGACTCAAAGAATCTAGCTACTTCCCGAACAATCTCTTCTCTCACTTCCCACAACAATCTGGTCCCGGGGATTTACCAATCTTGATGCTTTTAAGAAGATCCAACACTTTGTCTTCCTTTATCTCCACATTGTCCGCACACGGGCCTGTTCTATTCCCACCTCACCCTGATCCAGGTCCTTTTCTCTTGTGAATACTGAAGCAAAGTATTCTGTTCTATTCCGACCTCACCCTGATCAAGGTCCTTTTCTCTTGTGAATACTGAAGCAAAGTATTCATTTAGGATCCCCTTCCCCAATCTCTTCTGCCTCCAGCCATGTGATGCCTCCTTTATCCTTTAGCGGCCCCACCTTCAGTCCCCTCATCCTTCTGTTCTTCACATATGCATAGAACGCCTTAATCCTACATGTAGCAGAGGGGTGATATTGATTTACCATTTCTTGCCAATTTCCAACAATGTAGATATTATATTTAGATGTAGTTCTGTGTATAGTTTTGTGTTGTTGTTGTTTGAATAAACTTTTGTCAAAGAAAGGTTGGGCCAAAGAGCCTATTTCCATGCTGTTGAGCTCAGTGATTCTCAGCCTGACACCATGTAAGACACATCCATCCATTTGATACGCATTCCCTCCACCATCTTACCATTCATCCCTTACTGGGGCTAGTTACCTACGCCACCCCAACAGTCCTCCCCAAAACCCATGATCACAACCATCTTTTGTCGCAACTATTTTTGGAGATGGAATGAGGAATTTTCTCTGGTGTCCTGGCTAATTGACAAACCTCAACCAACATCACTGAAAAGATTATTTGTTATTACAGTACTGTCCACTGTTCTGTATGGTTGAGGACTCTCACCATCCCATTAAGGGATATGTGAAAAGGCAGGTTGGTGGAGATGAGCTTATCATCAGATCAGCCAATGATCTTATTGAATGGCGGAGCAGGCTCGATGGGCCGAATGGCCAAATCCTGTTTCTGTTCCTTATGTTCTTATAACGATGTTTTTTATCAGATTTATCAAATGATCAATGCCAGCGACAGTGACCCAGGTTCGAACAAACTCCTGCAAGGAACACTTGGAGGAAACCCTCGCAGGTCCCACTCTTCAAAAACCTATGGGGCTGGTCCATTAATTGGTGTTTTTGGGTGGCATGGGCTTGTGGGCTTGTGCTATTGTGTTCTATTTTTCAAAAATTATTATCCTGTGGAGTCACCACAGAAACTCAACTGGACCAGCCATAAAAGCACAGAAATGCTGGAGGAACTCAGCCAGCCCCATAGTGTCCATAGTGTCCATAGACCACACCTTGATGAAGGGCTCAAGCTTGAAACGTTGGCGATGTATTTTTATCTTTGCAATACAAAGGTTTGACCTGCTGGGCTTCTCCAGTGTTGTGTTTTACTTTAACCACATTGTCTGCCAAGTTTCTTTTTAAAATTTAGACGTATAGCACGGTAGCAGATCATTTACGCCCATAAGCCCACGCCACCCAATGTACACCCAATTAACCCACCCCCCACCCCGGTACATTTCGAACAGTGGGAGGAAAGCCACGCAGCCATGGGGAGAACACACAAACTCCTTATAGACAGCACAAGATTCGATTCCTGGTCCCGAGCTCTGTTGCTGTGAAGGAGTTCTGCTCACCGCCACACCAACCATGCCACTTTTATGTTTTAACCGACGCTTCGGGCCTGAGCCCTTCCTCAAGGTATGAGTAAAAAGCAGGCAGGCATCTGTATTAAAAGGCTGGGGAAAAGGGAAGAATAGGAGGAATACAGACCAACACAGTCTCCTCCTTTCTCAGCCTTTATGGCTGCAAAGTCATGGCTCCAAGAACTCTCAGTGAGTTCAAACACTATGCAGGACAAAACAGATGGCTTGACTGGCATCCCCATTGCTCCTCCAGTGACATCATCCCAAACCTGTGACCTATGCTGCCAAGAAGGACAAAGACAACAGGCGCACGGTTACATCAGCCTGACGTGGTGATATATCACCTCAACAGGTTCGAACCCAGGAATAGCCCGCCCAACAGCACTGTGGGTGCACAAGAGCTGCAGTGGAAGGGACGGTTCAGCGCACCTTCTCAATGGTAATGGAGAGTAGGCAATGACCATAAGATCAAGACAGGAGCAGAAACAGGCCATTCAGCCCATCGAGTCTGCCCCATCATTTAATCATGAGCTAATCCATTTTCCCACAGCCCCACTACCCAGCCTTCTTCCCATAACCTTTGATGCCCTGGGTAATTAAAAACCTAGAACCATAGAACCATAGAATACTACCAGCACAGTAACAGACCCCTTTGGCCCTTCTAGTCTGTGCCAAACTTTTTTTTGCCTAGTCCCACTGACCTGCACCCAGCCCTCCATACCTCTCCATAGAAATAAACCATAGAACATTACAGCACAGAAAACAGACCATTCGACCCTTCTGGTCTGTGCTGATATATCCACTCCAGACCTCTCCTATCCATGTATTTATCCAAATTCTTCTTAAATGTTAAATGTTAAAATTTGGCCTGCCTTTAACACCGAGTTAGAATTTAACATGAATTTAATATGGAACTTGGTCACATATAAAACTATCAATCTCTTCCTTAAATCAAACTTATTGTCAGGTTTTGAGTGGCATGGAGATGATGGATTGAATACCATAAGACCATGAGACATAGCAGCAGAAATAGGCTATTTAGCCCATCGAGTCTGCCCCGCCATGCAATCATCCATTTTCCCCACTCAGCCCCACTGTCCGGCCTTCTCCCCATAACCTTTGATGCCCTGGCTAATCAAGAACCTACCAAGTGAAAGCACAATGCTGGAGAAACTCAGCAGGTCGAACCATGTTCCTTATCGAGCAAAGATAAAGAGACATAACCAATGTCTCGGGCTTCAACAAGGTAAAGAAAAATGTCAGCAGGCATCTGAACAAAGTAGTGGGAGGAGGGCCGGGGGAAGAGCACGAACCCAAAGGCAGGAGATATTAGGTGGATAAGGGAAGGAGGGGACAACAGGAAATGGAGGAAGGGTTTGGACACCTGCTGACATTTTATCCATCCCTTGATGAAGGCTGAAGCCCGAAACATTGGTTCTGTATCTTTATCTTTGCTAAATAAAGTGCAGTTTGACCTGCTGAGTTTCTCCAGCATCATGTTTTTACTTCAACTGCGGTGTCTGTTGACTTTCGTGTTTTTCTTCAAGAATTTATCAATCTCTGCCTTAAATAAACCCAGTGATCTGGCCTCCACAACCGCCTGTGGCAACAAATTCCACAGATTCACCACTCTCTGGCCAAAGATATTCCTCCGCATCTCTGTTCAAAACAGACGAGCGTCAATTCTGAAGTAGTGGCCTCTTGTCCTAGACTCTGCCACCGGGGGAAACAACCTTTCTACATCTGCTCCATCCACGCCTTTCAACATTCGGAATGTTTCCATGAGATCCCTTATTCTAAATTCCAACGAGTCCAGGCCAAGTGCCGACAAATGTTCCTCACACGATAACCCTTTCATTCACAGAATCATCCTTGTGAACCTTCCCTCAAACCTCTCAAATGTCAGCCCATCCTTTCTTTTTTCATATATTTTATTTAAGAATTTTAAAAGCACATCTACAATTATCAATGAATAAATTGAAAAAATAATGCATATGTGGTATATATAAAAGCTCCCTTATCCCTCCCTCCCTCCCCAACCTCTACCCACCCACCCAACCTTAACATAAAAAGAAAAAAGAAGAAAAAAAGAAAAAGATAAGGAAAATGCCAATAAATAATCTCATTTCACGTAATTACCAGTGTGGCGTGCTTTCAGAAAGTCCTTCATATTTTCAAACCAACACATTGTAAATATGGGCTCCATATTTCAACACTTCCTTTCTTCAGTGAGGAGCCCAAAACATAGTCCACGTGAGGTCTCACCAGTGCCTTCTGAAACCTCAAAATCACCTCCCTGCTCTTGTATTCAATTCCTCTGGAAATGAACACCATTCGCCTTCTTCACCACCAACTCAACCTGCAAGTTCACCTTCAGGCTGTCCTGCACATGGACTCCCAGGTCCTTTGGGGACTGGGTATTTTCAATTTTCTCCCCATTTTGGAAAATAATCTGCCCGTTTATTTTTTTCTTCCAAAGTGGATGACCATGCACTTTCTGACATGATATTTAATTTCCTCTTCTCTGCCCATTCTCCTAATCTGTCTAAGTTTTTCTGCAGTTTCCATGTTTCCTCTACACCAGTGGTCCTCAACCCTTTTCTTTCCACTCACATCCCACTTTAAGTAATCCCTAGGCTATCGGTGCTCTGTGATTAGCAAGGGATTGCTTAAGGTGGGATGTGAGTAGAAAGAAAGAGTTTGAAACCCACTGTTTTAATCGTCCCTAACTGACTCATTATGTGCAGGGTTTCAGAACTCCAAAGGAAATGGGCCAATAACAATTTTTCTCAAGCAAAATATTTCAGTAACAATTGGGTCTAGAGCAGTGATTCTCAACCTTCCCTTCCCACTCGTAGACCACCTTAAGCAATCACAGAGCAGCGATGGCAAAGGGATTACTTACAGTGGCATGTGGGTGGAAAGAAAAAGGTTGAGAACCACTGCCCTACACTACCCGCTCCTCCACCCACCTTCATATCATCTGCAAACTTTGCCACAAATTCATTAATTCCATAATCCAAATCATTAACATATAACATAAAAAGAAGTGGCCCCAACACTGGCCCCTGTGGAACACCACTAGCAAATGGCAGCCAATTAGAATATGATCCCTGGAGTCTGACTGTCTGCTTCCTGCCAATCAGCCAATGCTCTACCCACGCTGGTATGTTTCCTGTTATACCATGAGCTCTTATCTTGTTAAGTAGCCGACACTCAGATCATGGAACTATACGGGGCAGGATCAGGCCTACTGGCCCAGAATCTCCATGCTAAACCTGATGCCCAAATTAAATTAAATGTCTTCAGCCTGAAACTGCCCAATATCCCTCCATTCCCTGCATATTCTCTCAGTTCTTACAGTCTATTATTCCATAAATGAAAATTTCAAAAAAATACCCTAATCCAAATTTGAAACACAGTGAAAACACAATGATGGAGGAACTCACCAGGTCAAACCGTGTACTTTATAGAGCAAAGATAAAGATACATAACCAACATTTTGGGCTGAACATCAAGGCATATATACCTTGATGAAGGGTTCAGCCTGAAACATTGGTTTTGCATCTTTACCTTTGCTCTATAAAGGGCACGGTTTGACCTTCTGAGTTTCTGCAGTGTTGTGTTTTTACTTCAATCCTAGTGTCTGGAGACACTGCATCCCTCTCCCACCCCTTCCCTTCCAGCCCCTCTCGTTTGCCGTTCTGTAACCGCACACTGTATTCCTGCAGAGTACAAGGCCCCACGTAATTAATTTGCTGTCAGTGATCTGATTTGCCTAATGCATAGAACTTCAAAATACAGATTAGGTATCTGGTATTGGCTCCACTGAATATCTGCAAACTGTTTCCCCGGAGAGTTTCATACTAGAGTTGAACAGGGGCTGAAATACGAGATACACGTGCTTTTAATTGCCACAGCGGGGAGAAATAAACGAAAGCTACATGTACATTAACGATTAAAAACACACTGTCATCCTCGGATTTTGTTTGGCACCATCAAATAAACTGGATTTAAAAAAGCATCCAATTCACCTACTACCTGGTACGTTTTGAAGGGTGGGAGGAAACAAGAACCCCCGGGAAAACCCACGCTGACACAGGGAGAATGGACAAAATCCTTACAGTCTGAGCCGGATTCAAACCGGGTCACTGGCGCTGTAACAGCATTGTGCTAACTGCTACGCTGTTTCGCTGCTTCCTTATTTATTGACAGTCCTTTGGAAAGGCAATGTCAAAATCTAGTTTGTTGAAGCACAGATCTAATTCCCCCACTAACATGTTTGACGCCTTAGCTTCAAGTCCCACTGCAGGCTCTTGCACAGGAAAATCTTCAGCGCAGCATTAAGTGGGTGGAGTTAACGCGGCTCTCTCAGTCATTTATAAAAGATCTGTCAAATGACAACCCAGCACAAGCATAGCCAGGTCCATCACCTTCCATCCACTGCAGATATCTAGGACAGGCAGTGAACATCATAAAGGACGCCCATCGCCCTGGTCACAACCTCTTCCCATTGCTCCCTTCAGGTAGGAGGTACAGAAGCCTGAAGACTAGCACATCTAGGTTCAAAAACAGATTCTTTCCAACGGCTCTTGAACCTCCCCTTCTGACACCGATCAGGAACTGTTCCGACACCATAACAGGACTATTTACAAGTCACATTTTTGCAGTGGTATTACTGTGAATATATCTATTTTTTTCTATTTATTGTCTCTTTTTTAAATTTAATTCAACGAGTTTAGAACTATAGAACATTGCAGCGCAGAAACAGGACCCTTTAGCCCATCTAGACTGTGCTGAACCCTTGTCCCAATGACCTGCACCTTCCATACCTCTCCCAAATTCTTCTTAAATGTCAAAATTGAGCCCACATTCACCCCTTCAGCTGGCAGCTCGTTCCACACCCCCACCCCTCTCCGTGTGAAGAAATTTCCCCTCACTTTCCCCCTAAATTTTTCCCCTTTCACCCTTAACCCATGCCCTCTTGTTTGTATCTCACCTACCCTCAGTGGAAAAAGCCGACCTACATTTAGTCTGTCCTCACCCCCCATAATTTGAAATACCTCTATCAAATATCCCCTCATTCTTCTACATTCCAACTTGCTGATCCAATTTACCACATTATTGTCCAGATCACCGATATTCAAATTCCTTGGTGTCCACATTTCCGATGATCTCACCTGGTCCCTGAACTCCTCCACCCTGATCAAAAAGGCACAACAGCATCTTTATTTCCTGTGGAGCATGAAGAAAGTTCACCTCTGACCCAGGACACTGATGGATTTTGACCGCTGTACCACTTACGTCTGGCATCTCAGTGCGGTGTGGCAATTGTCTCGATTTGGACTGTAAAGCACTTCAGCAGGCGGTGAAAACTGCCCAACATAGGAACATAGGAAGTAGGAACAGGAGGAGGCCAAAAATGGCCCATCGAGCCTGCTCCACCATTCAATACGACCATGGCTGATCTAATTTAGGACCTAACTCCACCTACCTGCCTTCTCCCCATATCCCCTCATTCCTCTATCATGTAAAAATTTATCTAACCGAATTTTAAATATGTTTAATGAGGCAGCCTCAACCACTTCCCTGGTTAGAGAATGGATCAGCGGTATCTAATTGCCCACCATTGAGAACATCTATCAGGAACGCTGTCTAGGCCAGGCAAAGAGCATCATCAAGGATGCCTCTCACCCAAACTATGGACTTTTTACTCTTCTCCCATCCGGTCGGTGCTACAGAAGCCTCCGCTTTCAAACCAGCATGTTCAAGAAGAGTTTTTATCCCCCAAGGCTGTGACCCTGCTAAACCTTAAATCCCAGCGCTGAGTGGGACTGCACTCACATGGGACTGTCAGGACTTTTTCCCTTGAGGGCAGGAGAGATTGAAACAAGAGGTCAAGAGTTAAGGGGCAAAAGTTTCGAAGTAACACGAGGGGGAGCTTCTTCACTCAGAGAGTGGCGGCCGTGTGGGATGAGCTTCCGGGAGAAGTAGTGGCGGCAGGGTCCATGTTGTCATTTAAGGAAAAGTTGGATAGGATGGGATGGGAGGGGGATGGAGGGTGATGGACGGGGGTGCAGGTAGGTGGGGCTAGTGGTTAGGACTTGGATAGAAGGGCTGAGATGGCCTTGTTTCCGTGCTGTAGTTGTTACACGGTTAATTTTATTGTTTTTATAGTTTGTCCTTTAAAAGTATTTGTTCAGCTGAAGCAAGTAAGAATTTCAGTGCATATGTACATTGTAACAATGTGTATAACAATAATCTTCACTGCTATTTCATTTCTGATTGTGTGAAATTTGGCTACTGTCCTATCACAAAGTGAGTATGATTAAAAGAAGTTAAACTGATTGTGAAGCAAATTGGTAATTCCCAGAATCATGAAGGATGCTGTGGAAATGCAAACCCTTCTTCCTATCAATCTCTTTGCAATACCCATTTATCCCCCACCCCCATCGAGAAAGAGAAGCAGAGGAGATGACCCTATAGGACGGTGGCCACGGCAGCAGACCAGCGAGGGGCTCAGAGGCTGAGGGACCCTCATGGGCTGCGGGAGACTTGCAATTGGCGAACATGCGTCGGCTGTGGGCTGCTGGAGTTACGGGAACTGCGTATCGGAGCCAGGATTCAAGAGGGTGCTGAAAGCGAGAAGGGCTCCCGAAGGGCCTCGGGCGCTGAAGGCTCCCTGGCCATGTCGGAGGTCAGGATCCGGAGCTCGGGCAGCTGATGGATCGAACAGGAGTCTGTGCGGCTGCAGAGGCCGCGGGAGAACTGGAGGCGAATCCACGGACACTCAGTGTCTCTGAAGTGACTCCCTTTTGCTTCTCTTTCTCTTGTACTGTAGGGGGCGCCGGGCAACACTAATGGTGGCTCTTTGTCTGCCTTAGGGCAGGCAGAAGGAAATTTTGTGTAATATTACATGTTCTGTACTATTACATGCCAATAAAGGAATCTTGAATCTTGAATCCTTTCACCAGATCCCTTCCTGTCAAACTATTATACCTTTTCAATCCCTTCTCACTGGATCCCTCAATCCTTTTTTTGCCAATTCTATCATCAGTTTCTTATCTCTCAACATAGCAGACACCTAAAACTCCTTCATATCAGTTTTTTTTAACACCTTTCTCCCACAACATTGACTGAAAATGTTTCCATCTTATTTCCTTTTTTTTAACCCCTTCTGGTAAGCCACTGTTTGCATATAATTGGTCAGGCACACCCATTGGCTGACTGTACCTGTGGCCCCTTCCAGAGGTTCCTGGTTAAAGGCAACTGTTCCACAGCCCCTTCTTCAGTGCAGGTCAGTTGAGCAGTATGCCTTTGTTCTTCAGTGAATAAAAGCCTATTGATTTCTCCACGAGTCTTTCGAGTGATTGATGGTGCAGCGCCCCTGTTCCCTGAGAATAAACCTTGAAGAACAGAGGTCTCAGACCCACCTTGCTAATTTCCTTTGCAATCTTGGTCTTCAATTATGTCACCTCAACCCCTTGAAATCAGAACCAGAATTTATTGTCATGAACAAGTCATGAAATTCGGTGTTTTGTGGCAGTGTCGTAGTGAAAACATTCATATTATAGCCTTATCCTCTCCAAAGAAAGCAACTTAAATGTCCATGGATTGTCCACAGAAGAAACAAAGGCCTCATGGATTCACACTATGGGGGGGGGAGTGCCTCCAGAATTTCCAATAAATGCAGAATAGATGATTGGAAATGTGCTAAAAGCCAAAATTTAATCAAAAGGTTCAGTTACAATTCACAGATTCTCAGCAATAAATCACAAACTGGAATCTAATGAAAAGATCAGAATAATCCTCTCTCCATCACTCTCTCCACCACACATCGATAGGTCTGGTGTGGAGAGAGTAGAGAGCACTGAGTTCCTTGGAGTCCACTTGAGAAATGACCAATCGTGGACACACAACATCACCTCGCTTGTCAGGAAGGCGCAACAGTAACTACATTTCCTGAGGACTGAAGTGGGCGAGGCTACCGGCCACCATTACGTCCGCCTTCTACAGGAACTCTATCGAGAGTGTCTACAGGATCATAAGAGTGGCAGAGAGGATCGCTGGAGTCTCTCACCACCCCCCCGCCCCCCACCATTGATGTGATCTACCGGGAGAGCCTGTGACGTACTGAGCTGTGTCAGACTCAAAAGTGGATCTCCCATTGGTAAAAGATGATGCCATTGCATTATGTTAACTGCATTTTTTTTGCACCCTGCACTTTGTAACGATATATGCTGCCCTCTTTAACTTACTGTAACATTATATCCTGCCCTTCTGTTTTATCATTGCACTAGTATGCAAGTCGAGGTTGACTTCTCTGGATAGCACACAAAAAGCTTTTTATCTGTATTTGGTAATGGAAAAATAAACAATTCAAATCGATTCTCCACTCCTTCTACTGCATTCCATTTTGCTCTGTTAACTCCAACTAACCATACATCACCAGAGCTAACCATGGCTATTCTAGTACTATATGAATGTGGAATAACGTTCCACACTTTTGCATAAAAACACAAAAAGCAAACAGTGACACTGAGGCAAATAAAAGGAGCAATCAGTAGCTTTGTCAGAGAGGAAAGGATCTGAGAGAAGCTGTTTGGCAACAGCTCTTGAGCTTGCAAGCTCACACACCTTGTACAATCGGGGCATCGAACCGTCATCTCGCCTTCCAACCACATGCCGGTTCAAGTTGCTGTAACAGCTGCACCTGCCACTGGTGCAAACCCAGTCAGTGAGGGGAGCTGGACCACAGCCTTTCGGTGTTCCTCTGCAGGGTCCCACTGCCTGGCCGCCCCACCCAAAAGCAGACATAATTTTCTTTAAAATTTAGACGCACAGCATGGTAACAGGTCCTTCCAGTAAACACACAGCGAAAAGCTGGAGGAATTCAGCCTATCTTTTCAGCGTCTATGGGAGATAAAGATATACTGTATTGCCGATGTTTTGGACCTGAGCCCTTCTTCAAGGAGGAATCAGAATTAGCCAGAAGCAGGAAATCTCAGGAAGTCAAACAATGGTGAAGGAATCCAGACCAATAAAATGGGCGTGATAAGGGTCAAGGTAAGAATTTGCCATGCTTGTGCAAAAGGCGACGGGAATGGTGAGACAGAGATAGGGGAAGGCGACGGGGAAGGGGGGCAGGTTTAATTAAAGTCAGAGAAGTTGATATTAATGCCATCCAGTTGGAGGGTGTCCAGTCAGAATACTGACTCCAATTTTCAGGTGGTCCCAGTCTAGCAGTACATGAGACCACATACAGACACGTCAGTAAGGGAATGGAATGGAGTATTGAAATGGGCGGCCACTGGGAGATCCACGGTATTGTGGCTGACAGGGCTGAGGTGCTCAACAAAGCAATCTCCCAGTCTGCGGCCAGTCTCTCTGATGTAGAGGAGACCACATCGAGAGCACCGGATACAGTCGATGGCCCCTGCAGATTCACAAATGAAATGTTGCTTCACTTGGAAGGACTGTTTGGGGGCCCAAAATGGTGGTGAGTGAGGAGGTGTGGGCACAAGAGGAGCACCTCCTGTGGGCATATGGGTAGGTGCCAAGGGTGGGGAGGGAGGTGCAGATGAGGGAGATATGGAAGGTGTGTCCCTACAGAAAGCGAAGGGAGGAAAATGAGTCTGGTGATGGGATCATTTGGTTTGTGGCGGAAAAGGCAGAGGATATGGAAGGTGGCGGGATGGTAGGTGAGGACAAGGTTGGAAAACGCTCCAGATCAGAGACCTGATAAAGAGTTCTGGCCGAAACATTGACCATTCTTTTTCATGACTGAGTTCCTCCAGCAGTGTCTGTGGGGTAAGAGTTTTTGTAGGAGTTGATTTATGAAAGATGGATGGAAAGCCAGAATATACTACAGCATAGTACAGGCCCTTCGGCCTTCAATGTTGTGCCAATCTATATATACCCTCAAAACCCTCCCTATCTCATAACCCTCTGTCTAAGAGTTTCTTAAATGCCCCTATTGTTTCAGCCTCCACCTCCACCCTGGCAATGCATGCCAGGAACCCAGAACTCTGTGTGTAAAAAACTTACCCCTGACGTCTCCCCTAAACTTTCTTCCCTTCACTTTGTCCACACATCCTCTGGTGTTTGCTGCTCCCGCCCTGGAGAAAAGGTGCTGACTGTCCACCCCATCTGTGCCCCTCACAATCTTGTAGACCTCTATCAAGTCTCCTCTCATCCTTCTTCTCTCCAAAGAGAAAAGTCCCAGCTCTGCCAACCTTGCCTCATAAGACTTGTTTTCCAATCCCAGCATCATCCTGGTAAATCTCCTCTGCACCCTCTCCATAGCCTCCACATCCTTCCTGTACTGAGGTGACCAAAACTGAACACAATATTCTCAGTATGGTCTCTCCAGAGATTTGTAGAAATGCAACATGACCTCAAGAATCCTGAACTCAATCCCCTGACTAATGAATCCCAGCACACCGCAGCCCTTCACAACTATCCTATCAACTTGTCGGAGAGCACCAGCAATCATCAGGGATCCACACCACCCAGCACATCCTCTGTTCTTGCTGCTGCCACCAGGAAAGAGGTCTAAGTGCTGCAAGGCTCACACCACCAGGGTCAGGAACTGACCACTATCAGACTCTTCAACGACAAACTCAATCAAGGACCCAGTCTTACTTTTGCACTATATTGAATTTTTGCTCTCTCTGCACTGCACAGTAAGTTTGTTTGCATGTGTACATGCACTGCCAGTAAGTGATCATTCTGCCTCGCCTGCAGGAAGAGGAATCTCAGGGTTGTACGTGATATCATGGATGTATTCTGACAATGAACCTGTGCGGCAACCCTGAGAGATCTATGGATTCGGACCCAAGGTCCCTCTGTTCTTCCACACTGTTAAGTATGCGACCACAACCCTGCGCTCAGCCTTCAAATTCGACCTTCTAAAATGCATCACCTTGCACTGATCTGGATTGAACTCCATCCGCCACTTTTCTGCCCAACTCTGTGTCCTGCCCATATCCCAACATAAGTCAAAGAACATTAAGCAGACACGCAGGAACGAAAGGAGTGTCATGTGCAAATGGCAGAGATTTAAGTTTGATTTGGGCATTGTGTTCAATGTAGGATGAAGGGGGCATTGCTTTGCTGTACTGTGGTACAGTACCTGCTACCTTTCAGTAGCAGGTTGATTGAGGCATGGAAGGATGATTAGAAAACTATGGCCATTCTCGAACTAAAGTCAGCATGAACGTTCACCAAGATGACCTGCTAATGGAAACTAATTTAACACCTTAGGGCGATTTTCACAGTTACACTGCATGGTGTGCCTTGTATTTCTCCATTACTTCAGAAATGAAACTATTTAATTGGCTGAAAAGCACTCCAGAATGTCCTGTTCAAGGAAAAAGTTGCGTAAGCGCAAGATGTGTTTTTTTTCTCCCTCTTGGTTGCCTCATGGAGTCAACCACAGGACGCTGCATCAAGAATTGCTGAACAAAGTCCGCATTCTTAATTAGCAGCCCTGGAGCACTTCGACTGAGATACCACCAAATTATCATTTATGGATCTGACACTTAAATTCTGCCACTTAACTCGTGTCAGTCCATCTCGCCAAAGTTGCTGGAATTGCTCAAACAGAAGAATTTGGAGATGTAACAGATTCAATAACAAAAGCCCCTGTGAACTTTTGGAATTTGAAAGAATCTTATAGAAACAGCAAAAGAAGGATGTTCTGACTCGTGGAAGAGCAGACATGGTTACACTGGTAGGTGGGGGGGGGGGGTAGTTATTTAAAACGGAGCCATCACAGGGGGTGGTGAATTGCTGGGATTCTCTACCCCCAGGGTGTAATAGAGGCTCGACCCACTAGATGAGAACTACTTAATGAGAAGTTGTGGCTCGCAGCAGACCTCAGTGACTGGTGAAGCAGCATTGAGAGGCCAGATAACAGTTAACTACCGGTTATCTAATGGTTAGATAACAGTCAGGCACCGCAGTTAGTGCAGTGGTCAGTGCGAGGTTGTTACAGCGTCGACAACCCGGGTTCGAATCTGCGGGTGTGTGTAAGGAGTTTGTACATTCTTTCCCACGTCTGCTTGGGGTTCCTCTAGGTGCTCCGGTTTAGTATTTTTTTTTAATTTAAGCATACGGCATGGTAATGGGCCCTACCGGCCCATGAGTCTGTGCCTTTAACTGTCAACACCAGTTCATTTTGAATGGTGGGAAGAAACCAGAGCATCCAAGGAAAACCCACGCAGGCAGAAGGAGAACATACAGACTCCTTACAGACAGCACTGGATCCAAATCCCAGTCCCAATCACTGGCGCTGTAACAGCATTGTGCTGACCATTAACCTTCCTTCCACCCTTTCATAACTTATCAGGTTCTTGGTCGATTGGGTGCAATTGGGCGGCGCAGGTTCACGGGCCGGAAAGGCCTGTTAGCGGGCTGGACGTCTACATTTAAAAATCACATTCTCCTCCATTTTTCTTGAGTTGTCACGGGAGAAAAGTGCAGGAAGAACGTAGCGAGACAAGCAGCACAAGTGGAAGCAAAGGGGATGGCCAGTGCTTCAGGGTCGAGACTGCATCAGGCAGATAGGGACCTACCCAACATACTCAACATCATTCATGGAGCCACTGTATTTCCTGTGGTTCCAGTTGCAATTTACTTAAAGGAAGCGCAATGCCAAGGGTCTTTTCATTCAGACAGCCTGAACGAATTTCCCAGCAGTTGCACGAATCGTTCATCACTTTCCATAAAATTAATCATGGTTTGGAAACCTTTCAAATTCCCCCATAAATGGATTTTTAAAACCAAAAAATTAATAGCTTCCCCCTTACTCGATTTTGAAAGGAAGAAATGTTTTTTAAGCCATCAATGCCCGGTTGTGAGGATCCTCCCCCATCTGTTCCTAGGTTCTCGAATATTCATCATGTTTCCTCACTGCAAAGCCTTTGAGAAGATACACTGACCACAAGACTCAAAACATATGTGGAATGTGTGTGTGTGTGTGTGTGTGTGTGTGTGTGTGTGTGTGTGTGTGTGTGTGTGTGTGTGTGTGTGTGTGTGTGTGTGTGTGTGTGTGCATGGGTGTGTACATGTTTGTAGGTTTGTGTGTAGGCATGCTTGTGTGTGCATGTGTGTATGCATGTGCGTGTGCGAGTCTGTGTGTGTGTGTACATGTGCGTGCATGGGAGTGTGTGTATTCATGTGTATACGTGTGTGTGTGTGTGCGCGAGTGTGTGTGTGTGTGTGTGTGTGTGTGTGTGTGTGTGTGTGTGCACTGATAGGATGGACAGAGTCATTATCCCAGGGTAAAAGTGTCACACACAGGAGGACTTGTGTTTAGGGTTTGCATGGGGTGAGGAGAAGTTTAAGGGGGATATGTGGAGCTAGGCTTTACACAGAATGGTGAATGTCTGGTAAATGTTGCCAGAAGTAGTGGTGGAAGCAGATACACAGTGGTGTTGAAGAGGCTTTGAGATCAACACGAGTTATGCAGGGAATGGAGGGTTTCCTGTCTGCAGAGATTTTGTTTAATTGGACATCATGTTGAGCTGGCACAGACTTGTGGGCTAAAGGGCCTGCTCCTGTGCTGGACTGTCCCATGTTCTGTGTTCTGGGTAAACAGAAGCTAGCCACACAGCCCCTGTAGCTGGCTCTGTCACTCGATAAGGTCACAGTCGATCATGGGTCTCCCCGCATCCCTTGGCCTGCCCACCACCTGACAGTGCACCTGCCGCAGCTCAGCGTCCGCTGAATCACCCACAGCACCCGAAGCCACAGTCCTCCGTGCCAAGCTGACACCACAGTGCCGTTGCTGAGAGGATCGGTGCAGAGGGAACGCCGGGCGAATGCTACTTCAGTGAAGGAGACATCACAAGAAAGAGCTCCGTGGACAACAGGAGAAGTTGCAGTGTCAGAAATGGAGAAACCTTCGGGGAAATTCACCAACCTAGTGGTGGATTAGTGGTTAGCGGTTAGGTTAGTGGTTAGCGTAGCACTTAGCGCAACACTACTACAAGGCCAGCAACCCAGGTTCGATTCTGGCGCTGTCCCTAAGGAGTTTGTACTATCCCCCCGTGTGGGCTTTGGGTTTCGTCCGAGTGCTCGCGTTTCCTGCCACACTCCAAAATGTACGGGGATTGTAAATAGTAAAACAGGTAAATCTGCAGACACCGGGCTTGAAGTAAAAGCACGATGCTGGATAAACTCACCAGGTCGAGCAGTGTCCTTTATATCACAAACATTTCAGGCCTGAGTCCTTCATCAAGGTGTGGAAAAATGTCAGCAGGCATCCGAATAAAAAGGGTAAGGGGGGAGGGGTGGTCGCAAAGTCAGGGAGGTGACAGGCGGAGAAGGGAGGGAGGGCACAGCAGCGAGCAGGGGGAAGGAGGTGGAGAGCCGAGGGAAAGCAGACTGGGGGAAGGGAAGGGAGGGGGCAAGATGGAATACAGAAAGGTCGATGTTAATGGCATCCAGCTGAGAGTGGAAAATCAGGTGCTGTTATACAGGGGTTGTCGGTTGATTGATGGAAATGGGCAACAAGGGCTCGTGGGCCAGAAGGGCCTGTTACCGGGCTAAATTGAAAATTAAAATTCAATGATAGCTCTGCCGAGACTTGTTACAGCTCACAGTGAATCACAGCATGTTTAACTTTCAATTCTGCTGACTGCTGGTATGTGGGCAAGGCACAGTGACAGTTTCCCACAGCAGGATTTCAATCTCTGGCTTCAAATGCCTGTCACATTTTTACAAGCAATTCTGACATCAAGTTTTGCCCTGAATTATTTAATAAAGATTGGATAGAAAGTCTTGGATTGGCAGGAGTCCTGTCAACATTTCTCTAGCAACCGGTTTTGGGTTAAGACGAGTAAGATGGTGAACTCAGTTCCTTCCTCAGTGGGGTCGGTGACCTTTGGGTCACCCACAAATCGTGCCGTGACCTTTAGTCATTCCGTAACTTTAAGAGGATTAACCTTCGGCACAATCATTCTGGTCCAGGCACTCATGGTCGACGCAGCGATAATCTTTTCAGTTCCTGACTTCACCTCCCTGTAGACACAAGTTATCCCTATTGAAGGTGTCTATTTCCTGACACTCGATCATTGGGTTATGTAGAACATAGAACATTACAGCACATTTCAGGCCCTTCAGCCTAGGATGTTGTGCTGGCCCATATAAACCCACTCAACAAACTAAATCTTCCCTACCTCGCACCCACATCTCTCTTTTTATCTTACATCCGTGTGTCTGTTCAAGAGTTTTTAAAATACCCCCATTGTACCAGCCGCCACCAACAATCCTGGAAATGCATTCCAGGTTCCGACGACACTCGGTGTAATAAAAAAACTTCCTCCTGATGTCTCCCCTCGACCTTCTTCCCCTCACCTTCTACACGTGCCCTCTGGTGTTTGCTACTGTCACCCTGGGAAAAAGGTGCTTGCTGTCAACCTTATCTAAGCCTCTCATAACCTTGTAGACCTCTATTAACTCATCTCTCAGCCTTTCTCACTCCAGAGAGAAAAGCCTCAGCTCTGCTAAACTTACCTCAAGATTTATTTTCCAATCCAGGCAACATCCTGGTAAATCTCCTCTGCACCTACAGCTTCTACATGTAATGAAGAGACCAGAACTGAACACAATACTCCAAGTGGGGTCTCACCAGAGATTTCTAGAGCTGCAACATTACTTAGGACAATAGAACTGCAACAATGATTTACATTCAACATACAATAGAACAGTAAAGTAGATTATGGGCTCTTCGGCCCACTATGTTGTGCTGGCCATGCAATTCCACTCCAAATCAACCAACTGCAGTGCAAGAAAGTGCCTGAGGAACTCAACAGATCGAGCGGCATCCACGGAAACCAATAGGCAGTCGATGTTTCTGGCTGAGCCCTTCTTCAGGAGTGCCGGGAATCAGGCGGAGGCCCAAATAAGAAGGGCGGGGAGGGGGCTGGGCACAGGTGATAAGTAGATACAGGAAAGGAAGGCGAAGGCGAGAATGGAGCTGAGAGGTGATAGGTAGAGGGGGCTGAGGTCTGAGAAAGATAGGTGTCTGAGAGAGACAGGAGGAAGGAAGGGAAGTGGGTGGGGAGGCCAATAGAGCTGAGAGGTGATAAGTGGAGGGGGCTGAGGGCTGTGAAAGATAGGTGTCTGAGAGAGACTGGAGGAAGGAAGGGAAGTGGGTGGGGAGGCCGAGTGGAAGGAAACAGAGGGATGAGGGAAAGTGAGAGAATTTGGGCAAGGGAGTTACTGGAGATTGGAGTTCGACATTGATGCTGTCTGGCTGGAGGCTGCCAAGACGGAACAAAAGGTGTTGTTTCTCAATTTTACGTGTGGCCTCACCCTGGTGGTACAAGTAGCCATGGGCAGACACGTCAGTGTGGCAATAGGGTGTGAAAATGAGAAGATGAAGTTGATGAATCATATGCTATAATAAAAAGACAGAAATGCTGGAGGGACTCGGAAAAGATATTTTACCAACATTTTGGGCCTGAGCCCTTCATCCAGGTATGACAGGGAAGAGAGGGTGGCAATGGGAGGGGAATTGAAGTGGAGGTCAGGATCGACCCTAATTCTCTGGCACTAGTCTCCCACTTCGACCCATAAAATAGAGGAGCAGAAGTGGGCCATTCGGCCCATTGGGTCCGCTCTGCCATTCCATCATGAGCTGATCCATTCTCCCACCCCTCTACCTTGTCTTCATAACCCTTGATACCCTGACTATATCGGACACCTCATGCCTGCAGTTGCAGTTGCAGCAGGACAGAGGATCACCTTTTGTGAATTTCAAAGGAATTAAGGATCGTGCATTTATAAAACGATGAAATGCTCACTCTTGTAAAGAAGGTATGGCTCTGTCTGGCAGAGGAGTAATGCTGCACGGTAAACAAAGCTCACAGCAGATCACCCTGACCTCAGCAGGCTGAGAAAAAGCAGAAAGGATCCAGGTGCAATCACTTTCTGTTCTCTCTCTGGCAAAGGTGATAACGTGCCCGCGAGCCACACTTTACATCCTGACCCTTCCACGACCCTTGTTTCTCTTTAAGCGAACTGATAAACTCGGCGAGAGAGCAAAAAAAAACTGCGGCCCTATTAAAGTGCGGTGGCAAAGCATATCAGGAAAGTGCATTAAGGAGAAACTATGACCTGACCTCCCGTCGACCTTGGCTGCCGACCAAAAATATTCATCCCTGCCGCTGTGTAAACTCCGGCAACCTGCCACCAATTGTCTATTACCAGTCAGCCTTCCGACAGCGATATCGCTGCTAGACCGTGACACTGTTGTTGGTTTTGTATCATAAGCCGACAAGCTTTCATGGTGGGATGCCATTGCTTTTTTCTCTTCGAATCAACGGCATCACTTACAAATACAAACACTGTCCGTTTAAAAAAAAAACACGTCTGCTTACGTGCGCTGGCACTTCCCTGTAAATGTTGCTTCTAGTCCAGAGAACTCTGGCTATGCTTGGCTGGTGACCTTTGATTAGACCAGGCTACACTACGAAGCCAAAGCTGTCCACAACCCTGGTGTAGTTGATCGCACACCGTGAATGATTTTACAGGGCTGCAAATCCAAGGATCAGTTTTCCATGACTCTCATATTTAAGAAACAATTTTTTAAAATTTATTTGTACGTATTGGCAGCACATTTGATGTAGCAGTCAACGCAACGCCTTTACAGCACCGGCGATCGGAACCGGGGTTTGAATCCTGCGGTGTCTGTAAGGAGCTTGTACGTTCTTCCCGTGTGTGCGTGGGTTTTCCCCAGGGGCTCCAGTTACCTCCCACTGTTCGAAAATGTAGGTTAATTTTGGCATGGACTTGTGGGCCGAAATTAATTTTTTTTTAAGATCAATGCACATGTCCTGCATGTGCATTGTTTGTCTGTACATGTGTTCGGTCTGGTTGTATGTCTGTGCGTTTTGCACCGAGGACTGTCAGGTTGTACTTGTACAATCATATGACAATAAACTTGACTTGACCTGGGATCAATTTTACAAATTATTATTTAAGATCTGAAGAATAAATGAGACAGATAATAAACTCGACTTGAGTAAAACACAAAGTCTGCAGACAACCATGATTAAAATAAAAAGAAGACAGAGTCCTTTATACAGCAAAGATAAAGGTACAGATCCGACTTTTCGGGTTTGAGCCCCTCATCAAGGGATGACTTGACAGTACTTTGATAGAAGTCTCTTTGGTTCGAGCCGTGCACGAATTGGAAATTTGGTTCAAGCCCTGAATCACAGAGTCAGACAGCCCAGAACAGGCCCTTTGACCCAACTCATCCATACTGACCAAGTTGGCAAACCCCCTCCTATCTGCGTATCTGGCCAAATATCTATTGGGCATTGTAATTGTTCCTGTTTCTATAGCTTCCTCTGCTACTTTCCTTGAATTTAGAAGAATAAGAGGGGATCTTATAGAAACATATAAAAATATGAAAGGTACAGATAAAATAGAGGTAAGTAAGTTGTTTCCCATTGGTGGGGGAGACCAGAACTAGGGGACACAGCCTCAAGATCCAGGGGAGTAGATTTTGGACGGAGATGAGGAGGAACTGCTTTTCCCAGAGGGCGGCAAATCTGTGGATTTCGCTGCCCATTGAAGCAGTGGAGGTGGCCTCAGTGAATATATTTAAGGCAAGGTTGGGTAGATTTTTACATGGGTAGGGGAGTTAATGGACATGGGGAAAAGGCAGGTAGGTGGAGATGAGCCTCTCATCAGTGCAGAACAGGCTTGATGGGCTGGATGGCCGACCCCTGCTCCTCTTTCTTGTGTTCTTATGTTACCTCCTTCTAGATATAGACTACCCTCTGAGCAAAACAGTTGCCCTCACACTGTAAGTGTCTGTCCTCTAGTTCTAGAATCATCTACCCTGGGAAAAAGTCTGTAAGCATTCACTTTATCCATGACCCTATTAACATAGAACAGTACAGCACAGGAAGAGTTCTGCGCTGAACATAATGTCCGGAGGAGACGACCCCATGAAACGGTGACAAGTGAGGGCTCTGAGGCTGAGGAACATGCAGGCGGCAGGCTCGAGCGAACAACCCACGCAGGCTGCAGACTGCTAGAGAGACCGTCTGGAGTCTGGCTGAGGGGAGGTGGGGTGGAGTACTCAGGTATCGGAACTGGGACGCAGGAGGGTGCCGAGGGCTCTGAAGGATTCCTGGTCTTGTCGGAGGCTCAGATCTGGAGCTCGCGTTGCCAATGTAAGCTGTAAGCTGCATGGACGCGGAGGCCGCGAGAGCGGCTGAAGGCAAATCGAGGGACACTCATTGACTCTGAAGGGACTGTTTTGCTTTTCTTTCTCCGACTGTAAGGGGCACCGGGCAATTTCTGCTGATGGAGAATCTTTGCTTGCCTTACGGCAGACTGAAGGAAATTTTGTGTAATATTACGTTATGCTTTATTTTTTGACAATAAAATATTGAATGTTGACTGTTGAATTAAATCAAACATCTGCTGCGTGCACTTGATCGATCCATGTACCTCCATCCCATTCCAATTCATGTGTCTATCTAGACACCCCCCCCTCTAGTAAAATTATTTGTTCTGCACAACTCCTTTAAACTTAGATAAGAAAGAGAGTATAAGCCGTGATGCTGGGAAGGGATGCAGAGAAGAATGTTGCCGGGGTTTCAGGGTTTGAGTTACAGGCTAGGATTTTATTCCCTGGAGTGTAGAAGGTTGAGGGGTGATTTGATAGAGGTCTTTAAAATTATGAGGTGGACAGATAGAGTCATCGTGGACAGGCTTTTTCCATTGAGAGAGGGGGAGATTCAAACAAGAGGACATGGATTGAGATTGAAGGGGGAAATGTTTAGGGGAAACATGAAGGGGAATTTCTTCACTCAGAGGGTGGTGGGAGTGTGGAATGAGTTTCCGGCCGAAGTGGTAGACACAGACTTGATTTTAATATTTAAAGTTGGACAAGAGATGTATGGAAGGTTATAGGCCGGGTGTGGGTCAATAGGCCTAGGAAGGAGAAGGTAGGAGAAGGTGTTTGGCATGGATTAGAAGGGCCTGTTTCTGTGCTGTAATTGTTATATGGTTAAATCAACTCAGCTGGTTTTTCAGAGTCCATACGTGACTAAGACATTATGCCGACATTGCTAGTAACATCCTTGTAAACCTCTCCTGTCCCCTTTCCAAAGCTTCCACATCCTTGGATATGGAGAAGAGGACAGGGTGGGTGCGATGGTGAAAGATTGCAGCATGCCATTGTGCAGAACGTCTTGGAAGTGCTTGTGCATGAATCACAAAAGGTTGGTTTGCCGGTCCAACAGGTAATAGAGATGGTAAGAAAGTTGTGGGCAGTGCTGAGGGATTTACAACGGTCCATTTCACACAACTCAAACTCCATATGTCCACTCTGGTCCTTGTCAAAACCTGGAGAGGAGTGTAAGTTACAGAGTGTGGAGCTTCCCTTGCTGTTTGACCGGGGAATAAAGTCCTAACCTGTTTAATCTTTCCCTGTAACTCAGTTCCTGAAGTCCGGGCAACATCCTAATAAATTTTCTCTGCATTCTTTCTATCTTATTGATATCCATCCTGTAGTTCGGTGACCAAAACTGCAGACAATTCTCCAAATTTGGCCTCACCAATGTTTTATACACCAAAGCCGACTCCTGCTCTTCATTCTTATGCTCTCACATGTTGGTCACAGTGGTTCAGGGGAGGAAATTCTCCATCCTTCCCTGGTCTGGATATGTTACGCGACTTCAAGGCCACCAAATTAAAATTGATTCTAAAATGGCAATTATCGATGGGCAATAAAGAGTGGCCTGTCTAAGATTCTAACAAATGAATAAAGAAAACAGGTTGTGGTATTGGTGAAGGGTGGGCGGGTAGTGAAGAGAGAAAATATGCATCACCCCTGATAACCTATGGCCTCTTTTAAAGCCTCCTGTATTTTATAAAAGCAATGGCAGCGGCTGTGGGGAACAAGCTTCTTTCCACATTCTCAAAGTTCCTGCTGGACACCAGTACACAGAAACCTGTGGATATGGGCAGGCAACCAAACTGTGGGTTTTCAAATCTTTGTGGCATGTGCAGATTCCATCTCTAACTGCAATAGTTCTCTTTGACCTTTTCGCCTTCCTTTCACTTGAATTAGAAGCTTCTTTGCACCCAACACAAATGCACGCACACTGCGACTCATGTGGTATAAAATTTGAGATGAACTTTGAATGTTTTCACACTTTAGCTTCAAAAGACATGCGAGTCACCAAAAAGGACAGCCTCGATTGACTATCAGGTCAAGTCAAGTTTACTGTCATCTGACTGTACAAGTACAACCCAGAAAAACAGCGTTCTCTGGTCCTCGGTGCAAAACACGCAGACATAACACAAATACAGACAATGCACATGCAGGACAAGTATTTCATCTATACAAATAAATATCGTTTCATGAGTATGAGAGTCTCGGAGGGTCAGTGTGAGCAGTTCCTTTGGTCGTTCAGCATTCTCACTGTCTGTGAGAAGAAGCTGTTCCTCAGCCGGGTGGCGCTGGCTCTGATCCTCCTGTATCTCCTTCTGGACGGGAGCAGCTGAAAGATGCTGTGTGTGGGGTGGAAGGGGTCCTTAATGATTTTGTGCACCTTCTTCAGGCACTGATCCCAGTAGATTCCGTCGATGGGGGGAGACTCCAGTAACCCTTTCTGCCACTCTTATGGTCCTGTGGATTGACTGCCGGTCTACTTCTCTGCAGCAATAGAGGTCTTCTTGTAGAAGGTTGGCATAATGGTGGCCGGTAGCCTTGCCCGCCTCAGTTTTCTCATCAAGTGTAGTCACTGTTGCGCCTTCCTGACAAGTGAGGAGATGTTGACTGTCCACGATAGGTCACTAGTTCAGTGAATTCCCAGGAACTTGGTGCTCTCTCTCTACTCCAGTAGTGGAGAGTGGTCATTCCTGGTCCTCCTGAAGTCCACGATCATCTCCTGTGTCTTGTCCACATTGAGACTCAGCTTGTTTATCTCGCACTATTTCATGAGATTTTCCACCTCATCTCTGTAGAGCGACTCATCGTTGTAGCTGATGGGGCCGACGACTGTCATGTCACCGGCAAATGATGACATGAGTATCCTTGGTGGCCTGTGAAGAAGGTACCCAGTTCAGATGGCAGTTAAACACATTGTTGCTCATTGGGCAAGGTCGATTGATTTCCTTCCTAAAGGAGGAAAGTTATGGATGTTTTGACTGCAATTGGAGATCTCTGTGGTCACCATTTCATGTTTTTAACTTTTTATTCTACATTCACCAAATTTAGAATTCTCAGCTGCCATTGTAGGAGTTGGACTCATGACAACTTTGTGGATTTCCAGTCCAGTAACATTATCACGATGTGACACAATCTCACATATATTTGCATTGAACCTGTGACCCATTCAACAAAATGTAATTTTAATCACATTTGGCACTAATCCTAATTTTACCACTGAAACTGCAAACTCTGGAATCTTGAGCAACCAATGAGAAGTAGGAGGGACTTAGAGGTCAGGGCTGCTTCTGTGGGGACAGAGGAAATGACCCTACGGTGGCCAGGGCAGTGGACCAGATGGTGGGCTGTTGGTGACTCGAGGCGAGGAAACCACATAAGCTGCAGGTGACTGTGGTCAAAGGGCTTAAGCCAGGCTGAGGACAGCTGGAGACTGGCTCAAGACTGGCTGAGGGGGGTACTAGGTGCAGAAACCTGGAGGTGAGAGGGGCGCTGAAGGCTCCCTGATCAAGATGGTTTTCGATCTGGAACTTGAGTTGCCAATAGTTTGGACTGAAAGCTGCAGGAGTTTTGGAGGCAAATCCATGGGCACTCAATGACTCTGGTGGGGGGCTCTTCCTCTGACTGTAAGGGGCGCTGGGAAATTTCAACATTTCAGGCCAGGACATTTTGTCAAAATTAATTTTCCTGATGGTTGATCAATTGGATACTTCTGTAGCTATAAATAGTTAAATATTTAAATAGTTTAATATTTAACTACGGAGATTACTATTGCAATATCGGGCAAGATGGTAACAGTCAGGGGATCGAGAAAGGGGAAAGGTTTTAATGCAGAGAGCAGTTGATGTCTGGAAGTGACTGCCAGAGCAGATGGTGGAATCAGATACAATCACAATGTTTAGGACACTACAGCACAGTACAGGCCCTTTGACCCTTGATGTTGTGCCGACCCATATATTCCTTAAAAAAAGTACTAAACTCTCCCTACCTCATAAGCCTCGATTTTTCATGTCCTGTCTTAAATGCCCATAATATTTCATTCGCACCACCATTCCAGGCACCTACAGATCTCTGCATAAAAAAAACTTACCCCTGATGTTTCCCCTAGACTTTCCTCCCTTCACTTTATACTTGTGTCCTCTGGTGTTTGCTGTTCCTGCCCTGGGAAGCACTGGCCTCATAATCTTGTGGAACTCTATCAAGTCTCCTCTCATCCTTCTTCACTCCAAAAAGTGCCAGCTCTGCTAACCTTAAGTCATAAGACTTATTTTCCAATCCAGGTAAACATCCTGGTAAGTCTCCTCTGCACCCTCTCTATAGCTTCCCCATCCTTCCTGTAATGAGGTGACCAGAAATGAACACAATACTCTGAGTGTGGTCTCACCAGAGATTTGTAGAGTTGACTCTTGAACTCAATCCCCCTATTAATGAAACCCAGCATCCCATAGGCCATCAACCTGCATGGTAACCTTGATTGGACCCCAAGGTCCCTCTGTTCATCCACACTTGATCATGAACCCTGCACTCAGCCTTCTGGCTTGTCGTTCCAGAATGCATCTCATTACTCTTATCCGGATTGATTAAGGGGACATTTAGACCGAGACAAGGTGGAGAAGGAGACATCAGCAAATGAGATGAGTGCAGATGGACAAAAAGATCAGCATGGACATGGAGGGCGGAATGTTCTATTACTGTACGAGAATGACCTGATAAATCATTGTAATTATCTTTAGGTTAATGTCAGAGGTTCACCAAAGAGGTACAAGGACTGCCTAAAGAAATCTCTTGGTGCCCGCCCCATGGACCACCGCCAGTGGGCTGATCTCGCCTCCAACCGTGCATCTTGGCGCCTCACAGTTCGGCGGGCAGCAACCTCCTTTGAAGAAGACCACCTCACTGACAAAAGACAAAGGAGGAAAAACCCAACACCCAACCCCAACCCACCAATTTTCCCTTGCAACCGCTGCCTGTCCCACATCGGACTTGTCGGCCGCCAACGAGCCTGCAGCTGACGTGGACTTTACCCCTCCCTAAATCTTCGTCCGCGAAGCCAAGCCAAAGAAAAGAATGACCCTGAAAGAGAATCTGCCATTTTTATATTAACATATATCCATTCAAATCTCAGATTTCAGATTTATTGTCAAAGTTCATACATGACCTCATATACAACCCTGAGATTTGTTTTCTGTGGGTGAGGCAGAATTACCACTAATTGGTAGTGCAAAAAAACTACACAGCGTATACATGCAAACAAAGAACAGTAAATAGATAATGTATGTAAATAAACTGTCAATGCAATAAAGGGAGAAAAAGAAAATCAATAAAATGCAGAGTCCTTAAATGAGTCCCTGATTGAATATGTCATTGATGGTGGAGGGGGAGCAGCTGTTCCTGAACCTGGGGGTTCGAGTTTTGTGGCCCCTCACATTCCCACCAACGCCTCTTCGACTCTATCCCACCCCTATGGTCACCAATTAATTAACCAACTGGCACGCCATCAGAATGTGGGAGGAAACAAAAAGACGAGGAACCTACGGGGTCAGAGTGAGAAGGTACCGCCCCCACATGACAACTCTACAGCTTGGCCACGACTCCAGGTCTGAATGGGGAACACCTACCTCCACTTCAGCAGAAGCACTTTGTAAAATAAAATGGACGGAATGGAACATTAAAGGCCAGGCCATCTGAAGAAGCGTCACACACATGGTTCTCACGGACAATGGTTAAATGTGCACTTTACAGCTGGCCAGCTACTCAGGATCCTTTAAACTAGAATGGTTGGGGGGAGGGAACAAAATAGTACAGAGCAGTAAGGAGAAGGTTAGAATGAAAACAATGAAAGTTTGTAGTAAGTATTTGAATATGGATGGGCAGGTGATAGAGAAGGGAAATGCTCTGGAAGAAGATGAAGGGCAATTGTCAGAAAAGTAAATAATGTTGTTATTAAAGATGAGGGAAAACAGGGATTAAAAAATGGGAAATCCCTGAAATTCATATATTTTAATGCCAAGAGTATTGTAAAAAAGGTGGATGAGCTGAAGGTGTGGATTGATACTTGGAAGTATGATGTGGTAGCGATTAGTGAGACATGGTTGCAGGAGGGATGTGATTGGCAACTGAATATCCCTGGGTTTCGTTGTTTTAGGTGTGATAGAGTCGGAGGGGCAAGAGGAGGTGGGGTTGCATTGCTTGTCAGGGAAAATATTACAGCGGTGCCTAGGAAGGATAGATTAGAGGGCACATCCACGGAGGCTATTTGGGTGGAACTGAGGAGTAGGAAAGGAGAGGTTACACTTGTAGGGGTGTATTATAGACCACCCGGAGGGGACCGAGGCCTAGAGGAGCAAATCTGTAGGGAGATAGTAGATATTTGTGATAAGCACAGGGTTGTAATTATGGGAGATTTTAATTTTCCACATATAGATCGGGAAACACATTCTGTGAAAGGAATGGATGGGTTAGAGTTTGTGAAATGTGTGCAAGATAGTTTTTTACAACAATATGTAGAGGTGCCGACCAGAGAAGGAGCAGTGTTAGATCTACTGTTGGCAAATGGGATGGGTCAAGTGACGGAGGTTAGTGTTGGCGAGCACTTCGGGTCCAGTGATCATAATGCCATCAGCTTCAATGTCATTATGGAAAGAGAGAAATCAGGGCCAAGGATTGAGGTTTTTGATTGGGGAAAAGCTAGATTTGAGGAGATGCGAAAGGACTTGCAGGGTGTGCATTGGGACAATTTGTTTTATGGGCAGGATGTAGTAGAGAGATGGAAGTCTTTTAAAGATCAGATTTTGAGAGTGCAAAAGCTTTATGTTCCTGTTAGGTTAAAAGGAGGGGCAAAAGGTTTGAGAGAGCCGTGGTTTTCAAGGAATATTGGAAACTTGGTTCGAAGAAAAAGGGAGGCGTACATTAGATATAAGAAGCATGGAGTTAAGGAGATGTTTGAAAGATACATTGAATGTAAGAGGAATCTTAAGAGAGGAATTAGGAAAGCTAAAAGAAGGTACGAGAAAACTATGGCAAGCAGGGTGAAAACAAATCCAAAAGAGTTCTACAAATATGTTAATGGTAAGAGGAAAGCTAGAGACAAAATTGGTCCCTTAGAAAATCAGAGTGGAAAACTGTGTGTGGAACCTAGAGAAATGGGGGAGATATTGAACAGTTTCTTTTCTTCGGTATTCACTAAGGAGAAGGATATTGGGAGATGTGGGATAAAAAAAGCAAATTGGGTAAATATGGGGAATATAGAGATTACAAAAGGTGTAGTTTTAAGGCTTTTGAAGAATATAAAGGTGGATAAGTCTCCAGGACCAGACGGGATCTTCCCCAGGACATTGAGAGAAGTGAAGGAGGAAATAGCAGAGGCTCTGGCGGTAATTTTTCGAATGTCATTAGATATGGGGATAGTGCCGGAGGATTGGCGCATTGCGCATGTGGTTCCGTTATTTAAAAAGGGTTCAAGGAGGAAGCCTGGCAACTATCGGCCTGTAAGTTTGACGTCTGTGGTAGGTAAATTAATGGAGAAAATTCTTAGAGATAGTACTTATAAACATCTGGATAGACAGGGTCTGATCAGGAGTACTCAACATGGATTTGTGGGAGGAAGGTCATGTTTGACCAATCTGATTGAATTTTTTGAAGAGGTGACTAGGAATGTGGATGAGGGTAGCGCAGTGGATGTTGTCTATATGGACTTCAGTAAGGCCTTCGATAAGGTACCACATGGAAGGTTAGTTAGGAAGGTGCAGTCTTTAGGTATAAATTTTGAGATAGTCAAATGGATTGAACATTGGCTGAAAGGGAGAGGCCAGAGAGTGGTAGTGGATAATTGTCTGTCAGGTTGGAGGCCGGTGACCAGTGGTGTGCCTCAAGGATCTGTATTGGGCCCATTGTTGTTCGTTATATACATTAATGATCTAGATGATGGGGTGGTGAATTGGATTAGTAAATATGCAGACGATACTAAGATAGGTGGAATAGTGGATAATGAAGAAGGTTTTCTAGGATTGCAGAGGGATTTGGGCTGCTTAGAAAAGTGGGCTGAAAAATGGCAGATGGAATTTAATGCTGATAAGTGTGAGGTGCTTCATTTTGGTAAGAAGAATCAGAATAGGACATATGTGGTAAATGGGAGAGCATTGAGGAATACAGAAGAGCAGAAAGATTTAGGAGTGACGGTACATCGTTCCCTGAAGGTAGAAACTCACGTGAATAGGGTGGTGAAGAAGGCTTTTAGTATGCTGGCCTTTATCAATCATTGCATGGAATATAGGAGTTGGGAGGTGATGTTGAGATTGTATAAGACGTTGGTGCGGCCTAATTTGGAGTTCTGTGTGCAGTTCTGGTCGCCTAATTATAGGAAGGATATAAACAGAGTGGAGAGAGTGCAGAGAAGGTTTACCAGAATGTTGCCTGGGTTTAAGCATCTGGAGTATGGGGAGAGATTGGACAAATTGGGTCTTTATTCTTTGGAGCGTAGAAGGTTGAGAGGGGATTTGATAGAAGTATTTAAGATTATGAAAGGGATAGACAGAGTGGATGTGGATAGACTATTTCCGTTAAGAGGAGGAAAGATTAAAACAAGAGGACATGAGTTAAGAATTAAGGGGCAGAGGTTTAGAGGTAACATGAGGGGGAACTTCTTTACTCAGAGAGTGGTAGCTGTGTGGAATGATCTTCCGGGAGAAATAGTGGCGGCGGAGTCAATTGTATTATTTAAGAAAAGGTTGGACAGGTATATGGATGAGAGGAAGATGGAGGGTTATGGGCATTGTGCAGGGAGGTGGGATTAGAAAGGGGTGTTTGGTTCGGTGCGGACTAGAAGGGCCTAATGGCCTGTTTCCGTGCTGTAATTGTTATTATTATTATTATTATTATTATTAGGTGGAAAGGGTCCAGTCGGTACTCTATCGAGAGGCTGGCAGAGAGTATGGTAAAGAGCCACAGTGTGGAAACAGGCTGTTCGGTCCAACTTCTCCCGCCAACCAAACTGTCCCACCCACACTAGTCCCACCTCCCTGTTTTTGCCCCATGTTCACACAGTCAAGACGAGAGCGTTTCTCCAGGATCACGGAGCATATGTACATATATTAGAATAGTTAAACACATTGAAATATTAAAATATTAAGATGTATGCAGTAAAAGTCCATGGAACACTATCACATATGTTCTAAAATTCAGGAGCCTGATGGTGGCTTGGGGGGAAATAATTGTTGTCCAATCTGGACGTAAGGGCCCGAGTGCTACAGTACCTCCTTCCAGATGGCAGAATGGAGAACAGTTTATGTGAGGGGCGTGTGGAGTCCTTCACAATGTTTATTGCCTTTTGCCTGCATTGAGTGTTGCAGATGTCCTTCATGGGAGGAAGAGAGCCCCCAGTGATCTTTTCCACTGACTTCAATATTCTCTGCAGGGTCTTGCAGTCCAAGGTGGTATAGCTACCAAAGCAGGCAGTGATGCAGTTACACAAGATGCTCTCGATACATCCTCTGTAGAATGTAGTGAGGATGGAGGGTGGGAGATAGACTTTCCTCAGCCTTTGCAGGGAGTTGAGGCTTTGCTGGGCTTTCTTGGCTATGGAGCTGGTGTTAAGGGACCAGGTGAGATTCTCTGCCAAGTGCACTCCAAGGAACTTGATGCTCTTGACACAGAGAGAGGCGCAGAGAGTGGTATAAAAGTGCCAGAGGGTGGAACAGGGAGTGGTATAGTCAGTGGTACAGTCAGTGGTAGACAGAATGAAACAGAGAGTGGGACAGACAATGGTACAGACTGTGGGCCAGAGAATGGTACAGGGAGTGGTACAGAGGGTGGGACAGAGAGTGGGACAGAAGTGGTGTAGAGAGTGGGATAGACAGTGGGACAGAGAGTGGTACAGAGGGTGGGACAGACAGTGGTACAGAGAGTGGTACAGACAGTGGGACAGAAAGTGGTACAGAGAGTGGTACAGACAGTGGGACAGAGAGTGAGACAGACAATGGTACAGAGAGTGGGACAAAGAGGGCGCCAAAGAGAGCGGGATCGAGGCAACATCACAAGGGGGGAGTGGTGTAAAGCAAAAAGCACAGGGGATCCCACACGAAGAGAGGGGAAGAAATACAGAGGAACAAAGGGACAATGGGGAAAAAAAAACACGCTTAAAAAACGAAGGAAGAAGATTGGGAAGTGAGTCAAGGCTTTGGAATTCCATGTTTAGATACTGAGAGTGACTTAGCCGGGTCAGAACGTGCACCAGGGCAGAAATGCTGACCTGCTGCTGCAGCATCCAACACCAACAAGGCAGTCAGGGGAACATTCCACATCTTAAGTAACTTGTCAAAGGAAGGGGGAAGAGGAGGGAGAACAAGGAATAATATTTTGAAAGTAAACACATAGTTTTGGTTGTCCACATTTCCTTCCACATTTGGTAGCGAAAGAGCCCAGAGGATTTTATTTTGCAAATAATGATTCCACATTGCAAACCTGATTTTGGTTAAGGGACTTCTTGGTTCATATTCTTCAGTCTGGGGCCCTCACACTTACTCCGGAAGAAACAACAATGTTTGTGGTTGATGTGGATGTTTGGAGTACAGAAGCAGTTGGAAGGGAATCCAAAATAAAAGAATGAAAGGATACAGGAGTCCATTTGGCCCATCACATCTGTTCTCAGAGTTATCTTATGACTACCACCCATAAGATTTTGGAGCTGAAGTAGGCCATTTGGCCCATCAAGTCTGTTTTGCCATTTCATCGCAAGCTGATCAGGCCACTTATCTTGCTATTGGTACCATGTAACCGAGTACGACCTGTCGCATGGTCAGGTGGTTGGTGACTAAATTAAGGCTTGCCTGGTGCGGAGGGTGGCTAGACACCCTGCAGAATGAAAAACAAGACCTGTTAAAGGATGGATGAACCCTCTTGTAGGGTCAACGGCCATCTGGCAAACACGTGCCCTGAAGCGCGGAAAGGGCAGCCCTTGCATCGTCCCATTCACTGCAACAGATCTTGGATCTCACCAGGCCGCTAGATCTGGGAGGGGATGTTGAGAGGGTGGGTCTGGACCTGTGCAACCTCTACTCACCTAAAATCCATTCACGCTCACGCAGCTCCTTTCTGAGGAGTGGGGTATCCTCATATGAAAACCCCACAAACTGACTGAAAGGAACCGTCCGCATCCTATGGGATGGAGAGCCAGATTGATCCATTCTCCCACTCAGCCCTACTCCTCTACCTTCTCAACATAACCTTTGATAACCTGACTAAAAAGATACCCATCAATCTCTGCTTTAAACACTCCCACTGACTTGGCCTCCACGGCCGCTCTTGGTAGCAACTTCCAGAAGTTCACCACTAAAGAAATTCCTCCTCATCTCTGTTTGAAATGGACGCCCTTCAATCCCATAGTTGTGCCCTCTTGACCATATCTCCTCTACCATGGGAAACAACTTTGCAACATCTACTTTGTCCAGGCCTTTCAACATTCGAAATGCTTCTATGAGGTTCCCCCCTCATTCTTCTGAATTCCAAGGAGTCCAGTCCAAGAGCCGTCAAATGTTCCTCATATGCTAATCCCTTCATTCCACGAATCACATTCTTGTAAATCTTCTCTGAACCCTCTCCAATAATGAAGAATTTGGAGCAGGAATTGGCCATATGGCCCTTCATTAAGATGTCATTCATGTTCTACCTCGACTATTTCCACCCCCTTCCCTGCATCTCTTCATCTAATACCTGAAAGCTACTGTTCTATTTTTTGATCAATTTCAAGACAAAATCTCCTTACCCCCTTGAGGTAGAGAATTCCTCAGATGCTCTACACTCTGAGTGAAAGAATTCCTCTGAATTTCTGTCCTCAGTGGCTTTCCCCTTATTAGAGCCAGAGTTTAACTGCATGGAAACAGGCCAACTTGTCCATGCCAACCAAGCTACTTACCAAGTAGTCCCTTTTGTCTGTCCTCAGCCCATATCCCTCCACCTGTCCAGTTGTCTGTAAACATTACAGCTCTTCCTCTGGCAGCTCGTTCCATACATCCACAGCTCTCTTTGTGAAGAGGCAGCTCGTTCCCACAGGTCTCTTTTAAATCTTTCCCCTCTCACCTTCAATCGATGCCCTTTGGTTTTAAACCCTTTCTCTGGGGAAGAAAAGCCTGGCTATTTACCCCATTAATGCCCCTCACGAGTTCTACAAGGTTAATAAAGCTTTACAAGATCCCCCCCCCCAATCTTCTGAAGCTCCTGGGAGAAAAGTCGCAGCTAATGCAGCCTCCCCTTACCATCCAAGCTTGCCAGTTCTGATAATGTCTTCGTGATCCGGGACGCGCGCAAAATCATTCAGCTGCTCCATCGGGGAAGATACAGGAGGATCAGAGCCAGCACCTCTAGGCTGAGGAAGAGATCTTCCCAAGGGGAAGGAGAATGGTGAGCGGCCGAAGAAACTGCTCACACTGACCATCTGAGACTCATATTTACGAAGCTATATCTAATTATTTATTTGCATGTCTAAATACTTGTCCTCCATATGTATTGTGTGTCTGTATGTGTGTTATGACTGGTTGTGTGACTGCATGTTTTGCACCGAGGACCAGAGAACGCAGTTTCGTTTGGTTGTACCTGTACAATCAGATGACAATAAACTTGACTTAAATCTTTTATGTGCCCTTTCCAACTTAATCTCTCCAATAAATTGGGTGAGTTCAATTGCATACTGCAACTATATAAATGTGATTATTTTCCTTCTCGACTGCCTTACACGCATGAACAAAGGAAGCAATTTACATAAACCCATAGGACCATAGAACATTACAGCACAGAAGCAGGCCCTTTGGCCCTTTTAGTTTGTGCTGAACCAGTTTTATGCCCAGTCCCAGTGACCCGCACCCAGTCCATAGCCCTCCATACCTGTCCATCCATATACCTGTCCAAATTCTTATTAAATGTTAAAATTGAGCCCGCATTCACTGCTTCAGCTGGCAGCTCGTTCCACACTCCCTCCGCTCTCTGTGTGAAGAAATCCCCCCTCATGTTTCCAAAACCCCTCATAATTTTAAATACCTCGATCAAATCTCCCCTCATTCTTCTACGCTCCAGGGGACAAAGTCCTAACCTGTTTAACCTTTCACTGTAACTCAGTTCCTGACGTCCGGGCAACATCCTAGTAAATCTTCTCTGCACTCTTTCTATCTTATTGATATTTTTCCTGTAATTCGGTGACTAAAACTCAAACAGTTGTCCATATTTGGCTTCATCAATGTATTATACAACTTTACCATAACATCCCAACTCCAGTACTCAGTACTTTGATTTATGAAGGCCAAGATGCCAAAAGCTCTCTTCACAACCCTATCAGAAAATCGTATTTGATGCTTCTGTGAAATTTACAGATTCATAAAAGATTATAAAGTTACATCTGAGATGATCAATGACAGCTCACCCTCATTTTTCTGCCTTCTTAGAAACTGCTAACGATATATGGATGGGACAGAGGTGATTGTAGCTGTGAGACAGTGAACAGAGGAGAGCAGCCAAAACCAATTTTTACCAGGGTGTGCTGCCCATGAACGTTTATAGTCCAGCATAGCTTTGATATAATTTATAAAGGAAACCTTGAAGAAAGCGCACCAATGCTTCTACTTTCTAAGAAGTGTGAGAAGATTTGGTACATCTTCAAATACTCCTGTCAAACTTCAACAGGTGCACTGTGGAATGTATTCAGTCTGGTTACATCACAGTCTGGTTTGGAAACTTAAATGACTTGGAACGTGGAAGGGTGCAGAAAGTGGCAAACCTAGCCAATTCCATCATGCATTTAAATTTAAATTTAGATTTTAAGTTTAGACATTCAGCACGGTAAAAGGCCATTTTAGCCCACGTGGCCGTGGCACCCTATTTACTCCCAATTAACCTACACTCCTGGTATGTTTCAAATGATGGGCGGAAACCGGAGCACCTTGGGGAAATCTCACGCAGACATGGGGAGAACATACAAGCTCCTTACAGGATTCGAACCCTGGTCCCGATCACCGGCACTGTAAAGGCATTGCGCTAACTGTGCCGCCCCAAATGGTAATGGGCTCTGACCTTCCATTCACTGTAGCCCTCCCATCCATGTAACTGTCTAAATTCCTCTTAATTGTTAAAAGTGAGCCCGCATTCACCACTTCAACTGACGGCTTGTTCCACACTCCCATAGCCGTCTGTGTGAAGAAGATCCCCCTCATGTTCCCCCTCACCTTTCCCCCTTCCTCACCCATGTCCTCTGGTTTGCAACACTAAGTGAGACGTTGCCTCAAGAAGGCAGCCAGCATCACAAAGGACCCCCCCATCAGCCTGGTCACAACCACCTCTCACTGCGACCTTTAGGCAAAAGGTACAGAAGCCTTAAAGGTCAAGAACAGTTTTCTGGCTCTTGAACCTCCCCGTACTACCCTAACCATAAACTATTGCAGGACCCCCGAAAGATGTGTCGGTCCTAACTTGAATATCGCTTTTGAAAAATTTCCTGAACTAACTGTGACTATCAATATTTATTTATAGAACATAGAATATTTAGCCATAATGTTGCACCAACCTGTATAAACCTACCCAGCAAACAAAGCCTTCCCTTCCTCACACCCAGAACACTATTTTTCTGCCTTAGTATATTGTAGAAACATATACCATAGTTGGTCTATCTTAGCCAGCAGCATCGAAAATTCTGGTGCATCTGTTCATTGTACTTATGTGTATGACAATAAATTATTAAAACATCTGAGCCAAACACAAATATATTTCTGGAAAAAAAAATACCTTGGCGTATCTGAATGAGGCGAGATTTTGATCGAGGGATTTAAAATTATGAGAGGGAATGACAGAGTAAATGTAGATAGGTTTTTTCCACTGAGGGTCATTGAGATACAAACCAGAGGACACGGGGAGTGGAGAGGAGAGTGGATGGAGTGTGGAACAAGGGTGAAAGGGGAAAAAGTTTAGGGGAAACATGAGGAGGAACTTCTTCACACAGGAGCCCTTTTGCCACTGGCATTCCCAGTTAATTGGCCATGGAGTGTCCCAGGATAGGAAGCCATTTGTGCTGTTTCCTCTGAACACAACTCATCCCGGGGGTTCGGAGAGTTTACCTTTAAATGGAATGGAATGGATGGAAGTTGTCTTTTCTCCGCTGGTTTAATCAGCTGACGTGGGGATAAGAGTAGGGGCCGAGGCTGTCAATTCCTGGTGTCAGCGTGCTGAATGTTTTCCTTTTCCACTGAACCCTTAACCGGTTCATTTCCCATTAATTCCTGGCACAAGTTGCCGGTGGAAAAGGCGGCGAGAGAGGGGCGGGGGAGTGTGGAACGAGCTGCCAGCTGAATTGGTGAATGCGGGCTCAATTTTAACATTTAAGAAAAATTCGGATAGGTCCATGGACGGGAGGGGCATGGATTGGGCGCAGGTCAGTGGGACGAGGCAGAACACTAGTTCGGCACAGACTAGAAGGGCCAAAAGGCCTGTTTCTGTGCTATAATGTTCTATGTCCAACTGGTTAGGGGAAGAGAAGGGTCATAAAGGGTAGGTAGGCTGAGTCACAACCTGCCATAGCATTACTCCTCCAGCCTTAAAGATTAATTGCTTGGCTGGTGGTACAGGGAAGGGAGGAGGTCACCCAGAGGGCAAGAATTACAGTTACAAAACACCAGACACCTTATCTCCAACACAATTAAGCAAGTCATGTTTCAAGACAATACATGTCAGGATAAGTCCATTTCTTGATACAGTGGTATGTAGAAGCTCCTTACTGCAGCTATATCTGTACTTGGGATTCTTCAAATGCCACGGCCATTTGAGAAGCTTTAGGGGCAATGTATTTGTTGCACAGATACCGAAGGTCCTGACCACTAAGGAGGCTTGAGGCAACGAAGAGGTTCCCACTGATGTTCCTTTTAAACATTTCCCCTTTCACTCTCAACCCATGTCCTCGCGTTCTTGTCTCACCCAACCTCAGCGGATAAAGCCAACTTGCATTTACTCTGTTCATACCCATCATAAGTTTGTATTCATGTATCCAATCTCCCCTCATTTTCCTGCACTCCAGGGAATAAAGACCACACCTGTTTAACCTTTCCCTCACACCTTGAGGAAGGGCCCAGGCCCGAAATGTCGGTTCTATATCTTTACCTCCTATGGACACTGCAGGACCGGCTGAGTTCCTCCAGCGGCCCTGTAACTCAGTCCCCAAGTCCCACCAACGACCCTGTAAATCACCTCTGTACTCTTTCGATCTTATTGACACCTCTGCTACATTGGCAAGGCCATCCCAAGGGTCAACTTGATTTGGTGGACGTTGTGGCATAATTGTTCAATTTGATTGGTTGAGATTCCCTTCACTCAGAAGGCACCAGTGAACCAGATAGGCTGTTGCATCAAACTGGTTGTTGGGAAGATTTGATAGAGGTATAAAAAATTATCCGGGGATTTCGATAAAGTAATTGTAGGTCGGCTTTTTCCACTGAGGGTCAGTGAGATACAAACCAGAGGACATGGGTTAAGGGTGAAAGGGGAAAATTTTAGGGGAATCATTTGGAGGAATTACTTCACACAGAGACTGGTTGGGGGTGTGGAACCAGCTGCCAGCTGAAGTGCAGGCTCGATTTTAACATTGAAGAGGAATTTGGACAGGTCTATGGATGGGAGAGGTATGAAAGTGCTATGGACTGGGTGCAGGTCAGTGGGAATGGGCAAGATGATAGTAGCTCAGCACAGACTAGAAGGGCTGAAGGGTCTGATTTCCATGCTGTTACATTCTCTGTTCTATGAAACCTGGGTATGCATCCTACAGCTGCTGTGGAGAGATAGGATTTAAACTGGAGTCGCTGGATTGTTAGTCAGGCGCTTGAAGCTGTTCATTCTCTGAACATCTCTGCCATATTTGCAACAAGCACTCCACAGTCATGGGCATGGATAAGGTAGAGAGTCATCACCTTTATCACAGGGCAGAGGAGTCCAAAGTGAGAGGGGAAAGATTTAACAGGAACCTGAGGGGTACCTACAACACACAGGGAGTGGTGAGTGTGTGGAACGATCTGCCAGAACAAATGGTAGAGGCAGGGACAATTATGACATTTGAAAGACACTGAGACAGCTTTCACAGAACATAGAACATTACAGTACCGTACAGGCCCTTCGGCCCACTATGTTGTTCTGACCCACATTCACCTACCAAATAAAAACCCTCCCTACTTCATAACCTTCTATTTTACTTCCATCCATGTGTCTAAGAGTCTCTTAAATGCCCCTAGTGTTTCAGCCTCCACCACCACCCCTGGCAAGGCATTCCAGGCATCCACTACTCTCTGTGTAAAAATAGTTATATAACCATATAACAATTACAGTACGGAAACAGGCCATCTCGGCCCCTCTAGTCTGTACAAATCTAAGTGATCTCCTCTAGACCCACTTACCTGCTCCCTGCCCATAACCCTCCAATCCTCTCACCTCCATGCACCTATACAACTTTTTGAAAAATGACAAAATTGACCCTGCCGCAACCACCTCTTCCGGAAGCTCATTCCACTCAGCCACCACTCTCTGAGTGAAGAAGCTCCCTCTCATGTTACTTCTAAACTTTTGCCCCCCAACCCTTAACTCATGACCCCTTGTTCCAATCTCACCTACCCTCAAGGGGAAGAGCCGATTCACTTCTACTCTATCTATCCCCCTCATAATTTTAAATACCTCCATCAAATCCCCTCTCAACCTTCTACGCTCCAATGAATAAAGACCCAGTCTACTCACTCTTTCTTTGTATTCTAGATACTGCCATCCAGGCAACATCTTAGTAAATCTTCTCTGCACCCTCTCTACCTTATTGATATCCTTCCTATAATTTGGGGACTAGAACTGCACACAATATTCCAAATTTGGCCTCACCAATGCCTTGAATAGTCTCAACATCACCTCCCAGCTCCTATATTCCATGATTTGATTTATAAAGGCCAGCACACCAAAAGCCTTCTTCACCACCCTATCCACATGAGATTCCACTTTCAAAGAACGATGAACCGTTACTCCAAGATCCCTCTGTTCCTCTGCATTCCTCAATCCCCTCCCCTTCACTGCATACGTCCTGTTTTGATTATTCTTCCCAAAATGAAGCACCTCGCACTTATTGGTATTAAACTCCATCTGCCACCTTTCAGCCCACTCTTCTATACAGTCCAAATCCTTCTGCAGTCCCTGAAAACCATCCTCACTATCTACAACTCCCCCTATTTTGGTATCCTCCGCCTATTTACTCACCCAATTTACCACTCCATCATCCAAATCATTAATGTAAATGGAAAAACAACAAGAGACCCAACACCGATCCCTGAGACGCACCACTCATTACCGACCTCCATCCTGACAGATAGTTATCCACCATGACTCTATGGCATCTACCCTCTAGCCATTGTTGAAACCATCTGACTATACCTAGCGCCTGAACCTTCTTTACCAACTTCCCATGTGGAAACTTATCAAAGGCCTTACTGAAATCCATATAGACTACATCTACTGCTCTACCCTCATCAACCTTCCTAGTCACCTCCTCAAAAAATTTTTCAAACATGACCTTACCCACATAAACCCTGATCAGTCCCTGACTCTCTAGATACTTATATATATTATCTCTAAGAATACTTTCCATTAGTTTACCGACCACTGACATCAAACATACTGGCCTATAATTGCTGAGCCTACACCGGGAGCCGTTTTTAAACAGAGCGCTCCCCTAAACTTCCCTCCCTTCACTTTGTACACATGTCCTCTGATGTTTGCTGATCCTGCCCTGGGAAACAGTTGCTGGGCATCCACTGTATCTATGCCTCTCATAATCTTGTAGACCTCTATCAAGTCTCCTCTCATCTTTCTACGCCTCAGAGTGAAAAGTCCCAGCTCTGCTCACCTTGTCTCTTAAGGCTTGTTTCCCAATACAGGTAGCATCCTGGTAAATCTCCTCTGCACCCTCTTTACTGTAATGAGGTGACTGGAACTGAACTGAACACAATATTGCAAGAGTGGTCTCACCAGAGATTGATAGAGCTGCAACATTACTTCCTGGTTCTTGAACTCATTCATCTGACTAATGAAGCCCAGCATCCAATAGGCCTTCTTAACTGGTCCTATCAACTTGTACAACAATCTTAAGAGATCTATGGTCCCTCTGTTCCTTCAGAGGAAAAGAAATATTTAGAATAATATGGGCCCAAAGAAGGCAACTGGGATCAGCTAAAGAAGACAATGTGGTCAGTATGGACGAGTTAGGCCAAAGGACCTGGATCCGTGTCACATAAGTGTATTCACTGTGCTCTGAAGATGGGTGCATTAATTAAAGGACTTCCCATAAGCAGTATTGCTGAGTGGGTTTCAAAAGTGTTAATGAGTGAGATAGATCAGCTGACTGAGAGGTGTCACACAATAACAACCCTGCATTCAACATCATCAAAATTGAGGAACTGATGGTGGGCTTCAGGAAGGAGAAACTAGGGGAACACAAACCAGTCCTCATCGAGGGGTCAGCAGAGGAGAGGGTAAAGCAAATTCCTGGGTGTCAACATCTTGGCTGCACGGCTGGTGTAGAGGTTAGCACAACACCTTTACAGCGCCACCGATCAGGACCGGGGTTCGAATCCAGCGCCGTCTGTAAGGAGTTTGTACGTTCTCCCCATGTCTGCGTGGGTTTTCCCCTGGGGGCTCTGGTTTCTTCCTATCGTTTAAAAATGTACCAGGGGTGTAGGTCAGTCAGGTATAATTGTGCGGTACGGGCTCGTGGACCAAAATGGCCTGTTACTGTGCTGTGTGTCTGTAGGTATGTATCTTTGAAGACCTATCCTAGGGCCTTCATGTCAGTACAATCATGAGTTAGGCTTGCAAGTGGCTATACTTCATTAGGTGTTTGATGAGTTTTGGTACATCACCAAAGACTCTTGCAAATTTCTACAGGTGTACCGTGGAGAGCATTCTGTCTGGTTTCATCACTCTCTGGTATGGAGGTGCCAATGCACAGAATACGAAAAGGATACAGAGAGTTGTGAACTTGGACGGCGCTATCTCGGGCTTCACTCCATCGAGGGCATCTACAAGAGACAGTGTCTTAAGAAAGTAGCCTCTATCTTCAAAGACCCTCCCCACCCAGGCCACTGCTACTGCTACTATCAGGAAGGAGATACAAAAGCCTGAAGACGAATGGTTCAGAACCAGCTTTGTCTCCTCTGCCATCAGATTTCTGGATGGACAATGAACCACAGACACGATCACACTTTTTCTCTTCTTTTACTCTAATTTATATATTTTTAAAATGTGATTTACAGCAATTTTTGCACCTGTCACATTGCTGCAAAACAACAAATTCCATGACACACCATCATGGCAATAAATTCTGAATTTCTTATCCCTGAGATGAGAAAAGCTCTTCCTGACAACCATTTGTTTGAGGCAGAGGTTGGGTCAGGGCGGGAGGAAGGGAGGATGGGGAGATGGAAAGAGAGACATACTCTAAATTCCCCCGCGATTCCTTTTCTTTTCTCTCCTTTCTTCCTCCTGCTGTTGTTTTCAGTCAAATGTCCGCCCCGGTCTGACTTCTCTGCATTCCAGCCTCACAAATGTACTTACTCGTAGGCTTTTCAGCTCGACAGGCAGGCAGCTGTGACGTCAGGAGGGCAGGATCCCTCTATCAATCCTGCTTCAGTCGGCAGGTTAAAGGTGAGCGTGAGCTCCATTGTGTGACTGGTACACTGCTGTCTCTTGGGTGATTGACACTGGATGGCAAGTCTGACAATTGCAGGGCGGCTGCAGTCACAGGGGGTCAGGGTTGCTGCCGGCCCTCCGACCACAAGCTCGGTGTCTCCTTACACTGGAATGCAGAAATCTTGCTTCACGACTCACTCCTTTCAAGGGAGCTCTTACCCACTGTATGCATGCATTGTGTGTGTGTGTGTGTGTGTGTGTGTGTGTGTGTGTGTGTGTGTGTGTGTGTGTGTGTGTGTAGTGAGTGTGTATTTGCATACAGTTTGGGTGCATTTGGGAAGTTTGTAATGTGTGAGGTATGTGTAATATATCCATACATAAGGTGCATGTGTGTATGAACATGTACGGTATGGTGGTGTGGTCTGTGTGCAGGGTATGTGTGAGTATGCGCAGTATGTGTACCTGCATCTGCACACATGCATCTATGTCTACCACTCCTATCAAAGTCATTAAGAAATCTTACTACGAAATACCTGAGAAAAGAGTTTCAGACTGAAAGTTTCTGCAATAACACTGGACGACAAAGATTTTGCTTCCTGAACACTTTTGGATGTATTTTATGGATTTTGGGCTGCTGGTCATGAAAATCACCTTAAAATTCAATGCTAGGTGACTATTGTTGGACATTGACATGAAAGGCATCAGATGCTGAGTACAAACGAAAATTGGCAGCAAAACATTTTTAGGTCAGTTCAATTATCGCAATGTGTCAGCGTCATTATGTTATTAAACAAGCTAAATTCAATTAAAGTTCATTTAATGTTACGCTAACTCCCTACATGATACAGCAAATCTGAATCTCAGTAACAATAAACTCATTGGAGAGGGTTAAGAGAAGATTCACAAGATCGATTCCTGCAATGAAAGGAGTTAGAATGTGAGGAATGTTCAACAGCTCTTGGACTGCACTCCCTGGAGTTTGGAAGAATGAGGGGGGAATCTCATAGAAGCATTTTGAATGTTGAAAGGTCTGGATGGAGTGGATGTGGCAAAGTTGTTTCCCATGGTAGGGAAGTCAAAGACGAGAGGGCACAACTTCAGGATTGAAGGGTATCCATTTTAAACAGAGATGCGGAGGAATTTCTTTAGCCAGAGTGATAAACTTGGAATTTTCTGTCATGGCGGCTCTGGAGGCCAGGGCGCTGGGTGTATATAAGGCCGAGATTGATAGGTATCTGAATAATCAAGTTATCAAAGGTTATGGGAAAAAGGCAGGGGGTGGGGCTGAGTGGGAGAATGGATCAGTTCATGATGGCGTGGTGGAGCAGACTCGATGGACAGAATGGCCTATTTCTGCTCCTATATCTTCTGCTCTTATGGTCCCAGCAACTTATTTCAATGCCAGTGGCTTGTGATAAAGACTGAGTCAGTTTAATGCCTTCCGTTTCACAACAGGAAGATAATTTCACTTGCCTTGCAATCTTTCTTCATAATGTAAAGCGCAGTTCTGTCCAAAATATCCGAATGCTCTGCCTTGTTGCTTCTTCCCTTGCTCCATGGAGCCACCCTGGGAGAGCTGGATGTGTGGGAAACGTTGGTCACACTTCACTTCCTGTGGAAGCTGTGTGGCCTGCTGTGTTTCTCCAGCACGTTTGTGTGTGACATTCGTCCCCAGCGTCTGCAGACTTGCTTGTTGAGCTCCTGCCGCTGTTTAGGACCTTATCGATAACGTCTGCCATTAATTTGCTGATAATCGACAGAAGACTGATGGGGAAGTAAATAGCTGCTTTTTTTGAGGATGGAAATAGAGTAAAAGAAAACCTGGTATCCGGAATTCAAGCAACCAGCAATAAAAAAAATCATGGATAATAAACATGATAAAATATGGAAGTTAAAAAGTGGTGCGTCTCACTGTTAATTCACCAATCACACAACACACAATCGCAAGGAGCCGGAAAATACACTTATCCGGGATCTACCATTCCCCATTTGCACCGAGATAGTTTTAACGATGTGGTTTAAGCACGGAGGTGGCCATGTGTTTGAGTAAACCTGGAAACGTTTTCCTTTTGGAAACATAATCAGAATCAGGATTTATTGTCTTGAACAAGTCATGAAATTTGGTGTTTTGCGGCAGCTTCACAGGGGCAAACATTCATATTATAACCATCTCACAACATCACTATAAAGAATAACAATATTAGTGGACGAAAAGTCAGGCCGTGTCTTTGGCTCACAGATATGCAGTTCCTCCTGTCAAACAGTATAATTGAATCGCCCAGACAAAGGGCGTCCAACCTTTTCATTTCTAATTTTGACATACAGCACGGTAACAGGCCATTTGGGCCCACGAGTCCATGCCACCCAATTAACCTACATCCCCGGCACGGACTCGTGGGCCCAAATGGCCTGTTACCGTGCTGCATCTCGAAATTAGAAATGAAAAGGTTGGCCACCCCTGCCCTAGAAGAACATTCCAGCTCCATGGATACCACTGAAGGGGCTGGGTTAAAAATGGTTTGCTATTGGTGCTGCAACGCATGCTTTCGTCAAAGGACACAAATGTTGTTCAGTCTCTAGCCTTTTGTTGAATATTGTGGCACTCAGTCATTCCTTGATATAATGTGGTGTGGATCAAATTGGCCGTGGGTTGGGTGAGTGAGGGTGGGCTGAGGTGAATCTGTTGATGGTGGGGTATCATCCAGCTCTCTGTATTATGTAATGCTTCTGCAGTTCACCATGCAGATGGTGTGGCTTCACGTTTTTATAGTTAAACCTGGTGTTGCTCATCTTTCCTTTCCTCTTGGTCTCCTGGTCCAGTTAGAGTGGAGAGGGTAAGTAACTTTAAATTCCTGGGATTCACTATCCCAGAGGTCCTTTCCTGGACTGAACACACTAATGTCATTGTGAAGAAAGCACATCAGCGATTCGACTCCCTCCGGAGCATGTGCAGGTTCGGTATCTCACTGGAAACCCTGGCAAACATCCAGAGATGTGAGATGGAAAGTATGCTGACCAGTTGCATCACAGCCTGGCACCTATGAATGGAAATCCCTACAAAAGATAGTGGGCACCGCCCAGAGCATCAGAGGCATCAAGAAAATATGCAGGGGATGCTGCCATCAGAGGGCAGCAGCCATCATCAAAGACCCTCACCACCCAGCGCATGCTCTGATCTCGCTGCTGCCATCAGGAAAGAGGTGTAGATTTCAGATTTTAGATATCAGATTTATTGTCAGAGTACATCATGACATCACATACAATCCTGAGATTCCTTTCTCCTGCGAGGTCAGCAGAATTACCTCTAATTGGGAGTGCAAAAAATAAACTGTACACAGTGTAAACATGTAAACAATTAAAAGAACTGTTAACAGATAACGAATGTAAACAAACTGACTGTGCAATACAGAGAGGTGCCTCAAGACTCAGACCACCAGGTTCAGGATCAGCTGCTCCCCCTCCATCATCAAGAATAGACTCAATCAGGGACTCATTCAAGGACCCCTGCTTTGTTCATGATTTATTACAGAATATTTATACTTCTGCTTTTCCACAGTTTGTTCACAATTCTTTTCTTTGTATACATTTCTTTCTTTGAGTAGAGTTACTGGTAATTAGAAGTTTTGCCTGGCCGCAGGAAAAAAGAATCTCGGGGTTGTATGCGATGTCAAGTAGGTTTCCACTCAATAAATCTGAACTTTGAACTGATTTGATAGTAAATACAGGGAAAGGGACGTGTGGTACCACAAGGTTTACAGATTCTGCTGGAAAACCATTCCGCCGCCATCACATCACATGGACGCTCAGTTCAGAACATCATTCAATGACCCTCCCCTCCACAGACTCCATCTACTTCTCCCATTGCCCAGGAAAGGAAACCAACACACTGAAAGACACACCACTCCCCGTCGGGGAGAAGGCGCGCACTGACAGGTTTAAAGACATTTCTTCCCCACAGCCATCAGGCTCCTGAATGAACCCCACTGATTGATCTTCCTTTTTTATTGTAACCCAATGCTCTATAAATGTGCTCTTTTCATGGCTGCATGAATGTGAGAGATCACCTGTTAGTCTGCTCACAGTGAACTCTTCTCACTGTATAGGGTATCATTTGATGAATAAACTTAAAACTTTTTGCTGTCATATCTATCTCATAAGAACATAAAACAATGCTAAGAAACAGAAGAACATAAGAAATATATTCAGAAGCCTGCCATCTGGCCCGTCGAGCCTGCTCCGCCATTCAATGTGATCATGGCTGATCTGATGATGGGCTCATCTCCACCTACCTGCCTTTTCCCCATATCCCTCAATTCCTTTACTATGCAGAAATCTATCCAACCTTGTCTTAAATATATTTACTGCGGTGGCCTTCACTGCTTCAATGGGCAGTGAATTCCAGATTCACTGCCCTCTGGGGAAAGCAGTTCCTCCTCATCTCCATCCTAAACCCTGAATCTTGAGGCCTTATCCCCTAGTTCTAGAATCCCCCACTTTGGGAACAATGTACCTATCTCTATCCCACCTAGAAGATTAAACTGGTTACATCTCAACTGAATGTACACCTTGCTCTGGTTTATTGGAAAGAGAATAGAGCTGGATTTCTGAGCTGAATCCCAGTATTTTTAAACTATTTATGAAGCGGAACAGGCCATGTCGGCCTTTCGAGTCCACACCGGTTCACTAGAACAATTCCACTAGCTCAAACCTGCCGCTCACTGCCAATAACGCTCCAACCCCCTCACCTTCATGTACACATCCAACCTTCTCTTAAGTGACAGAAGCGACCCTGACGCAACTATCTCATTAGGAAGTTCATTCTATTCTTCCACCACTTGCTGAGTGAAAAAGCCACCTTTAATATTTCTCCTAAAGTATTGCCCCCTTACTCTTAACTCATGGCCTCTTGTTCCAACCTCCCCTGCCCTCAGGGGAAAGAGTGTGTTTATGTCTAGTCTATCTATTCCTTTCATAATTTTAAATACTTCCATCAAGTCCCCTCTCAGTCATCTACATTCCCATGAATAAAGTCCCAGTCTCCTTAATCCAGATGCTGTAAGCCAGGCAACATCCTTGTAAATCTTCTCTGCACCCCCTCCACCTTATCTATAATCCTTTCTATAATTTGGAGACCAGAACTGAGCACAGTACTCCAAACCTGGCCTCACCAATGCCTTAAACAGCTGCAGCATCACCTCCCAGCTCCTATATTCTAGACTATGATTTATGAAGGCCAGCATACCACATGCCTTCTTAACCACCCTGTCTTCGTGGGAATCCACCTTCAGTACCATAACCCCCCAGGTTCCTTTGCTCCTCTGCGTGCCTCAATGCCCTCCCCTTAACTGTATATGTCCCGAAATGCAACACCTCACACTTGTCTACATTGAATTCCATCTGCCATCTTTCAGCCCCTCTTCCAAACAATCCAAATTCTTCTGTAATCCAAGAAAATCTACCTCACTATCCACCACTCCTCCTATTTTTGTATCATCCGCATATTTGCTTACCCAGTTAACCACTCCGTCCTCTAAATCATTAATATAAATGATAAACAACAAGGGACCCAGCACCGATCCCTGAGGCACCCCACTTGTCACAGGCTTCCAACTTGACATACAGTTGTCCACCATGACTCTCTGCTGTCTATCTCCCAGCCACCTATTAACCCATGTCACAATCTCTCTACTAATTTCTAGTGACTGAACCTTCCTTATTAACCTTCCATGCGGAATCTTATCAAAAGCCTTAAACACCACTTGATCAGTTCACATTCTGAGCTTAGATGGATCCACAGCATACACATTAGTGGCCACAACCAATGTATGAATGAGAGAGATAACCTGTTAGTCTGCTCTCAGAAGAACCAGAGTTCTGAGGTGACAATGCATGACCAAAGCAAAACCCTCTCCTCCTCTCCTCAAACTGAAGGCCACTATTTCACATCTTATACTTGTCCACTTGCTTTCAGTGACTGAATTTTTAAATTAAATTAAATTTAGACATACATCCTTTTGGCTCACGAGCCTGTGCCACCCAATTACTCCCAATTATAGAACATTACAGCACAGAAACAGCCCTTCTTGTCTGTGACGAACCATTTGTCTGCCTAGTCCAACTGACCTGCACCCAGTGCACAGCCCTCCATACCTCTCACATCCATGTACCTGTCCAAATTCTTCTTCAATGTTAAAATTAAGCCCACATTCACCAACTGACCTGCACCCTGGCATGTTTTGAATGGTGGGAGGAAACTGGAGATCTCCTGAGCAACAACAGGCCATGAAAACAAATGCCTTTTCTTGATAATCTCAAAACTTCCTGTGTTTTGATTTTTTTTTGGTGTTTATTTTAAGATATTATTGCTGGAAGCAGTCTCGCTTTTCCTGTAGTTTGCTTGTATCAGGCTAAGAGAGGCGGCATGGTTGGCGTAGCAGTTAGTGCAACGATGTTACAGCGCCAGCAAACTGGGTTCAAATCCCACACTGTCTGCAAGGAGTTTGTACGTCCTCCCCCTGTCTGCATGGGTTTCCTCCGGGTACTCCGGCTTCCTCCCACCGTTTAAAAGGCACTGAGGATTGTAGGTGAATTGGGTGTAATTGGGCAGCATGGGGGGGGGGGGGGGGGGGTCTCGGGGATTGAAAGGGCCTGTTGTGATGTGTGTCAAAATTTTAAAAATCTAAATTAAAAACATATATAATTTAATGGTGGCAATGTGCAACTGCTTGTATTGCAAGGTATTGGAGTGCAAAATAGATGGACAAAAAGGTCTTACTGCTATTAAAACACACATTCTTACAAAGCTGCCCACGACCGTATAAGTAAAGTGCTTGGCATGCAAGTTTCTTGATGCGTGCATGTCTAAGTGTATTTGTGTGTCTATGAAATGCGTGCTTGTCTAAAAGGATTGGGGTAGCTCCTGAGGATTGCTGTGAAGGCAAGAGTGATGTGTCCATTATTTGGGATCTTGGTGTCTTGGCTACCTCTACAAGCAGTGGAATTAGAAGCTCATTAATCAGCCTGTCACTGCTGGGCGGAGGTGGAGAGCCTGATGAGCAGGCTTGTCTCTGCGTGATGTCTCGACAAGGCTTGCCGTCAACCTTAGACCCTTCACAAAGACAGCCTAGGCTCTGGGCATCAGACGTTAAAAACAAAGCGAGACCAAAAGAAATATCTTTACAGCTTTTTTTTTTGAAGGTATACATTATTCTCTTTCTCTTTCCCAGAGCTTCGTGTTAGAAGCCAAAATAAATGCTACCCCTGTCTCGGAAGGAGAATGGTGGCATCTCCCCTTCCTCGTTCAGCACGTCCGAAAACTGCTGAGCTCATTTTATTTTAAATTATTTGTTAACAGGATGGGGATGTCATGGGCAAGGCCTCCTGAAATGAGGAGCAAGTTGGGTGGGTCAGGTCAGAACAATGATGCTCATGTGAGAGAGAGCGAGAGTGGGGGGGTGGGGGGGGAGGGAGAGAGAGAGAGAGAATGAGAGAGGGAAAAAGATAGAAAAACATAAGGGAGAAAGAAAGAGGAGTGAGAGAGGGTAAGAAAGAGAAAACATGAGAGAGAGTGAAGGAAAGAGGGAGAGAGCGAGAAAAAGAGAGAGAGAGAACAGGAGTGAGGGAAAGACAGAGAGAACACGAGAGAGAGTGATAAAGAGAATGAGAGAAAGTGAGAGTGAAAGAAAGAGAGGGAGAGAAAGAGAGAAGCATACAACACAGAACAGATCCTAAGACTCACTAGTCCATGCCAACCATGTTAGCATTCTGGGCTAGTCCCATTTTCCTTTATTTGGTCCATATCCTTTGAAACTCTTGCTATCTATAGATATGTCTGAGTGCCTTTTGAACAATGAATGTCAAACCTCTGGTTCTGTCCGTGTGGAACTTGTTAGTTCTCGCTGTGACCTCATGGATTTCATCCGTGTGCTCTTGTTTCACACCAGGTCTCAAAGAGTACTAATTGAATTGGCCACTGTACCTTTCCACCAGTGCATCAGTGAGTGGTGGAATCTGGGATGGATGGAATTGTTGGGAGAATAGTTTGCGAGGAAGACAAGCAGGAAATAGAATTGCCGTTAGCCAGCATGGATTTGAGGTGTCAAAATGGACTCCTTCTATGTTTTAGGAAAGAAGCCATTTACAGTTCTGACTGTGTAAAGAGGGCAAATCATCTCTGAATAACATCAGTGAATTAGAAGGTTTTACAACCATCTGATCTTTTGATCAATGTGCCCTTTAATTCCACATTCAGAAAGTTCACTGATTAAATTTCCCAGTTGCCAAAACAAGATTTTTGGCAGCAGTTCTATGCCCTCTTCCCTCTGCTACCACCGGGAAGGAGGTACAGGAGCTTGAAGGCGAACACCCTGCAGCACAAAAACAGCTCCTTCCCCTCCGCTGTCAGATTTCTGAATGGAAAATGAACCGCAGACACGGCCTCAACTTCCCCTATTTTCTTACACTATTTATTTATTTTTGAAATGTAATTTATAGCACCGTGGCGCTGCCACAATACAACAAATTTTGTGACATGTTCATGACAATAAATTCTGGATTCTGATTCAGTGTCCTCTGCATCAAAAGTTCCAACAGAACCTGCATCAGCTGAGGCTTCTTTCCAGATCACAGCTCTACCCACGGGGTTGAAGATAATAAAACCATCTTCACTTCCCCTCTCAGATACAAATGCACGGGGTTGGGATCTTGTTGAGAGGTTCAACTCTTGCTTCTCTTTCTCACATTTCTCTAAATAATTTTAATTTAGACATACAGCACGGTAACGGGCCATTTCGTCCCATGAGTCCGTGCCGCCCAATGTACACCCCATTAACCTGCACCCCCGGTACATTTCAAACAGTGGGAGGAAACCAGAGCCTCCGGATGAAACCCACGCAGACACGGGGAGAATGTACAAACTCCTTACAGCCAGCACGGAATCCGAACCCTGGTCTGGTCCTGATCGCTGGCGCTGTAAAGATGTCGTGCTAACCGCTACACCAATCGTGCCGCCCTAAAGGTCCATAAGATTATGAGAGGCAGAGAAGCACAGAACATTACAGCAGCGATACAGACCCTTCAGTCTTTCAAACCATTATTCTGCTTTGTCCCAATGAGTGGGTGGACAGCCATCTCTTTTTTTCCACAGGGCAGCAATGGGCACCTGTTTAAGGTGAGTGAAAGAAAGTTTAAGGGAGATGACAAGGGGCATGTTCTTTACATAGAGAGTGGCAGGTGCCTGGAATGCATTGCCAGGGGTGGTGGTGGAAGCTGGTACAATAGGGACATTTAAAAGACTCTTAGATAGGCACATGGATGGGGTGGCATTGATCGTGTAGCAATAGGGACCGGGGTACGAATCCGGCGCCGTCTGTAAGGAGTTTGTTTGTTCTCCGTGTCTGCGTGGGTTTCCTCCCACAGTTCAAAAAACATACAGGAGTGTGGGTTAATTGGGTGTAAATTGGGCAGCATGGACTGAAATGGCCTGTTACCGTGCTCTATGTATGTGCATGAATGAAAAAATAATGGAGGGTTATGAACTATAGGAGGGAAGGTTAGACTGATGGTGGAGTAGATATTTATAGGGCAGCACATTTTGGGCCAACAGGTCCATACTATGCTGTGTGTTCTATGTTCGATCCTGAAGCAGCATTTTTTCCCATCCACACTACCCTCCCACTTGATCATCTCCAGTCTGTCTTCAACCTCCTGTGTAGAAAGGAGCTTGGTTGAGAAGGGTGGGGTTTCCACTGTGGCATTCCCGCTCCATTCAATGTTGAGCTCCCTGAATGAAGGGTGAGGAGCCCAGGGATAGTGATGTCTTCACTCATCACTGCTCAGTGGGGGAAAAGGGAGAGAGGGCTGCATCGTGAGATTTACGAAGATGTTGCCAGGACTCTGGAAGACCATCAACTCGGTGAAAGGCACACTTCGGTCTCCCCAAAAACTGTTGGTCTTTCAACACTCGGAGATGTCAGTGAGGGAATGCCACCGATTGGCAAATTCCAGGCTGCAGAGGAGTAAGCGCTGAGGGATGCACTGAGGCTTGGCGCAGCCGACACGAGGGGGCAGTGGGGAAAGATCACAGTCTAGAGTGCTCCCATTACCAGGAGGGGCTGAGAACAAGGGGAAATCCCTCAACCAACAGAGGGGGAGAAGTGACAAGGTGCCACAGTGACGGCAATGATGTAAATAGAAGTGAAGGTAACAGAGTACAGAGATGGAAATGTATGGATACGAAACTACGGGTGGGAAAAGACTTAGAACAGATTTCCTCTTTGTAAATAATTCATTGTGAATAAAGTCTATTTTTGGTTTAAAAAAAAAGGATGCTGCCAGGATTTGAAAGAACTGAGTTACAGGGATCAAGCACAAAACATTGGTTCAGTATCTTTAACTTTGCTGTATAAAGGTCCTCTACCGGCATCACCTACGGCTCCTAGAACGCTTCCACCAGCGTTGTCTCCGCTCCATCCTCAACATCCATTGGAGCGCTTACACCCCTAACGTCGAAGTACTCGAGATGGCAGAGGTCGACAGCATCGAGTCCACGCTGCTGAAGATCCAGCTGCGCTGGATGGGTCACGTCTCCAGAATGGAGGACCATCGCCTTCCCAAGATCGTGTTATATGGCGAGCTCTCCACTGGCCACCGTGACAGAGGTGCACCAAAGAAAAGGTACAAGGACTGCCTAAAGAAATCTCTTGGTGCCTGCCACATTGACCACCGCCAGTGGGCTGATAACGCCTCAAACCGTGCATCTTGGCGCCTCACAGTTTGGCGGGCAGCAACCTCCTTTGAAGAAGACCGCAGAGCCCACCTCACTGACAAAAGGCAAAGGAGGAAAAACTCAACACCCAACCCCAACCAACCAATTTTCCCTTGCAACCACTGCAATCGTGTCTGCCTGTCCCGCATCGGACTTGTCAGCCACAAACGAGCCTGCAGCTGACGTGGACTTTTTACCCCCTCCATAAATCTTCGTCCGCGAAGCCAAGCCAAAGAAAGATAAAGGACACTGTTTGACCTGCTGAGTTTCTCCAGCGTTGGGTCTTCACTTCAATCACAGTGTCTGCAGACTTTCGTGTTTTACTAGAGATCAAGGTGAAATAAGTAAGGACTTTATTCCCTGGAGCGTAGGAAAATGAAGGGATAAATCTAAATTACATAAGTTTGATAGAGGTACACCAAATTATGATGGACTCAGATCGAGTAAATGCACAAGAAGGTTTTTTTTCCACTGAGGGTAGGTGAGGACATGGGCTAAGAGCGAACAGGGAAAAGTTTAAAAGGAACATTCAGGGGAACGTCTTCACTCAGAGAGCGGTGGGAGTGTGGAACGAGCTGCCAACTGAAGTGGAGAATGCAGGCTTAATTTTAACAGTTAAGAAGAATTTGTACAGCCATATAGACGGGAGAGTTTATGGAGCAATACATTCCAGGGGAAGATCAGTGAGATGCGGCCGAAAAATATTCTGGTATAGACTAAAAAGGCTGAATGGCCTGTTTCTAGGCTGTAGTGTTCTGTGGTTCCGTGAGGACTTCTTATTTCTGTGTGGATTGACTGGAGAGCAGCTTTTGCAGTTTAGAGATGTCACCTACCCAGACACTGATCTGTTACAACAGCTACAAGAGGCTGCCAGTCTAAATCTCCTTAAGCGCCCCCGAACTGTTCTCTTATTGTAAATATAATCCTCCATTTTTCAAAAGCAAGTCTCTGGGCTTAGAGTAAAGTAACACTTGTTCAGCTTTCTCGCTGACAAGCTATCAGTGTCCCACCTCGCACTGCCACTCTCCGCTCCGAAGCATTTGCCCAATGAGCTGAGGACATTCTAAATGTAGAACCCTGAAAGCAGGAAGAAAGAATTTGCATTTCTATGGCGCCTTTCACAGTCTGGGACATCCCTGAGTGCTTCACAGCCAGTGAAGCATCTTTTGAAACGCAGTCAATGTTGTGAAGTACGACATTAGCTCAGTACACCAAGATCCCAGAGAACAGCGGTAAGGAAATATTTAGTTAATTTTACATTGAGATTTAGACATATAGCACAGTGACAGGCCATTTCGGCCCATGAGTCCGTGCCGCCCAATTTACACCCAATTAATCTCAACCCCCGGTACGTTTTGAACGGTGAGAGGAAACCGAAGCCCCCAGGGAAACCCACGCAGACACGGGGAGAACATACAAACTCCATTCAGAGAGTGCGGGACTCAAATCCTGGTCCCGATCGCTGACGATGTAACAGCGTTGTGCTAACCGTGCTGCCCCAACCGTGCTTTTTTTCACTGATGTTCATGGAACGATAGGTGCAGGAGAAGGCCGTACATCCCTTCAAGCCGGCACCACCATTCAAGCTGATCATGTGACCTCAGTACCCCATTCCTGCTGACGCCTTTAGCCATAAGAGCCACATCCAACTCCCTTTTGAATATATCTAATGACAACTTTCTGTGGAAGGGAGCTCCACAAGTTCACAACTTCCTGAGTGAAGAAATTTCTCCTCATCTCAGTTCTAAATGTCTTCCCGCCCTTCTCCATAGACTGGGACCCCTTCACCTGGAATCTCCCAACAACAGGAGTTTTCGACTCCATCCAACTCACATCATCCTGTTCGATCTCAATGAGATCCCCTTTCATTCTTCAGATTCTGATGAGTGTAATCCAGTGTTTCTTTATACATTAGTCTGGTGAACCTTCACTGCACACCCTCAATGGCCAGAATGCCCTTCGTCAGGTGAGGGGACTAAACTTGTACACAATTATCTCCGGTTTAACATGCCATTTGAAAGACAATATACGATTTCCACATCCGCCTTATCTGTCTCAGTTATTAGCCTGAGAAGATTTGGATCTGCTACCTTTCACCCTGATGTGAGATGACACCGTTGAACCTTGGTTGATAAAAGGAAACACTGTCGTTGTGTTAGTGCAGGGCCAGCTGGAGCCCCATCAGTGGACAGATGTAAACAGAAATGATGGAAATGTATGGATACGAAATTAAAGGCCAAGATTCAATTTGTTGTCCTGTAATAAAGGCATGCAATATAGCACAAAAATTGTTTTCATCTGCTGTAAGGCAGATTCGCCATTGGCAGAAATTGCCTGAAGCACTTCTCTTACAGTCAGAGAAAGAGAAGCAAAAGAGATCCTTGACGATTGCAGCTGCTCTCCGACGGCAGCGCTCCCCGTAGATGTTCTCGATGGTGGGCTGGGTTTTGCCTGTGATGTCCTGGGCTGTGTCCGCTACCTTTCGGAGGGCTTCACACTCAGAGATATTGGTGTCCCCAGACCAGACTATGATGCAACCGGTCAGCGCACTTTCCACCACACACCTGTAGAAATTTGCCAGGGTTTCCATTGTCATACCAAACCTCCGCCAAAAAAAATGAGGATGTGGAGGCGCTGAGGTGCTTTCTTCACGATGCCATTAGTGTGTTGGGTTCACAATTGCTGTTCTCATGCAGATGTCCAGAAAGGAAGGACCTGCACACTGCTGCTTACAGCATGGACCCTGAGTTCACAAGGCCACAGACTTCCACTGAGAAAGGAATGAAAGCAAAAGGGACCGAATCTGCAATGGGTGCAGGAAAACATGGGCTACTAGAGGACTGAGATGAAGAGAAACTTCTTTACTCCCCCCACCTCCATCCTCCACTATTTTGTTCGGGCACCTGTCCACATCTTGTTCATACCTTGGTGAAGGGCTCAAGCCTGAAACGTTGGTTAAGTACCTTCTGATGGCAGATGAAAAGGGAACTTTTAATTGGGATATGAAGGGATGTGGAGGAAAAGCATAAAAGCAAAATGTCTGAGGTTTAATGGCCTACAGCCCAAAGTCAAATAGCTTACTGATTCTTTCTCCGCCGGATGAAAGCCCCCAATGCCAAGGAGCCTCCAGAATGGCTGCTTGTCCCTCGCCGCTTGTGCAGTTCTTGGGGAGATCTCACAATCCCCCAGCACTGGAACTTAAAGAACCGTGTGAGGGGACCACTGATAACACTGGATAACGAAGAGTTTACTTCCTGAACATTTTTAGGTGTATCTTATGGATTTTGATCACGAAACTCACCTTTAAAATTTCCAATGATGTATATTTTTTTAGATATAACCTATTTTTGTGATTTTATGTTATATTTTACATCTACTTCGTGCATATAAAACTATGAAGTGCAACATGTCATTGAAAATTAATTTTCTGCATTCACGCTTGGACTTCAACCCTGCTGATCCTGGCGCAGTCGGCGATGAACAGGGTGAAAGTTTCAGCTGGACATTACGACCATGAAAAGCGGAATCAGGGCAACTGGAATCCATCAACGCTGCCCCACTATTGTTGGACACTGACACGAGAGGCATCAGATGCTGAGCACAAATGAAAATCAGCGGCAAAATATTTGTTAATCAGTTGAACGTGTGCAATGTGTCAGCATCAATATGTGATAAAACCTGCTAAATTTAACGTTTCTCCAACTTCCTACGTGATACAGCAAATCTGAAATGGTCTTTGAGTTCAGCTTGAAGTTGTCTATCACAATCCCCCAATGTTTTTTTCAGGAACCAAACCTTTTGAAAAATAAATATTGTCCAGCGTACCGAAGAAGGCAAACAGACTGAAGGACTGAAACCTTGAGATAGATTACATTGACCATTACAGGACAGTACAGGCCCTTCAGCCATGAAGCTGTGTTGACCTATGTAAATCTACTCCACAACCATCTAACCTTTCCTGATCTCATACCCATAATCCTCTATTTTTCTTATATCCATGAGCCTGTCTCAGAGTCTTTTAAATGTCCCTTTTGTACCAATCTCCACCACCAGCAATACATTCCAGGCACGCACCTCTCTCTGCAAAAAACTTAGTCCTGACATTTCCTCTAAACTTTCCTCCACTCACCTTAAACACACGCCCTTTGGTTTTTGCTACTCTTGCCACAGGATAAAAGGTGTCCACCCTATCTGGGCACCCCATAATCTTATAAGTGTCACATACAATAATGTCTGTAAATATAAAGCAGGAGTTAAGCCCGAGAAGAAGGTCCAGACACAGAGAATAATGTTAATGAAGTGAGTGAGAGACCCTCCCACCATCACCTCCTGTGAAGTAAAACAGAGGAGTAAATGGGTTTTCAACATAAGTCAGTGGCAGCTGAGAAATTCGCAGTTCCTGACAAACTCTCATCTATCTTCGAGCTGAAAAGATGACAGGACAAGAGACCCCTTTCTCTGCTCGTGGCACGCCCACGCCTGCCCCAGGACGCTGCTGATTGAGCAGCTCCCCACACCCGCAAGCGCGAGAGGTTGTAACAGAGACCAAGCCGGTACCTGCCATTGCAACGGTAACAGCAGAAAGAGGTGGGGCAGGGTCATCTTTGTAACACAGTGCTTGATCAGCAAGCATGAGGAAGGGTGGTTAGCAGAATGCACATTCTCCTCCCTCCTTCTGCCTCCATCTCTGGATATTATCTCTCCAAACAAAGAGTCTAACAAGCAGGTGATGCCTGCATCATTTATCACTGTATGCCAAACACCTGCTTAGCCTCGATACTCTCGACGGTTCTCTGGTGCCTCACTGACAGACCCATGGTCACAGCAGGGAGGGTGGCAAGAGAGAGAGAGAGAGAGAGAGAGAGAGAGAGAGAGAGAGAGAGAGAGTAAGTGAGAGGGGGGAGAGTAATGTAGAAAGAGAGAGTATGAGGGATATATATATATAGAGAGAGACAGACAGACAGACAGACAGACAGACAGACAGAGAGAGACAGAGATAGAGAGAGAGAGAGAGAAAAGGAGCGAGGGATATAGAGAGACTGAGAGAGGGACAGAGAGATAGAGCAATCAAGAGACCAGGCTGGTCATGCCTCTACATGAAGGCCTGAATGCCAACAAAAATGTTTGAAAGATGATGGGCATGGCCCCGGCGAGGAGTCGGTGGGGGGGGGGGATGGACGAGCGTCAATCGCATCCTGCAGGCACTGCGGTCTTCAGTCACACATTTAAAACAAAGGCTTACTTGTCTCAAGTCGATGAAGGCCAACTGCAGTGTGTCCCCTTGGAACCCAGGCACTGGTCCGGATCTGGCAAAGTCTGTGGGAAAGAAAAGAGGATAAAAACATCTCTAAACAACCATGGACAGGGAGATTGGCAGACGGATGACAGCGCAGACAGTGAGGCCAAGCTAGAGGACTACCATTCTTCTAAGGAATCATGTCTTCCTCCCCTACACCTCTTTGTTCACCCGTCAAAAATTCTGTCATCAAACCACCATTAATTCCAAACCTTGACAGCTAGGAACTGTACTAATGGACCGAAAATTTATTCCCATGGGCTGTTTTAGCTTCATAGTTTTTCTCCTCCCTTCTTTCTCAACCGAACAAACAGCTTGCGAATGGTTTTCTGACACAATAAAATCTACAGCTGGTGAAATCCTTTCAGTTCTGTTAAACTGATGTGATTTTCTGTCCTGCATGGGCCACACTGTGGGATCTTTTCAATTACACGCCTGTCACCTGATTTTATTAATGTTAATAAGAGAACATTAAAAGTTCCAATCTTCCGTCAACCTCCCACCTCACCTCTCACTCTTCCAACTTGTTTAAAGATTAAAACCCAAACAGGAAGCAATTGATGAATATAATTACGTTATCACAAGCCCTCAGGTTGATCAGGAAATATGGCATGTCTAAGCAAAAGGAATGTCATCGGTTTTGGTGGCTGACAACAGCAAAACGTCCAATCAGAAAACCCGAAGGTGTTAACGATAAGATTGAGGGTCTGATGGACAAAAAGAGAGAAAGGGAGATGTTGGCAGAAGGAGAGGAAGAGACATTGCACAAGGCGCCTGAGGTAGCAGGCAAACAGGGGAATGAAGGTGGGCGAATGTGATCAGGAGGTGCTGGGGAGAATTTGGGAAGGGCTGGGGTGTCTGTGGTCACCTCATTAGAGGAAGGATGTGGAAGCTGTGGAGGGGGTGCAGAGAAGATTTACCAGGATGTTACCTGGATTGGGGAACAAGTCTTAAGAGGCAAGGTTAGCAGAGCTGAGACTTTTGGGGGTGTAGAAGGATCAGAGGAGACTTGATAAGAGGCCTACAAGAATATGAGAGCCATGGATAGGGTGGACAGCCAGCGCCTGTTTCCCAGAGCAGGAATAGCAAACACCGGAGGGCATCTGTACAAAGTTAAGGGAGGGAAGGTTTAAGGGAGAGATCAGGAGTAAGTTTTTTACACAAAGAGTTGTGGGTGCCTGGATTACCTTGCCGAGGTGGAGGCTGGAACATTGGGGACATTTAAAAGAGGGTTTAGTACTTTTTTTGTGGGGCTATATGGCTCGGCACAACATCGAGGTCCAAAGGGCCTGTACTGTTCAATGGCCGAAGACACGGCAGCTTTGGGGTCAAGGAGTGATCAGAAAATGGCGGAGCAGAGAGTCTAGAGGCTGAAGCAGCACTGGACACAGATACGGATGTAGACACTTTTAATGATATCTGTCGCACTCCCTGCAGTGTTGATCGCCAGAAAGACAGGTGGGTAAACAGAGAAATAGGAGCAGGAGTCGGCCATCTGGCTCGTCGAGCCTGCTCCGCCATTCAATGAGATCATGGCTGATTTGATGATCTCCACCTACCTGCCTTTTCCCCAGATCCTTTAAATCCCCTACTTTGTAAAAATCGATCCAACCTTGCCTTAAATATATTTACTGAGGTCGCCTCGACTGCTTCAATGGGCAGCGAATTCCACAGATTCACCACCCTCTGGGAAAAACCAGTTCCTCCTCATCTCTGTCCTGAATCTACTACCCTGAATCTTGAGGCTATGTCCCTAGTTCTGGTCTCCTCCACCAACGAGAACAACTTAACTATCTCAATCTTATCTATGCCTTTCATAATTTTATACGTTTCTATAAGATCCCCCCTCATTCTTCTAAATTCCAGGGAGTACAGTCCCAGATGACTCAATGTCAATAGGCCAACCCTTTTGGGCAACTTCAGCAAAAGCCAAATGCTGGAGAAACTCAACAGCTTTGGAGTCAGAGGGGATAGTCAATGTTTCAGTTGGAGACTCTGTATCAGGACTTTCCCGAAATATCGATCGTTGCTTTGCCTCCGTGGATGCCGCCTGATCTGCTGAGTTACTTCCAGGTTTGTTTTTGATGCGCCAAATTCCAGTATCTGCAGTCTCTTGTGTTGCCGTTGTTAGCTTGATCTCCGCGTTCAATTTTACCAGGGACCCTGTCATCTGCACGCTTTAACTGAACAACATAGGCAACATTTTCACATCAGTACCTTTGGAATATGCTGACTTTGGGGGGCAGGGGGGTGGGGCTGTTTAAGAGTTGTGAGGTATTGGTGAAGATGTTGAAGATATTGATGAGGCCAAATTTGGAGAATTGTGTGGAGTTTTGGTCATTGAACTACAGGAAAGATATCAATAAGGTGGAAATGGTGCACAGAAGATGTTGCCCGGACTTCAGGAACTGAGTTACAGGGTAAAGGTTTAACAGGTTAGGACCTTTTGTCCCTGGAGAGGGGAGATTTGATTGAGGTATTTAAAATGATGAGGGGGAGAGATCAGAGGAAATGTCGGTCGGCTTTTTCCACTGAGGGTGGGTGAGGTACAAACCAGAGGACATGGTGAAAAGGGAATAGTTTAGGGGAATATTCGGGGAAAGGTCTTCACACAGAGAGCAGTGGGGGTGTGGAATGAGCTGCCAGCTGAGGTGGTGAATGAGGACTCAATTTTAACATTTAAGAAGAATTTGGACAGGTGCATGGATGGGAGAGGTATGGAGGGTGAGGCACCAGATGCAGGTCAGTGGGACTTGGCAGAAAAATGGTTTGGCACAGAGGGGGCCTGTTTCTGTGCTGTAATGTTTTACGGTTCTATGGAGCTTTGAGTTTATGCCTCATCCAACCCCTTCGTACTTGCTCTGTCACCTGAAACATTGCTTGAAAAATATCCTCGCGGAAAACACTGTGGGCCTTGGAATCACTTTATTTTTGCCAAAAATAGACTTTATTCACGATAAATTATTTACAAAAGTAAAACCATTCAAGTCTCTTCCCACCCTTAGTTTTGTATCCAAGGATTTCCATCACTGTGCACTAACATTCACTTCTATCTACACCATTGCCATCACTGTGGCACCTTGTCGTCCTCCCCCTTCAGTTGTCTGAGGGGCTTCCCCTCAGTCTCAGCCCTTCAATAGCCAATAACGGAAGAACTCTAGAACAGCCGTTGTCAAAAATTTTTCAGCTGTGCGCCCCCCCCCCCCCCCCCCCTCCTCCTGAGGACCCTGTGATGAAGTTAAGTTTTGGTTTCTTCCGTACTTCTCTCCCACCAACTATATAAAAACTATTTATGTTCCGGGAGGTGAAAAGAAATAGAACTTTTACTTCAATGTGCTGGGGCTCTGCAGGAGGATCATAAGGCCCCAGTTGAGAATGTCTGGTATGGACTGTGGCCCCTCCCCACAGCACCCTTGTGTTGGCTGCGCCCCCTCAGCATGTACTCCTGCAGCCTGGAACATGCCAGTCGGCAGCATTCCCTCACCGAAACCTCCGTGTGCTGAAAGACCATCGGGTTTTAGGCAGACCAAAGTGCTGAGAATGTGTTACTTCTCCACAACGTGGCAAACACACGAGAACCAAATCCATAAAATTAGAAGCTGCAAATGAACTTCCACTTCCACATCAGGCATGGTGGATGATATAGAATTGAATTAATTTTAGACCAAGGTGGTTTAAATCCAAGCACAGCACAAAATAACTTTCTGCAAGTCACTTTATATTTGCCTGAGGATGACTGTAAATATTGATTAACAATGCAGATTACACTAAAATTGGAGGTGTTGTGGACAGAGAGGAAAGCTTTCAAAGTTTGCAGAGACCTGGGCCAGCTGGATAAATGGGCTGAAAACTGGCAGATGGAACTTAATGCAGATAAGTATGAGGTGTTGTATTTTGGAAGGAAAACAAAAGGTAGGACATACACAGGAAATGGCAGGGCACTGAGGAGTCCGGTAGAACAGAGGGCTCTGGGAATACAGATAGATAATCCCCTGAAAGTGGTGTCACATGTAGATAGGGCTGTAAAGAAAGTCACATCGGCCTTCATAAATCAAAGTATGAGTATAAAAGTTGGGATGTTATAGTGAAATTGTTTAAGACATTGGTGAGGCCAGATCTGGAGCTTTGAGTGCAACTTTGGTCACCGAACTACGTAAAGGATATCAATAAATCGAAAGAGTGGACGAGGATGTTGCACGGACTTCAGGAACTGAGTGACGGAAAGGTTAAACAGGTTTGGACTTTATTCCCTGGAGCGTCAGAGAACGAGGGGAGATTTGATAGAGGTATTCAAAATAATAGATAAAGGCAAGCAGGATTTTTCCACTGAAGTCAAGAGAGGTTGTGGTGAAAGTCTGCCAAGGTACTTGTCTCCCCTCAGGTGAGCCTTGCTGTACTAACATTGGCTCTGCATTATCTCTACTGTCAAGGACACTCCCCTTGGATATAACAGTATACGCATCTATTGTCTTTCATTATTGTACCATGAGTTCCTGCTAATAAAAACCATGATTATTGTTTGACCACATCGTCTTTGTCTACTTCATCAACTGGCACTTCAGAGGTAAAAACTAGAGGACATGGGGTTAAGAGTGAAAGGTGAAATGTTTAAAGGGAACATCAAGGGGAAGTTCTTCACACAGAGATTCGTGAGAGTGTGGGACAAGCTGCCAGCTGAAGTTGTGATTACAGGCTCATTTAAGAAAATTTTGGACAGGTACGTGCATGGGTATTGAGGTCAATGGGTCCAGGGAGAATAATAGTTCTGCACTGTCTAGAAGGGCTGAAGGGTTAGCGTCTGTTCCACTGTACTCTCTGATTCTATCTTTTATGTATTAATTTAATTCAATTTGTTTACTATTATATTATCTGACTGCTGAAGGCCAATGTGCTGAAGGCCTTTTTGACCACCCTCTCTACTGATGCCACCTTCAAGGTAGTTTGTACTCCTTGATCCCAATGCTCTACAACTCTCCACAGCTCCCTGTCATTCACTGGGTAGGTCCTATACATGTTTGATTTCCCAAACTGGAACACCTCACATCTCTCAACCATTCCTCTTCTCTTCTGCCCAACCGAATGAGGTTCTGCTCCAAATGTTGCCAACCGTCTTGACTATCTACAATATCATCCACAGGCCTGCTGATCATGTATGTTTTCAACTCTATCGTTAATGTAGCAATGGGCCCAGAACCAAATCCTGTGACACACCTCCAGTCCGAAAAACCACCGTCCACCACCACCCTCTGCTTTCTCCCATGAAGCCAACTTTCTATCCCTTCCGCTATCTCATCTTGGATCCCATTCGATCAAACTTTCTGGAGCAGTGGACCATGCGGAACTTTGTCGAATGCTAGACAATCTCCACAGTTCTGCCCTTTTTGGGTCACATTTTCAAAAACCACAGCCATACTTGTGAGACATAACCTCCAACTGACAAATGTGTTGGGGATTTCTGCCTTCCTTCCAGGTCAGTTGCACATTCGCCAATACTCTTGGCGAAAACAAATAAACCTCAAGGTTCAAGGTGAGAGGTGGTTTGAACGGAGATAGGTTTTTTAGTAGAGAATGGTTGACAGCTGGAACTAGCTAGCCAGAGGAGCTGATGGAGTCAAATAAGAATGTTTAATTTTCATTTAATTTAGGCATACAGCACAGTAACAGGCCCTTCCAGTCCACGAGCCCATGCCGCCCAATTTCACTGAATTAACCTACAACCCCCATTCGTTTTTGAAGGGTGGGAGGAACCCAGAGGAAACCCAGGCAGACCCAGGGAGATCATACAAACTCCTTACAGAGAGTGCCGAATTCGAACCCGGGTTGCTGGTGCAGTAACAGCACTGCCTAACCATGCCACCCCTAAGAAGCATGGAGACAGGCACATAAATAGGCAAAGCAGACAAGGGCAGGGCCCTAATGCAGGCAAATGTGATTGGAACAATACACAGCAGATCATGAAGCATCCATGGGAAGAGTTCAGGTCTGTAACATTGACTGCCAATAGCTTTCCATGAGCGCTGCATGATCTACTGAGCTCCACCAGCACTTTAATGGGCTGGTTAAGTTCTCTGGCACCTTGTTTCAGCACCGTATCAATGGTAACTCCTTGTTTCAACGCCATGGTAGCGTATTGAGTCAAATGGCTGTTTCTGTGCTGCATCACTCCATGGCCTCACAACAAGAGAATTCGAGAAAAGAAACAATCTCCTTGATGCCTCCAAGGAAAATGTAACATCCTCACTAACTAGTGGGAACTCAGGTCCAGGCTGCCAAAAATAGAAAGGGAGCGCCCTCTAAAGCAGCGGGACTCCCATCGATACCAGAGTGTCGAAACAAGGAGTTACCATCGAGACAGTGGTGAAACAAGGTGGTGGTGAAACCACTATTGTATATATTTGCTATATGTAAATGTCCTAACCTTTCCTGGTTGACCCTGCTCTCACTGGCCGGCTCTTGACTCCTCCCCCTTTATTCCCCATAAAGGCTGTCTTGCCACAAGCCTGCCCACAGTTCAAGTCCAGATCAGCTTGAGTGACCAACACAGGGATGTTGTCCATCTCTTGTAAATAAAAGCCTTCGGTCTTTGTGTAATTGATGGTGCATCATAGGTGCCACACACTGAAGGGCAGGTAGAATTCAGCTGGTCACGCAGCATTCATAGACAGCCTTTGTCAGTCCATGTTTCAGACCTGAGTTCTTTCTATGGATACTGCATGACTTGCTGCATTAGGGCCATGTCTTTGTCTGCCTTGCCAATATAAGTGCGTGCCTACATGCCTCTTAGGGCAGCATGGCTTGCATGGCAGTTAGCACATGGAGATGAATGGCAGAGGAGTATGATTGCCTATCACTGCTCTTCGGTTCTGAACATCTGTCTCTGGGCCATGTATCACAGTAAAAACACAGAATTGCTGGAGGAACTCAGCAGGTCTCACAGTGCCCATAGAAGGTAAAGACTGACATTTCGGGCCTGAGCCCTTGTAAGAGTAAAAAGTGGGCAGGCACCTGAATTTAAAGGCTGGGGGAAAAGGGAAGATTGGGCAGGGTGAAGAGCACAGATGAACATATCTTTGCTCCCAGGTACATAAGAACATAAGAAATAGGAGCAGGAGTTGGCCATCTGGCCCATCGAGCCTGCTCCGCCATTCAATGTGATCATGGCTGATCTGATGATAGGCTCATCTCCACCAACCTGTTTCTCCCTATATCCCTTAATGCTCTTACTATGTAAAAATCTCTCCAACCTTGTCTTACTGAGGTTGCCTCAACTGCTAGAATGGGCAGCAAATTCCACAGATTCACCACCCTCTGGGAAAAGCAGTTCCTCCTCAATTTCGTCCTAAATCTACTACCCTGAAAATTTAGGCAATGCCCCCTAGTTCTAGTCTCCCCCACCAATGGAAACAACTAACCATCCTTGTCTTATCGATGCCTTTTATATGTTTCTATAAGATCTCCTCTCATTCTTCTAAATTCCAGCGAGTACAGTCCCAGATGACTCAATTTCTCCTCATAGGCCAACCCCTTCATCCACGAAATCAACCTGGTGAACCTTCTCTGCACCACCAAAAACGAACAAATTGCTGGAGGAACTCAGTAGGGTTTGGCAGCATGCATGGAGGGAAATAGATAATTGATGGTATGGGTGATGTCTCCGTCCTTCATGTTCACCCTGGTAGACTGCAATTGTGCTGCAAGGAGGATTTGAGAGCATCAAAGAGGGCGCAGAGGAGAGTTAACAAAATATGTTGGGGCAAGGGACTGCAGGTCCTGGGATCTGCAGCATAAAAATGGGCAGCTGTAGCATCCCTGCATGTTGCCAGCATCTTTGGAGGAAAGAGAGTAGCTGACACGTTGGGTTAATGCCCTGCATCGGGACTGAGTCTGTAAGGGGGGAGATAGCTGGCTTAAAGCTATGAGAGGGAGAGGGGAGACAGGACCTGGTCTGGGTCGCTTCAGGTTGGGAGGCAGATGGAGGCAGGGAAGGTGGAGATAGCGACTGAGACTAGGAGGAGATAAGTACTGTCATATGTATAAAATAATATTTATTAACTTATTTGTACAGATAAATACTTGTCCTGAATATGTATTGTTTGTCTGTATGTGTGTCATGTCTGGTTGTATGCCTGCGTGTTTTGCACCGAGGACTGGAGAACTCTGTTTCATCAGGTTGTAGTTGTACAATCAAATGACAATAAACTTGACTTGATAACAGTAAATACACACAAAATGTTGGAGGAACTCAGATGGTCCTTTCAGCATCTGTAGGAGACAAAGATATGTTACAGGTGTTTCGGGCCTGATCCCTTCTTCAAGAAAAACTCAGAAAAGGCAGAAGCAGGAGATATTAGAAAGTCACAGAATTCAAACAATGGGGGAGGAATGCAGACCAACAAAAGGTGTGAATGATACAGGACCAGGTAGCATTTATTATATGTGCAAAAGGAGACAGGGAATGGAGAGACGACAGGGCAAGGAGGGAGTGGTTTAATGAAAACCAGAGAAGTCAAATTAATACCATCGGGTTGGAGGGGGCCCAGTCAGAAGATGAGGTGTTGTTCCTCTCTTACCGGTGGTCTCAGTCTGGCCGTGCATGAGACCGTGGACAGACAAGTCAGCAAGGGAATGGGATGGAGAATTGAAATGGGTGGTCACTGGGAGATCCACGCTATTGCGGCGGACAGTGCTCAACAAAGCAATCTCCCAGTCTGCATCCAGTCTCTCTGATGTAGAGGAGACCATAGCCGGAGCACCAGTTAACAAAAGGCTGCAGACTGAGAAATCTGATACAGAAGTAAGGTGGTGCATGGATCTAAACAACAGTGGGCAGATGGGAAGAGGATGGTGAGGGGATTGAGGACACAGTAGGTTGAGTGTAAGTGAGTGCAATGGGCAGGTTACTGGGCAGGGGATTGGAATGCCACCATTTACACATTTTAATGGTTCTACCTTTGAATTGTGGAAAGTGAGAGGACTCAAATGTTGTTCAGGATATGACCATAAAACCATAGAACGAGTTCTGCCAGGTGGCAGGGAGTGAAGGTAGAGGGGAACCTTTTGGATCAACGTTCAAAGATTGTCAGGGAGAGCAGAGTTAATAGTGGAAGTTCAAAGGTTGGATTCTTTGGAGATCAATGAGTTTTAGAATCAGGGATACAGATGATATTGCCCTTCAGGGTCGTGGGATAAGGGGACGATCTCACATGATCTCACATCCACTGTTCAGGTCGAGCAAAGCTGAACTCCTGTTCCTCTCCCTACCTCACTACATTTTTTTTTGCCATCGAGAGAGATGTTTCATGGTGTATAATGTCCAAACAGCTGTGCTCCAATTTATTCCCTCACATACTGTACTCCCAAAACAGGTAAATGTTTATTTGTCAACTAATTCAAACCCTTGGATTACCTTCAATAGCTCGACCTGCTCCAAACATCTATTTATTTTCAATTATATCTTTATGTACATGATCATGTACAGGTATGTGTAGGTGTGTGCACCAAGGTCCAGAGAAACACTGTTTTGTCGGGTTGCAGGTACACAGTTAGATGGCAATGAATTTGAACAAATGTCTCCAGTTAAGCAAATGCAAGGGAGGTTTGGACAATCTCAAATTCAAGTTCATTATCGCCTGGTTTTACACGTACAACCCGACAAAACATTTGCGGTCCTCAGTGCAAAAAAAAGGCCACACAAGTATGACACAACACACAGACATACAGACAAATGATTCACATGCAATATGTATGTACCATAAAACAATAGAACATTACAGCCCCTTTGGCCCTTCTAATCTGTGCTGAACCATTTTTTCTGCCTAGTCCCACTGACCTGCACCCACTCCATGTCCCTCCCATCCATGTGCCTGTCCAAATTCTACTCAAATGTTAAAATTGAGCCTGCATTCACCTCTTCAGCTGGCAGCTCATTCCACATTCCCAACCACTCTCTATATGAAGAAGATCCCCCTCTCATGTTCCCTCTAAATTTTTCCTCTTTCCCTCTTAACCCAAGTCCTCTGGTTTGTATCTCACCTACCCTCAGTGGAAAAAGCCTACCTATGTTTACTCTGTCTACCCCCCCCTCATCATTCCAAATACCTTTATCAAATCTCCCCCTCTTTCTTCTGCTCCAGGGCAACATCCTAGTAAATCTTCTCTGCACTCTTTCTATCTTATTGATATCTTTCCTGTAGTTCGGTGACCAAAACTACACACAATTCTCCAAATTTGGCTTTATACAACTTTACCATAACATCCAACTCCTGTACTCAATACTTTGATTTATGAAGGCCAATATGGCAAAATCTCTCTTTACAACCCTCTCCACCTGTAGCGCCTTTTCCAGGGAATTACATATATTAAATAAAATAAATATTGTAGAGTCTTGGAGCGCACGGATCAGCATTTCATTGGTTATTTAGCAGTCTCACTGCCCCGGGGTGTGGTGAAAGCTGTTTCTCATCTTACCCTCCAGCATGGTGAGAAGCTTAAGGTGTGAGAAAAGTACATGGAAATGAGAGAAATGGAGGGTTATGCAACGAGAAATTCTAGGCAGTTGTTACAATAGGTTATCAGGTTGGCACAACACTGTGGGCTGAAGGGCGTATACCGTGCTGTCGATTTCTATGTCCAAACTGTCCTTCAATCGTGCCCTTCTATTTTTCGTGCTTGTAGTTTACATTTTGTGCCCTATATTTTAACTTTAAAAAAAATTTATAGTAATGTTGTAAGATGCTTCTAATATGAATGTTTACACTGTGACGCTGCCACAAAACACTGAATTTCATGACTTGTTCATGACATTAAATCCTGATTTCGAATCCCTGGAAGAAATTCTTCCTGAGAGAAAGTCTGGCCAAGGCCATTGACAGATTGATCATTATTTCCCCCCGATGCATTCCAAGCCTCTTCAGATAACGGGCAACCCTTTCTCTGCTTTGCCTCTGTGCCCCAGCTTTGCATGACTGCGAAGTTCCATTTTGAAGGTTTATTTGAATTTAACTACCGACATTTGGGAGCTCAATGGATTGCGTCGTGTCCATTCGCTGGCCCAGCAGGAAGAGCAGGCAACTTATTGATTAATTCATCACCACCTGCCTGCACTTCTGAATCAGCACTTTTTGGGCATGACTTTAATTTTATTTAACTTTCTAAATTTAAAATTAAAATCTAGACAAACAACACAGTAACAGGCCCTTTCGGCCTACAAGCCTGTGCCCCCCAATTACACCCAACAGACCTACGTTTTAAATGGTGGTGGAGGGAGCCCCCGAGGAACACCCACGCGGACATGGGGAGAAGGTACAAACTCTTTATAGACAGTGTGGGATTTGAACCCTGGTTCCGATCGCTAGCGCTGTAACAGCACTACCCTAACTGTTACGCTAACTGTATAATATTTATTTTATATTTATCTTTTATATTTATTAACTCTTTTTTCTTTCATAGTTCATGATTTTAATTTATACTTATTGTTTCTTATAAGTTTCACCAGAAGTTGCAATAAGAAAGGATCTTGGTGCAACTTTGTATTGTACTTGTGTATATGACAATATACAGGATGGTGACCAGTGAGGGACTCAGCGGCTGAGGGACCCACACAGGCTGCGGGCTGCTGCCGACTTGCGGACGGAGGACCCTCACAGGTGTCAGAGCCGAGACCTGAGAGGGGGCAAAAGAAGGCCTCCCAATGGAGGCCTCTGGCGCTGAAGGCAGATCGTGTCAGAGGTTTGGACCTGGAACTCGGGCTGCTGACGGTTTGAACTGGAATCTGTGCAGCTGCAGAACTCCACGGACACTCGGTGACTCTGAAGAGACTCCCTTTTGCATTTTCTTTTCTTTTTAGGGGTGCAGGGCAATGCTCACAGTGATTCTCTGTTTGACCTACGGCAGACAAAAGTTGACGTATATCATGTATATTATGTTTTTATGTATTATTAATTGACAATAAAAGGAACGTAGAAAACCTTCACCGTCATTCAACCACTGGGGAGCTCACACATGGATTTAACACTGACAGCCTTGTTTCACACATTAGAAGTCACTTCTCTGATGCCACTGCCATGGAGTGAAATGCCTACAAGACAGAGCCTTAGAGATGAGACTACCTTCCTCAATGGATTTGATCTGCCCTTCACCTGTCTAGCTACTTCCATAAGGAACCAAAGAAAGGTTACCAAGAAAATGTAACATGCAGATTCAGAAACTTGCTGAAGGCCATTGGAATCTGAGTCCCATGCTTTATATTCTGATGTCCTCCATCTCTCTCCTCAGCAAATGAAGCTGAACTTTGCCCTCATTGACCAAGTCTTTGCCTAGTAGCAAGTCACACAGGAGACTGCAGATGCCGGAATCTGCTGCAGGAACTCAGGATCAGTCGGAGGGAAAGGAGGGTTGACGTGTCAGGTCAGAACCCTTTGGCAGGACTGAGGAAGATGAACGATGAGAGCTGATCTCAAATCTCTGCTGTTTTTATGAGCTTGGAGATCTCACGCCTTCCTTTCTAGTCATAGAGTCTTGTAGCACGGAAACAGGTTGACAGGCCCAGCTGTCCATGGCCATAAAACTATAAGATATAGGAGAAGAAATAGGCCATTCAGCCCATCAAGTCTGCTCTGCCATTTATTCATGAACTGATCCATTTTCCCATTCAGTCCCACTGCCCAGCCTTCTCGCCTTAATATTTGATGTCCTGGCTCATCAAGAACCTAATGGTCTCTGTCTTAAATACACCCAATGGCCCGGCCTCCACAACTGCCTGTGGTGACAAATTCCACAGATTCACCACCCTCTGGCAGAAGGAATTCCTCTGCATCTCTGTTTTAAGTGGACTCCCTTCAATACTGAAGTTGTGCCCTCTTGTCCTAGACTCTCCCACCAGGGGAAATCGACTCCATTCCTCCTGCTTTTGTTCCTTTTGCCCACGTTAGGTCTATGCCCACCCCCCACCCCATGCACTATTTTCCCTCCCATCTATGTGTTAGTTAAAGAGAGCTAATGTATCTGCCTCCAACACATTGTCTGGTAGCTCGTTCCATGTTTCCACTCTACTCTGAGTGAAGAACTATCTCCTCATCTCCCCTCTAAATTCCAACACCTCACCTTATGGTTCTGCCCTCTTGTCATAGATCCTCCAACTCAAGGAAACAGACTATCATTATTCACCTTATTTGTGGACCTCATGATTTTAGAGATCTCAGTAAGATCCCCTCTCAACCTCCTAAGCTTGAAGGATATCTGCATAGTTTATCATATCACTCACGTTAACTCCAAACATAACCTGCTGGAGGAACTCAGCAAGTCACAACAGAGAGCGTTTGGCTTCAGATTCGTGTTTTTGCAGTCTCCTGTGCATCTCACAATAACTCAACAACTTTGTAAACCTCTTTTGAGCCCTTTTCAACTTGGTACAGCCAGGCAACCTCAACTGCACACAATTTAGACATACAGCATGGTCACAGAGCCCTTGGGCCCATATGCCCATGTGGCTCAATTTCACCCGTATGTTCTGGAGTGTGGGAGAAAACCAGAACACCTGGAGGAAACCCACGCAGACATGGGGAGAACGTACAAACTCCTTCCAGAGAGTGTAGGATTCGAACCCGGGTCACTGACGTTGTAACAACGTTGGGCTGACATGCCACCCCAAATATTTCAGGTGGCTCATCAATGTCTTGTATAACTTCAACATGGAGTCCCAACACTTGTACTCAGTGTCCTGACTAATGAAGGCGAATGCCCCAAATGCTCTTTTTATCACTGTGGTGTCATTTTTAAAGAGCTATGTACCTGCCCCTTAAGGTCCCTCTGCTCCATCCCACTCTTTAGGGCAATGGTGTCAACAGGCTCAGCTCCGCCCTGCTTCAACTTCCTCAACACTTGTACATTGGCATAGTGGATAGCGCAACACCTTTATAGCGTCAACAGTCAGGATCGGGGTCTGAGCCCCACACTGCCTGTAAGGACTTTGTACATTCTCCCCATGTCTGCGTAGGTTTTCCCAGAGGGCTTCGGTTTCCTCCCACCATTCAAAACATACCAGGGGTGTAGCCTAACTGGGTGTAAATTGGGCGGCACGGACTTGTGGGTCGAAATGGCCCGTAACCGTGCTGTAGGTCTAACTTTAAATTTTAAAGGAAGTAACATCTCTGAGGTTGAATTGTATCTCTGGGTGCTCCAGTTTTCTCCTACCCTGCAAAAATTTACAGGCCTTGTCAGTAAATTGGGGTATTTGGGCAGCCCAGGCTCATGTGCTGGAAGGGCCTGTATTGGATGTCTAAGTTAAATTTTTTAAAAATTAAATATTTTTGTGGCCTATCTCAAATCCCTGCTGTTTTTATGGCCTTGGAGTTCTCACTCATCCCTTTCTTCCTTTAAACTTATGTATTTTTCATATCACTTTTTGCCTGATTCCCCTTCAATCTATTTGTCTTCCTAATCTTGAAAACCTTAACTAGGCCACTTCTAAGATTCAAGATTCAGTTCATTGTCCTGCAATAAAAACAGTGTCATATCTCACAAAATTGCTTTAGACAGATTCGCAATCGGCAGAAATTGCCTGGAGCATTTCTTAGTCAGAGAACGAGAAGCAAAAGAGAGTCGTCTCCCCCTCCCACCCCCTCCTCAGAGTCCCAGAGTGTCCGTGAATTCACCTCCAGTACTCCCGCAGCCACACAGAGTCCAGTTCAATCCATCGTCAACCCGAGCCCCAGATCCAAACCTCTGATACCATTAGGAGCCCTTCGTGTCCCAATTCCAATACGCGGTACCTCTTTAGCCAGTTTCGAGTCAGTCTCCTAAACTGATTTCCCAAAGCGCACAATTTTAACAGAGTTCTTGGACAAGAACAGAGTTCTTGCATAAGGCTTTGGTCCCTCAGACTAATTGAGTTTCTGCTTTTGTACCTTTTGCATTCTTTAATCAAAATAGCTACCTTCCTCCTTTAAAGAAACACAGGCACAGTTGTTCAATTGCTTTTCCTGTACTAATGATACTTGTTCCAGTCGCACCTCAGACAATGAAGTATTTTCATTCCATTTAAGAAGTTCGAGGGGCTTAGTGAGTCAGGCAGCATCGACAGAGGGAAAAAGGTCAGTAAATGTTTCAGTTCGGGACCCTTGAATGAGACTGGAAGTGGATTGGGGAGAAAGCAAGCAGAATGTATATTTGGGGATGGGTGGGAGACTGGTCAAAAGGTGCTCGACAAATAAAGGTGGGGCAGGTGAAGACACATATTAGGGAGAAGGCCATTGTTGGGCGTAGGAAGGGGTTGGGAAAAGTAGATTGGAAGTTGGTAAAGGGCAGATGAATTTTATAGATTTAGACCATCGACACAGTAACAAGCCCTTCCGGCCCACAAGCCCGTGCTACCCAATTACACCCAGATGACCTACAGACTCTGGAACATTTGTGAAGGGTGTAAGGAAACTGGAGTGCCAAGAGGAAACCCACATGGACACAGGGAGAATGTACAAACTCCTTACAGACGGCACCGGATTTGAACCCGTGTCGCTGGCGCTATAAAAGTGTTGCACTGACCGCTACGCTCACCATGCTGCCCCATGAACTGGAACTGGATCAAGCATGAGGTCCCCAACATTCAGATAAGATCAGATGCTATCTTTTGTCATGTTATAATTTGAGAAATGTAATATTACATGAATTTGCCTTTAGCCTGCCATAAGGCAGAAGAAGATTCTCCATTTTGCATTAGAATTGCCCTACGCCTCTTACAGTCAGAGAAAGATGTCTGTCTGCTTTTCACTCATACATTGAAGAAGGTCTCAGGGCCAAAAAAAGTCGGTCATATATCTTTACCTCCTATGGATGTTGCAAGACCAGCCGAGTTCCTCTGGGATCTCTATATTTAATAATTTTTAATGAATTTTATATATATGGACACACACACAAAACATAGAGATGTAACAACAAGAAAAATATTCCGTACAGGTACAGAATAATAACAATATATCCTAAAATAAAAATGAACATCGCAACGAATGACAGACAGACAGAATTTAATATTATATCTCTTGTTCCTGCAGAAAAAAAACCCAAAAGGAAAAAGACTGTAACTAACTAATCCTAAATCTGTAGCCCCTAAACTAAAAAGACGAAAAAACCGCTGGGACGCCTTAAGCCACCAAAAGGGTAACAGTAACGGTACGTTGGTGAATTGCCTTACATGTAAATAAGTAAGTTCAGGAGGAGATTATAAACGTTTTCGCATGTTGTATGCAAAATAGTAAAACCACTAAACATTAAACATTAAAATATTCCATAAAAGTCTTCCACATTTTATTAAACTTAACTTCAATTTTCAAAACATTACATCTAATCTTCTCGGGGTTCAAGCATGATCAGGTTTGGGTCGTCCACCGAGCATAACTGGGAGGGATCAAGTGGCTTAAGGCGTCCCAGCGGTTTTTTCATCTTTTTAGTTTAGGGGCTACAGATTTAGGATTAGTTAGTTACAGTCTTTTTCCTTTTGGGTTTTTTTTCTGCAGGAACAAGAGATATAATATTGAATTCTGTCTGTCTGTCATCTTCTAGCCATTAAAGTGGCAAAGGCTATCGGACTGAAATCCGACCCTGATCATCGACTCTTCTCTATCGGGACACCAAATGAAGCTGCAATGGGATGAGGCTGAATAATAAACGAGTAAATACGGGAAAATGCTTTAAAAAAAATGTCCTTCCACTAGCGATCTCATGCTGAACAGGGCCAGGACTTATGAAATAAGGAAGCATCCCCATTACGACATCCTCCAGCATTTCTGTGTGTTATTACTACAATTTATCTCCAAGTAGCCTGCAGATAATGGGGTCAGGTGTACTACATTTTTTTGCTGGGGGCTCGAGTCTCCCATGAGTCTCTCTCTCTTTTCCTATCCCTCTCTCTCCTTTCCTCCAGCTCCCTACCTCCTTCCCCCTCCCCTGATCACTTCTCCTCTTTTACCCTCCCAACCTGTCCGCCCGTGCTCCACCCCCTGCCCCATCCTCCCTCTTCCCTCCCCCTCCCTTTCCTCACCTTTTTGATTAGGCACTTGCTTGTACCTGACAAAGGGCACAAGCCCGAGATGTCAGTTACACTTCACTTCCTCTGGATGCTGCGTGACCGGCTGTGTTTATCCAGCACTTATCTTTCTCTCAGTTGCCCTATTGCTTCATATACAACCTCACCAATATTGAGGCCCCAGATGAAGAAACTGCAGGTTTCCTTCTTTAGAAGTAAATACACAATGGTGGAGAATACCTTGGTGAAGGGCTCAAGCGCAAAACGTTGGTGATGTATTTTTACCTTTGCAGTATAAATGACACTATTTGACCTGCTGAGTTTCTCCAGCGTTGTGCTTTAGAAATTTAATTTGCTTAGGCCAAGTCATTTTGGTGCTTTCCCTCAATTACCTGCCCCTTCAGGCAGCTAGTATTCCATCAGTTCCCCCCCCCCCACTTCTACCTCAAAGGTTCCACCCCATTTCACCCACTCTCTGGCCACCCACCTCCAGTGCTCAGGTGAGGAAGTGCCTGTAAGCCCGTGACCTGCAAAACCCGCCATCCTCCAAGCACTTGGTCTCCTTGTCATTGCTCCTGGACTCCACGTGCCCTCATCCTGTCAACTTTGTTACAGTTCTGTTTTCCTATCCTGGCACGATCGGTTTGATTGTTCCCAACTCACTGCACGTAGAATTGATGTAAGTACTTAATAACTGGTGGGGAGAAGAGCTGGATTCTGTAAAAACACAAGGCTGGAGAAACTCAGCAGGTCAAACAGTGTCCTTTACTTCAACTGCGGTGTCCACAGATTTAAGTTTTTTACTTTTGGACTTGATTGTGTGCTTAAAGGCAAGACCCTATGCTTTAATTGGTAGAAAATGTAACCTATGTTTTAAATTTATAAATATCGCACAGTAACAGGCCCTTCCAGCCCCCCGCACTGCCCAATTATGCACGTGACAATCAACCTACTAACCCCATACATTTCTCGGGCATGGTGGGGGGGGGGGGGGAAACCGGAGCACCCGGAGGAAACCCATGGAGGTCACGGGGAGAACGTACAAGCTCGTTACGGACAGCAGCAGATTCGAACTGGCGCTGTTACAGCGTTGAACTAACCACTTCGCTAACTCTTCTGAACCCTGAAGGAGTGGTGCCTTGACTATGAGCCTTCTGAGAGATTTAAATGAGGCCCTTGCTGGGTAAATCTCAAAGAATTCCCAGAAAGCAGCAGGATCGTCCTTCACAGCCACACAAAAACACGTCATATCTGATCATTGCCCCCTTGCGAGTGCGGGAGTTTGCTGTGCTTAAATTGGTATTTCCATATCACAGTGGAGACCACACGTTCAAACCCACTGGCAGTGAGACACATAGAGCTGATGAAGCAGCATCAACGTGAAACGCGGACACTTGTTTCTCTCTCCATGGATGCCTTCTGTCCTGCTGAGAACATACTGCTCTTTTAAAAAAAATTAAACCTCCACTCTCCACCATATCCCGATTTGAGTTCTGCTTTTTATCTTTTAAATATCATGGCAAGTTTTGTGTTCCTGTCTTCGACCCATTCCGAAACCCACAAACACCAGTCCTACATTGCACACACTAGTTAGTCAAGTGAAGTTGATGGTCATCTGATTGCACAAGTACAACCCGGCGAAACAGTGTTTTTCGGTCCTCGGTGCAAAACACATAGACACAACACACATATAGACAAACAATACACGTGCAGGACAAGTATTTATCTATACAAATAAATAAATGTTGTTTCATGAATATAAGTATTCATATGGTCAGTGTGAGCAGTTCCTTTGGTCGTTCACCATTCTCACTGCCCATAGAAAGAAGCTGTTCCTCAGCCTGGGGGGGCTGGCTCTGATCCTCCTTTATCTCTTCCTCGATGGGTGCAGCTGAAATATTCTGTGGGCGGGGTGGGAAGGGGTCCTCAATGATTTTGCGCGCCCTCTTCAGATCCCTGTAGATCACATCGATGGTGGGGGGGGGGGGAAGTTGGGGAAGAGGGAGACTTTCCCCTCCTTTAGTTAGCCCTCCTTCACGGTCACACGCATACCAATAATTCCCTACTAATTCCTCAGATGTCAGATAATGGGGAAGTAATTGCAATGCTCGAGCCCAGCACAATTCCAAGCAGAGCTTGTCACCCAAGAAGGATAAACTGATTTTTCACGAGTTTCTGGAGAGTTTATAGAAAGGAGACCTAATAACCATTAGGAGTGTATTTATCTCAATACAACGACTAGCTGTCTGGACAGCTGATACCAAGAACCCTCTCCCTTCTCATTACAGTCAATCTTCCTAATTTCTGGCGCTCCTGGACAAGATGATAGTTATCAAAGAGCTTTAAAACTGAGTAGATGATGCCATAAAGTGTAAAAGGGAAGGTAGCTGATATTTTCCTTACCGAACATGGGAAAAAAGAGCCACAAGAAAACCTTTATTAATTCTGCAACTAATGCTCCCCATTACATCATGAACACAACTCTGACAAAGGGGTATTTTACTCGAGAGCGAAAGCACTTTGTGAGAGTGTCCCCATTCTTAGCTTCCAAACACTAGGGATGACAGTGAAAAATCGCAGGGTTAAGACTCCGCTATCAATCTCAATTAGCATGACTGTAATGTGAACGGAGTCTCTCTGGGCAGGAGGGTGTCACCTGCCCCCAGTGCTCAGGTTAGGAGGCTCCTGCTATTCAGTGTCTGTAAAGCCCACCATTCTCAAGGCTTTGTGTGTAATTTCTCTCGCTCACCCACACAACCACCACCACCCCCCCCCCCCCCAAACCAGCTCCCAAAGTCGGGGATGATCCTTTTCTCTCTCTATTCATGCAACCAACACACTAATAGAACTAATTCCAAACAAAGGTTGCATCAGCTTTTAATTTCTTCCTCTCTCTCCCTCCCTCTCTCGTTTTTAAAAATATTTTAGATCTGCAGCATTGTAACAGGCCATTTCAACCCACAAGTCTGTGCCACCCAATTTACCTACAACACCCCCCTGTATGTTTTGAACGGTGGAAGCCCCTGGGGAAAACCCACACAGACACAGGGAGAACGTACAAACTCCTTACAGACAGCGTGAGATTGGGTCCCCAGTCCCGATCGCTGGCACCGTAAAGGGGTTGTTCTAACCCCTACGCCATCTGTGTGGCCCCTGTCTCTCCCTCTGTCTCTCTCTCTTCCTCTCTCTCGCTCTCTTTTGCTCTTTCACTAAATGCGGACTGTGCCCACCGTGACCTGTCATTCTGACAGTTGTGTAATCCGCCTTCCCTCAGTCGACAAGTTGCAAGCAAGTCCGCAACGGGAAGGTTGCAAGGTTTAAGGTGTTGCTTCTTCCTGATGTTTACCCTTATGGAACAGCAAGCAGCCAGAGCACTGAGGGACACTACGTCCCTCCCCCATAAATCAAAGAGTATTCCATTGTGGTGAGCAATGCCGAGACGAAACACTAACATCTCCGCTTGAACAATGAGCATAAGGGTGTCCATGGATTATGACTTCTTGTTTGAAATCCAGAAGATATAGGAGCAGAGGTAGGCCATTCAGCCTGTCGAGTCCACTCCATCATTTCATTAGGAGCTGATCAATTCAGCCCCACTCCCTTGCCTTCTCCCCATAACCTTAGATACCCTGACTATTCAGATACCTATCAATCTCTGCCTTAAATATACCCAATGACCTGGCCTCCACAGCTGCCTGTGATAGGAAATTCCAGAGGTTCGCCACTTTCTATCTTTCTCTCCTTCCCTCTCTCTCTCTCTCTCTCTCTCTCTCTCTCTCCGTCTCTCTCTCTCTCTCACACACTCACTTCCACACACAGTATCTTTCAGCTCCTCCCATCAAGAAAGATACAGGAGGATCAGAGCCAGCACCACCAGGCTGAGGAACGGTTTCTTCCCACGGGCAGGGAGAACGCTGAATGACCAAAGGAACTGCTCACATTGACCCTACGAGACTCTCATATGTACAAAATAATATTTATTTATTTAAATATGTGAATATTGTCCTGCGCATATGTGTGTGTGTGTGTGTGTGTGTGTGTGTGTGTGTGTGCTTGTACTGAGGACCAGAGAACACTGTTTTGTTGGGTGTACTTGTCCAAGCAGATGACAATAAACTTGACTTAACTTCTCCCTCTCTGGTAGTAGGTGGTAAACGTCGACATTTTTCTCTTCATTCATAGGATTCAGACATTGCTGGGGGAGCCAGCATTTATCACCCATCCCTAATGCTTCCAGGACACTTCGCAAGGCAGTTAAGGATCAACTACACCAGATAAGGATGGTAGGAACTGTCCCTCGATGGACACTGGTGGACCAGACTGGCTTTTACAAGAGTCGTCTCCATTATGATATTTACTCACCATCCCAAATGTATTTCATTCCGCAGTAGTAATTGGGGAGCTCCAGAGCTCTGGATTCTGGATAAGGAATCAATAATACGACCATATCCCAGATATTTAGCTGCTTGAGCTGAACAGTCTGTCTTCCACGTCAATCTCCGATCCCTCCCTCCTTTACTGTCTGTACCTGCTCAGCACTGACAACTTGCAGAGGCCGTACAAAGGCAGAGGCTCGACCTCTATCTGGAGACTCACTGGAATGGCCAGAATCGTACAGCACATACGTCCATCACGACATTCTGGGCTAGTACTGTTTCCTTGCCTTTTGCCCATATCCTTCAAAGCATTGCCAAGCAGTTCGTTCAGAGCTAATTGGAGTTTTTGACACAAGGGATGCTTCCCCAAAGCAAAATACTACTGGGAATGTGCCCCTGTAAACTCTGCAGGCTTAGAGGAATTAGAAATATTTCCAAATGGCACAGAAATAGGGTTGAGAGTATAGATACAATTAACATAGAACATTACTGCACAGTACAGGCCCTTCAGCCTGTTGTGCCAGCCAATATAAACCAGTCAACAAAATGAATCTTCCCAACTTCACACCCATAACCCTCTAATTTTTCTACATCTATGTGCCTCTCCAAGAGTTTTTTAAATGACCCTATTGTACCAGGTCCACCACCACCTCTGGCAATGCATTTCAGGCACCCGCTACCCTTAGTGTAAAAAAATGTAATCCTGATATAACCATATAACAATTACAGCACGGAAACAGGCCAATTTGGCCCTTCTAGTCCGCACTGATCCAAGTACCCTCCTCTAATCCCATTTACCAGCACTCTGCCCATATCCCTCCATCCCCCTCCCATCCATATACTTATCCAACTTTTTCTTAAATGACAAAATTGACCCTGCCTCCACCACCTTTCCCGGAAGCCCATTCAACACAGTAACCCCTCTCTGAGTAAAGAAGGCCCCCCTCATGTTACTCCTAAACCTTTGCCGTCAACTCTCAACCCATGACCTCTTGTATCCACCTCTCCTACTCTATCTATCCCACTCATTATCTTAAATACCTCTATCAAATCCCCTCTCAGTCTTCTACCTTCCAAGGAATAAAGACCTAATTTGCTCAATCTCTCCTTGTATTCCAGATGCTGAAACCCAGGCAACATTTTTGTAAATCTTCTCTGCACTCTCTCTATCTTGTTAATATCCTTCCTATAATTCGGTGACCAGAACTGCACACAGTCCTCTAAATTTGGCTTCACCAATGCTTTGAACAGTTTCATCATTACTTCCCAACTCCTATATTCTATGCACTGATTTATAGAGGCATCATACTAAAGGCCTTCTTCACCACCCTATCCACATGCGCTCCTACCATCAGGGAACAATGCACTGTTATTCCTAGATCTTTCCACTCCACTTCCCATTTACCACATATGTCTTGCTTTGATTATTCTTTCCAAAATGAAGCACCTCACACTTGTCAGCATTAAACTCCATCTGCCATCTCTCTGCCCACTCCTCTAAGCAGTTTAAATCCCTCTGCAATCTTTGAAATCCCTCTTCATCATCCACAATTCCCCCTATTTTAGTATCATCTGCATATTTACTAATCCAATTTACCGCCCCATCCTCCAGATCATTAATATATATGACGAACAGCAATGGTCTCAATATCGAACTCTGAGGTAAACTGCTTGTCACCGGCCTCCATCCTGACAAACAATTATCTACTACTATTCTCTGGCACCTTCCTTCCAGCCACTGTTAAAACCATTTGACTATCTCCAAATTAATACCCAAGGACTTAGCCTTCCTAACTAACCTCCCATGCGGAACCTTATCGAAGGCCTTACTGAAGTCCATATAGACAACATCAACTGCTCTATCCTCATCAACATTCCTAGTCACCATTTCAAAAAATTCAACAAGATTGGTCAAACACCACCTTCCAAACACAAATCCGTGTTGAGTGTCCCTGATCAGACCCTCTCCCTCCATATACTTAAACATACTATCTCTAAGAACGCTTTCCATCAATTTACCTACCACAGACGTCAAACTGACAGGCCGATAATTGCTAGACTTGCTCCTTGAACCCTTTTTAAACAAAGGAATCACATGTGCAACACGCCAATACTCCGGCACTAAACCCGTCTCTAATGACATTTGAAAATCACTGCCAGAGCCTCCCCTAATTTTCCTTCCTTCACTTTGTCGATATCCCAGGAAAAAGTGGTATCTCTCCACCTTATCCATGCCTCTCATAATCTTGTAGATCTCTATTAAGTCACCTCTCATCCTTCTTCGCTACAAAGAGAAAGGCCCCAGTTTTTTTAACCTTGCTTCAGAAGAAAACGTTCTCCAATCCAGGCATCATCCTGGTAAATCTCCTCTGCACCCTCTCGATAGCTTCCACATCCTTCCTGTAATGAGGTGACCAGAACTGAACACAATATTGCGAGTGTTCGCTAACCAGAGTTTTATAGATTTGTATCATTAACTCATGGATCTTTAACTCAATTCCCTGACTAATGAAGCCCAGCCTTCTTAGAACCTTATCAGCCTGCGCAGCAACCTTGAGAGATAGATGGATTTCGACCCTAGGATCCCTCTGTTCTTCCGCTTTGTTTAGAATACTGCCCTGAATCATGTCCTCAAGTTCAACCTTCCAAAATGCATCAATACACCAATTCAAATTAAACTTCATCTGCCACTTTTCTGACCAGCATCCTGTCTATATCCGGTTGTAATCTACGGCAACTTTCTACACTATCCACAACACCTCCAAACTTCATGCCTTCTGCAAACTTACTGCCCCGTCTGTCGACTTCTTCGTCCAGGTCATTTGTAAAAATCACAAAGGGCAGGGGTCCAAGAACAGATCTCTGCAGAACTCCACCCATCGCTGACTTCTAGGCAGCATGCGTTCCATCCATTACTACCCTCTGCTCTCTGCAGGCAAGCCAATTCTGAGCTGAAGCGGGCCCCTGGTGGTCAAGGAGGTCCTGCACGCCCCATAGCTGCCTGAGGACGGGGATGTATGCCCGGTCAGCATCGTCCTGGGCTGAAGGATGCCGTGGGGTGGTGGGTGCACCTGCTGGTGCCAGGTCTCTAGTTGAGGCTGTGTCCTCCCTGCCACCGCCGAACCTAACATAGGCGTAGTTTTGGTTCACGTGTAGGAGGAAGAACAGCTCGACCAGGGGTTCGGCCTTGTGTGTCCATACGTGTTTACGCAGGAGCACCGGTCCTGAGGACATGAGCATGCTGGCAGGGACATTCCAGTTGCCGAATTCCTGGGGAATGTGAACAGACATTCATGAGGGGTCTCGTTGGTAGCTGTATATAGCAGCGACCGAATGGCATGGAGCGCCTCGGGCAGCGTCCTGCCAGTACTCAACAGCCCACCCTTTCGACTTGAGAGCCAGAAGGACTGCTTCCAGACCACCCCGTTTTCGCGTTCCACTTGCCCATTGCCTCTAGGGTTATAACTCGTCGAGCGGCTAGTTGCGATGCCCCACACCATCAGGTACTGGCGTAGCTTGTTACTCGGTCGCTGTGGTTGAAAGTGGGGTAGCCAAAGATGATGAAGATCTGCCCCAGGGCCCTGATGACAGTGGCCGTGGAGGTGTCCGGGCAAGGGGTAGCGAAAGGGAAGCGTGAGTACTCGTCCACTACTGTGAGGAAGTAGACATTTCAGTTCGTGGAAGGCAGGGGCCCTTTGAAGTCCATACTGAGATGCTCGAAGGGTCGAGTGACCTTTACAACTTGGGCTTGGGGCGGGCGGAACAAACAGGGTTTACACTCCGCATAGACCCGGCAGGTCTCGGTCATGTCCCTGACATCCCTGATGGTATACAGCAGGTTCTGGGACTTAATGAAGTGGTACAACTTGGTGACACCCAGATGGCAGAGGGACTCATGCAATGCCTGAAGCCTGTCAACGTGCATAGACATGCAGGTCCGAGAGAGGGCATCGGGGGAGTCGTTAAACTTCCCGGGGCGGTACTGGATGTCGCAGCTGTAGGTTGCCAGCTCGACTCTCCAGCGCAGGATCTTGTCGTTCTTGATCTTGCTCTTGTGGGTAGTGTTAAACATGAATGCCATGGCCTGCTGGTCTGTGAGGAGGGTGAATCTCTTGCCAGCCACGTAGTGGCGCCAGTGACGGATCGCTTCCACAATCACCTGGGCCTCCTTTTCAATGGCTGAATGCCCTAGCTCAGAGCCATGGAGGGTCCTAGAGAAGAAAGCGATGGGGCGGCTCCCTTGGTTGAGGATAGCGATGAGGGCTACCTCAGAGATATTACTCTCCACCTGGAAGGGGGAGTCCTCATCCACGGCCTACATCGTGGCATCCATGATGTCCTGCCTGATGTGGATGAAGGCTGCCTGCACCTTGGGAGGGAGGGGCAAAGTTGTAGCTTGGGCCAGTGGGCGGACCTTGTCCGAGAAGCGAGTAATAGGAGAATAGGCCAAGGCACCTGCGGAGGGCCTTAAGCGTTGGGGGGAGAGGTAGCTCCATTATCTCTTCTGGATCTGGGCCGACAACCCCATGGGCCACGATGTACCCCTGGATGGCAAGGCGGGTGGTGCTAAACACACACTTCTCCTTGTTGTAAGTGAGGTTCAGCTCCCCGGCCGACTGGAGGAATTTTTCCAGGTTAGCATTGTGGTCCTGCTGGTCACGGCCGCAGATAGTGACGTTATCCAGATACGAGAACATCGCCTTTAGCTTGTGCCGGTCTACCATGCGATCCATCTCCCGCTGGAAGATGGAGACCACGTTTGTGACCCCAAAGGGAACTCAGCAGAACTTGTACAGGCGCCCGTCTGCCTCAAAGGCAGTGTAGGGCTTGTCCTTCAGGTGGATGGGGATTTGGTGATACACCGACTTCAGATCGATCATGGAGAAAACCTGGTAGCGGGCTATCTTGTCGACCAAGTCGGCGATCGTAGGCGTCTAGTTGGGTGTACCGGTTAAAGGTCTGGCTGTAATCCACGACCATCCTCGGATTACTTCCCCCTTTGACCACCAGGACATGGGCTATCCAAGGGCTGTTACTGAGCTCTATGACAACTTCCACCAGGAGTTGCCGCACCTCTGCCTTGATGAAGTCTCTGTCTGCAGCCCAATAGCGCCTACTTCTGGCAGCGTTTGGCTTGCAGCCTAGCGTAAGATGTGGGAAGAGGCCGCAGGTTGGACGGGGCTGGTAGGTTGGTCTGCTGTGTAACATGAGTGGAGGTTGGGGCCCCCCGAAGGCAAGGGTGACACACCGCAAGTGGCACTGGAAATCTAGGCCCAGGAGGACTGGGGTGCAGAGTTTGGGAATGACTAGGAGCCTGAACCCCGTGTAAGTCTCCTCTCCCACAGTTATATCGGCCTAGCAGCGCCCAAAGGTACCAACAGCCTTATCCTTGGCGGCGAGGGAAATCGAGCAGGTGGTGGGGTGGACTTTTAATCTCAGGGAGTGGGCCACGCTCGGTAAATGAAGCTCTCGGTGCTGCCACTGTCGAGCAGGCATTTTGTTACCTGCCCGTTGACTTTCAAGTCCATCATAGAGCGTCCAAGGTCGTGAGGGTTGTTCCTGGTCAGTGTGGTGGCAGCCAGGACAGTTTTGGGGTCGGAGTCGTCACTCTCCAGATGTGCGCAGTGATTTATGGCATCTGGATGCATGGGGAGCGTCGGTAGGGCAGCCTGGTCATCGCCCGTGTTGACCACGTTGACATCAGCCGTGGGGTGCGGCGTGCAGCAGCCAATGGCGTCTGGAGGCATGGGGAGCGTCGGTAGGGGGGCCTGGACATCGCCCGTGTTGACCATGTTGTTCTCCTCATGTAGGCCGCAGCCAGGCCCAAGATGGCGGCGGCATGTGGGAGCCCGCTGCATGACTGGCCTCCTTCCCCAGTCGTGTTCGTTGCGCCGGGGAAGTGGTGTTGTCGCAGCCGGCAGCAGTGACATCATTACGTCTGCTGGAGGTGTCGTCACGCCATGAGCCGGAAGTGACATCACTGTAGTTCTCGGCGAACGGCGCTGGTGAGGGCGGGGGCTGGTCCGGGTGCTCGGGGCACACGCTGCGATCGTCGCTGGTGGAGCCAGATGCTGCACCGTCGGAGTCGGGGAAGGCGGAAGTTGTAGCGGGGACAATGGTGCCGCCCAGCACGTGAGCACGTGGAGGGGTCCGCGGTGTTGGTGGGGAGGTCATAGAGGGTCGCTGAGCTGTTGGCTGGTTTCGAGAGGCACACTTTAGCAAAGTGGCCTTTCTTGCCATATCGGGGAATGGCACTGGTTCCTAGCCAGGCAGTTTCGGCGCGATCATCGGTCTGATGCACACCAGGACCCATGGTACTTACAGGGGCGCTGGGCGCCTGCCGCAGCAACGTTTTCCTCCCCAGCTCAGTCTGGGGCTGCAGCTGCAGTGTGAGAGGGCCAAGAGGGAGCCTGGGGGAACCTGGAATCAAAGGCTTCGATGTGCAAGGCTGCAGCTTCCCAGGGTTCAGACCACTTCCACTGTCTTGGTCAGAGCGTAGATACTATCTTCCAGCAGCTTCTGCTGGATGGCCCTCGAGCGTAGCCCTCAGACGAAGGCATCCTGGATCAGTCTCTGTGCCTACACGGTCAGACACAGTCGGGCCATCTCTCACAGGTGTCCAAGGTAAGACTCAGCCATCTCTCCGGGTTGCTGGGCTCGTGTACTGAGGAGGTACCTTGCACAGACCGCATTCATGGGGGTGTACAAGTTCTCGAGAGTGTCCATTACGCTCTTGTACATGGAGCAGCCTTTGGTTGCCTGGAAGGTGTGGGGACTCAACTTTGACCGGAGTAGGACCAGTCTCTTCCAATCTGAGTCCAGGATGCCCCTGCGTGTGCCTTGATGATTGCCTCGACTGCGTGCTGCCAGATCTCGAAGCATGTCTGGTCTTCCGGGTGGCGTGGTCGACTTTGAGGCTCCCTGCGCTCAGGAGTTTTTCCATGGCAGCCATGGGAAAATTTTGTGGATTAAATTGTGGACTTCCACAGAGCCAGGCTGGCTGTAGCTGCAGCAACTCTGAGTGAGGCCTTGGGAGGCTGGCACAGGCTTATATCTCAGAGGGTGATTGACTCCTGACCAGGTGAGGCTTGATCCATTCAGGCTGACTGATTGACAGCTGGCCAGGTGTTGTCCTGTCCCCACTCCTGCAGGTACAGCGGTTGCCCCCTGCGGTAGGCCGGCGGTACACTCCTACAGGTACAGAGGTTTCCCCCTGCAATAGGCCGGCAGTACACTCCTACAGGTACAGAGGTTGCCCCCTGCAGTAGGCCAGCAGTACACTCCTACAGGAACAGAGGTTGCCCCCTGCAGTAGGCCAGCAGTGTACCACCACAGTTACTTCCTCAAAAAACTCAATTAAGCTCATGAGGCTCAACCTTGTCCTCACAAGCCATGCTGACTATCCCTGAGAAGACTGTACTTTACTAAATGCTTGTAAATCCTGTCCCAAAGACTCTTTTCCAATAGTTTGCACCCCACGGATGTAAGACTCACTGTTCTATAATTCCCTGGATTCTCCCTATTACCTTTTTTTAAATAAGAGGATATTTGCCATTCTCCAATCTTCCCGCACCTCCCCTGTGGCCAAGGATGCAAAGATCATAACCAATGCCCCAGCGACCATTAAGATCAATCTTAATGCTTTTAAGAAGATCCAACACCTCCTCTTGCCTAATCGCAACATCGTCCAGCACACAAGCCTGTTTTCTTCTGACTTCACCCTCATCAAGGTCCTTTCCTCTGGTGAATAGTGATGCAAAGTATTTTAAATTTTAAATGTTTAAATTTAAACATAAAGCACGCTAACAGGCCATTTCAGTCCACGAGTCCGTGCCACCCAATTTACACTCCAATAACCTACACCCCCAGTACGTTTTGAACGGTGGGAGGAAACTGGAGCCCCTGGAGAAAACTCCCATAGACACAGGGAGAACATACAAACTCCTTACAGACAGTGCGGGATTCGAACCCCAGTCTCAATTGCTGGTGCTGTAATGGCGTGGCACTAACTGCCACCCTATTCATTTATTAATTAAGGACCTCCGCAATTTCCTCCGCCTCCAGGCACATGCTGCCCCCTTTAACAGGCGACAGAGTATGGCAGTGTGCGTAGACTGTGGATATGGCAATTGCTTGTGTCTAACAAAGTGGTTCTCAACCTTTCTCTTTCCACTCACATCCCACTTTAAGTATTCCCTATGCTATCGGTGCTCTGCGATTAGTAAGGGATTGCTTAAGATGGTTGTGAGTGGGAAGAAAAAGGTTGAAAATCACTGTTTTAATCGTCCCTCATTGACTTGTTATGTGCACGGTTTCATAACTCCAAACGAAATGGACCAATGACAATTTTTCTCCAGCAAAATATTTCAGTCACAATTGGGCCTAGAGCAGTGATTCTCAACCTTCCCTTCCCACTCACATCCCACCTCAAGCAATCCCTTACTAATCACAGAGCACCGATGGCACAGGGATTACTTAAAGTGGAATGTGGGTGGAAAGAATAAGGTTGAGAACCACTCATCTACTGAGTGTCCTGCTCAAAGTTAGAGTCACAGAAGAGTACAGCAGGAAACAGGCCTTTCGGCCCAACAAAACTGTGTTGACCACCAACCACCCATTTACACCAATCCTCCACTAAGCCCATTTCCCAGATTCCCCGCTGCTCCCTGGTCTTCTTCCACTCACCGGATCTGGGACAGCAGTCCCACAATGAATGAGTGAACTGCAAACATTTTGATGAGATGAGACAACAGATGATGTTATTGCAAATCTTTCAAAAAGGTCAAAAGTGCAATGAAAGGCCCTTTTCCCTTGATGCCCACGGCAGGGAAATATTGACGTGTTTTATAAAGGAAGTCATTCAAACCCATTCAACAGGAACAATGTCATAAATCTAGCGCACCGTGGCTTCTAAAAGACCTGTCCAACAAACTGAGCAAAGCTCTGAGGATGAAACAAATTCACTGGTTGACATAAATTAGTATGATTGAAGACATTTCACTGCATTCTTCACAAAGGCTTGTGGTCTTTATATACTTGTTTGAGGCTTGGTACGGCAACAACACCATCTACAAAACTGCTGACCACACCACGGCAGTTGGCTGTATTAAAGGGGCGATAAGTCAGCAGACAGGAGAGAGATTGACAAATTGGCTGAATGGTGCACTAATAACAATCTTCCACTCAACGTCACTAAAACCCAGGAGATGATTGTGGGCTTCAGGAGAGGAAAACCAGAGGTGTGTGATCCAGTGATCAATGGAGGGTGAGCAAAGTTAAATTCCTGGGAGTCACTATCACAGACGACCTGTTCTAGACCCAACATACCAATGGCATCGTGAAGAAAGCATGTCAGCGCCTCGATTTCCTTAGGTGCCTGCAGAGGTTCGTTATGACATCGAAAACCTTGTCAAACTTCCACAGCAGTGTGGTGGAACGCTGCATCACGGCCTGAGTGTGAAGCCCTGCAAAAGCTTGTGGACACAGCCCAGGTCATCACAGGCAAAACCCTCCCAACCCTCAAAAACATCTACGGGGAGCGCTGCCATCAGAGAGCAGCAGGAATCATCAAGGATCCACATCACCCAGCACACGCTCTGTTCTCGCTGCTGCCATCAGGAAAGAGGTGTAGGGGCCACAAGACTCGCACCGCCAGGTTCAGGAACAGCTGCTCCCCCTCCACCATCAGACGCCTCAACGACAATCTCAATCAGGGTCTCGTTTTCAGGCTCTTACTTTGCACATTATTTATTACTGAATATTTCTTTTCTTTTCTTATTGCACAATTTGTTTATATTTCTTTGCTTCCATTTCTCTTTTTTACCTTTTCTTGAGTACAGTTTTATACACTACCAATAAGTAGAAACCATTCCATACTGTTTTGCAGCCGGCCAGGATGCTCTCAATAGAGCTCCTAAAGAAGGTTGACATAATGGTGACCGGTAGTCTTGCTCACTTCAGTCTTCTCAGGAAGCACCTTCCATACAAATGAGGAGATGTTAAGTGTCCACATTTGCTCACTAGTTAAGTGAACTCCAAATAACTTCTCCACTCTCTCTACTACAAAGTTTTTGATGTGTTGATGATCGTTCCTGATCGAGTCAGGTTGCGACTCTCACACCATGTGATGAGATTTTCCACCTCTTCTCTGTAGAGCGACTCATCCTTGTTGCTGATGAGGCCGACTGTAAACTGGATGACACTGTTGGAGCTGGATCTGGTGATGCAGTCATGGGTCAGCAGCATGAACAGGAGTGGACTGTGCACACAGCCCTGAGGTGCGCCTGTGCACATCATGACAGTGCTCAATATTCTGCTACCGGCCCAGATGCACTGTGGTCTTTCCGTTAGGAAATCTAGGATCCAATTACAGAGAGGGGTGTTGAGTCCCAGTGAGGACAGCTTCTCCACCAGCCTCTGGGGAATGATCTGAACTCACCTCTGATCCTTCTTCACTCCAAAGAGAAAAGCCCCTAGCTCTGCTAAACTTGCCTTCTTAGATACTTTCTCCAATCCAGGCAACATGCTGGTAAATCTCTGCATCCACCATAAACCTTCTCCATCTTTATGTTGTGATGGAATATTTGGGAATGTTTTTCAGAGATAAATTGGTAACATTAGAGTAGGTTATATATACACACTTTAAAACAGATCTTATTTGAAATAATGAAGAATTCATATCCTCAGTGCTTTGAAGAGGAATTGTAAGGAATGCTATGCACATTTCACAAGTAGGTGCTAATTGAAATGATGTCATGAAATGAATGAATTACTGTCTTGGAAGAGCCAGGTTGTCTGTTTCAGTCCTTTTTGCAAGGCTTTTGACCTCTCTGCAAAGTGCTCACTCAGAGGTCATTGAGAGGTTATTGTTTACCTAAAACAACAGATGGAGCAGAAGACTAACTCCTATTGTTTGCTGGTCAGGGGTTTTGCGAGAGAGAGAGAGAGAGAGAGAGAGAGAGAGAGAGAGAGAGAGAGAGAAGGGAGTCTTGGACTGTGTGTGACACAGAAAACTGTAACAAGCCAGTATAAGCTTGTTGGAACTGAAACAGAAGCTCCAGAGTGGCGGATGGTTGGAAGTGGTATCTGTCTGTGTTTCTCTTAGATTAAATGGAACAGAAATTAACTCTGTCGTGACCTGAAAGAAAGAGGTTATCATCTGGAGAACCCTGATGGGCAAGTTTCATCAGCGAGACATTGAGGTGACTAATGGTGGTACCTCAGTTGTGGAAATCCTAGAACAACAAATCTCTCTCTGCAAACCTTCCTGAGCAGCAAGCATTTACCTTTTGAGCACCAAAGCCTGATGAACTTTATACATGTTAAATTCTGTGCACTGTCTAAGAATCGCCTGCAATCAGTGAACTTGGAAGAATGAGAAGTGAGATTGAACTGTAAACCAAAGAACTTTCCTTAAGTTTACACACACATTACATACACGTGTGCTTAGAATTAGTAGGGGTTAAGTTGGGTTAGTTAATAGTGATAAGTTAAAGTTTGATTCTGTTTTCATGTTTAAAGATAATTAAAAACAACTTTTGTTTAAGTCACTATTTGTCGTGGTGAATATCTATTGCCATTGGGTTTTGGGGTCCTTTAGGCTTGTAACACTTTAATGAGGCGACCGGAACTGAACGCAATATTCCAATGTTTAAAGATATTTAACCAGGTACGTGGATAGGAAAGGCTTAGACCAGTGGTTTCTTTCCACTCACATCCCACTTTAAGTAATTCCTATGCCGTCGGTGCTCTGTGATTAGTAAGAGATTGCTTAAGGTGGGATGTGAGTGGGAAGGGAAGGTTGAGAACCACTGGTAGTGGGAAATGGAGCCACACTGATGATGCAGACGTGACAGGCCAGATGATTGACTCCTGCTCCTATTTCTACTGTTCATTCTTAAGATATACTGATTGGCTTATTAGTTGCTTTAAATGACCCTCCATGGAGGGGGTGACAGGGAAAATGGAGGATAGGACAGAGCTGATGGTGAAGTGGTAGGCAAAAGATTAAATCCGGATAAGCATGAGGTGTTGCATTTTGGAAGGACAAACCAGAAGGCTGAGTACAGGGTTAATGGTCAGTCACTAAAAAGTGTGGATGAACAGAATGACCATGGGGTTCAAATCCATACATCCCTCAAGGTCACCACAGATAGGATAGTTAAGAAGGCCAATGGGATGCTTGGATTCAATAATAGAGGGGATTGAGTTCAGGGGTAGAGAGGTCATGTTGCAATTCTACAAATCTCTGGTGAGGCCCCACTTAGAGTATTGTGTTCAGTTCTGGTCACCTCATTATAGGAAGGATGTGGAAGCTGTGATGAAGGTGTAGAGGAGATTTACCAGGATGTTGCCTGGATTGGAAAATAAGTCTTATGAGGCAAGGTTAGCAGAGCTGGGACTTTTTTCTTTGGAGCATAGAAGGATAAGAGAAGACCTAATGGAGGTCTACAAGATTATGACACATAGATAGAGTGGACGGCCAGCATCTTTTTCCCAAGGCAGGAATAGAAAACACCATGGGGGCATATGTACAAAGTGAAGGGAAGGACATTTAGGGTAATATCAGGGTAAGTTTTTTACACAGAGAGTTGTGGGTGCCTGGAATGCCTTGCCAAGAATGGCAGTGGAGGTTGAAACATTGGGAGCATTTAAGAGACTCTTAGACAGGCACATAGATGAAAGAAAAATAGAGGGTCATGCGGTAGGGTAGGCTTAGTACTTTTTTTAGGTAGGAATATATGGGTCAGCGCAACATTAAGGGCCAAAGGGCCTGTACTGTGCTGTAGTGTTCTAGGTTTTATTCTAGGGAAATAAATGGCGGAATCAGACTGACCACAATGTCCTGATATCGTCTCAATGTGCTGAATGACCTCCTGTTAGAAAGAAATGTGAAAGAATGACATTTCCCATTTCCCCCAAACTCCTTCCAGATTTAGAGCATTTTTGTGTCTTCGTCCATGAAGACGTGCAAAGTATTTAATCTCACTTCCACTTCTCTTTTTTAAAACTCTCTTCCAAGATTAGCCTCCACCCGTCTTGGCCCCTCGACATTCCTACAGAAGCTGCTTAGAGTCCGTTTTCATGTTCCTTTCCAGAGCGCGCACACATTGCCAATTTTCTAATGAATTTCTTGGGCCATTGCTGAGTTCTAAAATGCACCCAAACCTCAGGTCTGTTTTCTGGCAACTTTTTAAGATTTAATGCTATCTTTAATTTCTCTCATGAGCCACAGATGATTCAATTTTCCTTTTGGGATTTTGTGCCACAAGAGATTTTTTTGTTATAATTCCTGCATTATTTCCTCAAATGCCAACTATTGTCTGTCCACTGTCAAACTTTTCAATGCATTTTCCCAGTCAATCATAGCTAACTCACAGCTTACATTTCTTTACTTAGAGTTATGTCCCAACTTTTGGATCAAACAATGTCATTTTCAAACTCAATGAAAAATTCCTCTGCACTCTCTCTATTTTGTTTATATCCTTCCCGTAATTCGGCAACCAAAACTGCACCCAATATTCCAAATTAGGCCTTATCAATGTCTTATACACTTCAACATGACATCCTCAAACCTGTATTGATTTTCCCTGGCAGTTCCAGTTTCCCTCCACCGTTCAAAAACGTTCTGGGGTGGAGGTTAATCAGATGTAATTGGGCACCATGGGCTCATGGGCCTAAATGCCTAGTTACCGTGTTTGTCTATATTAAAAAAAAATTAATATGTATTGTTTGACTATGTGTGATGTCTGGCTGTGCGTCTGCATGTTCTGCACCAAGGACCAGAGAATGCTGTGTTTTATAATCAGAGGACAGTATACTTGGCCTGGCTTGACATGATTTGACCACGGCAATGTACCAGAGAGGGGCTCAGCGGCTAAGGAACCCATAAGGGCTGTGACCGACTTTCGGTCGGGGGATCCAGATGGGCTTCGGGCTGGTGGAGACTGGCTCGTGGGAACCAGGTATCAGAGATGGGATTCAAGAGGGCACCGATGACAGGCAGGGATGCCGAAGGGCCTCGGTTGGTAAAGGCTTCCTGATCGTGTCGGAGGTTTAGACCTGGAACTCGGGTTGCCAGTGGATCGAACGGGATCCGTGGGGCTGCAGAGGCTGTGGCAGCGCTGGAGGCAAATCCATGGACTCAGTGTCTCTGAACATGTAACATTACATGAAATTGGCTTCTGCCCGGTGCCCCTAAGAGAGAAAAAGCAAAAGAGAGTCCCTTCAGAGTCACCGAATGTCTGTGGATTCGCCTCCAGTTCTCCCGCAGCCTCTGCAGACGCACAGACTCCTGTTCGATCCATCGGCTGCCCGAACTCTAGATCTAAATGTCCGACATGGTCAGGAAGCCTTCAGCACCTCAGGCCCTTCAGGAGACCTTCTTGCTCGCAGCTCCCTCTCGACTCCTGGTTCCCATGAGCCATTCTACAGCAGCCCTCAGCCCAGGTGGGTCCTTCAGCCGCTGAGCCTCTCACTGGTCTCCTGGGTTGTCTCCCCTCATTTCCCTTCACAACGGGATATTCTCCTCATTTCGGGTATCCTGTACTGGTCCGCTGGTCCGCCAGTGTGACCACCCTCCATGGCAACTGCTGGGCATAGCTGCCGTCACCTTGGGCACAGATCTCTGCAGTTGCAGGAATTGATAAGCCTTGATCATTTCAAAGCAGATTACTGTAGAAACAGAAAATTAGAAATAAAGACAGAAACACAGGTAATGCAGGTAGAGCAAGTAACCTGGCACTGGGGGAGAGAGGTCACTGAGGGACGGTGTGAGGGTGGGTGGGGGATTAACATCAATGGGGCACAGATGGTGACACAGGCAGCAGGGGAGAGGGGTCACTGAGAGACAGTGTGGGGGAATTAACGTCAGTGGAGGTAACGTCAATGACACGGGGTGCTCAGGGACAGTGTGAGGAAGAGGGATTGTGTGGGTGCGGTCAGTGGCAGAGAGGAGACATGGAGCGTCGATAAGAGGGACCTCAACATCAGTGGAGACTCAGACTGTACCACATGGTATTCAGGGAAAAGGATTTAAAAACACTCTGCCATGCGACTGGTTCTATATAGCTTACAACCAAGTAGGCAGTATCATTTAGGGCAGGGCTTCGCAAACTTTTTAGCTTACAGAACACTTTTGGGGAGCACTTGGAAATAATGGAACCCCAATCGTCAAATACAGTTTAAAAGACATAGCATATACACAAGAATAGGAAGACATTAGGTGAAGCTCTCACCCATGTCCGTACAAGAGTGGTTCTGTGAGATGGTCTTGGGAGTGCAACTGAGAATGGGAGATTGAATCCCAGTGACAGCCTGGTTTAAAATCGCCACGAGCCCTGGTGCTCATGACCTCATTCCACAACACAAAGACCACAGTCTGTCTAGGTTTGTAGCAGAACATCGAACAACATCTCGCTGAGTATTGGAGCACCTCAGGGCTGTGAGTTCAGCCCGCTCCTGTTCACACTGCTGAGCCACGACTGCATCACCAAATCCAGCTCCAACAGTGCCATCAAGTTTGGAGATGATGGGGGGCGTGGCAAGATGGCGTAGAGGGAAGACGTGAAGTTCCACCTTCCCCCAGTTAGACATAAATAACAGATTTTAAAACTTGTAAAAGTGGTTAAAAATAGTATTTACAGACTTTGGAATAGTGGAGGATTGAAATGGCTACACATGTGAAGAAATCAAAAGCTCAATCGCAAAAGAAATTACCCTATAAAAGTGTTGAAGAATTGAGGCTTACCTACCAAATTGAAGCCACGGAGTCGTCGATTGGAGCTCTCAAGCCTCAGAGGACTCCTGCTTGGCTAAGTATTACACTGGCATCGATTGCGCATTCGCAAGATGGTGCCGGTTCAGTGACGAGCTTGGCTGGCCCTGACTCGCGCGCCCGTGAACCCGGGCGTGCGGGCGAATCAAGCGTGCAGGGACAGACTCGTGAGCTCGCAGTATTGCCTGGTGGTCTGGGGGCGCACAGTAAGACGCTCCTGCGCGGTCGGTGACTTTGCCGGGCAAGTGCAGTGTGTCGCGGGTCTGTGAGTTACTGGAAAAGGTATTGGCTGTGGGGGAGCCCGAAAGGCACACTGTCGACGGGTGTCCAGTCCCACAGCCTCACTGGAAGAGAAGCCACTGTGTTAGGGGAGGATGAGAGCTCAACGTTACTGGAATTAACACAGGAAGAAATGGGGACTGAGACCAGAGAAGGTAGGCCTCAAGGGGAAGTAATGGAACCAAGACTGGATTCTGTGTTTACAATATTGGAAGGGATTGCTCATCAAATGGAAAACATGTCAATGCAGATGTCTACTCAGATAAATCAAGGATTTATGGAAGTGAAAACTACAATGAACAGTATGTGTGAAGAAATGACCTCTATGAAGAAAGATATGACTGTAGTTAAAAGTGATGTTAGTAGATGTATAAAAACAGTGGACACTGGACAGGATAATTTAAAAAAAATTGAAGAAGCTTTTTTTGAACGTAAGAATCAAGTAGAGCGTAATAGAGAAAAAATGGAAAAAGTGGAGGACTCTTTCATGACTGAGGGATTCAGAAGAAGGAATTATTGAAGAAGATTGATTCATTAGAGAATCAAGTTCAAAGAAATAATGTAAAAATAGCAGGTCTTCTAGAAGATATGGAAGGTTCAGATCCGGTAAAAAATTTTGAGAAATGGATTCCTGAGGTACTAAGCAAGAAATTTTTTCCGGATCGTCTAGAGTTGGATCGAGCGCATAGATCATTGAGGAAAAAAACGTTTCCAGGTCAACCACCGAGGGCAGTTTCAATTCGTTGTTTGTACTATCAAGATAGAGAAATGATACTACGAGTTGCGGTGCAGAAGACGCGGCAAAATCAGACTCCAACGATGGTTCAAAATAACAGAGTATTTTTCTGTTTGGAGAGGATAGACCTTGGTCTCATCAGCTACAACGATGGGTCGCTCTACAGAGAAGAGGTGGAAAATCTCGTGATATGGTGTGATTCTCAAAGTAGACAAGACGAAGGAGATGATCGTGGAGTTCAAGAGGACCAGGAATGACCACCCTCCACTGCACATCAACAATTCTGTAGTGGAGAGAGTGGAGAGGACCAAATTCCTTGGAGTTCACTTAACTAGTGACCTATCGTGGACACTCAATGTCTCCTCACGAGTCAGGAAGGCACAACAGCAACTGCATTTTCCTGAGAAGGTTAAAGCGAGCAAGGATATCAGCCATCATTATGACAGGAGCTCTATCGAGAGCATCCTGGCCGGCTGCATCACAGTGGGGTATGTTTTCTGCAGAGAAATGGATCGGAGGTCAATCCACAGGACCAGAAGAGTGGCAGAGAGGATCGGTGGGGACTCCCTCCCCCTCTATCGATGTGATCTACCGGTTTCATTGACTGAAGAGGGTGTGCAAAATCATTGAGAACCCCTTACACCCTGCACACATTTTTCAGCTGCTCCCTTCGGGGAAGAAATACAGGAGGATTAGAGCCAGCACCAACAAGCTGAGGAACAGCTTCTTCCCATGGGCAGGAGTTGGGAGGTTATGGTAAAGTAGTATAAGACATTGGGGAACCAGGCGCTGTAGGTTTCCGTGAGGGGCGCTGGACAAGGTGGCAGCTCTCTGTCGGTCTTACAGTAGAGAAAAGCAAAAAGAATTTCATGTATGTTACATTCTAAATGCAGTGTTACATGACAATAATGGAACCTTTGCCATTACCTTTATACCCTGCACACGGCATCTTTCAACTGCTCCTGCTGGGGAAGAGATACAGGAGGATCAGAGCCAGCTCCACCAGGCTGAGGAAGAACTTCTTCCCACGGGCAGTGGAACTGCTCACACTGACCATCCGAGACTCTCATATTCACAAAACAATATTTATGTATTTATTTGTCTAGATGACATTCTTGTCCTGCATGTGTATTGTCTGTCTGTCTGCATGTGTGTTATGTCTGGTTGGGTGTCCATGATTTTTTCGGTCTGAGGACCGGAGAACGGTGTTTCCTCAGGTTGGACTTGTACAATCAGATAACTTGACTTGAACACATTTCAATGCATAAGGTCCCCCTATGGCCCTCTCCCCCCAAGGCTAAGGAAAAGTCAGGCATGTGGCTGATTTAGCAAACACCTCACAGCTCGGATATTGCGACTTAAAGCTCTTAAAGAACTGTGACTGCGTTATTTTATGAGTATAATTGAGTCAGTACCTGGGAGGAGACCGCGAGCTCACACTGTACCCCCCTGTATAACAGTGACTTCTATTTAATAAGATGTGTTGGCTGAATGCCAGCACACTTGAGTCCTGTTGCACTAATCACTGTGTTCCTCTACTGCACCGTTAATTTGCCTTTATTAGATGTGGCTGAAGGGAGACCTGGACACTTTTACGGGAGTACATTGAGGATGGTAAGTCTGCATGGTGCCTTGTTAACTCCAGCTGGGACTTTATCATCCAACATATGGCTTTTCCACATTGTTTTGTGGGAAAATGCCATCCGCTCTGTCGTCGGAGGGAAGCCTTCAGGCAGATTTGCCCAATCCCATCCACTTTGGCCTGTAGCTTCAGCCACACAGTTCCACGCCATTTAATCCTGGAAGTCATGCAGAACTCTAAAGGTGGTGTGGAAGGTATTCCTATTGAATGCGTGGATGGGGGATAATGGAGAGGGCGGGGTTCTCCTGGTAACCTGGGGTTGATTGAATCGGTGAACAGGTGACTCGAGGCGAGGAAACCGCACAGACTGCGGCCTGATGGTGACTGTGATTCACACCAGGCTGCAGTTGGCTGGAGTCTGGCTCAAGACTGGCTGATGGGGTGCCAGGTATTGGAGCCAGGATACGAGAGTGTGCCAAGAGCGCTGAAGGGTTTCCAATTGTGTCGGAGGTTTGGATCTGGAGCTCGAGCTGCTGATGGTTTGGACTGGACTCTGTGTAGCTGCAGGGGCTGCGGGAGGGGTAGAGATGAACCACGGGCACTCGGGAACTCTGGGGGGGAGGACTCTCCTTTGCTTCTTTCTCTCTGAATGTAAGAGGCGCTCAGGCAATTTCTGCTGATGGTCAATCTGTCTGCCTTACAGCAGATTAAAGCAAGTTCCGTGTGATACTGCACTGTTTTTATTACATGACAATAAGGAATCTCAGATCTTGAACTTGAGAAGACATAGCATAGAGGTCACTTGCCCAACTAGTTCATTCCAGTAGAGTGAAACTTGAAAATCTGCAGACATTGTGATTGTAGTACAAACACAGAAGTGCTGGAAGAACTCAGCAGTCTCCGATATAGAGGTGACCGTAACAGGAGCACAGGATGCAGTAGATGACCCCCGCAGATTCACAAGTGAAATGTTGCTTCACTTGGAAGGGCTGTTTGGGCCCCTGAATGATGTTGAGGGTCTGGTGTTTACCACAATCACAGCATCCGTAGCCTTTCGTGTTTCTCTGTTTTTGCTTGAAGGGTTCATTTCAACATTAAAGCATCTGATTTATATAACAAGCCATTTATCCCCGTACTTTACATACTTAAGTCTATGAACATTGTGGCTATCTGATGACATGCTCAATACTATCCAACTCAATGGAGTGAAGAGGCAGTGAGGGAGAGATTGCAGTCAAAAAGCACTTCAAAGGAGAGAGCTCTCACTAATTAAAACAATGCCCAAAAGTGCTGGAGAAACTCAGCAGGTCACGCAGCATCCAGAGGATGTAATGGGGACCCTACCTTTCAGGCCTGGGCCCTTCCTCGGGTATGTATTGAGGGCAGTAGGGATAACAGAGGGAGAGCAATGAGAAAGGATCTCACAGAACTCCCTTTGGAAACAGGAGGAGAACTTCTTCAGGGTAGGCATCCGACGAAGAAACTTTGCATCAAGGCAGCTGAATGGTTAAACAAGAAGGTCCGCAGGTGCTAGGGTTGAGTGCAGTGCCTAAAAGTGCTGGAGAATCTCAGCAAGTCATGCATCATCCATTGGAAGTACAAGGCAGTCGATGTGTCAGACTGGACCCTTCGTCAGGAGTGGCAGCCACTTCTGTACTTTACAGAGGAGGTAAAGATGTATTACTGAGAACTTCTTCAAGAGCAAAAGCAGGCAGGCGCCTGGATAAAAAGGCTGGGGGAGACGGGAAGAAATGGCACAGGTCAACAGGTGATAATTGGACATGGATAGGACAGGAGAGAAAAGGTGAGAATTGATCAGGGAGGGGGAGGGGGGAGGCTCTGTGAATGCTGAACTGGAGGAAAGGGGAAAGAGGGAAAGAGAGAGAGAAAGGAGAAACAGGGATAGATGTGGGGGGTGGGGGTGGTGATCAAGGACTAACAGAAACCGGAGAAGTCGATATTAATGCCCTCTGGTTGGAGGGTGCCCAGGCAGAAAATCAAGTGTGGTTCCTCCAGTTTGCGGGTAGTCTCAGACTGGCAGTTCGTGAGACCATGGACAGACCTGTCAGCAAGGGAATGGGATGGGGAACTGAAATAGGTGGCCACTGGGAGGTCAGTGCTCAACAAAACGATCTCCCAGTCTCTCCAACAACGGGAGCACCGGCTGCAGTAGGTGACCCCTGCAGATTCGCAAGCGAAGATGACCCAGCTTTCCCCTCCACCAACTCTACCTACACATCCCGCTGTCTCGGGAAAGGTGGTGACACATTAAAGGACCTGTCCCATCCAGGGCACACTCTTCTTCCCGATTCCATTGGGTGGAAGATGCACGAAGTGGAACAAATGAGATTCATATACAGTTTTTCCAGCATTGAGCTTTTTTCTTCAACCACGACATCTGCAGGCTTTTGTGCTTTACTTCCATACCCCGCACTTTGGTTTTTTATTGCATTACCTTTGGAACTTAAGTATGGGCTGACTTGGGTGGATAGCACCCAAACCAAGCTTTTTACTATATTTCAGTACATGTGTCTATAAAAAAATTCAACTTAATGTCAGGTTTCTCTGCAGTTTCTTCTTCTTCTTCACTGGGGCTATACAATGAACCCTGACTCACAGGCCCTTCAGCTCATCTAGTCTATCTCATCCCATTGATCTGTACCCGGACCAAAGCCCTCCATATCCCACCCATCCATGTACCTGTCCAAATTCTTCTTCAATGTCAAAATTGAGTCCGCAGTCACCGGTTCAGCCGGCAGCTCGTTCCACACCCCCTCACCACTCTCTGTTTGAAGAAGTTTCCCCTCACATTCCCTTTCAACATTTCATCATTCACCCTAAACCCATGTCCTCTAGTTCTTGTCTCGCTCAACCTCAGTGGTTAGCTGGTATTACTTAATTAATTTTGCATAGAACTCAGGCTGAAATTTCATCAGGGAATTCAAATTTTGTGAGTTTGAAATTGTTTTAAAAAATGGAAATAAAAAGCAGGTGTTAATAACAGTGTCCATAAAATTGTCATAAAACAAGCAAATTGATTCCTTCATATCCTTCAGGCAAAAAATCGGGTTTTTTATTTGGTGTGAGACTATTTTACCTCACAATTCATTGAGAAGGATCTTATTGCCGCAACAAGGCCAGCATTTCTAACCGCTGGAAGCTGCAGGCGACTGGCGGGCGACGAACCCACACGGGCTGCCGGCTGCTGGAGTCTGGCTCCAGAACTGGGATTCGAGATGGCACTGAGGGCAAGAAGGGCTCCCGAAGAGCCTCAGGCGCTGAAGGCTTCCTGATGATGTCGGAGGTTTGGACCTGGAGCTCGGGTGGCCGGTGGATAGAACAGGAGTCTGTGCAGCCACGGGAGCGCTGGAGGTGAATCCACAGACCATCGGCGACCCTGAACGGACTCTCTTTTGCTTCTCTTTCTTGCAAACTATACGGCCGACTCTGCCTTACATCAGGCAAAGAGAAATTTTGTTTCATATTACACTTTCGGTATTATTACATGATGGAAAACAGGAGTGGGCAACCTTTTAAATTTTAATTTAGACATACAGCACAGTAACAGGCCATTTCGGCCCACGAGTCCATGCTGCCCAATTAATCTACACCCCCGGTATGTACTCGTGGGCCAAAATGGCCTGTTACCGTGCTGTCAGTCAAAATTAAAAATTAAAAGGTTGCCCACCCCTGACATAAAAGGAACCTTGAATCTTGGAAGGGTGCAGGTGAGTTCACTTCTTGAACAAGCATGTGACAAAGAGTCATAGAGTTCTCGAGCACAGAAATAGGACCTTCAGCCAAGCTAGTCCCATTTGCCCGTTGGGCCCTGATCTCTCTCTACCCTTCCAATCCATGTACTGTACCTGTCTAAACGTCTGATGAATGATACAATCCTCCCCGCCTCCACCACTTCCTCCAGCACCTCATTTCACCCTCTGTGTGAAGTTAAACAAGAACGTCTGAATTCGCAGTGATTGCAGTGCAATTCACCAAAGTGCTGGAGAAACTCAGCAGGTCACACCACAAGGTAACGAATGTTTTGAACCTCAGCCATCTTCCCTTCCGCCGTCATACCCAGATCCACCTACGACCTCTTATCTATGCTCCTCCTTTTCTCTCTTCTCTCCTCTCCTCCCCCTCCCCACCCCCCACCTGTTTATTCAGGCACCTGCTCATATTTTGGCTTTGCTTCCTCTAGATGCTGCATGACATGGTCTGTTTCTCCAGCTCCTTTGTGCATTGGATCCTCTAAGTGAAGGATGTGCCCCTCAGGTTCCTGTTAAATCAATACCCTCTAGCTACCTTGGGGGGAGAAATAACGACTGATTATTAACGATATCTATTATTTTATAAACCTAAAATGTTCCACCTTAGCCTCCTATGCTACAGGGAGAAAAGTCCCAGCCTCTCCATATAATTCAAGCTACCAGTCCCAGGAACATTCTCGTGAATCTTTTCCGCACCTTTTTCAACTGAGTAATATCTTTACCATGGCTGCGGATCCAAAATTGCACACGGTGCGCCAAATACAACTTCTATTGATTAATTAACTCCGTCTGCTGTAGGGAAACAGATCGGAGGTCAATCTTCAGGACCATAAGAGAGGTGGAGAGGATCACAGGAGTCTCTCTCCCTCCCCCCTCCTCCCCCAGCAATGTGACCTACCAGGATTGTTGTCTGAGGAGGACGCACAAAATTATTGAGGACCCCTTCCACCCTGCACACTCTGTGGCGGCCTGCCGCCGCGGCGATCAAACCGACGCTCCGAGCAGCAAGCGCACCTAAAAGCCAACAGACCACACAACGGCACTGGCCCTATTCGAACGGCAAGGGCAGCTTAAGGGCCAGCAACCTCAAAATGGCACTGGCCCCACTGCACAGCCAACAGACAGCGAGACCGTGCAGGGAAGAAGGGATTGTCATGCAAGAGGGTACCTGCGCGCAGGAAACATGCTTTTGTTATGCGGCTCGTTGCGTCAGTAAAAAGGGGGAAATGGCAGACAAAATCGAGCCGGAGCCCCCAATAAAACACAGAGCTTAACTTGACTGCACACGTGTGTGTCTCTTTCTTTCGAGTAGCACGTGGCTACAACAGCATCTTTCAGCTGCTCCCGTCGGGGAAGAGATCCAGGAGGATCAGAGCCGGCACCACCCGGCTGAAGAACAGCTTCTTCCCACAGGCAGTGAGAATGTTGAACGACCAAAGGAACGCTGTTTCAGCAGGTTGAACTTGTGCAATCAGGTGACAATAAACTTGACTTGAAACATATATACAGCAAGGTAACAGGCCCTTCCGGCCCATGATCCCATTCCACCTAATTACACCCAATTAACCTACAAGCCCCATATGTTTTGAAGTATGGGAGGAAACCGGAGCACCTGGAGGAAACCCACACAGCCACAGAGAGATCATATAATCTTGCTGACAGAGCCAGATTCGAACCCTCCTCACGAGCGCTGTAACAGCATCGCACTGACCGCGATGCTAACCATGCTGCCCCACAGGGGATGAGTCATGGGATTCCACCAAGCTCCACAGAGACACACAACGAATGCTTTGTGAGTGAATCTGGTGGCCGGGAGATGCACTGAATATTGCCAGGACAATACAGATCGAGGACTGGTGGATTTTGCTGAAAAGTCAACTCTTTAATTCCAGTTCATGTCAAACCAGCCTTGGTGCTGAACTCAGACACTCGCATTCACACTTTCCAGCTGTTCGGGTGAATTGCAGGAACAGGAAGGTTGATGACTGATTTATACTCGCAGCAGCCCAGAGGGGCTCGACAATGAACGCAGCGATGAGGAGCTGGAATAATGAATCAAGGAGCCAACTGCCATGGAGCCTAATTAGTATTTCCACTTTGCTTTATCTCAAAACAAATCTCACCCAATGAAATAATCTTGACCTGTTGGAACAACAGCCAATCTGTGCGCATTGAGTCCTGTCATACAGTAATGCCATCTCTTGCTTTTAGCTTCACCTCATTTGCTTGGGAGAACTCCAAACTCGCACCATGAGAGCTGAGGACGTGGCCTGATGTCACATTTCAGAAAGCAGAATGTCCGATAGTGCCGTGCACGGAATAGCAAGTCAAGTTTGTTGTCATCTGATTGCACAAGGACAACGCGACGAAACAGGGTTCTTGGGCCCTCGGTGCAGGACATGCAGGCACACAACCAGACATAACACACATGCAGACACACAATACATATGCAGGACAAGAATTTCATCTAGACAAATAAATGAATAAATACTGTTTTGCACAAATGAGAATCTCAGAAGGTCAGTGTGAGCAGCACCTTTGGTCGTTCAGCATTCTCACTGCCCGTGGAGAAGAAGTCATCCCTCCACCTGGTGGTCCTGGCTCTGATGCTCCCGACGACGGGAGGAGCTGAAAGATGCTGTGTGCCCTTCACCAGCCACTGACACCTTACACCAGCTCTTCCTTCAAGCTGTTCCCCAACAACATTTGTCTTTTGACCCACAGCTGGAATCCCAACCTTCTCAAGATTTTCTTTGCTTGCTTCCTGCATCCATCTGCTCCCCATTTCCACTTTCAGCTCTGGAATTCCGACTCCGAACTTCTCTGCCTTTCCTTCTCAGTATTCCAAGAGATCCATCTTAAAATCTTTCCATGATTTCCCGTAAGGTGGCTCTGTTAAATTTTCACTGATAACGCTCCTATCTTTTTTGTTACTGCCTTGGAGGTGTTACTGTATAAATACTTGCAAGTTATCCTTGACACACCGGCTTGAGAATATTAAAGATGTAGGAACAGAAATAGGCTATTCAGCCCATTGAGTCTGCCCCGCCATTCAATCGTGAGCAGGTCCATTTCCCCACTCAGCCCCACTGCCTGGCCTTCTCCCCATAACCTTTGATGCCCTGATGTCAGTGCTTCTACTTCCTCAGGGGTTTGCGGAGGTATGACATCGGAAACCCTGGAAAATTTCTATAGAGGTGTGGTGGAAAATGTCCAGATGGGCTGCATCACAGTTTGATCTGGGGACCCCTGTGCGTAAAGCCCTCCAAAAGGTAGTGGACACAGCCCAGGACATCACAGGAAAAACCCCACCGTTGAAAATATCTACAGGGAACGCAGCCGTCGGAGAGCAGCAGCAATCGTCAAGGATCCATCCCACCCAGCACTCATTCTGTTCTCGCTGCTGCCATCAGGAAAGAGGTCTCGGGGCCACAAGACTTGCACCATCAGGTTCAGGAACAGCTCTCTTACTTGTGCACTTTATTGAATTTTTCATTCTCTCTGTATTGCAGTCAGTTTGTTTACATTTCTTTATCTGTTTCCAGTTCTTTCTTTGTTTACATGTGTATGTTGTGTCCAATTTTTTTGCACTATCAGGAGGTGGTAATTCTGCCTGGCCCACAGGAGAAAGAATCTCAGGGTTGTATGTGATGTCAGGTATGTACTCTGACAATAAATCTGAAATCAAAGAACCTATCAATCTCTGTCTTAAATACACCCAATAATATCTTGAGTGAGGATAAAATGCATGGAGAAGCTGATGATCACTTACATTCACACTCTTTAATGTCCATGTTGAACTGTTTCAGAGCCCCCACGGTGATCTGCTTGACCTCAGCATCGAGCAGCAGTTGGAGCAGAGACGTGGAGAGGTGCTTGCAGGCGGACATGCAGGCTGTCTGAGCCACCTTTCCCTGGAACAGCAGAAGAACATGCCCATCAATCGTCACCTTCAACTCCTTCAGCCCAAACCGTTGTAGATGGTCCCAAGTCCAACAGGTGACATGGTTATTCCAATCTCACTTCCTCCGAACGCTCTCTCTGCAACAACCCCAACCTCACTATCAAACCCGGTGCTGCTGTGTTTTGGCGCAGTGACCTTTTCCTTGCCAAGGTCACCTCCTCCTACTTACCCCTTCCACAGGACCCCACCACAGCACATCAAGCCACCATCTCAAATCGCACACCTTGATGAAGGCTCAAGGCCAGAACATTTTAAAATCTTGTATTTAATTGTAATTTGATAGTAAAATTTGCACCTTGTTCTGCAACATGTTGCTGCCTGCTGTAAAACAAATTTCATGACACGTGTGTCGATGACAATAAACGAAGAGCCCATGGCCTCATCCACGGCCAAACCAAGACCACCCGTAAACTGGAGAAGCAACACCTAATATTCCATCTGGGCCCTCTCCAACCGGAGGGCATTAACATTGGCTTCTCTTGTTTCTGCTAGACCACTCCCCATTCTCCCTCTCCCTCCCCTCTCCATTCACAGAGCCATCCCCCTTCCCCCTGTTTGCAGGTGTGTCCTCTCTCCCTATTGCCTCCTGTCTGGGGGCCTGTGCTTCCACCCCCCCCCCCCGCCCCCAGAAACGTTGGTGATGTACCTTTATCTTTGCTATATAAAGGACACTGTTTGACCAGATACGTTTCTCTAGTGTTGTGTGTTTTTACCTCATGACAAAAAACCCGATTTTGATTCTGATTCTGATAAATAAGAAGGGAAAATACAATAAATAATAATATTCCGAACTGGCTGGTAGTGGCAAGATGTATTCTGTCAGTAGCTGTAAGGTAAAAACATCATGAGTTGGGACTGGAGAAGGAGTCACCCAGTACTAAGGAGTAACAGGATGCAGGTGTGATCTTGTACGCTCAAGATAAGTGTGACAATAACAAGATGATGTGCAGCAGACTAACAGAGAAGGGTAGCAACAGCTTATTCATTGGACAATGTAATGGTATGATAAGTGCGTGTCCTGAGGTATAAAAAAAACACCACTTGCTGATATCGGGAGAATGCGCCTTCTCCAACTAACACTGTTAGTTGCAAGTGTTACAATCCGGTAATAAAGAACCTTGATTTCGACAAATCTGGTGTCTGACTCACTCATTCTCGAACAAAGCAGACCTAACATAGCCCAGGCAAAATGTCTAAACATTGCACCCACAACAACCTCGCACTCACTGCCACCAAAATTAAGGAGTTGACTGTTGACTTCAGGAAGGGAAAGCCAGAGATCATTGGGGGGAATCAGAGGTGGAGAGGGTGAGAAAATTTAAGTTCTTGGGAGTCACTATCTCGGACGGATCTTTCCTGGATCCAAGACAGCACCTGATAGTCTGAATACACCTGGGATTGTCTGATCTCGGAAGCCAAGCAGGCACAGGCCTGGTCGGTACTTGAACACCAGGCGCTGCAGTTTTCTGTGAGGGGCGCTGGACAAAGTGGCAACTCTGTCTGCCCGGAGACAAAAGTTAAAGAATTTCATGTATGTTACATTCTAAATGTAGTGCTGTGTGACACTAATGGAATCTTTACCTTTATAATGGCATCGTGAAGAAAACACGTCAGCACCTCTACTTCCTAAGGAGTATGAGGAGGTTTCGTATAACACCAGAATCCTTGGCAAATTTCTACAGATGTGTGGTGGAAAGTGTGCTGAGCGGCTGCATCACAGTCTGGATGGGGACACCTGTCATGGTCATGTACTTACATTCGATGGGAGCTGAGCCAATACCCCTGAATGTAAAGCCCTCAAAGAGGTACTGGACACAGTTCAGGTCATCACAGGCAAAACCCTCCCCACTATAGAGAACATCTACAGAAACGCAGCCGTCAGAGAGCAGCAGCGATCATCAAGGATCCACACCACCCAGCACACACTTTGTTCTCGCTGCTGCCATCAGGAAAGAGGTAGAGGTGCCATAAGACTTGCATCACCAGGTTCAGGAACAGCTACTACCACTTCACCGTCAGACTCCGCAAGAACAAACTCAATCAGGGACTCATTTAAGGACTCTTACTTGTGCACTTTATTGATTTTTATTCTCTCAGTATTGCGGTTTGTTTACATTCATTATATGTTTACAGTTCTTTATTTGCTTGCATGCACAAGTGGTCCCCGATATACACAGATAATAGGTATAGGAGCAGGCCATTTGGCCCTTCAAGCCTACACCACCATTCATTATGATCATGGCTGATCAGTACCCGGTTCCTGCCTTCTCCCCAAACCCCCTGATCACCTTAGCCACAAGGGCCAAATCGAACCTCCTCTTAAATATTGATAAGGAACCGGCCTCAACCACTTCCCGTGGCAAAGAATTCCACAGATTCACCCCTTTCTGAGACAATTATTTTTTCTCATCCCAGTCCTAAAGGACTTCCCCCTTATCCTTAAACCATGACCCCTGGTCCTGGATTTTCCCAGCATTGCAAACAACCTTCCTTCATCTAGTCTGTCTAATCCTTCAAGAATTTTATATAAGATCCCCCCTCAATCTTCTAAATTCCAGTGAACATAAGTCTAGTTCATCCAACCTTTCTTCATATGCAAGTCCTTCCATCCCTGCTATCCGTCTAGTGAATCTTGTCTGCACCCCCTCCATGGCGAGGATGTCCTTCCTCAGATAAGGAGATCAAAACTGTACACAATACTCCAGGTGTGGTCTCACCAAGTCCTTGTGCAGCTGCAGTAGATCCTCTCTGCTCCTGTACTCAAATCCTCTTGCTATGAAGGCCCACATTCCCTTTGCTTTCTTCACTGCCTGCTGTAGCCACATGCCCACTTTCAATGACTGGCGCACACCAACACCCAGGTCTCATTGCATCTCTCCTTTTCTTAATCGAACATCATTTAAGTAATAACCTTCTCTCCTGTTCTTGCTTCCAAAGTGGAAAACCTCACATTTATCCACATTATATTGCATCTGCCACTTCTTGGCCCACTTGGCTAACTTGTCCAAGTTACCCTGCACCCTCCTTGAATCCACTACACAGCCAAGCTTGCTACCTAACTTCATGTCGTCTGCAAATTTTGAGATGCTGCTTTCTATTCCCACATCTAAGTCATTGATATATATTGTAAATAACTGTGGTCCCAGCACTGAGCCCTGCGTTTCACCACTAATCACTGGCTGCCATTCTGAAAAGAACCCATTTATTCCTACTCTTTGCTTCCTGTCTGCCAACCAATTCTCTATCCACCTCAAAACCATCGCTCCTATACTGTGTACTTTAAGTTTGTACGCTAGTCTCCTATGCGGAACCTTATCAAATGTCTTTATAAAGTCCGGATATACCACATCCACTGGTTCTCCCTTATCCACTCGACTGGTTACATCCTCAAAAAATTCAAGTAGATTTGTCAGACATGATTTTCCCTTCATAAAACCATGCTGACTCTGTCCGATGATACTACTATTCTCCCAAGGTGCTGTAATCACATTTTTAATAACTGATTCTAGCATTTTCCCACTACCGACGTCAGGCTAGTTGGTCTGTAGTTTCCCGATTTGCCTCTCCCTCCCTTCTCAAAGAGATGCATTATGTTGGCCACCCTCCAGTCCTCAGGAACTAATCCAGTATCTAAAGAGTTTGGAAAAGTTATCACTATTGCATCCAGTATTTCCGTTATCACTATTGCATCCAGTATTTCCTGGCCTTCTTCCTTTAGCTCTCTTGGATGCAATCTATCCAGCCCAGGGGATTTATCTGCCTTTAATCCCTTCAATTTAACTAACATTCGAGTTCCATTCTGACCAATCGTTCGGATCTCGAAATAGACGTTGTAACTCCAGGCCTGCGTTCACCTCCCCTACCTCGAACTCCAGGTCTGCTACTGCCTTCGTGTCCTGAAGATAAAGCACATTTGGCGGGAGCGGTGTCTCAGTCTCCTCCCGGCCCTTGGCTGCCGCCATATTGGTCTGTCAAAATAAACAGCCCCTGGATCCCCGGGACATGACGTGTAATTTTTATATTTAGATATATATTTTTTTATTTTTAAAAATGTATACAGTATTATTTTTTGGTCGTTTGTATGGATGGCCATGTCCCATAGTTTCCAGGCAGGGGACCACCTATATGTTGTGCACAGTTTAATATTTCACTACCAATAAGTAGTAATTCCACCTCGTCTGCAGAAAAAAGAATCTCAGGGTGATATGATATTATCTCAGGATAATATGATATTATCCTTTGTATGTACTCTGACAATAAATCTGAAATCAGAAAATCTGAGATCTATGGTGGCCCTGGAGTAGTGACATGGGAAGGTTTGTGGGTCTGATGGCTGTTAGAAAAATACTGCCCTTGAACCAAGAAATGCCAGGCTTCAGGCTTCTGTATCTTCTGCCTGAAGGTCACAAGAAAATGTCCTGAGAAAGTTGAGGTGTCGGTGTTCCTTCTTCATGGGGGAGCAATGTAGCACCGACGCATGCTAAACAGAAAAGTCTGCAGACGCTGGGGTCAAGAGCAATGCACAAACATGCTGTAGAAGCCCAGCAGGCCCAGAGGAACTAAAGGGTAACAAATGTTTTGGTCCTCGGCCCTTTGTCAGGTATAAGGAAAAACAACGGGCAGATCTCTGAATAAAAAGGTGGGGGGAGGAGGAGAGGAGGAAGGGGGACAAGCACAGGCTAACCTCTTGCAAGCTTCTACCCCTTCCTCCTCCTCCCTCTTCTAACTCCTCGCATCATTCCCCCACCTTTTTATTCAGATGCCTGCCTGCTCTTTACTCATACCTTGACGATGGGCCCAGGCGCGAGACGTTGGTCGCCCTCAGCTTCCTGTGGATCAGGGGTGACCTGCTGAGTTTCTTGTATACAACCAATGCCTGGTCTTCCCGACCAGCCGATGGCAGTGACTGCCCTCCTGCTGTTAATGGATTTCCTCCAGTATTCCAACACTTTTGGGCCCTTTAGCTGACCTTGTTTGTGCTGAGCCATCTTCAGTACCATTTGTCTGTACCATAATATTGGTACTTCCAGAGCTTTCATTAGTACTCCCCACTTCAGTGCTGGTGAGACCTCACCTGGAATATTGTGAGCAGTTTTAGAACCTGGAATATTACAGCACAGCACAGGCCTTCAGCCCTCAATGTGGTGCCAATCTCTATATTCCTACCAAAAAAATAATATCTAAACCAGTGGTTCACAACCTTTTTCTTTCCATTCACACATCACTTTAAGTATTCCCTATGCCATAGGTGCTCTGTGATTAGTAAGGGATTGCTTAAGGTGGGATGTGGGTGGAAAGAAAAAGGTTGAAAACCACTGTTTTTATCGTACCTAATTGACTCGTTATGTGCATGGTTTCATAACTCCAAAGGAAATGGGCCAATGACAATTTTTCTCAAGCAAGATATTTCAGTAACAATTGGGTCTCGAGCAGTGATTCCCAACCTTCTCTTCCCACTTACATCCCATCTTAAGCAATCCCTTACTATTTCCAGAGCACTGATAGCATAGGGAGTACTTAAAGGGGTGTGTGAGTGAAAAGAAAAAGGTTGATCTAAACCCTTCCAACCTCATATCCCTCTAATTTTCTTTCATCCTTGAGCATGTCTAAGAATCTCTTATATGCCCCTATTGTTCCAGCCTCCACCACCATCCCTGGCAATGCATTCCAGGCACCAACTACACTCTGTGTAAAAAACATCCCTGATATCTCCCCTAAACACTCCAATATAACCGTATAAAAATTACAGCACGGAAACAGGCCAATTTGGCCCTTCTCGTCCGCACTGATCCAAGTACCCTCCTCTAATCCCACTTACCAACACTCTGCCCATATCCCTCCACCCCCCGCCCATCCATATACTTATCCAACTCTTTCTTAAATGAAAAAATTGACCCTGCCTCCACCACCTTTCCCGGAAGCCTATTCCATACAGTAACCACTCTTCTAAGTAAAGAAGTTCCCCCTCATGTTACTCCTAAACCTTTGCCCGTCAACTCTCAACCCATGACCTCTTGTATCCATCTCTCCTACTCTCAATGGGAAAAGCCTTTCCACATCAACTCTATCTATCCCTCTCATTATCTTAAACACCTCTATCAAATCCCCTCTCAGCCTTCTACGTTCCAAGGAATAAAGACCTAATTTGCTCAATCTCTCCTTATATTCCAGATGCTGAAACCCAGGCAACATTTTTGTAAATCTTCTCTGCACTCTCTCTATCTTGTTAATATCCTTCCTATAATTCGGTGACCAGAACTGCACACAGTCCTCTAAATTTGGCTTCACCAATGCTTTGAACAGTTTCATCATTACTTCCTCACTCCTATATTCTATGCACTGATTTATATAGGCAAGCATACTAAAGGCCTTCTTCACCACCCTATCCACATGCGCTCCTAACTTCAGGGAACAATGCACCGTTATTCCTAGATCTTTCTGCTCCACTGCATTCTTCAACGCCCTCCCATTTACCACATATGTCCTGCTTTGATTATTCTTTCCAAAATGAAGCACCTCACACTTATCAGCATTAAACTCCATCTGCCATCTCTCTGCCCACTCCTCTAAGCAGTTTAAATCCCTCTGCAATCTTTGAAAACCCTCTTCATCATCCACAATTCCCCCTATTTTAGTATCATCTGCATATTTACTAATCCAATTTACCACCCCATCCTCCAGATCACTAATATATATGACAAACAGCAACGGTCCCAATACCGAACCCTGAGGTACACCGCTTGTCACCGACTTCCATCCTGACAAACAATTATCTACTACATCCCTTCACTTCGTAGGGATGTCCCCTGGTGTTTGCCACTCTTGTCCTGGGAAAAAGGAGAATGAGGGGCAATCTCATTGAAACATTTTGAATGTCAAAAGGCGAGAACAGAGTAGTTGTAGAAAGGCTGTTCTCTATGGTGCGAGCGTCTAGGACAAGAGGGCACAACTTCAGGATTGAAGGGCGTCCATTAGAAAAGAGGAATTTCTTCAGCTAGAGGGTGGTGAACCTGTGGAATGTGTTGCCACAGGCGGTTGAGGAGGCCAAGTCATTGGGTGTATTTAAGGAAGGGATTGACAGGTTCTTGATTAGTTAGGGTATCAACGGTTATGGGGAGAAGGCCGGGCAGTGGGGCTGAGTGGGAAAATGGATCAGCTCATGATTGAATGGTGGGGCCAACTCGATGGGGCTGAATAGCTATTTCTGCTCCTATGACGTGGTCTTATAACACTAGGCCTGTATATTTGGGTTTCCCTGCATGAATGCCCTCTGTATAAGGCACCACCCCCCCCCCCCCCCACTGTAACTACAGGGGCAGCCTAATCAGTCAGTGTCATTTGGTTGTTCAAACAGTTGCAGTAATCACACTGGGGCCCACCCTGCAGTGGAGGTATAAAGAACTTGTATTAACATTCCAGCTCTGTGAATCCTCAGGACATCTCACAATTACTCTCCAGAACTTGGCCCACGCTCACTTGCTGAAGGGTTGGCTAAATAGATACGGTTTCATCAGTTTGGCCCACTTCCTGAAAACAGTCTGTTACCCTGACACAAGAGCTCTATGTTAATCGACCTTCTGCTGGGGTACATTGAAAACACTGGATTGCTCAAATGGTACTGCACCAGCAATCAACCAGGCAAATAGATTTCACGGGGATTTCTCTCAGTCAGAGATAACCAACGACTACAGGTGCTGGAAATCTGCAATTTAGATAGAAAATGTTGGAAGCACTCAGCGGGTCAGGTGGTATCCGAGAAAAGAGAAACGGGGTTAACAGTTCAGGTGCAGGACCCTTCTGACAAGGAGTTCTTCTGGGGATGTCCAGAACAAGGGGTCCCAGTCGAAGGACAAGGGGAAAGCCATTCAGGACCGCGATGAGGAGAAACTTCGCTCAGAGTGTTTGCATCACTTTCTGGTATGGAGGTGTCAATGCACAGGAAAGGAAATGGCGACAGAGGGTTGTGAACTTGACCAGCGCCATCATGGGCATCAGTCCTTTAAGGACATCCACAAGAGGCAGTGCCTTAAGAAAGCAGCCTCTATCCTGAAGGCATCCACCACCCAGGGCATGTCCTCTTCTGAAAGCTACCACTGGGAAGGAGGTACAAGGGAACTCGCAAGATCACAAAAACAGCTTCTTCCCCTCCGCCGTCAGATTTCTGAACCGTCAGTGAAGCACAGGCACCACCTCAACTTCTCTCTTTCTGTAATAGTTATTTTTTCAAATCTTGCATTTATGGAATTAAAATTTGTTGTAATTTTGCACCTTGTTCTGCAGAATATGAGGCAGAGAGGATCAATGGAGTTTCCCTCAGCACCCATGATCTGAAGAGGCCATGCAAAGCCATTGAGGACCCCTTCCACCCCACACCCAGCATCTTCAGGCTGCTCTGGTCGGGGAAGAGATACAGGAGGAAAACAGCTTCTTCCCATGAGTAGTGAGAATGCTGAATGACTGATGAACTGCTCATACAAACCCTCCGAGACTCGACTATTTAGTTAACAATATTTATTTATTTTTACCAATGTACTGCAATTTGCTTGTCAAGATGTGTGCTGTAACTATACCACTCTGAGGAATGCAGTTTCGTCCAGTTGTATTTATACAATTGGATGATAATAATAAATGTGAACCTGAACTTCTTTCGTACTCTCCTACCCCCTAGATGCCCTCCCCCACCCCCCCACCCCATCAAGGATTTCAGTACTTGGCCCACCTTAAATGTGTTGTGGACCCCAGTGTATGGTGCCCATTGAGAATGGCTGGTGCAGGACAAGATGAAAGAGAAAAGAGGGGATGTGGGGAAAAGTACTTTCATCCAGAGGATGAAAGCACTGCCTAAGGGAGTGGTGGAGGCAGACACTCTCTCATCATTGAAAAAACTATTAGGTCGACACTTGAAAATCCCCAAATTCTGTAGACACTGCAGTTGAAGTAAAAATCACAAAATGCTGGAGAAGCTCAACTGGTCAAACTGGGTTCTTTATGTAGCAGGTGTGAAGATACAGAACCGACGTTTCAGGCTTAAGCCCTTCGGCCAAGTATGACAGCAGGCCAGCAGACGTCCGAACAAAAGAGTGGACAGGGGTGGAAGCGGGGGTGGCAAAGGCAGGAGATGAGACGTGGAGAAAGGAGGGAGGGGACAGCAGCAATGAGGGGGTGGGGGATGGCTGGGTGGAAGCACAGAAAAGGGGTGGGGGGAAGAAAAGGCGAGCAAGTTTAATAAAAAGCAGTGAAGTCAATGTTAATGCCATGTGGCTGGAGAGTGCCCAGACAGAAAATAAGGTGTTGTTCTCCCAATCTGCGGGTGGTCAGGGTGGGATAGGACACAAGGTGTGAATGTGAGAGTGTGACCCAGAATTTAAAAGGTTGGCCACTAGGAGGCTGCTATGGTTGCGAATGGAGGTGCTGAGCGAAGCGATCTCCCAGTCTGCGACCAGTCTCTCTGATGCCACAAAGGGAGCACCGGATGCAGTAAATCAGTCCTCTGGATGTACAAGTGAAGTGTTGCTACACTTTAAATGCCCGTTTGGAGCCCTGAACCATGGTGAGGGGGGAGGTGTGGGCGAAAGTGTTGCACCTCCTGTGGGCACAGGGGAAGGTGCCTGGGGTGCGATAGGTGGGGAGGGATGAGGGCATGAGGGAATCGCAGAGGGAGTGGTCCCTGCAGGAAGCTGAGAGGGGAGGAGAAGGAAAAATGTGTCTGGTGGTGGGATCCCGTGGTAAGTGTCAGAAATTCCGGTGGATGTGTTGGATGCGGAGGCTGGTGGGATGGCAGGTGAGGATGTGGGGGGGTTCTGTATTTGTTGCATCTGGAGGCAGAGGGGACCAAGGCAGATGAGCAGGAGGTGGAGCAGATGCGGGTGAGGACTGAATGGATATTGGTGGAGGGGAAGCCATGTCTGTGGAAGAAGGCAGCCATTTTGGAAGACACTCGGATTGAAGAGACACAGACACAGACAGCTCCAGTCCGCGCTGGTAAACGTGGTTAATGTAGATGCAAAGGGCTGAAACCTAGTGCCAAAAGTAAACTGCTAGAGGAACTCAGCGGGTCGTGGCAGCATCTGTGGTGGAAACTGGACAATAAACATTGTGGGCCCAACTTGACACTCGAATACCCATTTCTCTCCACGGATGTGGTCTGACCCTCTGAACTCTTCTAGCAGTTTGCTTCTTGGTCGGCAAGGACATCAACAGGCTGAGGGATCTGCTTCTCCATTCCATGATTATGAGCCTGACCCACACTCACATTCTGAGAGAGGCTGGGGGGGTGGAGGTGGTGGGGGGGGACTCAAGTCAAGTTTATTGTCATCTGATTGCACAAGTACAAACCGACGAAACACGCAGACACACAACCAGTCAATGAACACATACAGACAAACAATGCACATGCAGGAGAAGTATTTTATCGAGACAGTGGTCCTCTCTGCCGCTGTTATGGTCCTGTGGATTGACCTCCAATCCATTTCTCTGAAGCAACAGTACCACACTGGGTTGCAGCCGGACAGGAAGCTCTCGATAGAGCTCCTGCAGAAGGCCGACACAACCAGACTTACACACATACAGACAAACAATACATGTGCCTGACAAGAATTCATATCACAAATAAAGAAATAGAGCTTCATGAGCAGATCCTTTGGTCGTTCAGCATTCTCACTGCCCGCGGAAAGAAGGTCAGGTAGTATCTGTGGAGCGAAATGATCTGACAACGTTTTGGCTCAGGACCCTTTCTAGAGTCACAAGATAAAAGAACAGAAGTAGGCCATTCAGCCCATCGAGTCTGCTCCGCAACTCCACCCTGAGCTAAATCGCTCCCACGTCTAGTTCCAAGTTCCAGCCTTTTCCCCATATCCTTTGATACCCTGACTAATTAGAAACCTATCAATCTCCCCCTTAAACTCCCCCAATGATCGGGCCTCCACAGCTGGATGTGGCAACGAATTCCACAAATCCACGACCCTCTGGCTAAAGAAATTTCTCCTCATCTCTGCTTTAAATGGATTCTTTCCAATTCTAAGACCGTGCCCCTCTTGTCCTGAAATTCCTTTCAAACAGCGGTGGATTTGAACTGACATCGCTAAATTTTAAATTTTAAAAATGTAAACACATAAACGCTCAACATACAATAGATTTAAACATGGCATAAACCCGCTGGTGTTTCATCAAATGCGATAGCCGAGTGAATCAACCAAGGGGAACATATTATTCACATCTGCTCTGTCCAATCCTTTCAGCATTCGAAATGTTTCGATGAGATCCTCTCTCATTCTTCTATACTTCCAATCAATACAGTCCAAGAGCCTCATTCGTTAGCCCCTGCATTCCAGGAATCATCCTGGTAAATCTTCTCTGTACTTTCTCCAACATCATTACATCCCTTCTAAGATAAAGGGCCCAAAACTGCACACAGTTTCTGCACAGAGTCCCTCCCTGCCTCTCGCTGTTTGCTCAAGATTCCAGCATCTGCGGCCCTCGTTGTGTCTCTTTCCACACTCGCGCGTGAGGCAGTGAATGCTGACGGAGAGGTGCTCATATGGTGTGTGTGGGGCGGAGGGGGGGGGGCAGGGTGAATTACTGTATATCTGATGGAGTGTATACCAATAGTGGTGGGGAAGAATATCACAAAATCAAACCTTTGAAATAGAAATAGAAATAGAACCTCAAACTAATACACTCTCGACAACCCTTTGCTTAAAAAAAAGGCTTCAGCACCTACTGATGGGAGATCTTGATGGTGTGTTTGAATGAAGGCCCCTTGCTCAATTATAATCAAACGCGGTACAATTCCAGTTTCATCAAAGTATCAATTCTGTTGATTTTTGTTTAATCCCCCTGAAAAAATACACCCCACTTTTCATCTTAGAACATCTGGAAATCCTCAGAGCTGTGGCTTCCTAATTCCGAGTACTTCTGAGATGGAATTTCAAGGAAGAGAAACCACAAAAAAACTCTTCAATTGTGGTGCTGGTAAGTGGACTTGATCCTGCCGCAAGCTCCTGGCCCTCGGAGATGATGTTTCGTATCAACTCCTCCCTGTTCTCTTCTTCCAGACACCCCAAATGTCTGCCAGCCTCATTAATCCAAATTCCTTCACGTCAGCATTTTAGATCATAAGACCATGAGGCATAGGAGCAGAAACAGGCCATTCAGCCCATTGAGTCTGCCTTGCCATTTAATCATGAGCTGACCCATTTTCCCACTCAACCCCACTGCCTGGCCTTCTCCCCATAACCTTTGATGCCCTGGCTAATCAAGAACCTTTCAATCCCTGCCTTAAATACACCCAATGACTTGGCCTCCTCAACCGCCTGTGGCAACACATTCCACAGGCTCACCACCCTCTGGCTGAAGAAATTCCTCTGCTCTAATGGACACCCTTCAATCCTGAAGTTGTGCCCTCTTGTCCTAGATGCCCGCACCAAAGAGAACAGCCTTTCTACAACTACTTGTTCACGCCTTTCGACATTCAAAATGTTTCAGTGAGATCCACCACTCATTCTCTATTCTCCAACAATTCAGGTCAAGTGCTGTCAAACGCTGATGACCCTTTCATACCCAGAATCATTCCCAGAATCTCCTCTGAACTCTCTACAATGTCAGCACATCCTTTCTTAAACGAGGAGCCCAAAACTGTTCATAATAGTTCAAGTGAGGACTCGCCAGTGCCTTAAAAGCCTCGACATCATATCCCTGCTCTTCTATTCTATTCCCCTTGAAATGAATACCAACATTGCATTTGCCTTCTTCCCCACTGACTCAACCTGCAAGTTTACCTTCAGCCATCCTGCACAAGGACTCCCAGGCCCCTTTGCATTCTATTTTCTCCAACTGGCACTACTCTACCTGCTGAGTTCCTCCAGCAGGTTGTTTTTGGTATCAGATCCCAGTGTCTGATGTCTCTTCTGCTATGGAGCATGGACTGACCTTTTGGACTGTTATTATAAAGACAAATTTCTGCTAAGAACTCTGGGCAACTTGTGGTAGAGCTGAGTGATGACTCACCAATTGCTTGGAATTTTTTTTTTTTAAATTTTTTATTTTTCACACCATAAATCACATTAACCATGATATACACTTTTTCTTTTTCACACATATACAGTGACTTTTGAGAACAAAGGGAGAACCCAGCTGTGAAGCAGAGAGCGGCAGAAAGGCGGTTTGAGTGGAATTTGGAGCATCCGAGGGCAGCTGGAGAGCTGTGTGAAATGCACATTCCTCGATAGTGAAGACTGATAAAGTTTACTGTGACGTAACAGCGGTCATTTCTCTCTCCTACATTCAATATGACGTCCTTTGTTATTAATTAAAGAATTGAACTTGGACATTGAACTCTGAGATTGAATTCTGTGGACTGTGTTTTTTTTGGACTGACTGACTTGACTGACGGACCTGGGATTTTTGGGGAGTTTTACTTTTTGAATACTGAGCGCAGACTGTAATGGTCTGGAATTTTTCACTTACACACTGTTTATAAACATATGGTGTCTGTATATTTGCTATGGATACTTATAGTGGGGTTAATTGTGCTAAGACATTACATTGTTAATAGTCATTAATAAATACAGTTAAATTTTAACCCTTTGGAATCGCATCTTCTATTGTTGCTGGTTTCAGATGCAACGACCTCACTCTTGTCTGGATTTGCCATTTGCCATTTCTCTGCCCACATCTCCAGTGAATCCTGTTGTATTCTTTGATATTCCGTTGCTGTCCACACCTTCAGCAATCTTTGTGTCGTGTGCAAATGTATTTGGTTTTTGCTCTCCGATTTTTGGTCTCTCTCAGGCCCTCCTCCTCTCCCCCCACTTGGCTCTAGAACCACAACTCTCCCCACTGGGCAAATGATTCCTCATTTTACAGGTTCTGTTTATTTGTCATGAAGGGAATTCGATGGTAGAGGAAGGACCCAGTAAAAGCCTCTTGTCAGTAAGACACATCAGCGACTGCACTTTCAGAGAAGACTGAGGTGGGCAAGGCCACCGGCCACCATCCTGTCAACTTTCTACGGGAGCTCTATCCAGAGGGTCCTGCCCGGCTGTGTCACAGTATAGGTTGCTGTAAACTAGAGCATCGGATTGGAGGTCAATCCACAGGGCCATGAAAGGCAGATCACTGGGGTCCCCCTCCCCCTGTAAATGTGAGTTGCTGGGTTCGTTGCTTAAAGAGAGCTCTCAAAATCATGGAGGGCCCCTACCACCCCATCTTCCAGCTGGTCCCATGGCGAAGAGATACAGGACTATCAGATCTAGCATCACCAGGCTGAGGAACAGCTTCTTACCACGGGCAGTGAGAATGCTGAACAACTTCCAAAACAAATCTCTGTGACTCTGCTATTTATTAAGAATATTTATTTTAATATGTGGTCTGATAACGCCTCAAACCGTGCATCTTGGCGCCTCACAGTTCGGCGGGCAGCAACCTCCTTTGAAGAAGACCGCAGAGCCCACCTCACTGACAAAAGGCAAAGGAGGAAAAACCCAACACCCAACCCCAACCCACCAATTTTCCCTTGCAACCGCTGCAATCGTGTCTGCCTGTCCCGCATCGGACTTGTCAGCCACAATCGAGTCTGCAGCTGACGTGGACTTTTACCCCCTCCATAAATCTTCGTCCGCGAAGCCAAGCCAAAGAGATGTACTGTGTATATGTATAATTCATCTGTATGTGTGACATGCCTGCACGCACGTTTTGCACTGCTCTGCACTGTGGACTGGAGAACGCTGCTTTGTCAAGTTGTACTGGTACAATTAATTGGTTGACAAATAAACTGGTGAACTGGTGAAGATGACTTTAATTAATGGTGGTCCAGACTTAAGGAATTACACAGTGGATTCTCGTTCCCATATCTAATGTAATGACCTTGCTCGACCTGTGACCTCCATCGCCAACTAGCTGACTTCCAAACACAAAGTTGTGTTTCCCTTGAATCCCACTTCCCATCAAGAACATAGAATATTACAGAACATACAGGCCCTTCAACCCATAATGCTGCGCCGATCTATGTAAACCTACTCCACTACAAACTAACACTTCCCTACCTCAAACCCATGTGCCTATGTAAGTGTATTTTAAATATCCCTATTCTACCAGCCTCTGTCACCAAACCCGGAAATACTTGAGGAAGAGAAATAACTTTCCCCAATTTCCTCAAGCCTGCACTCTGGAGCAGTTTTCCTCTGCTTTGTCTTTGTCTCAAGGGGAGTAAATTCGGCTGTATCTCGGTCTGGTATGGGGGGGGGGGGCACACCAATATCCCCGAGCGTAAAGCCCTCCAAAAGGTAAGCCCAGGACCTCACAGGTAAACCCCTCCCCACCGTCGAGAACATTTACAGGGAACGCTGCTGTCGGAGAGCAGCAGCAATCCTCAAGGATCCCCACCACCCAGTACACGCTCTGTTCTCGCTGCTGCCATCAGGAAAGAGGTATCGGTGCCACAAGACTCACACCAGCAGGTTCAGGAACAGCTGCTCCCCCTCCACCATCAGGGACTCATTTAAGGGCTCTGACTTGTCCACTTTATTGATTTGTTTCTCTCTGTATTGCAGTTTGTTTACATTTCTTATCTGTTTTACATGTGTATGTTGAGTACTTTTTATTGCACTACCAATAACTTGTAATTCTGAAAAAGAATCTCAGGGTTGTATGTGATGTCATGTATGTATTCTGACAATAAATCTGAAATCTGAGATAAATTGTTACATCGCCAGATAGATAATATTGGCATCCCATGATATCGTAACCGTTTTACTGTATCTTGATTGAAAACAAATACATGTGTACGTTAAGTACAGTTTTTAGTTTGCTTTACCAATTCTGCCTCACCCGCGAGAAAAGGGTTGTATGTGATGTCATGAATGCACTTGGACAATACATCCGCAATCTGAGTAGATTCCACTGCCTTTCACTGCTGAAAACCTTTGCTCTCTCTCTCTTCCTTCCACCCCATGCTTAGGTGCCAGAGACGAGGATGGGATAGAATTTGTTTGGTGCATCCAGGAGGTTCTCCTGTAACACTTGGCTACTACAACCAGGGAAAGGGCTGTACTAAACCTTGGGGAATAGGCAGGGCTAGCTGATTGAAGTCTGTGGGGGAGCATAAAAGTTTACCTATCTTATGGTTAAGGATAAGACTGGTCTTGGGGTGAAAGCATTAAACTTTGGACAGTTGGAACAGTGTTTGGCAAGAATCAGGGAGAGCAGATTGGCAGCAGCTGTTTTTTGGTAAATCCACATCCAACATATGGGAGATTTAGAAGGCCAACCACTTAGAGTTCAAGACCAACATATGCGTTGCTGGGGGCTGGTGCTGGAGGTTGGTACAATAGGGACTTACAAAAGACAGATAGGCACAATAGATGGTCGTGGGTGTGAGGTATGGAAGGATTAGATTGTTCTAGAGTCGGTTTACATGGGTCAGTACTACATCGTGGACCAAATGGCCCCCATACTGTGCTGGAATGTTCTATGTTCAACATTCTACATGAATATATTATTATTTTTTTAAAAATTATTTATAGCACGGTAGAAGCCGATTCCGGCTCTTGAAAGCCATGCTCCAAATTGCACCCAGTTAACCTACAATCTCTGGACGTTTTGGAGGGTGGGATGAAACTAGAGGACCTGGAGAAAACCCACGCAGGTTACGGGGAGAACGGACAAACTGATGGATTCGAGCCCGGGTCACCGGCTCTGTATTAACGTCATGCTAATCGCTACCCCAACCCTGCCGGGAAGAGAGGGGGATAGCTCATGCGCAAGCGCAAGAGGTTGAGTTTAATTCGGATTCTGGCAGAAGGGAAAGTTCCTGGGCTGTACTGCTCTATGTTCTACGTTCCACTTCATTTACAATCTAGGATTTCATCGTCGTGCTTCCAAATCAATGTCCTGATGATGGATGAGATAAGAAGTATCGGAGCCAGCACCACCCGGCTGAGGAACAGCTTCTTCCCACGGGCAGTGAGAATGCTGAACGACCAAAGGAACTGCTCACACTAACCATCCAAGACTCACGTTTTACAAAACAGTATCTATTAATTTGTATAGATGAATACTTGTCCTAGATATGTATTGTTTGTCTGGTTGTGTGTCTGCATATTTTGCACCAAAGACTGGAGATCATTGTTTGCTTGGGTTGTACGTGTGCAATAAGATATTTGGCTTGCGATCATACATATATACATACGGACATAGAGCACTGGAACAGGCCCTTTTGGCCCACGAGCCCAAGCTGCCCAATTACACCCAATTGACCTACAATCCTTGTTACATATTTTAAATGGTGGAAAGAAACTGGAGCACCTGGAGAAAACGCACGCAGACACAGAGAGGACGTAGAAACTCTTTACAGACAGCGCCAGATTTGAACCCTGGTCCCGTTCACTGGGGCTGCAACAGTGTTTGTTGCACTAACTGTGCTGTCCCCTTTCTTGAAAGCATATGCCAAAAGCCAGGCTCTTTTGAAACACAAAATACTGTAGATGATGGAATCTCGAGTGAACAGAGAGAAGTTCAGCAGGTCAGGCAGCTTTCGTGGTTAGAAATAATAAAGGCCTGAAATGTGGACTTGTCCTTTTTATCCACAGAGGTTGCCTGACCTGCTGAGTCCCTCCAGCTCCTCTTGTTTCACCCAGCTCTGTTCATGGGACTTGAACTGGAATCCAGAGATGGGCTCAGCTCAGATTCCAGGCCAAGACCCTGCATTGTACCTACCACTGTTTTCCAAGCAGTATATAGGCATTGTCTCTGGATGAGACCAGGATTTTATTGAAGTAAACATGCCAGCTTCTACAAATTCTGGAACACCAGATTGTGGATTCTTCAGCAATTCTTTGCGAGTTTTAGGAGTGAATCTTATAGAAGCAGTGCCAAGCAAGTGGTTGTTTATTTATAGAAAGATCATGCATTTTGAGCTGTTGAAAGCACACTGCGGCCTCAACTCTACACCTCTTGTTGACATTAATGGCTGCCACTTATTGCCTGGTTAACCTTTTGTAAGCGAGAAATCCAACTATTAGCTGGTGTCTCAGTATGCTTGGTAATATTGTGTTCCTGTTCAGAACGACACGGTTAGCGTAGCGTTCAGCGCAACACTGTTACACCACCAGTGATTGGGACCGGGTTTCAAATCGGGAGCTGTCTATAAGGAGTTTGCATGTTCTCCCTGTGTCTGCGCGGTGCTCTGGTTTCATCCCACTGTTCAAAAACAAATGTACCAAGGTTGTAGGTCAATTGCGTGTAATTGGGTGACACGGGCTTGTAAGCCGGAAGGACCTGTTTTACCATGTTGAATGTCTAAATTAAAAAGATTAAAATTTAAATTTATTGAATTAAATTGCAGAGAGGGGACATCTAAGGGTCAGCAATTTCACAGAAGGGGTCGGCCCTTTTTACTGAGAGAAGGGAACAAAAAGAGTGAACATGATTGTGTGTATAAACATGCATGCATATTGCCTGTGAGTTTGTGTGCGTATGACTGTAGTAACGAGGAAATAAAATGGAGTGTAGATAGACTCAGATGGAGATCGAGAGAGTGCGTGTGTGCGTGTGCGAGTCAGAATGAGTGTGGGGGTGGGCGTGAGCAGTGGTGAGTGAGAGGAGGAAGGCGAGTTTACTGAGACATGGTATGTATGGGGCATTGTTCCTAATCGTTTCTCAACCAACCCAACTCCAGGAAATTGAGCGTGCAGTTGTTTAATTTTATTTATATTTCCAAACTTTTCAACTCTTCAGGTTCTCCAGATCAAGAATAACACAGGCAAGGCCGGGGTTGTAATCAGAGAGCGTCCTCAATGCTAACAGTAGCGCAGTTGTTTGAAAAGTTACAAATATGTTAACAATTACAGGGGGAAACAGGGACCCAAGAGTCTGTGACGTTAATTATGGAACCCAGTTATCAAAGGGCTCGTTAACAAAGGCACCAATAAAATTACTGTTAAAATAAACGCACATTAATCTCAGAATACAGTAGTACATGCAATCAGGGCTCTCTCTCCTGCCGAATGCTTCTGCTAAGGCTATGAAATGCCACTGTATTAAAAAATGTTCCATCTCCAACTCTTGATCAGTTTCAGGCTTAAATGTCAAAGCAGAGAAGGAAAAGTACATGCAGCTTTAGAACAATTTAATGTGAACTCATACATTGTTAGCTGACACTCAGTTCCTAACACTCTTGGCTCTTATTTGGGAGGAGGGTTGACAGATGAAGTTTAATTCTAGTCAGGTGATACACTTTGGGAGTTGTATCGGGTATAATGGTAAGGAACGTGAAGGGAGACTTGGGGATTCAAGTCCATTGATCCGTGAAAGCAGCAGCGCAGGTTGATAGGCCGGGAAAGAAGGCTTTTGCTACGCTTGTCTTCAAATTAGGATATAGAACACAGAATTTTTTTTCTATTTACATTTTTTAAAATTAGGATATACAGGCCCTTCTGGCCCACGCTGCCCAAATATCCCAATTAACCACAACTCCCGTACATGTTTGAAGGGTGGGAGGAAACCGGAGACTCCAGAGGAAAACCACGCAGACACAGGGAGAATGTACAAACATCTTACAGTCAGTGCCAGATTAAAATCCGGCTTCCTTATGCTGTAATAGTATTGTGCCAACCATAGAACATTATAGCACAGATAGAGGTCCTTTTAATCCTTCTAGTCTGTGCTGAACCATTTTTCTGCCTAATCCCACTGACCTGCACCCAGTCCATTCCCTCCCAAACCCCTCCCATCCACGGACCTGTCCAATTTCTTCTTCAGTGTTAACATTGAATTCACCACCTCAGCTGGCAGCTCGTTCCACATCCCCGCCACGCTCTGTCTAAAGTTCTCCTTAATATTCCCCCTAAACTAGTCCCCTTTCATCATGTCATCTGGTTTGTATCTCACCTCCCCTCAGTGGAAAGAGTCAGCCTACATTCTGTCTATCACATATAACCATATAACAACTACAGCACGGAAACAGGCCATTTTGGCCCTTCTCGTCCGCACCAAACTAAGACCTCTCCTCTAGTCCTACCTACCTGCACCCTGCCCATAACTCTCCATTCCCCTTCCTCAAATGACAAAATGGACCCTACCGCCACTACTTCTCCCGCAAGCTCATTCCACACAGCCACCACCCTCTGAGTAAAGAAGTTCCCCCCTCATGTTACTTCTAAACCTTTGCCCCTTAACTCATGTCCTCTTGTTTCAATCTCTCCTCCTCTCAATGGAAAAAGCCACATCAACTCTATCCATCCCTCTCATAATTTTAAATACCTCTATCAAATCCCCTCTCAACCTTCTACGCTCTAAATAATAAAGACCTAATCTGCTCAATCTTTCTTTGTAATCTAGTTTCTGAAACCCAGGTAACATTTTCGTAAATCTTCTCTGCACTCTCTCTACCTTGTTGATATCCTTCCTATAATTCGGTGACCAGAACTGCACACAGTACTCCAAATTTTGCCTCACCAATGCCTTGAACTGACTCAACATCACTTCCCAACTCCTGTATTCTATGCTTTGATTTACAAAGGCCTAAAAGCCTTCTTCACCACCCTATGCACATGAGATTCTACCTTCAGGGAACGACGAACCGTTATTCCTAGATCTTTCCGCTCCACTCCATTCCCCAATGCCCTCCCATTTACTATACATGTCCTGTTTTGATTATTCTGACCAAAATGAAGCACCTCACACTTCTCAGCATTAAACTCCATCTGCCATAATTCAGCCCACTCTTCTAAGCAGTCCAAATCCCTCTGCAATCTTTGAAAACCTTCCACAATTCCACCTATTTTAGTATTATCTGCATATTTACTAATACAATTTACCGCCCCATCATCCAGATCATTAATGTGAATGACAAACAACAACGGATCCAGTACAGATCCCTGAAGCCTGACAAACCATTATCCACCACAAATCTTTGGCATCTCCCTTCCAGCCACTGTTGAATCCATTTGACTATCTCAAAATTAATACCTAACAAATGAACCTTCCTAACTAACCTTCCATGCGGAACCTTATTGAAGGCCTTACTGAAGTCCATATAGACAGCATCCACTGCTCTACCCTCATCAACATTCCTAGTCACCATTTCAAAAAATTCAACAAGATTGGTCAAACATGATTTTCCACGCACAAATCCATGTGGAGTGTTCCTGATCAGCCCCTGTCTCTCCAGATACTTATATATTCTATCTCTAAGAATGCTTTCCATTAATTTACCTACCATAGACTTCAAACCTACCGGCTTATAATCACTAGGTTTGCTCCTTGAACCCTTTTTAAACAAAGGAACCGCATGTGCAATAATAAACCAATCCTCCGGCACTATACCCATCCCTAATGACATTTGAAAAATCACTGCCAGTGCCTCCGCTATTTCCTCACTAACTTCTCTCAAGGTCCTGGGGAAAATCCCATCGGGACCTTGAGACTTATCCACCTTTATATGCTTCAAAGGCTCCAGGACTTTCTCTTTTTTAAACACTACATTTTCCATAATTACCCTCTTTGCTTCCTTTACCCTGCACCATACATTATCCTTCTCCGTAGTGAATACAGAAGAAATTGTTTAAGATCTCCCCATCTCTTTTGGCCCCACACACAGTTGTCCGCTCTGATTCCCTAAGGGACCAATTTTATCCATCACTCTCCTTTTACTATTAACATATTTATAGAAACTTTTTGGATTTATTTTCACTCTGCTTGCAATAGCCACCTCGTACCTTCTTTTAGCTTTTCTAATTTCTTTCTTAAGATTCTTTTTACATTCATTGTATTCTCTGAACATCTCATTTATTCCTTGTTTCTTATATTAATTGTAGGTCTCTCCTCCTCATAATTTTAATCAAATCCTAACCTGCTTAACCTTTCCTGTAACTCAGTTCCTGAAGTCCGGGCAACATTTGAGTTAATCTTCTCTGCACTCTTTCAGTCTTGTTGATATCTTTCCTGTAGTTAGGAGACCAAAACTGCACACAATACTCCAAATGCTACCCATGCCGCAATGTTCCAACTTTCCAAAAATGCGGAGTATTGTGTACAGTTCAGGTCACCACAATCTAGAAAGAATGTGATGGCGCTGGAGAGAGAATAGAGGAGATCCAGCAGGATGTTGCCTGGATTGGAGGACTTTGGTCATGGGGAGAGATATGTTTTTACCTGGACAAAGAAAGCTGAGGGTGACTTGAGGGAGGTATAAAAAAAGTAGAAGATGCTGAGATAGGGTAGACCTGTGGCTCTCAACCTTTTTCTTTTCACTTACATACCACCTTAAGTAATTCCTTACTGACCACAGAGCACCAATGACATTCTGTGCCATAGGTGCTCTGTGGTCAGTAAGGGATTACTTAAGGTGGTATGTAAGTGGAAAGAAAAGGTTGAGAACCACTGGGGTAGATAGTCAAGATTTTTTCTCATTGCAAGGGGTTTAAAAAAAAAAATAAGACATAGACTTAAGGTGAGCGGAAGGAATTTTAATGGAGATTTGAGGGGAATGTTTCTTAACACAGGGAATGGTTAGAAAGCCCTGATAGCAGAGTTCATGATTCGGATGCAATCACCATGTTTACATATTGCTGGAGGAACTTAGCAGGCCCAAGGAGCAGCAGTGGGAGAAAAAGGATTGTTTTGAGACTGGAAAAATGTGATAGAGAAGACAGTATGAAGTGGACAAGGTGAGAGTGTGGGATTGGTGAACGAGGTGGAGGTGAAGCATGATGGACAGGGCAGTGGATTGGCAGATGCCGGACAAAGCGAGAGAAAGGGCCAAGGAAAGGAAAGGGGTTAGGTGGGGGAAGACATGCCACCCAGGGGGTTGTGGGTGGCTTGTAGACAATGGCTGACACTGCTGGAATCCGATAAGGAAAAGGTGAGAAGGGCGGCACGGTTAGCACGCCACTGTTTCAGCCACTTGGGTTCGAAACTGGCGCTGTCTGTAAGGAGTTTGTGCATTCTCACCATGTCTGCATAGGCTTCCTCCAGGTGCTTCAGTTTCCTCCCAAACTCCAAAATATACAGGGATGGAGTTTAATTTGGGTGTAATTGGGCGGCACGAGTTTAAATGGCCGGAATCAGCTTCTACCTTGCTGTAAATATTCTGTTAAAATTTAGAACTGTGGAATAAAGAGAGACGAGATGGAACCAAGGTGGGTGGGTGGGTGGAAAAAGAGCTGAAGAATCAGTGGATACACTGAACACAGGCTCAGGAGCCATCTTGCAGAGCATGTACGCTCTGTCTGCAGTGGCCATCCTGAGCTCCTGGGTGCTGCCATTTCAACTCCCCTTCCTGTTCCCACCCCGACCTGTCTGTCCTGGGCCATCTTCACCACCAGGGTGATGCCTAACATACATTAGAGGAACTTCACCTCGTATTCCCAGGGAAGTCAACAACCCAAGGGTACGAACATAGAATTTTCTAATTTCAAGTACACTCTCTCTTCTTCACCCTTTCTGTTCTCCTCATTGCCCCTTCTTTTTCTGACCCTTTCCCTTTTTTTTGTCCCCATTCTCATCCCCTCCTCTTTGATTCCATCTCCTTCCACCCCATCCCTCCCCTCCATCTCCTCACTGGATTCTTCACTTCCATCTGCTCTCTTCATTTATCTCCGTTCTCACCTTCTCATCTGATTTCAGCACTTGTAACCTTTGTCTCTAATCCCCCACTCCACTCTTCTTCCACCTGATCCCTTAGTTTTTTAAAAAGTAGGCACACAGCACGGTAACAGGACCCTCTGGCCCGTGAGACCATGCAGCCCAAGTACCCCATTAACCTACAACTCCCCCACCTTTTGAAGGGTGAGAAGAAACCGGAGCACCCATGCAGACACGAGGAGAACGTCCTTACAAACAGCTCCGGATTCAAACCCAGGTCGCTGGCATTGTAGTGGTGTTGCGCTAACCACGAGGCAAACCTCGCTGCCTCATTTTTTTGCCTCTCCATCTGGTGTCTGCCAATCCACTGCCTCTGTGTGTCATGTTTCAACTTCCTGGCCCTTCACTCCGACCCTGTCACCTCCACAGTGTCTTCTCTGCTACAATTTCCCCCGTCCCAATAAAGGGCTACAGCCCGAAACATCGACCATTTTATCCTCAGAACCTGAATTAGGATTTATTGTCATAAACAAATCATGAAATTAGGTGTTTTGGAGCAGCGTCATAGAGCAAACATTCACATTATAACCATCTTTCAACATTACGATAAAAAAAATTAAAATAATACTGCCTGAAAAGTAAGGCAGTGCCTTTGGTTCATTGATTATTCAGGAATCTGTTGGCAGCGGGGAAGAAGCTGTCCTTGTGCCACTGAATGCCTGTCTTTAGACTCTTGTACCTTTTCCCCAATGGTAGCAGAGTGAAGAGACCATGGCTTGGGTGGTGGGGGTCTTTGAGGACAGAGGCTGCTTTCTTAAGACACACCTCCCTTGTCCTGAGAGTTGGCAGTGATGCAACCAACAAGAATGCTCTCCACTTATGAGAGTCTTCAGTGACATACTGAATCTCCTCAGGCACCTCACAAAGTGTAGCCACTGGTGAGCCTTCTTCATGATAGCAGCAACATGGAGGCTCTAGGACAGATTCTCGGAGATCCTGACACCCAGGAATAGAAACATAGAAGATAGGAGCAGGAGTAGATCATTCGACCCTTCGAGCCTGCTCCGCCATTCAACTGATCTTAAAGTTCAGTACCCCGTCCCCTCTCCACGACTGAGCTTTTGATGGTGACTGGGTTGTGTTCCCCTGACTTCCTCCTGAAGTCCACAATCATCTCCTCAGTTTTGCTGACGTTGAGCGCAAGACTGTTGTCGTTACACCGTTCAACGAGCTGATCTCTCTCCCTCCTGTACACTTTCCCATTGCTGTTTGCAGCATCCCACTGATACTGTTCAATCCGCCGAGTTCACGTGGCAGAGAGCATTTGTCTTCAGATTCCAGCATCTGCAGACTCTTCTGTGTCTATAGATGGATGAGGAGCAAGAGGACGGAGTGCCAATGGGCAAAAAGATCAGCTGAATAGCCCGTTTCTGTGCTGTGGGCAACTTTCACAGGGGTATGGACTCAAGCCCCACTCCTGAGACACAAATTAAATTTGTCAAGTGATTTAACGCTGGATTAAGCAAATTCAGAGATGCTGCCTTTTAGAAGACATTAAACAGAGATCCCATTTGCTTTCTCAGATAACGTTTCAAAAAAGAGTAGCTAAAATTGATGATTCAATGAGCATCATTCATTAAAAAAAGACATCTCATCACCTGTGAATGAAGCCAATGTTGTAATTGAGGAGAATAGATTTTTATGATGTTCTTTGAGGGATAAATATTGGCCCAAAACAATGATAATGGGACATTTCAACAAACACCTGGGTGAGGACAGTTCAACACTCAGCACTGCCCTGGAGTCCAGCATAGAACATTACAGCACAGGACAGGCCGTTCGGTCTTCGATGTTAAATTAAATGTAATTTTTTTTTTTAATTTGTTAAATTTTAGACATACAGCAAGGTAACAGGCCATTCCGGCCCATGAGTTCATGCTGCCAAAATTTACACCCAATTAACCTACAACCTCCACACCCCCCCCCCCCCCCCCCCCACACAGTACATTTTGAATTGTGGGAGGAAACCGGAGCCACTGGGGAAATCCCACGCAGACACAGGGAGAACGTGCAAACTCCTTACAGACAGTGCAGGATTCGAACCCAAGACCTGATTGCTGTCGCTGTAAAAGCGTTGTATCAACTGCCACTCCAAATGTGCCGCCCCCGCTCTGCCGACCGTGCTGCCCTATGTTGTGCCAACCCATATAGAAAAAGTACTTAACCCTCTCTACCCCATAACCCTCTATTTCTCTTCCATCCATGTGCCTGTCTAAGAGTTTCTTAAATGGCCCCAATGTTTCAGCCTCCACCACCACCCCTGGCAAGGCATTCCAGGCCCCACAACGCTCTGCATAAAGACTTACACCTGATGTCTCGCCTCAACTTTCCTCCCTTCACTTTCTAGTGACATCCTCTGGTGTTTGCTACTCCCGCTCTGGGAAACAGACGCTGGCCATCCACCTTATCTATGCCTCTAAAGTCTCCTCTCATCCTTCTTTGCTCCAAAGAGAAAAGTCCCAGCTCTACTAACCTTGCCTCAGAAGACTTATTCTCCAATCCAGACAACCTCCTTGTGCTTGTGTCCTGGAGTGGGTGGTATGCCCAACCTCCTCTGACGCAGGTCGGACAACCCACTTGGCCACCCGAGACACAGGAAAGGCAATAAATGCCCGTGTGGTGCTGAGACTTATAGAACATCGAACATTACAGCACAGTACGGGCCCTTTGGCCCACGATGTTGTGCCAACCTATAGAAACCTACTCAATAAACTAAACCTTCCCTCCCTCACACCCATAACCCTGTCAAAGAATCTTTTAAAGGCCTCTAATGCCAACCTACGACACACGTGTCAAAAGTGGCGAATTGGATGATCAGAAGTCGAGCTGAGAAGGAGACATAGTTAGTGTAGAGGGTGCATGATAAATGTAGAAGGAGGCAGGATTAGTGGAGGAGGAGGCCTGATTTGCCTAGACGGAGTATGATTCCATCCTCCGCCAACGCAATCCGCCCTCCACATACAACAAACACACATCTTTCTTCTCCACTCTGTCCATCCTTCCTCGTCCTCCCATTCACTCTCAATTTATTAAAAGGCCAAAGCCACCGAGGTCATCTCTCGTGAGACCTCCTTGTCGCTGTTTATTTTGACAAATGGAATGTAAAAGTTTAGGCACCCCTGATCTAATGTCTCAGCTTCCACCACCATTCCTGGCAAAGCAGTCCAGACACCCACAACTCGTTAGGGAGCTTGAGCTGCAGTTGGATGAACTGAGGATTATAAGGGAAGCAGAGGCAGTGATAGAGAGGAGTTACAGGGAGACAGTCACCCCTAGAATGCAGGAGTCAGGGAATTGGGTGATTGTGAGGAAAGGAGGGAGAGTGCCTGTGCAGAGTACCCCTGTGGAAGTGCCCCTCAGCAACATGTATTCGGCTTTGGATACTGCTGGGGGGAACAGCTTATCAGGGACGAGTCGTGGGGGTCAGATTTCTGGCACAGGGGCTGCCCCTGAGGTTCAGAATGGAAGGAGGAATAAAAACAGGATTCTTGTAGTTGGGTACTCATTAGTCAGAGGGACAGATAGAAGGTTTGTGGGATAAGATCGGGGATCCAGGTTGGTCTGTTGCCTCCCTGGTGCCAGGGTCAGGGATATCTCTGATCGAGTTCATGGCATTCTGCAAGGGGAAGGAGAACAGCCAGAAGTTGTGGCCCATGTGGCTTAGTTAGAAGTGGGGATGAGGTCCTGAAACAGGATTATGTAGAATTATGTAGGACGTTAAAAAATAGGACCTCCAAGGTAGTAATCTCTGGATTGGTGCCCGTGCCACGCGCTAGTGAGGGTAGAAATAGGAGGATGTGGAGGATGAATGCGTGGCTAAAGAGATAGTGCAGGGGGCAAGGGATAAGATTTCTGGATCATTGGGATCTCTTCTGGGGAAGGTCGGACCTGTACAAAAGGGTCGGACTCCACTTGAACTGGAGGGGGACCAATGTGCTGGCAAGCAGATTTGCTAGAGCTGTGGGGGAAGGTATAAACTAGTTTGGCAGGTGGGTGGGGAACAGAGTGTGACTGCAGTGTCAAGGGAGCATGGCCACCTAGATAAGAATAAAAACGATAACAAAGGTAGGATGGAGATTAGGGTAAAAGGTAGAAAAGAGAATGTATGTGAGGGTCATTCTCTGAGATGCATATATTTTAATGCAAGAAGCATAGTGAATAAGGTAGATGAGCTTAGAGCATGGACAGATACTTGGGGTCACAATATTGTGGCATTTAGTGAGACCTGGCTACAAGAGGGGCAGGACTGGCAACTTAATATTCGAGGATACATTTGTTTTAGATGTGATAGATCAGGGGGTAAAAAAGGGGGAGGAGTTGCTCTGCTTGTTAAGGAGGACATTACTGCCGTGAGGTGGCAGGATGGTATGGAGGGATCAACCAGTGAGGCTGTTTGGGTGGAATTGAGGGGTGGAGGAGGCAAGAGGGTGCTAATAGGGGTGTATTACAGACCACCAAATGGGTCAAGAAAATTAGATGAACAAATTTGTAGGGAGATAACGTGTATGTGTGAGAATCATAAGGTAGTGATCATGGGAGATTTTAACTTCCCTCACATTGATTGGGATACCCACACAGTTAGAGGGCTGGATGGGCTAGAGTTCGTTAAATGTGTTCAAGATTGTTTTCTAAATCAATTAGTAGAAGAACCGACTCAGGACGATGTAATACTGGATCTCCTGTAAGGGAACGAGCTAGGTCAGGGACATTAATGTTGGAGAACAACTTGGGTCTAGTGATCATAACTCTGTTAGTTTTCAGTTAGTTTTAGGGAAGAGCAAAGAGGGGCCTAAAGTTGAGGTTCTGGATTGGAGAAGAGCAAATTTCGAAGGAATAAGAAGGGATTTGGGGAGTATTGAGTGGGACAGTATATTTTCAGGTAAAGATGTAAATGACAAATGGAGGATATTCAAAAAAGAAATTTTGAGGGTACGGAGCAGATATGTCCCAGTGAGGATCAAAGGAAAGGCTGGAAGTCATAGGGAGGCTTGGTTTTCGAAGAATATTGGAAATTTGGTTAGGAGAAAAAGAGAGGTGTACAACAGGGAGCTGAGAATTTGAAGGAGGACTACAAGGAGTGTAGAAGCAATCTTAAGAAAGAAATTAGATAGGCCAAAAAAAGGCACGAAGAGGCTTTGGCAGACAGAGTAAAAATAAATCCAAAGGGTTTCTATAAGTACATTAAAAGTAAAAGATTAGTGAGGGATAAAATTGGACCCCTTGTTGATAGTGATGGTAGGCTGAGTGAGAAGTCAGAGGAAATGGGGGAAATTTTGAATGATTTCTTTGCCTCGGTATTCACTAGGAAAAAAAATATTGAGCCAGTTGAGGTAAAGAAAAATAGTGGGGAGGTCATGAACCATATAAGGATAACCGAGGAGATAGTGATGGCTGTGTTGAAAAAGATAAAGGTGGATAAATCTCTGGGACCGGACAAAATATTCCCAAGGACACTCAGGGAGGCTAGTGGACAGATAGTGGGGCCATTCACAGAGATATTTAGGATGTCACTGGCCATGGGGGTAGTGCCAAAGGATTGGAGGGTGGCGCATGTGGTTCCGCTGTTTAAGAAAGGGTCTAAATGTAAACCTGGTAATTATAGGCCCGTGAGTCTGACGTCTGTGGTGGGCAAGTTGATGGAAAGTGCTCTGAGGGATGGTATTTACAATTATTTGGAGGTACAGGGATTGATAGGGAGTAATCAGCATGGTTTTTGTCAGGGGTAGATCATGCTTGACAAATCTGATTGAGTTTTTCGAGGGGGTTACAAAAAAGGTTGATGAAGGGAAAGCTGTGGATGTTGTCTATTTAGACTTTAGTAAAGCTTTTGACAAAGTTCCCCACAAGAGGTTAGGAATTAAGGTGGAGGCATTAGGTATAAATAAGGAGGTAGTGAAATGGATTCAGAAATGGTTGGATGGGAGGTGTCAGAGAGTAGTGGTAGAAAATTGTTTGTCCAAATGGGGGCCAGTGACTAGTGGAGTTCCTCAGGGATCGGTCCTGGGCCCACTATTGTTTATAATATATATTAACGATCTGGATGTAGGGGTGGAGAATTGGATAAGCAAGTTTGCGGATGACACAAAGATTGGTGGTGTTGTGGACAGTGAGGTAGATTACCGTAGATTAAAAGGTGATTTAGGAAGGCTGGAGGTGTGGGCTGAGAAATGGCTGATGGAATTTAATACAGATAAGTGTGAGGTGTTACATTTTGGAAAGGCAAATCTAAATAGGTCATATGCATTAAATGGTAGACAAATGAGGAATGAAGAGCAACAAAGGGATTTAGGAGTTGTGGTAAATAGTACCCTCAAGGCTGATACCCAGGTAGATCTTCGGCTTGGCTTCGCGGACGAAGATTTATGGAGGGGGTAAATGTCCACGTCAGCTGCAGGCTCGTTTGTGGCTGACCAGTCCGATGCGGGACAGGCAGACACGGTTTCAGCGGTTGCAGGGGAAAATTGGTGGGTTGGGGTTGGGTGTTGGGTTTTTCCTCCTTTGCCTTTTGTCAGTGTGGTGGGCTCTGCGGTCTTCTTCAAAGGAGGTTGCTGCCCGCCGAACTGTGAGGCGCCAAGATGCACGGTTTGAGGCGATATCAGCCCACTGGCGGTGGTCAATGGGGCAGGCACCAAGAGATTTCTTTAGGCAGTCCTTGTACCCTTTTTTTTGGTGCACCTCTGTCACGGTGGCCAGTGGAGAGCTCGCCATATAACACGATCTTGGGAAGGCGACGGTCCTCCATTCTGGAGACGTGACCCACCCAGCGCAGCTGGATCTTCAGCAGCGTGGACTCGATGCTATCGACCTCTGTCATCTCGAGTACTTCGACGTTAGGGATGAAAGCGCTCCAATGAATGTTGAGGATGGAGCGGAGACAACGCTGGTGGAAGCGTTCTAGGAGCCATAGGTGATGCCGGTAGAGGACCCATGATTCGGAGCTGAACGGGAGTGTGGGTATGACAATGGCTCTGTATACGCTTATCTTTGTGAGGTTTTTCAGTTGGTTGTTTTTCCAGACTCTTTTGTGTAGTCTTCCAAAGGCGCTATTTGCCTTGGCGAGTCTGTTGTCTATCTCGTTGTCGATCCTTGCATCTGATGAAATGGTGCAGCCGAGATAGGTAAACTGGTTGACCGTTTTGAGTTTTGTGTGCCCGATGGAGATGTGGGGGGGCTGGTAGTCATGGTGGGGAGCTGGCTGATGGAGGACCTCAGATTTCTTCAGGCTGACTTCCAGGCCAAACATTTTGGCAGTTTCCGCAAAACAGGACGTCAAGCGCTGAAGAGCTGGCTCTGAATGGGCAACTAAAGCGGCATCGTCTGCAAAGAGTAGTTCACGGAGAAGTTTCTCTTGTGTCTTGGTGTGAGCTTGCAGGCACCTCAGATTGAAGAGACTGCCATCCGTGCAGTACCGGATGTAAACAGCGTCTTCATTGTTGAGGTCTTTCATGGCTTGGTTCAGCATCATGCTGAAGAAGATTGAAAAGAGGGTTGGTGCGAGAACACAGCCTTGCTTCACGCCATTGTTAATGGAGAAGGGTTCAGAGAGCTCATTTCTTTATCTGACCCAACCTTGTTGGTTTTCGTGCAGTTGGATAACCATGTTGAGGAACTTTGGGGGGCATCCGATGCGCTCTCGTATTTGCCAAAACCCTTTCCTGCTCACGGTGTCGAAGGCTTTGGTGAGGTCAACAAAGGTGATGTAGAGTCCTTTGTTTTGTTCTCTGCTCTTTTCTTGGAGCTGTCTGAGGGCAAAGACCATGTCAGTAGTTCCTCTGTTTGCGCGAAAGCCGCACTGTAATTCTGGGAGAATATTCTCGGCGACACTAGGTATTATTCTATTTAGGAGAATCCTAGCGAAGATTTTGCCTGCAATGGAGAGCAGCGTGATTCCCCTGTAGTTTGAGCAGTCTGATTTCTCGCCTTTGTTTTTGTACAGGGTGATGATGGTGGCATCACGAAGGTCCTGAGGCAATTTTCTTTGGTCCCAACAAAGCTTGAAAAACTCATGTCAAACTCAGGTAGATGGTGTGGTGAAGAAGGCATTTGGAATGTTGGCCTTCATAAATCGGAGTATTGAATTCAAGAGTTGGGAGGTTATGATGAAATTGTACAAGGCATTGGTGAGGCCAAATTTGGAGTACTGTGTACAGTTTTGGTCACCAAATTATAGGAATGATATAAACAAAATAGAGAGAGTGCAGAGAAGGTTCACGAGAATATTGACAGGATTTCAAGGTTTGAGTTACAGGGAAAGGTTGTGCAGACTGGGGCTTTTTTCTCTGGAGCGTAGAAGATTGAGAGGGGACTTGATAGAGGTGTTTAAGATTTTAAAAGGGACAGACAGAGTAAATGTGGATAGGCTTTTTCAATTAAGAGTGGGGGAGATTCAAACTTGAGGGCATGGTTTAAGATTGAAGGGGAAAAATTATAAGGGGAACATGAGGGGAAATTTCTTTACGCAAAGGGTGGTAGGGATGTGGAATGAGCTTCCGGCAGACGTGGTTGAGGCGGGATCATTGGGTACATTTAAGGATAAACTGGATAGTTATATGGAGAGGAGAGGACTGGAGGGGTATGGACCGGGAACTGGCCAGTGGGACTAGGAGGGTGGGGATTTGTTATGGCATGGACTAGTAAGGCCGAACTGGCCTGTTCTGTGCTGTAAGTGGTTATATGGTTAAATAACTTATCTCTGACGTCTCCCCTAAACCTTCCTCCACTCACCTTCAACAGAGGTCCTCTGGTGTCCGCTAGTCCCACCCTGAGGAAAAGGTACTGTCCACCCTCTCATAATCTTGTAGACCTCCACTAAGTGACCTGTCATCTTTCTTCGCTCCAAAGAGGAAAGCCCTTCCTCCATCAGCCTTGCATCAGAAGCTGCGTTCTCCAATCGAGGCATCATCCTGGTAAGACTCCTCTGCACCATCTCCATCGCTTCCCCATCCTTCCTGTAATGAGGCGGCCCAGAATTGAACACAAAGCTCCAAGTGTGGTCTCACCAGAATTTCATCGAGCTGCAACATGACCTCACACATTTTTTTTTGTTCTTTTTGTAGGTAAGTGAAGTTGAAGGGGCTTGTGTTTTACTATAGTGGGAAACTTTGGACCAACAGAGAATTTGCAAACCCAAAGTAATGGTGTTCAAGCACACGTGTTGCTCTCAGTTCTGCTACAGCAGGGGTGGGTAATGTGCGCATTATGAACAGTCAGGTCATAGCTGTCAAACAAAATGGGACGTCAGCTCCAATTTTCATGAAACCTTTCAAACAAGTCCAATAAGTTTTTTTTTGTGGAAAGTCTGAAGGTGAATCACAACATCTGTTGGGGTTAATTTTCTATGACTACAATGCCAAACATAATAAAATCCTGCAGAAGGAAAGCGCTCAGCATTATGGCTGAATCAGTCCTAATCACACGTGCCTGGATAAATAAGCCTGTTGTTCCAAGGGGGTCACTGGGGTGGGAGTGGGGGTGGGAGCACTTGCCATTACTGAATGATGCACTTGTCAGAATGCTCGGTATTTTGGCAGGCAAGTGGGGGAGGTGAGGCAGGAGCTGGCTCGAAGTCCTCGCGCGTTGGGCTGGCGTGGCCAAGGTGGTGCGACCAGGAAGTAAGGGCTTGGCTCCTCCAGGCCGTCACAGCAGCTGAGGTGGGGCTCCGACCTGTCATGGTTAGTGTTGGGCCTGTGCCCAGCGGCTGCAGGTGTTCCTGCTCGGTGAATGACCTGTGGGCTTCCGAGCACTCAACTCCAGCTTACCTTTCGCTGGCCTCGCCTGTGTCTACATCACAGTGTCTGTATCATGGACCCAACCAGACAGCTCGCACCGACAGAGATTTTTCACAGAAGGATTTACAGAGAGTGGTGGGGGAGTGTGGGACGAGCTGCCAGCTGAGGTGGTGAATGCAGGCTTAATTTCAACATTTAAGAAGAATTTGGACAGGTACCTGGATGGAAGGGGTATGGAGGGCGATGAACTGGCTGCAGGTCAGTGGGACTAGGCAAAAAAATGGTTTGGCACAGACTGGAAGGGCCAAAGGGGCCTGTTTCTGTGCTGTAATGTTCTATGGTTCTATGGAAGCACTGTTGGAAAGATTTCCGAAAAGGCTTCCTGATTCTCGGCCAGTCCTTCCACTCAAATTTCCTCTCTGTAGTGCAGTGGTTTAGTTACTAAGTTAGTAATCCAGAGAAATCTTAAAGAAATCTCTTGGTGCCTGCCACATTGACCACCGCCAGTGGGCTGATATCGCCTCCAACCGTGCATCTTGGCACCTCACAGTTCGGCGGGCAGCAACCTCCTTTGAAGAAGACCGCAGAGCCCACCTCACTGACAAAAGGCAAAGGAGGAAAAACCCAACACCCAACCCCAACCAACCAATATTCCCTTGCAACCGCTGCAACCATGCCTGCCTGTCCCGCATCTGACTTGACAGTCACCAACGAGCCTGCAGCAGACGTGGACATACCCCTCCATAAATCTTCGTCCACGAAGCAAAGCCAAAGAAAGAATCCAGAGGGCTTGGGCAAGCGGTGAGCTCACAAGAAAAGAGTGAAACACCAAAGTCTGCGAATGCTGTGACTATGGTGAAAACGCACCAAAATGCTGGAGGAACTCAGCCGGTCTTTCAGCATCCATAACAACCAAGGATACATCGCCGACGTTTCAGTTCCGAGCCCTTCTTCAAGGACGTGAAGCAGGATTCGGCCATCTCACCCGTCAATTCGAGGGAGTAGATTTAGGACAGAGATGAGGAAAAATAGTTTTTCCCAGAGAGTAGTGAATGTTTGGAATTCTCTAACCAGGGAAGTGGTTGAGGCTGCCTCATTAAACATATTTAAAATTCGATTAGATAAATTTTTACATGATAGAGGAATTAGGGGATATGGGGAGAAGGCAGGTAGATGGAGTTAGGTCATAAATTAGATCAGCCAGGATCTTATTGAATGGTGGAGCAGGCTTGATGGGCCATTTTTGGCCTACTCCTGTTCCTACTTCCTATGTTCCAAGGAGTCGGCTCCACCATTCAATAAGATTGAGGCAGATCTGGCTGTGGACTCAGTTAAGGGTTCCCTATAACCCTTAATTCCACTATTTGTCAAAAATCTGTGTCTTAAACACATTAAATGAGCCAGTCTCTGCTGCCTCATCAGGCATAGAATTCTCAGAGTTTCACAACTCTCTGGGAGAAGGAGTTCCTCTTTACTTCTGTCTGAAATCTATCCCCTGAATCTTGAGGCTATGTCTCCAAGTTCTCGGCTCACCTGCCACTGGAATCAACATCCCTGCTTGTATCTTAAATATATAAATGATTTTTTTTGTCTCCACTTCATCCCTCTGAACTCCAATGAGTATTGTTCCAGGTTCCCTTATCTCTCCTTTTTGCTGCGTCCTTAGCCCCCTGCTCTACTCACTTTACACCTGTGACTGTGTGGCTCGGTACGACAATAAAACCATCTACAAATTCGCTGATGATACCACGGTAGTGGGTTGTATAAAAAGGGCTGAAGAGTCAGCATTGAAAACTTGACCAAATGGTGCACCCACAACAACCTCGCACTCAATGTCACCAAAACGAAAAGGAGCTGATTGTTGACATCAGGAAGGGAAAACCAGAGGTTTAAAATCCAGTGATCATTGGGGGATCAGAGGTGGAGAGGGGGAGCAAATTTAGGTTCTTGGGAGTCATTATCTTGGAGGATCTTTCCAGGAGCCAACACACCAATGGCATCATGAAGAAAGCACGTCAGCTCCTCTATTTCCTCAGGAGTTTGCGGAGGTTCGGCATGACACCAGAAACCTGGAAAATTTCTACAAATGAGTGATGAAAAGTGTGCTGACTTGGCTGCATCACGGTCTGGTATGAGAACACCAATAAAGCCCAACAAATGGTAGTGGACACAGCCCGTGACATCACAGGCAAAACCCACCCCACCATCGAGAACATCTACAGAGAACGCTGCCGTCGGAGAGCAGCAGCGATCCTCAAGGATCCACACCACCCAGCACTCGCTCTGTTCTCACTGCTGCCATCAGGAAAGAGGTGTAGGGGCCACAAGACTCACACCACCAGGTTCAGGAACAGCTGCTCCCCCTCCACCATCAGACTCCTCAACATCAAACTCAATCAGGGACTCATTTAAGGACTCTTACTGATTGATTTATTGATTTTTTTTTCCCTCTGTATTGCACAGTCAGTTGGTTGACATTTCTTTATTTGTTTACATGTGTATGTTGTGTTCAGTTTATCTTTGCATTACCAATAAGTGGTAATTCTGCCGCACCCGCAGGAAAAAGAACCTCAGGGTTGTATGCAATGTCAGGCATGACAATATATCTGAAATCTGAGATGACCCATTCATTTCCAGAAATAAAGCAATCCATTCAACAATCAAATAAACTACTGATAACCATCACAGGAGCTCACTGGTTCTGTAATAGAAAAATAAATGTGCCATCTTTGACCAGTCTGATATCCTCTTATGACCCCAAGGCCTAACAAAGAGGCTGATTCTTACCTAGCTCCTCAATTCAGGGGCAACTAGGATTGACGATAAATATCTTGGCAATACCTTCACCTCCTGTGAATGAATATAAGAAAAACAAACAGCAATGTTCCTTCAGTCTGCCAGCCTGGATTTGTTCCCTGAGCTCTAGAGTGGAACTTGAACTCACAACCTACTCCCTCAGAGATCACAGATTTTAAAAAAACCCAGATTCCAGAGTCTCTCTCAATGGTGACGAATATAAACAGCAAGAAATAGTGAAGAGTTTGGTTACGGTGATGAGTATAAGTCAAATATCAGTCACGAAGAACCAAAGCCTTTCCTAACCCTCTCCAAAGCCTTCGCATACTTACTGGAATGCAGTGAACACAGAACTTCGAACAATACCGCACAGCACAGGCTCTTCGGCCCTCGATGTTGTGCCAACCCATATACTTCCCAAAAAAGTACTAAATCCTCCCTACCCCATAACCCTCTATTTTCCTTCCACCCCTGTCTAAGAGTCTTTTAAATGTCCCTAATGTTTCAGCCTCCACCACCGTCCAAGCACCCACAACCCTGTGTGTAAAAAAATTACCCCTGATGTCTCCCCTAAACTTCCATCTCTTCACTTTGTACACATATCTTCTGGTGTTTGCTGATCCTGCCCTGGGAAACAGGCACTGGCTGTCCACCCTACGTATGGGTCTCATAATCTTGTAGACCTCAAGTCTCCTCTCATCCTTCTACACTCCAAAGAGAAAAGCCCCAGCTCTCCTAACCTTGCCTCATAAGACTTGTTTTCCAATCCAGTTAACATCCTGGTAAATCTCCTCTGCACCCTCTCCATAACTTCCACATCCTTCCTGTAATGAGGTGACCAGGACTGAACTCATTACTCTAAGTGTGGCCTCACCAGAGATTTGTAGAATTGCAACATGACCTCTCTACTCCTGAACTCAATCCCCCTATTAATGAAGCCCAACATCCCATGGCCTTCTTAACTATCCTTTCAACCTGCGCAGTGACCTTGAGAGATGTATAGATTTGGACCCCATGGTCTCTCTGTTCATCCACACTCTGAAGTAACCGACCATTAACCCTGTTTCGGCCTTCTGGTTTGTCCTTTCAAACAATACTCCAAATGTGGCCAAACCAAAATTTTATTCAGCTTCAACATGACCAAATTTAATTCTCATCATCTTGACTGAGGAAGGCAGGCATGCTGTCAGCCTTCATCACTCTATCTACAGGTGTGGAGCTATGGACCAGCAGTTCCAAGTTCCCTCTGGACATCAATGAAGCCCCTGAGAGTTCTGCCAGTTACTGAACATTGTCCCCTTACATTTGACTTTACAATTGTCCAAATTAAACTCTTATCTGCCATTTCTCTTCTATCTCTGAACAATGTATATCCTGCTCTACCCTTTGACAAACTTATGGCCAGTGGCGATATTTCACGTGGAGTTTGAGGAGGTTTTGTATGTCACCAAAGACTCTCGCAAATTTATACAGTTGTGCCGTGGAGAATCTTCTGAATGGTTGCCTCTTCCTGAACTGTGCCAACACTAACCCTAACCCATCGCACAGGACAGGAAGAGGCTACAGACAATTGTCAATTCGGCATCATGGACATTAGTCTTCACTCCATTAAGGACGTCTACTAGAGGCAACGTCTCAGGAAAGCAGTCTCTCTCCTCCAGGCCATGCCTACTGTTCGCTGCTAACATCGAGAAGGAGGGACAGGAGCCTGAAGACAAACACCCAATAGTACTAAAGCAGCTTCTTCCCCACCGCCATCAGATTTCTGAATGGACAATGAAACACGATCATGACCTCACATTCTCTTCTTTTGGACTAATTTTTAAAATGTAATTTATAGCAATTTTACATGAAATGTTCCTGTCAATAACTTAATTCTGATTCCTGATCACAACTCCACCAATTTTTGTTGTCTGCACACTTACTCCATATTTATCCAAATCATTTCTTTCTTCTTTCTTCTTTGGCTTGGCTTCACGGATGAAGATTTATGGAGGGGTAATGTCCACGTCAGCTCAGGCTCGTTTGTGGCTGACAAGTCCGATGCGGGACAGGTAGACACGGTTGCAGCGGTTGCAAGGGAAAATTGGTTGGTTGGGGTTGGGTGTTGGGTTTTTCTTCCTTTGTCTTTTGTCAGTGAGGTGGGCTCTGCGGTCTTCTTCAAAGGAGGTTGATGCCCGCCGAACTGTGAGGCGCCAAGATGCACGGTTTGTGGCGATATCAGCCCACTGGCGGTGGTCAATGTGGCAGGCACCAAGAGATTTCTTTAGGCAGTCCTTGTACCTCTTCTTTGGTGCACCTCTGTCTCTGTGGCCAGTGGAGAGCTCGCCATGTAACACGATCTTGGGAAGGCGATGGTCCTCCATTCTGGAGACGTGACCTACGCAGCGCAGTTGGGTCTTCAGCAGCGTGGATTCGATGCTTGTGGTCTCTGCCAGCTCGAGTACTTCGATGTTGGTGATGAAGTCATTCCAATGAATGTTGAGGATGGAGCGGAGACATCAAAAATAACAGAGGGTCCCAGCACTGATCCTGGCTGAACACTGCTGGTCATGTGTCTTGACCTTCTGGATCAGCTTAGCATGTTGAACACCAAGTGGACAACATACACCATCCTACCTTTATCAATGATCTTTGTCAGCTCTTCAAAAAAGTTCTGTCATGTTTACACCTTGTTAAATGTCCCTAATATGTCTGTGCTTTTCATTTGCAATTTCCCCAGAGACCATGTGTGTGTGTGTGTGTGTGTGTGTGTGTGTGTGTGTGTGTGTGTGTGTGTGTGTGTGTGTGTCTGTACATATGTGTGTGTGTGCATGTGTGTATGGTGCGTATGTGTGTGTATATGTGCGTGTGCACATATATGTGTGAGTGTGTGTGTACGTATGTGTCTGGGTGCACGTGTGTGTGTACGTATCTGTGTGGGTGCATGTGTGCATGTGGGTGTGTGTGTACGTGTGTGTATATGTGTGTGGACATGTATGTGTGAGCATGTGGGTGCACGTGTGTGTGTAAGTGTATGTGTGGGTGTGTGTATATGTGTGGGTGCACATGTGTGTGGTGTGTGTACGTGTGTGCACGTGCATGTGTGTATGTATGTGTGTGGGTGCATGTGTGTGTGATGTGTGCACATGTATGTTTGTGTGCGTATATGTGTGCACATGTATGTGGGGGTGAGTATGTGTGCACGTGTGTGTGGGTGTGTATGTGTATATGTATGTCTGTGGGTGTGTGTGTGTACATGTGTATGTGCTGGTGTGTGATTGTGTGTGTATACTTCTGTGTGTGTACATGTGTGTGTGCATGCATGTGTGCACATGTATATGTGTGTATGTCGGTGCATGTGTCTGTGAGTATGTGTGTGTGTGTGTGTGTGTGTGTGTGAGTGTGTGTGTGTGTGTGAGTGTGCACACGTGCGCGCGTACATGCGTGCTTGTGCATGTATGTGAGAGAATGATGAGCAATCAATTTCTGATGCAGGGTCTCAGCCTAAAACATCGACAGTTCCTTCCTCCCCCAACAGATGCTGCTCGTCTCACTGCATTCCAGCAACAGTTAGTGTTTTGCTCCAGTCTCAACTACACTGAAATGGAAAAATAAAGTCATGTGCTGGAAATGAACCCACAGCTCTCCGGTTACCTAATTCTGAAATCCACAGCATCCTCCGGAAGCTTAAACCACCCCCACATGACACTGGCATTCTGCTTCCAGCTATTCCTACAATACAGGGCATCTGGAGGACACTCTGTCCATCGTGCCTGTGGTGCTTCTTTGAACGTTATCCAATTAATTTCCCCTCTTGCTATTCTGGCATAAAGGCAGCTGCGGCTCTGAGTCCGAGGATTGTATGTTCAAGTCCCAACCCAGAGCTTCGAGCAGGGCAATCTCAGCTGATACATCAGTGCAATACTGAGGGAGTCACTAGCTCTGTAATGCAGAATCAAACCAGAGTTCTGAATAACCTTCTTGGGTTGAAGCAAAGGATCACATGTAGAAACACACTGAAATGCTGGATGACCTCAGCCGGTCGTAAAGAATCCATTGGAGACAAAGCCTATATTGCTGACATTTGGGGCCTGAGCCCCTCTTCTAAGCAGAATGTGCAAACACCAGAGAGGAGTCCAGACCCACACGAGGTGTTCATGGGATATGATAAGGGGAGAGGTGAGAATTCATTATGTCTGTGCGAAAGGAGACAGGGAAAAGGGAGCGAGACAGAGCTGGGGAAAGATGACAGGGAAAGGTTGGTGGGGGGGGGGGGGGGGGGTTGGGGTGGTGTTAACTAAAGCCAGAGAAGTCAATATTTTGGCCATCCGGTGGAGGGTGTCTCATCAGATCGCATGCACATTTCTGGGGAAGTTATTTGTGGATGCAGAGTCAGAATACAGGGATCATATTCACATTGGCCGCCAATTTCTGGTGGTGTTCACAGGGTTAACTCAGTAGGTCGAACGGTGTCCTTTATATAGTGAAGATAGATACATCATCAACGTTCTGGGCTTGAGCCCTTCGGTCTGGACAAATGTCGGCAGGTATCCGAACAAAAGAGTAAGGGGGGAGGGGTGGTCGCAAATGCAGGAGGTGATAGGTGGATAAGGGAGGGAGGGGACAGCAGCAATCAAGGTGGGGGGGGGGATGACTGGATGAATGGAGAGGGAAGGATGGGGAGAACTGATGGGGGAAGGGAAGGGAGGGGGAAAGGAGAGCAGATGAACAGAAACCGGAAATGTCGATGTTAATGCCGTCCGGCTGGAGAGGGCCCAGACTTTCCAAAAGGCTGCACAATTCCAGTGACTAGTCATCAAAAATACTTACTTTAAAAATCGATTGAGAAATCCTGTGGCTGTAGAGGAATTTTGTGTTCACATCTTATTCTACAACCAAAATTATTAGCCTTCATCGATTCCTTTCAGTCAGTTTGTGGGGTTGGTATGAGGATACCCCACTCCCCAGAAAGGAACAGCATGTGCGGGAATGGATTCAGGTGAGTAGGGGGTTGCACAGGTTCAGACCCACCCTCTCGACATCCCCTCCCGGATCCAGCAGCAATGGTGAGGTCCAAGATGGCCGGGGGAAGTTCTGTGGCAGTGAATGGCCAGACCAAACTTCGATGCAAGGGACGCCCTTTCCGCGCTTCACGGCACGTGCTTGCCAGATGGCTGTTGACCCTACGAGAGGGTTCGTCCACCCTTTACCAGGTCTTGTTTTTCATCCTGCAGGGTGTCTAGCCACCCTCCGCACCAGGCAAGCCTGGTGGGGGAGCCGATTTAGTCGCCGACCACCCGAGCATGCGACAGGTAGTACTGGGTTGCATGGTACAAACGAGTGACCTGACACATCATTGCGTCATCTATTTAATACGTGAAACTCACCCATCTTATTTTGCCTCGATTATAACTACAGTACAGGTACACAATCCTTTATCCGGAACCCTTGTTCTGAATTTCGATTTCTCCGGAATTTGGAAAGCAAGATTTAAGCCCACCCGAATTGTACTGCCTTATCCACCCCCAAACCCTTCCAGTCGCGCTGGCATCTCCTCCCCCCCTCGCCCGCCCGCCCGACTCGCGCTGCCGTTTTTCTCCCCCCTTGCCGGATTTTGAAGCTTTCTGGATTTTAGATGTCCGGATAGAGGATTGTGTACCTGTACGACTCCGATTATCCAAAATGGTTGGAACTGGGCTTATTCCGGATAAATGATATTTTCGGAGAACTGGTCATTTTTTTAAAAACAGCCCAGTAGCAACAGCAAATGACTTGCAACAGTGTTGAAACAACAAATGACAAGGGAAGGCCTTTTAGGGATTAAGATAATGTTTAATTCTCACCAAAACACAACCTGAAGAAAATGAGATAAATCCAAAAATAAAACCTCAAAATTTTACTCAGATGTTTTTCCAAAATTCCAAAAAGTTTTTTCAACCTGCGGCGTCAGTTCGGTTCCGAAAATATTTTGGACGACTGAGCATTTCTGGTTGTTTTCGATATCCTCATTTCATCCAGAATTTTTCAGATGTAAAATTTCGACTTTGAAATTTTTCAGATAAATGAGGATTTCAGATTTTTCTGAAATGCTCAATTATCTGAAAATTTTTTCGGAGCCGAACAGATGTCACTTCCGGGTCCAAAAAAAAATTTGGATAACTGAGAATTTGATTTTGGATAATCGGAGAAGAAATTCTCCAAAACTTTGCTCTCATCCTTTTAGCAATCCCACTAAATCTGTTCCTTGTGGTTGTTATCCATTATGATAGGTATACAAATCTATCTATTACCGTGCTGGAGGGGAAGGTGAGAAGCAACTTCTTCCCACGGGCAGTGAGAATGCTGAATGACTGATGAACTGCTCTTACACACCTGAAAGTGGTAGTGGTAGAGACTGTGGAGGCTAATGGTCATGATCGTTCAGAATCTAATCGATTCTGGCATGGTCCTGAAGGAGTGGAAAATTGCAAATGTCGCCCCACTAGTCAAGAAGGGAGGGAGGCAGCAGAAAGGAAATTTCAGGCCGGTTAGCCTGACGTCAGTGGTTGGGAAGATAGTTGAGTCGACTGTCAAGGATGAGGTTACGGAGTACGTGAAGACACATGACAGGGTAAGCCAAAGCCATCCTGTTTCCTTCAGGGAAAATCTTGCTGGCCAAACCCATTGCAATTCTTTGAGGAGGTGGCCAGCCAACTGGAGATGCAGTGGATGTTGGGTACTTAGATTTTCAGAAGGCCATTGACAAGGTGCCACAGGTGAGGCGACTTAACAGGATAAGAGCCTGTGGTAATACAGGAAACGTACTAGTGTGGGTGGAGCATTGGCTGATTGGCAGGAAGCAGAGAGTTGGAATACAGGGATCATATTTCCGTTGGCTGCCAGTTGCTGGTGGTGTTCACAGGGGTTGGGGTTGGGGCCACTTCTTTTTATGTTGTATGTTAATGATTTGCATTATAGCTTTATGACCCAGTTTGCAGATGATATGAAGGTAGGTCAAGGAGTGGGTGGTGTAAAGGAAACACAGAGGTGAGGACAATGGACAAAGTAGTGGCAAATGAAATAAAATGTCAGAAAGGATACAGTCGTGCACTTTGGTATAAAAAATAAATGGGGAGACTATTTTTTAAATGGGGATAAAATTGAAATTACCCAGATGCACAGGGACCCGGGAGTCCTCGTGCAGGACGGCCTGAAGGTAAACTTGCAGGTTGAGCTGATGGTGAAGAAGGCAAATGCAATGCTGGCGTTCATTTCAAGAAGAATAGAATACAAGAGCAGGCATATGATGTCACGGCTTTATAAAGCATTGGTGAGACCTGACGTGGAGAATTGTGAGCAGTTTAGAGCTCCTCATTTCAGAAAAAATGTGCAGAACTTGGAGAGGGTTCAAAGGAGGTTCGCAAGGATGATTCCAGGAATGAAAGGGTTACTACATGAGAAACGTTTGACAGCTCTTGGCCTGTATTCGGTGGAATTCAGAAGAATGGGGTGGATCTCATTGAAACATTTCAAATGTTTGATCGGCATGGATAGAATAGGTGTAGAAAGGTTATTTCCTGTGTGGGAAAGTCTAGGACAAGAGGGAACTTTAGGATTGAAGGGCATCTGCTTACAACAGAGATGCAGAGGACTAGCAGAGAAGGGATCGGACGGAGTCAACATGGATTTACAAATGATAAATCGTGCTTGACAAATCTATTGGAATTCTTTGAGATGGTGACAGGTAAAATAGATGGGGGAGAGCCAGAGTCCAGGTGTACCTGGACTTCCAAAAGACCTTCGATAAGGTCCCGCATAAACGACTGGCTTCCAAAATCAAGGCTCATGGGATTGGGCGTAAGGTATTGATGTGGATTGAGAACTGGGTGGCAGGTAGAAGACAGAGAGTTGGGATAAATGGCTCATTTTCTGAGTGGCAGGCGGTGACCAGTGGGGTGCGACAGGGATCTGTACTGGGACCCCAGCTGTTCACAATTCACATTAATGATCTGGATGAGGGGATTGGATGGAATATCTCCAAATTTGCAGATGACACTAAGCTAGGAGGGGTTGTGTGCACGGAAGAGGGGGTCAGGAAGCTCCAGTGTGATTTGGATCAATTGAGGGACTGGGCAGATCCATGGCAAATGCACTACAATGTGGATAAATGTGAGGTTATCCACTTTGGTAATACAAACCGGAGGGCAGATTACTATTTGAATGGCAATAGATCAAGAGATGGGGAAGTGCAGAGAGACCTAGGGGTACTTGTACACCAGTCTCTGAAGGCGAGCATGCAGGTACAGCAGGCGGTTAAAAAGGCAAATGGTATGTTGGCCTTCATATCAAGAGGGTTTGAGTATAGGAACAAGGATACCTTACTGCAGCTGTACAGGGCCTTGGTGAGACCCCACCTGGAGTATTGTGTGCAGTTTTGGTCACCTTATCTAAGGAAGGATGTTCTTGCAATGGAGGGAGTGCAGCGGCGATTACCAGGCTGATACCTGGAATGGCAGGAATGACTTATGAGGAAAGATTGCGCAAATTGGGATTGTACTCGCTGGAGTTTAGACGATTGAGAGGGGATCTCATAGAGACATATAAAATTCTGGCAGGACTGGGCAGATGGGATGTTTCCAAGGATGGGAAAATCCAGAACCCGGGGCCATGGTTTGAGGATAATAGGCAAACCATTTAGGACCGAGATGAGGAGGAATTTCTTTACCCAGAGGGTGGTGAATGTGTGGAATTCATTGCCACAGAGGGCAGTGGAGGCAGGTTCATTAAATATATTTAAGAGGGAATTAGATCTATTTCTTCAGTATAAAGGTATTAAAGGTTACGGAGAGAAGGCGGGGACGGGGTACTGAACTTTAAGATCAGCCATGATCTCGTTGAATGACGGAGCAGGCTCGAAGGGTCGAATTACCTACTCCTGCTCCTATCTTCTATGTTTCTAACTTCCTCAGCAGGAGGGTTGTAAATTTCTGGAATTTTTTGCTATAAGCGAGTTGTGGAGGCCGGGACATTGGGTATATTTAAGTCAGAGACTGATAGTTTCGTTATCAGCCAGGGTATTTAAAGGTTATGGGGAGAAGGCCGGGCATTTGGGCTGAGTGGGAAAATGGATCAGGGTATGATTGAATGACGGGGCAGCCACGATGGACTGAAGAGCATATTTCTGCCCCTATGTCTTGTGATTTTATAGGAAGGCCCACATTGAAGAGATCTAGTCCTCTCTTTGCCAGGGGTTTTTAATGAAGCTTTTACCTTTGTTTTCCTTAATGATTTTGGTTTCTCTTGGTTTACATCAGAATATTAGGAACAGGAGCAGGGGTCGGCCATTTGGCCCATCAAGCCTGCTCTGCCACTCAGTAAGATCATGGCTGATCTGGCCATGGAATCACCTCTGCCTCATTGATGAACACTTTGATGCTGCCTCGTGTACCCACGATGAACTCGTTGACTTCATCAACTTTCACCCTGACCTCAAATCCACTTGGTCCATCTCTAGCAAAACTCTTCTTTTCCTCAATCTCTCTGTCTCCATCTCAGAACACATCCTCTACAAACCCACCAACTCCCACAGCTACCTCAACTACACCTCTTCCCACCCTGTCCCCTCTAAGGATTCCATTCCATTCTCTCAATTCCTCCATCTCCGTTGCTTTTGCACCCAGGATTAAGACTTCCATGGCAGATCATCAGAGATGTCCTTCTTTTTCAAACAACATGGCATTCCTGCTTCCACCATTAACTTGGCCCTCACCCGTATATCCTCCATTACCCACACATCTGCCCTAGCCCCCTCCACCACCACACACAAGGACAGAATTCCTCTCATTCTCACCTACCACCCCACCAGCCTCCGCATTCAATACATCCCCCTCTGCCCTTTCCGCTTACAGCGTGATCTGACCACTAGACACATATTCCCTTTTCTTTCCCTCTCTGCTTTCCACAGGGACCACACCCTCCCTTGTCCACTCTTCTCTCCCCACCATCGTCCACATGGGATCTACCTCGTAATCCCAAGAGATGCTCCACTTGCGCTCATATCTCCTCGCTCACCATCATTTGCGGCCCTAAACAGTCCTTCCAAGTGAATCTGCAGGGGCCATCTACTGCATCTGGTGCTCCCGCTGTGGTCTCCTCTACATCGGAGACTGGGAGCTCTTGGAGACTTTGTTGAGCACCTCAATTTTGTTCCCCAGAATAGCATGGATCTCCTAGTGGCTACCCATTCAATTCCCTATATCCCATTCCCTTGTTGACATGTCTGTCCATGCAGACCACCTGCAAATTGGAGGAATAACACCTCATCTTCCTACTGGGCACCCTCCAACCAGAAGACATTAATATCAACTTCTCTGGCTTTCATTAAATTCCCCACCCATCTCACTTCTCCTCTCGTCGTTTTCCCCCAGCTCTGTCTCTCCCTTCCCTTTCTCCCTTCCCTTTCTCCTTTCATACAAACATAACACTCCCTTATCATATCCTTTTGTTGGTCTAGATTCCTCCCCCGGCCAGCACTGACTGAATTTTGAGACCATCTGAGATTTCCTGCTTCTGGCTCATTCTGCTTAAGAAGGGCTCAGGCCCGAAACGTTGGCAATGTACCTTTGCTTTTTATTGGACCGGCTGAGATCCTCCAGCATTTCGATGTGTTTTTACTACAATCACAGCATCCGCAGACTTTCTGTTTCACTCAGCTCCACCTACCCACCTATTCCCCATAGCCCATAATTCTCCCTTAATGCAAAAAAATTGACTGATTTGTGCCTTAACTGCATTTAATGAGGCAGTTTCTACAGCTTCAGAGAGCAGAAAATTCCACAAATTCACGACCCTTGGGAGAAGCAGTTCCTCACCTCCGTCCTAAATCTACTCCCTCGGACGTTGTGGATGCATCCCCTAGTTCTAGTTTTGCATGTTTTGAACTTCAACAAAGGGGGAAAAAAAAATGTTTTGATGGAAGGTCAACAACCTGATAATTGAGCTATTGTTTCTATCTCTACCTATTAGTAATTCCTGTGTTGATGGATGCATTTTCAGAGCTGTGTATTTTTAATTCCATCAATGTCCCATGCAACCCAATCTAAGACCATTACAGTCACTTTAGATCAACTCTATTCTGTCTTCCCTGAAGCGATGGAACAATAGTCAAGTGAATGCATCTCTGTCCTGGAACATTGTGGGAATGGTCAGATACTAAACAGTGTGGATGAACAGACGGACCTTCGTGTCCAATTCCATATATCTCTTAAGGTCGATAGGATAGTTAAGAAGGCCTATTGGATGTCGGGGTTCATTAGTCAGGGGATTGAGTTCAAGAGTTGAGAGGTTTCAACTCTGCGATCTCTGGTGAGGCCACACTTAAGAATATTGTGTTTAGTTCTGGTCACTTCATTAGAGGAAGGATGTGGAAGCCATGGAGAGGGCGCACTGATTTACCAAGATGTTGCCTGGATTGGAAAATATGAGGTAATGTGAGGTAATGTTAGCAGAGCTGGGACACGAAGAAGGATGAAAATTATCTGAGATCAGAACAGGGTCACATCTCCTCAAGGATTGCAGAGGGATTTGGGCTGCTTAGAAAAGTGGGCTGAAAAATGGCAGATGGAATTTAATGCTGATAAGTGTGAGGTGCTTCATTTTGGTAAGAAGAATCAGAACAGGACATACGTGGTAAATGGGAGAGCATTGAGGAATACAGAAGAGCAGAAAGATTTGGGAGTAACGGTACATCGTTCCCTGAAGGTAGAAACTCACGTGAATAGGGTGGTGAAGAAGGCTTTTAGTATGCTGGCCTTTATCAATCATTGCATGGAATATAGGAGTTGGGAGGTGATGTTGAGATTGTAGAAGACGTTGGTGCGGCCTAATTTGGAGTTCTGTGTGCAGTTCTGGTCGCCTAATTATAGGAAGGATATAAACAGAGTGGAGAGAGTGCAGAGAAGGCTTACCAGAATGTTACCTGGGTTTAAGCATCTAGAGTATAGGGAGAGATTGGACAGATTACGTCTTTATTCTTTGGAGCGTAGAAGGTTGAGAGGGGATTTGATAGAAGTATTTAAGATTAGGAAAGGGATAGACAGAGTGGATGTGGATAGACTATTTCCGTTAAGAGGAGGAAAGATTAAAACAAGAGGACATGAGTTAAGAATTAAGGGGCAGAAGTTTAGAGGTAACATGAGGGGGAACTTCTTGACTCAGAGAGTGGTAGCCGTGTGGAATGAGCTTCCGGGAGAAATAGTGGCGGCGGAGTCAATTGTATTATTTAAGAAAAGGTTGGACAGGTATATGGATGAGAAGAAGATGGAGGGTTATGGGCATTGTGCAGGGAGGTGGGACTAGAAAGGGGTGTTTGGTTCGGAGCGGACTGGAAGGGCCTAATGGCCTGTTTCCGTGCTGTAATTGTTATATGTTAACTAAATGAACTTGAAAAGTGGGCCAAGGAATGGAATTTAACGAAGATAAATTCAAGGTGTTGCACTTTGGTTGAAGAGCAGGACACAATAAATGAAAATACACACAAATGCTGGAGAAACTCAGCAGGTCAAACAGTGCCTTTATATAGCAAAGGTGAAAATACATCACCAACATTTCGGCTTGAGCCCTTCATCAAGGGGTGGTGGATGTCTTCAGACATCTCTCATGTCCCCCCCACCCCTTGATGAAGGGCTCAAGCCGAAATGTTGGTGATGTATTTTCACCTTTGCTATATAAAGGCACTGTTTGACCTGCTGAGTTTCTCCAGCATTTGTGTTTTTTTTCACTTAACCACAGCATCCACAGGATATTGTGATTTTACCCAGGACACAGTGAATGGTTAGGCACTGGAGAGATATAGAGCAGAGAGACAGCAGTTCCATAAAATTGGCGACACAGGTAGGCAGGGTGGTAAAGAAAGGCATTTGGCACCCTTGCCTTCATCATTTATGGCAGCCAATCTCAACCTATTTTGGGCTGTGTCCCCCTTAGGACTCTGAGCAGAGTCCACTTCCCTGAGAAGCAGCCAAGTTTAGTTGGTTTCTTCAGTACTTCTCTCCTACCGACTACATAAAAAAACATGAAAAATATTTTACGATTTCAGCCTGCGGCCCTCCTGAAATGTGCTGTGATCCCTGTTGAGAAAGGTTGAAATAGCACAATAACCACAGTCTTGCACAACCGTACAAGATGCTGGTAAGACCAGACTTGGAGTATTGAATACAGTTCTCTCATTAGGCTGGAAAGGGTGCAGCAAAGGTTTGCGAGAACCTTACTGAGACTGGTAGGCTTTAATTATAAGGAGAGGCTGAATAAACTGGGACTTCCCTCCCTGGACTGTGTAGGAGGCTGAGGGCGTGACTTTTGAGTGCTTTATAAGATAGTGAGGGGAAGTGATCAGGTAAATAGTCACATTGTTTCCCCAGGATAGGGGAATCTTAATCGAGAAGGCACTGATTTGTGAGAGGGGAAAGATTTAAAAGAGTTACCTTCATCAAACAGAGGGTGATAGGGGTCAGTCGAGAGATCAGGGTGAGCTGTCCGCCTGCCCATCTTTCGGAGTTACACCTAGGCCCCCATATCGTTAGAGTGGGAGCACGCCGTATCCGAGGGGGACAGTGGGCGAATTTCGGGAACAGTGGGACACCCTTCCCCCCCATCCCCCAGGATCGAGTGTGTCCTAGAAAGGAACAATGGGATTTTTAATATGAAAATGGAAATTGTATGTAACAGAGGGGCAGTGTTGACTTACCACCTCCTGCGAACTTCCAACAATATTAATTGCATGTTTAGCTGTATTTGTGTTTTGTCATTGTTTGTGGCTTGAATAAACTTTTATGTAAAAAATAGGGGCAGGTACAAATACAACATTTATAAGCCATTTAGCCAGATACATGGATGGAAAAGTTTCAGCACCGTATCAGGCCCATGGGCCCGTGCCGCCCAATTACACCCAATTGACCTACAACATTTTGAAGGGTGGGAGGATACCAGAGCACCTGGGTAAAACCCATGCAGACGTGGGGAGAACGCCTGGCAGACAGCGTCGGATTTGAACCCGGGTTGCTGGCGCTGTAATAGCGTTGCGCCGACCGCTACGCTAACCGTGCCACCCAATGTAGGCAAATGGGGCTTGCTTGGGTAGAAAAGCTGGTCAGTATGGACGAGATGGCCGAAGGGCGGTTTCTCCACTATGCCTCTGCAGTACTCTATACTCCAAACTCTTTGTTGCAAAGTTAAATGGGATCCAGGTGAAAATGTTCTGGATGTTTAGAATCAGTATGCGGAGCCCTTCTCAGATCTGGCTTGTTAATGACATTCAGCGTTGAAAAGCCTTCTCCAATAAACCTGCTCCATTCAATCAGCTCAGCTTGGCAAATTCCCACCGCAGCTTCCGAACAGAGCAGCGCAGCGTTCAAAAGAAAGAAGGAATTGGAAAAGCAAATTATTTTAGTCCTGGGATTGGAAGCATTGGCATAAGTGAAGGGCTCTCATGGTGAAGTGCCTTGGGCTTCACTCTGAAGCTCAAGCTCTTAATCTATGTTGAAGTTTCAGTGGAGTACAGTGAGAATGTCGCACTGTTGGGGGACGCCCAGCATCAAACGAGGCAACACGTCCATAGTCTCTACTGCCTGGGCGGCCAGGCTGCTCGAAGAATCGAGGCAAACCTCTGCCAGCTAACACTTCACACTCTTAATCAGAAACATGTGGGGAAAGTGGAAAGTTGATGCTGTGCTTAAACCATTTATTGGATGCGAGGGATTGAAACATCTGATTCCTCCTATTCCCCCAGAGCTCTTCTGACCCCACCATTCAGAGTTCAAGGGCTGATGTTGACTTGTGCGGATAATCCCTGTAGCATACGGAGGTCTTAGTGCCACTCCACTTAGTGGCTGCATGTGGGGTCTTGCCATTTGCCATTTGGTTCCCAACACATCTGTATGCCACGTACCATAAGGAACTTTGTTTGGGACAAGCCGTGAAAGGTAAGACAAAAAAGCAAGCTCTTTCGTTCTCGTAAAAGAGCCGTCATTCATTGTACCTAGATCATAGAACATTGCAGCACCAAACAGACCCTTCAGCCCACAACGTTGTGCTCATCGACATAAACCTACTCAACAACAATCTCATTTTTCCCCACCTCACACCCATGGCCCTCTACTTTTCTTGCAATAAACCTCAATGTTTCTTACTCAAAACTCTCTAACAGTAAACAAATGATTTCCCCCCCCCCCCCCCACCAAATAAAGAATCTGCTTGTTTTTTAAAAAATATTCATTATTTCCACTGAAACGTTTCCAGTGAATATTCATCAGCCAAGCAGCAGAGCTAAAGGGATGATGCTATCTCCGGCCCACTCCTTTCCCAGCGTAGACATGATGACTTTACCTCACCCTCCCATTCACCATTTCCTGATGTGGTGAAGGGACTTTTCTGCAGATTCGAGGGCAGGGAGCATTCCCAGCAGAACCACCCAGAGTTTGGCAGTTCCCCTGGCAGCAGCCTTGCTCAACGACTGCAAGGATGGCTGCGATTCAAAGGTCAAGCTCCAAACGGAGGGAGGAGCGGTTTGGAGGTTTAATTAAGGGCAGCCTTCTGCTTCCAACCTGTGCCAACAGGATCAAAACGCCCTGAAACTCATTTCACTCAGCACCTGTAAAAACAATCACAGGGCTTCCATCCTGGATGGAGCAGTTCGAAAATAAAGTCTCAAACAGATCTGGTGTCATTCACCATTTCTGGACATTTCCAAAGCATTACACAGGCAATGACGCACTCTTAGAAACGTGGTGAGGGGGTGGTAATGAAGGGGAAACTCAGCTGCTGTTAGCAGCAACGTGATCAGTCTGCTTGTGTACCGTGCTGAAGTCCAACATAACGGAGCAGGGCTTGGTGGGAACAGTGGAGGTGGGAGGGGAGGGCTTGGGGACAACGCAGGGGGAGGCGGCCAAGGTTTAATGTTGACGTTGCGAGAGACTTTGGCTGGGATTCACTCCACGAATCTGAGAGCCGTGGGATATTTAACATCCATCAGCTTGGCGTCCCAGTGCTGGTGCAGTTCTGGACACCCAGCCACAGGAAAAATACCAATGAGCTGGAAAAGGTGCAAAATAACATTCACAAGGATGTTCCCAAGGAGGGCTTGAGTTGTGGGTTGGGACTCTTCTCCCTGGAATGTGGGAGGCAGGCGAGGGTCTTTATAAAATCACAAATATCATTGATAAGGCCATGGTCACAGACTTTTGTCCAGGGCAGGTGGAGACAAAAACTAGGAGGTAGGCTTTATAAAAAGAAATTAAATTTAGATCTACATCCAATTAACATACATCCCTGGTACATTTTGAATGGTGGGAGGAAACCGGAGCCTCCAGAAAAAAACCCATACAGGCACGGGGAGATCGTACAAACTCCTGTCAGAGAGCGTGGGATTCGAACCCAAGTCCCGATCGCTGGCACTGTAAAGGCTATACTAACCGTGCTACCCAGTGTTTGAGCTGAGAGAAGAAAGATTTCAAACGGACCCCTTTTTCACACAGAAGGTGCTGGGTATCTGGAATGAGCTGCCAGGGGAAGTGAGAGACAGATATAATTACAACATTTAAAATTTGTCTGAACAGGAATTTAGACTGGAGAGGTTTAGAGGGATGTGGACCAAACCCAGGCAAATGAGACTCTTTCAAATAGGTATGATCGGAATGGACAAGTTGGGCCAAAAGGTCTGGTCCAGTCCGGTATGTCTCTATGGCTCAGTACTGCCCCTCTGACAGCGCCTCATTCCTTCAGTACTGCCCTTCTCACTGTGTGGAACAACCTCAGGACTGCCCCTTTTTTTAATATAAACATACAAACTTTATTCAACTACAACATTACAAATATAAAACACACACAGAGCAACAACTAAAACCAAAAACCACCATAACATGTGGCAACAAAACCATGAGGAGGCAGTAATTACGATCGCCTCTCTATTACACAGTGTTGCACATCAAATTAAAACACGCTGTTCGTCATCAACCACACATCAGTACTGCCCCTTCCACAGTGTGTCACACCCCTCCCACTGTGACACTCCCTCAGTGCTGCCCCTCCCAGAGTGTGACACGCACTCAATATTCGCATTCTGAAAGTATATAATTCCCTCAGCACTGCCCCTCCACAGCATGACACCCCTCCCCCCCATCCCAGTACTTCCCCTACCACATTCCGGAGCTCTGTCAACAATAAGACATGGGAGCAGAAATAAGCTATTCAGCCCATCGAGTCTGCCCACTATTTAATCATGAGCTAATCCATTTTCCCACTCAGCCCCACTCGCCGGCCTTCTCTCAAAAACCTTTGATGCCCTGGCTAATCGAAAACCCATCAATCTCTTTCTTAAATACATCCAATGACCTGCGCCTCCCGCACTGCAGAGCTCTCACAAAACTGTCCCTGTCACAGTCTGACACCCCCCTCCCGAGTACTGCCCCTCCCATGGCCTACTCCTGATCCTATTTCTGGGGCAGTACAACTAGCATTGTAGTTAGCTCAACGCCTTTACAGCGCCAGTGATCAGGAATGGGGTTCGAATCCTGCACGGTCTGTAAGGAGTTCTCCGTGTCTGTGTGGGTTTCCTCCCACCGTTTGAAATATACCAGAAGTGTAGGTTAATGAGGTGTAGATTGGGCGACATGGACTCGTGGGCTGAAACTGTGCTGTATGTCTAAATTTAAATTTAAAAATTTCAAATTTATGTTCTTCTATTCTTATGTGACACTCCCTTGGTACTCCCCTCTGAAAGTCCATCACTCCTTTGAGGTCTGCCCTTCCCACACTATGTCACTCCCAAACAGAACTGCCTTCACCACAAGGGGAGGTCGAACAGAGAGCGACTGATTCCCCATGATGTGCAGTCGAGGCACATGAATATTTGTACTCACAGGCAAGTGCGTGAAGACGGCAAACGTACTCCGCAGGAACGCAATTAGGTCAACCAAGTAGTCACTGGCATGTCCATTAGATTCCACTCTCATCCAGTCGTAGTCAGCTAGCTGGAGGAACTGGTCAATCTTCTGGTTCAGCTTGGTGTAGATCTCCTCTTCTGCAGCGTGCCGGGCATCCTGTGAAGAGGCAGACGTCCCCGTTACTGATTGCTGGGAGCTCGAGCAGCGTGACAGAGGGTGGCAGGTTGATGCACTGGTTAGGGTAATACCGCTACAGCGCCAGTGATCGGGACTGGGGTTCGAATCCGGAGCTGTCTGTAAGGAGCTGTCTGTGTGGATTTCCTCCAGGGGTTCCAGTTTCCTCCCACCCTTCAAAACCTACCGGGGATTGTCGGTTCATTGGGTGTAATTAGGTAGCATGGGCTTGTGGGCCAAAATGATCTGATAATATGCCCATACTGTTTTCAAAGAAGATTTCACATGAGCACAGATATTTACTGAAGAATTTCCTATCATTGCAAGATATTTTCACCGATTGTGTAACAGAGCAAGAAAGAGTGCAGAAGATGATCGACAGGATGTCAGAAGTAGGGTTTGATTTATCGGGAGAGAGCGGACAGGAAGATACACTATGGAATCATGACCTGTTTTACAAATTCACTGTAGTTCTTTCAGGATATAAGGAGCATCGGGAATTAGGTAGATGCTGTGTATTTCGATAAGGTGATGCATAAAAGACTTATCTATGCAATAAAAGATGTTTGGTGCTAGGGGGAATGTATTCAGTGGTGAGCAGAGTGCCGTAGGGGTCGGTGCTGGGGATACAACTGTTCAGGTTATACAATAACAATATGGAAGGGAGAACCACGTGTAGCCTATCTAAGTTTTCTGATGAAACTAAATTGAATGGAAAAGCAAATTGTGTAGAGGATACAGAGTGAGCAGAGATAGAGATAGGTTAATTATCTGGCAGCTAGCTGGTCATCCACTTTGGAAGAAAAAAATTATTGACCAGATTATTATTTAAATTTTAAAAACATAGACGTAACAGGCCCTTCTCTCCCATGAGCCCTTGCTGCCCATAAATGGTGAAGGATTGCAGCCTGCTGCTGTGCAGAAGGACTTGGGAGTGCTTGTGCATGAATCGCAAAAGGTTGGCCTGCTTTAAGGTTGTCATAGCCGAAGGGTGGTGGTGGGGACGAGCTCCCACTGAAGGGGCAAAGGCGGACCACTGGCACCTCAAAACCAGTTGCTCCGGGCAGATGGGGCTCACTACCCACGGATGGTAACTCGTCTAGGGGAGGGAAAACACTGATTTCAAACTTCCGCTGCCTTGTGGCTACACGCAGTCACGGCTCTGGGAGTAAACCCTAAGGAAGATCCGGATTCGGAGTCGGGAAGGGGGCTGACTGCTGTACCCAGCACCGGCCCGGTAACTCCTGTGATGCTGCAGGCACCAAACTGTGTCAACTTTGGTGTTTCTTTGGATCTGTTATTGGCATGGAGGTGGGGAGGGGGTGGTGGGGGGGGAGAGAAAGTCCCACTTCATGGGCAAAGACGGATATCCATATCAACTCTGCCCTGGAGAGGCCACTCCAGCTTTTATCTGTGATACCAGAGGAGCAGTGCCCATGCTCGACCATGCTGACAGAGGCCACTAGGTTTACAGCTGTCACAGGTGATCAAGATGGCAAATGGAATGTGGGCCTTCACTGCTAGGGATTGAATTTAAGAGCTGCAACTCCTCAGGGTACTAGTAACACTGTAGCTGGGGTACGGCTTGAAGTTCGGGTCTCCTGACTCGAGAAAGGATACACTAGCCTTAGAGGAAGTTCGCTAGATTGATTCCAAAGATGAGGGGGTAACTTATAAGGAGAGATTGCAGAAATTCACAAGAATGAGAGAGGATCTCGAAGAAAAATAAAATTATGAGGAGAGGCAAGATTCAGAGAGATTTGAGTTTCAGGGAAAGGTTAAGCAGGCTGAGACTTTATTCCTTGGACCGTAAAAGATTGAGGGGTGAATTGATTGAGGTATTTAAAATTATGAGGGGGACACATAGAGTCAATGTGGACAGACTTTCTCCATTGCGAGTGGGGGAGATTCAAACAAGAGGACATAGATTGAAATTGAAGGGAGAAAAGTTTAACGAAAACATGAGGGACAACTTCTTTGCTCAGAGGGTGGTGGGAGTGTGGAATGAGCTTCCGGTTGAAGTGGTAGATACATGGATTTTAATATTTAAGGAAAAGTTGGATAGGTATATGGACGAGAGAGGTATGGAAGGTTATGGGCCGGGTGTTGGTCAATGGGGCTAGGTGGAAGATGTTCAGTCTGGACTAGAATGGACGAACTGGCTTATTTCTGTGCTGTAATTGTTATAAGGTTATAACATTGTTTCTACAAATAGGTGGGATGAGAATTTGGGATCATGGCCTTAAGATTTTGGGGAGTAGATTTAGGACAGAGATGAGGAGGAACTGCTCCTCTCAGAGAGGAATGAATCTCTTGAATTTTCTGCCCAAGTAAGCGTTATAGGTTGCCTTATGAAATATATTTAAGACACAGATTTTTGCACAGGTCAGGAATTAAAATTTTGGGGAAAAGGAAAGTAGGTGGAGATGAGGCCAGAGTCAGAGAATCCGTGATTATATTAAATGGTGGAGGTTACTTCCGCTCCTGCTCTTATGTTTCTTATGTTCCAATGGGTTAGGTCTTTGTTCCCTGGCGTGTAGGGGGCTGAGGGGTGACCTGATAAAGATTCATAAAATCACGAGTGTCATGGTTAATGTGAACATTCACCGTCTTTTTCCGACGGGAGATGGTTCAAGGGATAGATGGCAAACGTAAAACACGAAAGTCTGCACACACCGAGGTTGAAGTAAAAACACAATGCTGGAGAAACTCAGCAGTTTGAGGAAGGGCCTCAACAGTGTCCTTTATCGAGGGCTTAAGCCCACAATGTTAGTTCTGCATCTTTCCCGTTGCTCTATAAAGTAAAGGTTCGACCTGCTGAGTTTCTCCAACATTGTGTTTTTTTTATTAGAAGGCAGACATTTCAAATGAGAGGGGATTTAAGAAGGGGCTGAGAGGCAACTTTTTCAAGTTTGTATCTTGATCGTGCATTAGTATTATAAAACTCAAAGCATGATAACCAAAGAAGCAGGGCGTTCGTCTCATAACTGAGGAGCCCTGACTTATGGCAGTATGGCAGCACAGTGATTGCACAATGGCACAGCAGCTGGATTCTCCTGCAACCCCGATTTGGTCCTGACTTCCGGAGCCAGCCCAGTGAGGCTGGCAAGCTCTCCCTGTGGCAGACATGTTCTTCCTCTCCCCTCCTCCCCCCCACCCCATCGGAGTCTCAGCTTCCACCAGCATCTCAACATTGCGGGAGGAAGTTATCTCTGAGTGTGGAGAAGGGCCAAAAGAGGGATGATGTGCATGTGAGAAAATAAAAACCATGCTGCTGGGCCTGCAGAAGAAAGAAGAGGATAAACAAGACTGTTGTGTTGACTGAGCTGGAAGCTGTCATGGATCCATTGACTGATCGGCCTACTTATTCATTCAGGGAAGTGAGTTCGAAACAGATTGACTGCTCAATGTTGAGCAGTACGGTTAGCGGAACGTTATAACAGTGTCAGGAACCCAGGTTCGAATCTGCCACTGTCTGCAAGGAGTAAAACACAAAAGTCAGTAGACACCATGGTTGATGTCGAATCACGATGTTGGAGAAACTCAGCAGGTCAAACCGTGTCCTTTATATAGGAAAAGTAAAAGTACATAACCGAAGTTTCGGGTTTGAGCCCATCATCAAGGTACTGTGACAGAGTATATAGAGGTGTTTGGAAGATAAATTGGGAAAGGTTTGCTAGAGCAGGTCACACACAAACACTTTAAAACACAGAATTTTTGCAGTAGCTTTTGCAGAGAGCTCACAGACTCATGATGGACTGTTGTTTGCAAAAGGCAACAAATGTAACAACAGGCAGTGGCGGCTTTGTCTGGAAAACAGAACTTGCTGCCTGGAGGGTCATGTGATCCTTGCAGGCAGAGAGCTGAAAAAAAAGTAGGCCTTCCTCTCAGAGAGGAGGGAGTGAGAGAGAGAGGAGAGAGGCACAGACATCGGTTCCTGAGGGACAAGCTGGCAAGCACTGGAAGACGGCCTGGTCAAAGGAGAGGACTGGCTGACCGGTGTTTCCCTTGGAATAGGAGAAGCAGAAAGGAACTCTGTGGTGACCTGAAAACCAACAAGAACCCTTCTGAGTGGTAGCCATTTACCTGTTAACCACTAAAGCCTGGTGAACTTTATTAATGTTAACTTCTGTGCACAGTATAAGAATTGCCTGCAATTAGACTGTGAACCAAAGAACTTTGCTGAACTTACACACACATTACATATACGTGCACTTAGAATTAGAAGGGGGTTAAGTAGGTTTAGTGAGTCAATAGAGATAAGTTAAAGTTTGATTCTATTTTCATGTTCAAAGATAATTAAAAGCAACTTTTGTTTAAGTAACCCTTTGTCGTGGTGCAGATCTTTTGCTGCTGGGTTTTGAGGTCCTCTGGGCTCGTAACAGTACGGAATAATGGAGATAGGTGTTTCACCGGCTGAGTTCCTCCAGCCATCTGTAAGGAACTTGTACATTCTCCCTGTGGCTGCGTGGGTTTTATCTGAATGCTCTGGTTTCCTGCCACCCCTCAAGAATGTACTGGGGTGGTGTATTTGGGCGGCACGGGCTCCTGGGCTGGAAGGGCCTTTTATCGTGCTGTACACAATTTAAAAAATGTTCACTCCAGGGCAGCAGTATATTTGGTATGGGACCTAAATTCTGTGCACAAAACTGCTGGTTACCTTAAAGGTGGCTGTTCCATACAGCTTGGTGGCATGAACAGTCTCTGGGGGTACGTTGGTAATGTTGGTGATGAACTCCTCCAGAAACTTACACGATCGCTCCAGGTGTGTAGTGTTGATTATAATCTGTACAAGCTGCAAAGGGAAGAGGTGGAATGGTCTGATTAATAGAGGGATGAAGCCCCAAACAAATTTTGCAGACATACTCGTGTGTAACTAACTCAGGGATCTGCGAGGGCTTGGTATGATATTCGAAACCGTGCCGAACATCTGCAAGTGGCACGGTTAGCTTAGAGGTTAGTGTGATGATATGACAGTGCCAGCGACCCAGGCTCAAACCTGGCCCTATCTGTAAGGAGATTTTGAGTTTTCCTCATGTCTGAATGGATATCCCCCCGTGTACTCCGGTTCCCTCCCACCTTCCAATAACCATACAAGGTTATAGGTTAATTTGAGTGTAATTGGCTGACATGGGTTCTACTGTATGGTGAATAAATTTTAATTTAAAAATATACGGGGTTGTAGGTTAATTGGGATATTTAAATGGATGGAATTACTTGCTACCATGTTGTAAATAAAAAAAAAATTAGATGTGCAGTGGAAAGTGTTCCGCATCATGACTGGGTGCACCAATACCCCTGAGCATAAAACCCAGGACATCACAGATAAAACCCTCCCTACTGTCGAGAATATCTACAGGGATCGCTGCCGTGGGAGAGCAGCGGCAATCATCAAGGATCCACACCGCCCAGCACATGCTCTGTTCTCGCTGTTGCCATCGGGGAAGAGGTCTCGGTGGCACAAGACTCGCTCCAGCAGGTTCAGGAACAGCTGCTACCCCTCCACCATCAGACCCCTCAACAACAAACTCAATCAGGGACATTTAAGGACTCTCACTTGTGCACTTAATTGTTTTTTTCTCTCTGCATTGCAGTTTGTTTAATTTTGTTTCTTTATTTATGCATCTATTTTGTGAATTTATCTTTTTCTTGAGTACAGTTTGCACTAATGACAAGTAGAAATTCTGCCTGGCCCGCAGAATATAGAATCTCAGGGTTGTACGTGATGTGATGTACGTGCTCTGACAATAAATCTGAACTTTGACTTTGAGTCAGCTTCTTTCTGCCATAATCTTACTGAATATTTGAAATCTATCCACCAACAGAGACAGTGGACAAACTATTAAACTTAGTATGATAAACACCCATCAGAGTGTACCGAAATCACACTCATAACCCCCTATTTTTCTTGCATCCATGATGCTGTCTGAGAATAAATTAAATATCCCTGTTGTACCAGCCGCCACCACTATCCCTGGCAATGCATTCCAAGCACCCACAACTCTCTGTGTAAAAGACTTAACCCTGACGTCTCCATTAAACTTCCCTCTCTTCACTTTGTACACTGTGCTTGCTACCCCACCCTGGGAAACAGGTGCTGGCCGTCCATCCTATCTATGCTTCGCATAATCTTGTAGACCTCTATTAAGTCTCCTCTTACCCTTCTTCCCTCCAAAGAGAGAAGTCCCAGCTCTATTAACTTTGCCTCATAAGACTTGTTTTCCAATCCAAGCAACAACCCAGTAAATTTGCTCTACACCCTCTCCAGAGCTTCCTGTAATGAGGTGACCTGAATTGAAGGATGGTCGAAGCGAGGGCAATTGTAATCTTCAAAAGGCAATTAGACAGCTGCATGGATGGGAACGATTGAGAGGGGTAAAGGCCAAATGCAGGCAAATGGGACGGGCTTGGTTGGCATGGACATAAGGGCCTGTTTCTGTGCTTGACAACTCTCTGACTCCAGGGCAAGTGCAAGGAAAAAGCAAACTGAATGGTTCTGACATCAACAGATCAGGTTGCCTGTGTGGTCTTCTCTTATGTACAACAATTCAATGCCATGAATGCTCCTCATTCTGAGTTCGTACCTCAGACTCAACACAGAGGCCAGTACTAAACAAAACCCTGCTTTGGTCAGCCTAATAATCCTGTATTTTCCACACCATTAAAAACAGAGCCACGGGACCCCACTTTAATTACCTGCAGCAAAATAATTCTGCGCTCCCACTATCCTTGTGTTCACAAACCACTCCATCACTCATTCTCCACCCAGAGGGAATAATCCTTCCCTTCCATAACCAAAAAAATGCTTTTAAAATTCCCCATGCACCTTCTCCATTCTGAAAGCCAGTTTATGTTATGTTAAATTTCCACATCTTACTGTCATTTCCCCTTTCAGGTGAATCAATGCCCCTTGGTTTTCATGTCCTCAGGACTGAAATGGCATTAATTAAAGTGTTGAGGGAAGTACTCTGTGGCCAGGACCTGGTACATGAGCTTTCCCTAATTATTTGAAGCAAAATTTGGATTAGTCTGTGCATTTTTGGTCACCTACCTACAGGAAAGAGAGGGCAATTTCTGATGATGGCGCATGAGCAGACTAAAGACAATTTCATGTAATATTACACCTGTTTTATTACATGACAATAAAGGACTCTTGAATAAGATTGAGAGATTGCAGAGAGAACTTACAAGGATGTTGCCAGAACTTGAAGAGCTGAATTATAGATTTTATTTCCTGGAGAGCCGGAGAATTAGGGGAGATTTGACAGAGGTATTCCATATTATGAGGGGTATAGATAGGGTAAATGCAAACAGGTTTTTTTCCACTGAGGTTGGGGGAGAGAAGAACAGGAGGTCATGGGTTAAAGGCGATGTTCAAGGGGAACTTTCGGGGGAACATTTTTGCTTAGAGGGTGGTGAGAGTGTGTAACAAATCACCAGTGGAGGTGGTGAATGTGAGTTCAATTTCAACATGTAGGAGGAGATTGGATGGGTACATGAATAGGAGGGGTGCAGAGGGCTACGGTCGAGTGCAGGTCGATGAGACTAGACAGAATAAATAATTTAAAACACCAAAGTCTGCAATGCTGTGATTGTGGTAAAAACAGAAATGCTGGAGGAGCTCAGGTCTCACAGTGTCCATTGTAAATAAATAGTTCAGCATGGAATAGATGGGCCGCAGGGACTGTTTCTGTGCTGTAGTAGTCTGTGGTCCTATCTGGGAGCAGAGTTTTGAACCTGTACTGTCATTCCCAGTTCATATTCTCCCATCACAGAGAGGACCCAGTCGCACCTGTTTCCCCACCTAAGCCCTGCCTCGGCTACCTCCAGATCTCAGTAATCACCTACCTTCCAGTTGGCTCCTCTGTGAACCAATGATTATCACAAAGTCTCCTGCCTTAAACTTTTGCATGTCATCCCTCTCATTCCACGTTACAGCACCAAAAACAGACTCTTCGACCCTTCTAGTCTGTGCCAAACTATTATTCTGCCATGTCCCACTGACCTCCACCTAGTCCATCCCCCTCCCATCCACGTACCTCTCCAAATTATTCTTAAATGTGAAAATTGAGCCGCATTCACCACTTCAGCTGGCAGCTCGTTCCACACCCCCACCACTCTCTGTCAGAAGTTCCCCCTAAACTTTTCCCTTTTAACCCTTAACCTATGTCCTCTGGTTTATATCTCACCAGCCCTCGGTCTATTTACTCGATCTACATTATACCACTCATAATTTAATACTCTGCTATCAAATATCCCTCATTTTTTGACTCTCCAGGAAATAATATCCTAATCTGTTCAACCTTTTCATGTAACTCAGTTCCTGGCACAACCTAGTAAATCTTTTCTGCGCTCTTTCTATCTTAATGATATCATTCCTGTAGTTAGATGACCAAAACTGCACACAATACTCCAAATTTGGCGTCACCAAGGATATGAACATTTTCATCCATCAAATCAATGCCAGCTCTTCGAGCATTCACTGCACTCTCAGTATCTCATGGCTATAGAGTTATACAGCTTAGAAGCAGGCCCTTCAGCCCAACTTGTTGATACCAACCCAGTTATCTGAGCTTGTCCTATTTTCCTACATTTGGCCAAGAACCCTCAAAACATTTCCATATTAGTAATTGTCTAAATGTCTTCTAAATGTTACCATTCTCTTCCTCTGACAACTCCTTCCAAATACTGTATTTACTTGTGTAATCATCAGGTTTTTTGGACTAATTTGGGGAGGTTGACTTTTACACAGGTCATACTTTTGACCGCGGTAAGTTCCTGTGTCATTCAAGGCATCAGGAGTTCAGATGGCTGGGTCCAGGTGGTAAGTCCATGTGTTGTGAGCTAGGAGATAGTCTGTGGCCAGGTTGTCGGGAGCTCTGGTGGGAGGGCGGCCGAGATGAGGATCTGTGTTCAGGGCAATGGGAGCTCCTGTGCGAAGGCAACCTGGATGAAGATCTATGGTTGGGGTGTCTGGAGCTCAAGTAGGTGGGTGGCCATGGCTTAGGAGAGAATCTGTGGTCAGGGTGCCTAGAGCTCGGATGGGAGGGTGGCTGGAGCCTCGGAGAGAATCTATGGCTGGGGGGGGTCCAGATCCTTGGAGAGAGTCTGTGGCTGGGGTGTCGGGAGTTCTGATGGGAGAGCGTCTGGGCCAAGCATCTGTGGTTTGGGTGATGGGAGCTCTGGTGGGTGGGCATCAAGAGCTATGGTGTATGCGGACGACCACAGGGTCCGTGGTCCGTGATCAGGGCGTCGGGAGCTCGGATGGGCGGGCAGTTGGGGTCGAGGATCCATGGTCGGGGCATCAGAACTCAGATGGGCGAGTGGTCGAGGCCAAAAATAGGAGATCGACCTTTAAATGGGTCATATGGAAAATTTGCGATTTTTGGGCCACGAGATCAACTATTACATGAGTATATATATAAGGTATCTACCACTGTGTGAAAAAGTTGTCCCTCCGGTTCCTTTTAATCCCTGCCCCTTATTTGTTTTTATTGCAACCTATTACCTTCACCTACCCACTGATCTCGCCACCACCACCTCCACCCCCACATCTAATTCTCCATCCATACCAGGTGCAATTTATGGCAGTCTACTAACCTCCTGATCCACACATCTTTGGGAAGAATCTAGAGGAAAATGGGGAGAACTTCCAATCTAACATGGACCAAATTCTCCATTCTACCTGGCCTCCATCTCATAAGGCCAGGTCTCAATTACTTCATATTATATTTTTATGTATGCATGTGATTATTATGTGTAACGTGAGAAATGTATTATGTAATCTGTGCGGTCCCGAGAAATGCTGTTGTTTTCTGGTTGTGTATGTGTAATTTTCCATATGACCCATTTAAAGGTCGATCTCCTATTTTTGGCCTCGACCACTCGCCCATCTGAGTTCTGATGCCCCGACCATGGATCCTCGACCCCAACTGCCCGCCCATCCGAGCTCCCGACGCCCTGATCACGGACCACGGACCCTGTGGTCGTCCGCATACACCATAGCTCTTGATGCTTCTTCAGCATGATGCTGAACCAAGCCATGAAAGACCCCAACAATGAAGACGCTGTTTACATCCGGTACCGCACGGATGGCAGTCTCTTCAATCTGAGGCGCCTGCAAGCTCACACCAAGACACAAGAGAAACTTGTCCGTGAACTACTCTTTGCAGATGATGCCGCTTTAGTTGCCCATTCAGAGCCAGCTCTTCAGCGCTTGACGTCCTGCTTTGCGGAAACTGCCAAAATGTTTGGCCTGGAAGTCAGCCTGAAGAAAACTGAGGTCCTCCATCAGCCAGCTCCCCACCATGACTACCAGCCCCCCCACATCTCCATCGGGCACACAAAACTCAAAACGGTCAACCAGTTTACCTATCTCGGCTGCACCATTTCATCAGATGCAAGGATCGACAATGAGATAGACAACAGACTCGCCAAGGCAAATAGCGCCTTTGGAAGACTACACAAAAGAGTCTGGAAAAACAACCAACTGAAAAACCTCACAAAGATAAGCGTATACAGAGCCGTTGTCATACCCACACTCCTGTTCGGCTCCGAATCATGGGTCCTTTACCGACACCACCTACGGCTCCTAGAACGCTTCCACCAGCGTTGTCTCCGCTCCATCCTCAACATCCATTGGAGCGCTCACACCCCTAACGTCGAGGTACTCGAGATGGCAGAGGTCGACAGCATCGAGTCCACGCTGCTGAAGATCCAGCTGCGCTGGATGGGTCACGTCTCCAGAATGGAGGACCATCGCCTTCCCAAGATCGTATTATATGGCGAGCTCTCCACTGGCCACCGTGACAGAGGTGCACCAAAGAAAAGGTACAAGGACTGCCTAAAGAAATCTCTTGGTGCCTGCCACATTGACCACCGCCAGTGGGCTGATAACGCCTCAAACCGTGCATCTTGGCGCCTCACAGTTTGGCGGGCAGCAGCCTCCTTTGAAGAAGACCGCAGAGCCCACCTCACTGACAAAAGGCAAAGGAGGAAAAACCCAACACCCAACCCCAACCAACCAATTTTCCCTTGCAACCGCTGCAATCGTGTCTGCCTGTCCCGCATCGGACTGGTCAGCCACAAACGAGCCTGCAGCTGACGTGGACTTTTTACCCCCTCCATAAATCTTCGTCCGCGAAGCCAAGCCAAAGAAAATGTGCAGTCAGATGATAATATATTTGAACATGAACAATTATGTAAGTCTCTCCTTCCTTGACATCTCCAATCTAATGAAGGATTCAGATTGCAGTCACCTTCCAAATGCCATCAGTTAACATGGTACTTTACAACTTGTACATAAAGGGCATTTGGGTGGCGCAGTTGGCATAGCGTTTAGCACAATGCCTTTACAGCGCCAGCGATTGGGACCAGGTTTCGAATCCCACACTCTCTGTATGTTCTCCCCGTGTCCATGTGGGTGTTCTCCGAGGGCTCCAGTTTCCTCCCACTGTTCAAAACATGTAGGCCATTTGGGTGTAAATTGGGTGGCACAGACTCATGGGTCGAAATGGCCTGTAACCGTGCTGTATGTCTAAATTTAATTTTAAAATTTAATTTAATTTATAAACTGATTGGAGTTGTATGTCAGATTATGAGGGGCTTCAGTAGGGTGGACAGCTAGCACCTTTTTCCCAGGGTGACAGGAACAAATGTCAGAGGACAACTGTTTAAGGTTGAAGGGAGGGAAGTTTAGGGGAGACATCAGAGGTAATTTTTAACTGAGAGAGGGATAGGTGCTGGTACAACAAAGACATTCAAAAGACTCTTAGACAGGCACAAGGATCTAAGAAAACTAGAGGGTTATGGGAGTGAGGTTGGGAAGGGTTAAATTGTGGTTAAATAGGAAAGTCTGCAGATGCTGTGATTGAGAGCAATACACAAAAATAGTGGAGAAACCCAGCAGGTCACGCAGCAGCGATTCAAAGTGAAAGGTAATCTATGTTTCGGGCCTGCTCCCCTGAGTATCGGAGCCCGGGCCACCAGGCTGAGAAACAATCTCTTCCCACGGGCAGTGAGAATGCTGAACGGCAAAAGGAACTGCTCACACTGAGCCTCCGAGATGCTCATATTCATGAAGCAATATCTATTTATTTGTTTATATGAGTATTTGTCCTGCGTATGTATTGTTTGTCTGTTTGTGTGTTATGCCTGGCTGTGTTTTGCACCGAGGACCGGAGGACGCTGTTTCGTCAGGTTGTACTTGTGCAATCAGATGACAATAAACTTGATGTGACTTAATAAAAAGGTGGTGGGAGGAGTGGAGAGGAGGAGAAAGGGGCAGGGAGAGCAGTACAGACTAACAGGGAAGATACAGGTGGAAGGATAGAAGAGAAAAAAGCTGAGGAGATAGGAAAAGGGATTAGCTCTGAATGGAGAGGGAAGGGGTGGGAAGCTAGAGGAAAGCAAGGACATGGAAAGAGAGAGACTCAGAGGAGGGGTTTAAGGGAAAGTGGTAATGTCGATGTTAATGCCGTCTGGTTGGAGAGTGTGGAGTAGGTCTACATAGGTCAGCATAACATTGTGGGCTGTCCTGGGCTGTAATGTTCTACGACAGCTTTGCTCAACCACTGCCCAACTACCTTGGGGTGAGAGAGCTTCCACACGGCATCAGGATGACTTGAAATGGACTTATCCGGCAATCAGTTACTTGCATTAAAAACACCCATCCAGTTTACTAATATCCATAAAACAAAGGACACCTTCCACCCTTACGCCATCTGGCATCTCTGCAAGAGCACACCCATCAATGTGGTTGATTCCCACTGGTCTCCTCGGATTAAAAAGCTCGGAGAAGGTTATTCAACCATAAAATGGAAAGCGGGGGATGACTTCTGAGGAAAGGTTGGAGAGGTTAGCTTGTATCCAATGGAGTTTTGGAGATTCGACTAAAAAGATGCAAGCTCCCCAGAGTTTTAACAGGATGGACGTGGAAACGCTGCTTCCTCGTTTAAGAGCCTGGAGCTGTGTAAAAATAAAGGGTCAGCAGAAATTAGGCATTTTTATTTCTTGCATTAACTTGGAAACTTTGGAGCTCCCTTGGCTGAAAGGGTAGTGAAATTAGTCTTTGAGTATTTAGATCAATACTGATAAGTGAGGCTGCCAAGGCAGGCGGAAATGTGGAGTTAAGTTTCACTTCATTTGTCACATTGTGCCAAGTACAGTGAGAAGGGTTCTTCTGCGAGCAGACTAACAGCTTATCTCGAGCAATCATACAGCCGCGGAAAGTAGAAGAGCGTGATTTTCAGCATATGAAGTTTTAGATTTTAAATTTTAAATTTAGACATTCAGCAAGAGACCATGTCACCCAAATCCCCCAATTAACCTACAACCCCTGTACGTTTTGAAGGGTGGGAGGAAACCAGAGCATCCGGAGGAAAAACCCAGGCAGACACGGGGAAGAATGTAAAAACACAATTCTGGAGAAACTCAGCTGGTCTGTGCTCTTCTCCCCATTCCTTCCCCTGCCCACCTCTTTGTTTGGGCATCTGCTGAAATTTCATTCACACCTTGATGAAGGGCTCAAGCTCGAAACGTTGGTTATGTGTCTTTATCTTTACAATATAAAGTACACTGTTGGACCAACTGAGTTTCTTCACCATTGCTTTTTTATTTCAACCACATTGTCTGAAGACTGACGTGTTTTCCTACAGGGAGGATGTACAAACTCCTTACTGAGAGTGACGGCTTCGACGTCGGGTGCCAGTGTTGTAACATTACTGCACTAATCATTATGCTATCCATGCAACTGTGCCTCCTCGAGTTGCAATGAAAACAAAAGATCAAACAGCACCAAGCAAGGGCAGTATGGGAGGACTATAGTGGGGTTCATTCAGAAGCATGATGGCTGCAGGAACAAAACATTCTTTAAGCCTGTCAGTGGGCACTTTCACACTTTTCAGCCTTCTCCCTGATGGGAGGAGGGAGAAGAGAGTGTGTCCGGGGTGGGATGGGGCCTTCAGTGTATCAGCTGCCTTTCAGGAGATGGAGATGGAGTTCGTGGTGGGGAGGGAAGTTTGCGTGATGTTCTGAGCTGCACTCACCACCTTCTGCAACTTCTCCCAATCTTGAGCAGAGCAGCTCCCGTCCCACGCTGTGATGCACCCAGCAAGTATCTTTTGGTGATGCAGAAGCCATGATCGCAAAAGTTCGTGGGGCCCCAGGCCTACATCTAACTTGGGGTTAATTCTTGACAGTCACCTGGATCTGTCTGAGGCCTTGGCTAATTAAATTGTACGTTAGTTCAGGGGAGTGACTGGATTGGATCCAAGTTTGGTGAAGAAGTATGCTGTGAGGAGGATGCAGAGGGATATTGACGGATTAAGCCTGGCAGATGGAGAACAGTTTGGAGAAATGTGAGATTCTCCTTTTTTTGTGGGAAATATTGAATATTTTTTAAAAGGTGGGATGCTGTGAAATGTTGGTATTTTGAGAGAACTGGATGTGCTTGTGAAGGAGTCAAAGAAAGTTAACCTGCAGTTGCGGCATCCATTTAAAAAAGTATGCTCTAACTTGATATTTATTACCAAAAGCTTGGTTTGTAGCAATCTCATTGCAAATGACTCAGTGAAGCCACATCTAGAATATGTTGGTGTCCTGAACCGACTAAGGAATTAACAGATTTTGAATAAATGCACATATTTTCTGAGTGATTCAAGATCAAGATTCAATTTATTGACATGTAATTCTTACAGTCAGAGAAAGAGAAGCAAAAGAGAGCCCCCCAGAGTCACCGAGTGTCCATGGATCCGTCTCCAGTGCTACCACAGCCCCTGCAGCCACACAGTCCAGTCCAAACTGTCAGCAGCCCGAGTTCCAGATCTGAACCTTCGACACCATCAGGAACCCTTGAGCCCCATCAGCACCTTCTCACATCCTGGTGCCTATGCCTGGTAGCCCCTTCACCCGGTCTCGAGCCAGTCTCCAACAGTCCGCAGCCCGGTGTGACTCCCTTGACTGCAGTCGCCAGCAGTCCATAGCCTGTGTGGATTCTTCGCCTTGAGTCGCCAACAGTCATGCTGCCTGTGTGTTCCTCAGCCCCAGAGCCCCTCACTAGTCCACCGCAGTGGTCACCGGCCCATGTGTTGTCTCCTCTTCTTCTCCTTCTCAGAGTTGGGGGGGGGAGGAGGGGGAGAGGGGTGGTCTCCCCATTTTCTCCCCAATCCTCTGCTTTTGTGGAGTTTGCAACCCCTCGTGGCCGCTCCGATCATAGGAGCCGTCATCTTGGGCGCAGATCCCGCGGTTGCATTATTTTTAAATAAAGCCACCGTGGGCTCAATTTACAGGCAGTTTAAAGCCTGTACAAAGCTGATGGCAGTCAGACCCCATGGGAGCGCTGTGATTCCGCTCCTTGCTCTCTGTGGGTCTGCACCAGTAGCAGCACTGCCATTTTCTAGGAGCCTTTTGATCGGGAAAGAGTAAATATTTCTTTGTGAAAGTGTTCACTGATTTAGGGAAAAATATTCATAATTTTAGAGTATTTTGGGAGAACATAAGAAATAGGAGCAGGAGTCGGCCATCCGGCCCATCGAGCCTGCCTTGCCATTCAATGAGATCATGGCTGATCTGATGACAAGCTCATCTCCATCGACCTGCCTTTTCCCCACGTCCCTTCATTCCCCTGATAAGAACAAAAGAAGGAGCAGGAAAAGGCCATTCTGCTGGTTAGAATTTAGAGTTTTCAATCAATGCACACAATCTCAGAAATTAGAATGGGCATTTCTGAGGGAGATGTGGAAAAATTGTTCACATCAGTCTACGGAATCTGGTTGGGGGGGGGTGTGTGATTGTAGATGCTCATCCATGAGGTATGTTGGCGGCTTGGGAACAGGTACATAGTTCCTTGAAAGCGGCAACACAGGCCGGCAGGGTGGTGAAGAAGGCGTTTGACATTCTTGCCTTCACCAGACAGGGCACTGAGTACAGGAGTTGGGGGTGTTATGCAAGGCGGAGGAATTGTGTAGTTCCAGTCACCCAGCTACAGGAAACATGTCATTAACCCTATGAGGGGTGTTTGACGGATCTTGGCCTGTATCATGAGAATGTTGACAGGATTTCAGGGTCTGAGTTACAGGGAAAGGTTGTGCAGACTGGGGCTTTTTTCTCTGGAGCGTAGAAGATTGAGAGGGGACTTGATAGAGGTGTTTAAGACTTTAAAAGGGACAGACAGAGTAAATGTGGATAGGCTTTTTCAATTAAGAGTGGGGGAGATTCAAACTAGAGGACATGGTTTAAGATTGAAGGGGGAGAATTATAAGGGGAACATGAGGGGAAATTTCTTTACGCAGAGGGTGGTGGGGATGTGGAATGAGCTTCCAGCAGACGTGGTCGAGGCGGGATCATTGGTTACATTTAAGGAAAGACTGGATCGTTACATGGATAGGAGAGGATTGGAGGGGTATGGACCGGGTGCTGGTCAGTGGGACTAGGAGGGTGGGGATTTGCTACGGCATGGACTGGTAGGGCCGAACTGGCTCGTTCTGTGCTGTAAGTGGTTATATGGTTATATATCTGTTGGAACTTAGGAGAATGATGGGGAATCTAATTGAAACATTTCAAATGTTGAAGGGCACGGACAGAGGTTGTTTCCCACGGTGGGAGAGTCCTGCTCAGTGGTTCTCAACTTTTTTTTCCCACTTACATAACACCTTATATTATGCCTTACTAACCACAGGGTGCCATAGGTGCTCTGTAGTTAGTAAGGAATTTCTTAAGGAGATATGTGAGGTGGAAAAAAAGGTTGTGAACCACTGGTCTAGGATAAGAGGGCACAACTTCAGGATTGAGATGAACAGAGATGCAGAGGGTGGTAAATCTGTGGAATTTCTTGCCACAGTGGGTGTGAAGGCCAGGCCATCGGGTAAATTTAAGGCAGAGATTGACAGGTTCTTGATTAGCCAGGGCATCAAAGGTTATCGGGAGAAGGCTGGGCAGTAGGGACCGAAAGGAAAATGGATCAGCTCATGATTAAATGGTGGGGCAGACTCGATGGGCTAAATGGCCTATTTCTGCTCCTGTGTCTTGTGGTCTTATGGCCTAAGGTGGAAAACATTCACAAGGATGTTGCCAGGATTGGTATGCTTATTGCACTTTCCAAGTGTTCCTGTTAGAACCTTCCCCAACAACTTCTCCACCTCTTATGAAAGGTTCACCGGCCTGTAGTTTCCAGACCTAAACCTGCTGATTTTCATTTATTGATAAAGGGCCAACATTCGTTATTCATCTGTCTTTCAGACCTACGGCTCACGAAAACTCAAAAACCTCTGTCAAAGCCCCACCCAACCCCTACTATGGTTCTCACCTAACCCCTACTATGCTTCTCTAAGCATCTGTAATTTGCTCTCATATTGGATCTCAACCTTTTTTCAGTCTAAGGCCCATCTGGCTTCCGGCCTAACATGCCATGGCTATGACTGAGTATTATTTTCAAGTCAAAGACAGCTCTGTAAGAAACGCATCTTTATCTAATTTCAAGTATGTTATTTAACATTTTTAAAGACCCACTTGTAAACACAGTGTGGCCCCGAGTGGGCCATGGCCCATCTTTTCGATCCAACTCTTGCTTTTTGATAAAGACAAAGGAAATCCCCGCAGTCACAGGAAGAACAACCAAACTCCACAAGCAGACAGCACCGGAGATCAGGATTGAGCCCAGGTCACTGGCGTTGAGAGGCAGCAGGTCGACTAGCTCTACAGAAATGTGTACAATCCAAATTGAGTACCAAATATACTCGTGTATTCGTTGATACTTCCCCCCCCCCACCCCCTTTATTGGCCCTGAGTGCCCATGCATCTGAGGTCCAAACACCCCACTCACAGATCATTGCCTCGGCTGCCCACCCACCGGAGCTCCTGATGCCGTAACAGAGGATCCTCACTCTGGCCGCCTGCCCGCTCACTGGAGCTCCCGACTCCCTGGTCATGCAGTCTTACCCTGAACACCCACACATCCAAGCTCCTGACGCCCGGACCGCTAGCCCATTCAAGCTCCTGACGCCCTGAACGCAGACTTACCACCTGGTCCCAACCATCTGAGCTCCCGATGCCTTGAGCGACACAGGTACTTACTGTGGTCAAAAGTATGACCCATGTAAAAGTCGATTCCCTCCAAATTTGACTCAAAAAATTGGTCCAAAAATTTTCCGATTATATCATGTCAAGTCATAACTTTATTTATCGTTCATACCATACTCACACGGTAAAGACAAAATAGCATTTCTCCAGGACCACAGAGCATATTTGCACAAATATGTTAGAAGTTAAGCAAATAAAATATTAAATATTAAACATACTGTAAGAATCCCCGTACCAGGTTACTCTATGCACATTGGTTCTGGGAATTCAGGAGTCTGATAGCCTGGGTGAAAAACCGTTGCCCAATCTGGACGTAAGGGCCCTAGTGATGCAGTACCTCCTACCAGGTGGCAGAAGGGAGAACAGTTTATGTGAGGGGTGTGTGGAGTCCTTCACAATGTTTATTGCCTTTCGCCTGCATCGAGTGTGGTCGATGTCCTCCATGTTGGAAGAAAGCCCCCACTGATCTTTTCCACTGACTTCACTCTCCTCTGCAGGGTCTTGCGGTGCAAGGAGGTACAGCTACCAAAGCAGGTGGTGATTAAGTTCCACAGAATGCTCCCGATACACCCTCTGTAGAATATAGTGAAGATGGGGGGGGGGGGGGGGGGGGGTGGTGGGAGATGGACTTTCCGCAGCCTTTGCAGGAAGTAGAGGAGCTGCTGGGCTTTCTTGGCTATGGAGCTGGTTTTAAGGGTCCAGGTGAGATTCTCCACCAAGTGCACTTCAAGGAACTTGATACTTTTGACAACTTCAACGGTGGAGCCATCAATGGTCAGTGGAGTGAGGTCCCCCTAGAACCTCCTGAGGTTGACAGCCATCTTTGGTTTTTTTTTTAATGTTCAGATACAGATTGTTGACACTGCACCAGTCCGTTAGTGACTGCACGTCATTGCTGTACGTTGACTCGTCGTTCTTCCTGATCAGGCCCACCGCATCATTTCGTCAGTGAACTTGATGTTGTGGTTTGAACTATGTTTAGCTGCACAGTCATGGGTCAGCAGTGGAATAAGACTGCAGCTCTGAGAGGGACCCCATGCTCAGTGTGATGGTCTTGGAGTTGCTGTTACCAAGCTGGATTGCCTGAGGTCTCCCAACAGGAAGACGAGAATCCAAATGCAGAGGGAGGTGTTTAGACCCAGCAGACACAACTTCCTTATCAGATACTGATTGTGTTGAATGCTGATCTGGTCAATAAGCAGGCATTCAAACATAACCATATATAACAATTACAGGCCAATTTGGCCCTTCTAGTCCGCACTGATCCAAGGACCCTCCTCTAATCCCACTTACCAGCACTCTGCCCAATTCCCTCCACCCCCCTCCCATCCATATACTTATCCAACTCTTTCTTAAATGACAAAATTGACCCTGCCTCCACCACCTTTCCTAGAAGCCCATTCCACACAGTAACCACTCTTCTGAGTAAAGAAGTTCCCCCTCATGTTACTCCTAAATCTTTGCCCGTCAACTCTCAACCCATGACCTCTTGTATCCATCTCTCCTACTCTCAATGGGAAAAGCCTTTCCACATCAACTCCATCTATCCCTCTCATTATCTTAAACACCTCTATCGAGTTCTTGTTTTCCAGATGTAGGGTGGTGGCGATGGCATCCACCATGGAGCATTTGGGTCTGCATGCAAACTGCAAGGGGTCTAGTGACGGTGGCAGCAGGAGCTTGATGTGTCCCATGATGAGCCTCTCGAAGCACTCCATGAATACGGGTGTGAGTGCAAAAGGGTCAGGACACAGACGACTTCTTCGGCACGGGAAAAATGGTAGCAGCTTTGAAACACATTGGGACCATGGTGCTTCTCAGGGAACTGTTAAAGTTGTCGTTGAGAACATCTGCCAGCTGAGCCACACATCCCCGTAGCACTCTGCCAGGGATGTTATCTGGTCCAGGTGGGTTGACCTTGCCTAGCTCACTCCTCATGCAAGACACAGCACCTGATCGCTTGGAGGAGGGGCAGACTTCTTTGCCGCAACATCTTTTTTTTTGCCTCAAAACATGTGTAGAAGTGGTTCAGTTCGTCTGGGAGGGAGGCATCACCAGCACAGGCAGATGGTGTGGTCTTGTGATTGGTGGTATCTTGGAAGGCCTTCCATATTTGTCAAGTGTCCTTGTTGTCCAGGAAGTGGCTGGGTGCGTGCATGCTTTACTCCTTGATGGGCTTAGACAGCTTGGCTTTTGTAGTAGCTAGGGCCACTCCGAAGGCAGCATCTTAATTCCTGAGCAGCCCCATGCGCCTTCACAGACATCCATAGCTTCTGATTGGAACTGGTTATGATGTCGTCTTAACACTTTCTGACGTAGCTGGTCACTGATGCCATATACTCCTCCAGATTGATGCAGTCGCCACTGATTGCTGCTTCTTTGAACGTGCTCCAGTCAGTGCGCTCAAAGCAGTCTTAGAGTGCTTGGATGGCCCCCGCTGGCCAGGTTTTAACCTGCTCCTGAACTGGCCTGGAGCATCTGACGAGTGGACTGTATGTTGGGGTTAGCATTACAGAGATGTGGTTCTGAGTATTTGAGGAGAGGGCGGGGCTCCGCCGATTAACGCTGGAAATGTTCGTAAAAACAAGGTCCAACACGTTCGCCCCTCTCGTAGAAAACTCCACATACTGATGGAATTTAGGTAGCCTTGACTTGAGGTTCACCTGGTTGAAATCCCCAGAAATAACTATCAGCCCATCAGGGTGTACAGTCTGCAAATCGCTTATAGCCTCATATGGTTCCCAGATCACCTCCTTAGTGTTGTCACTGGGGGGATGTACACTCCAACTACGAGGACTGTGGTGAATTTCCCGCAGTAGATAAAATGCTCTACATCTGACAGTCACAAATTCCACCAGTTTTGAACAGTGACTGGAGACTCGTACCGAGCCCTTGCACCATTTCGTGTTGATGTAAACGCACGGGCCACCACCACGCGCTTTTCCACACAACGCAGCACCTCCGTCAGCCCAAAATAAAGTGAGTCCATCCAGATGAAAGGCGGCGCCTGGGACCCTGTCGCTAGGCGACATTTTGGTGAAGATCAAACCACAGAAGTCCCTGTACTCGCACTGCGTGGACCTCTGGAGTCGGATGCCGTTCATTTTATTCACCAGGGAGCAGACGCTGATGAGCAGGATGGGTAGGAGAGCCGAGTGGCACGGACCCTTGCTCACTTACTATTGCTTCCCCTACCTTCTTTCACCTGCGCAATCCTGAGGCTTTTCCCCACAGCAACCCGTGGTCACGTAGCTCAAACCGCAGATCTTCCCGGAGGTAAGTAGATACATCTCTTAACTAATTTTTAAATACTGTGAGCTATATCAACATGAGGATATACGGTAGGTTTCAGGTGGCCTGGCTCAGGGATTTAAAATCAGTAACATGACAGGCATATCCCTAAGGGAATTCGATTGAGAAATTTGGGAAGGAAACTGAAATGAAGTTAAAAACTTTGTTCATTTGTGCTTCTGTATTTGTGGAAATAGTAACAATTCATCAGAATCCATAAATAAGTAAACAGAAATGTCAACAATGATATGAAATTGTTTCGAGACCTTGCATGTGATAAAAATAGACTCTAATTTTGGCTTTGGGTGAGTTTATGCCATCAACCCAGCATTGGAAATATGCTGTTTGAGACTTCAGAAAGTATTGTTGATGTTGGACGAGAGAGCTGGGCTCCATACACAGCCCACGGCAATAGTGGTAGCTCAGTGGCAGCCACGCCTCTCCCCCTCTCCATAGACAGTCAACCGTGACATTCCAGTATTATGCTGGGAGGAGCACCGCACGCGGGCCTATAGCACAGGTCCTTCCGCCATCCGCGGCCATGTTGCCCAACAAGTATCCTGGAACGCTAATCCCATTTACTAACACTTATGACAGACTTAGATAAGGTAGACAGCCAGCACCTTTTTCCCCAGGGCCAGGATTAGCAAACACCAGAGGACATCTGAGTAAGTAGAGAACAAAGAACACTACAGTATGGTACAGGCCCTTCGACCTTTAATGTTGTGCCAATCCATATATTCTGTAAAAATAGTATTAACCATCCCTACCCCATAACCCTGTATTTTTCTTCCATGTGCCTGTCTACCTGTCTCTTTAATGCCCCTAATGTTTCAGTCCCAGCAAGGCACCAACAACTCTGTGTAAAAAAACTTACCCCTGATGTCTCCCCTAAACTTCCTTCCCTTCACCTGTGTCCTCTGGTTCCTGCCCTGGGAAATAGGTGAAAGGAGGGAAGTTCAGGGGAGACATCAGGGGTAAGTTTTCTACACAGAGAGTGGCGGGTGCCTGGAATGCCTTTCAGGAGGTGGTGGTGGAGGCTGAAACTATGGGGGCTTTTAAAATAGACTTAGATAGGATGAAAGAAGAATAGAGAGCGAGGGAGGGTTTTATTTCATTTTTGGTAGGAGTGTATAGGTCAGCACAACATGGAGGGCCAAAGGGCCTGTGCTGTGCTGTAATATTCTATGTTCTTCTGTAGCCTTCTCTGAGTGGGTGATTCAGATGCTTAAACAATGCAGTGTCTCGCCCTCCCTAACCCAACACAAGGCAGTGTGCTCCTCTGCAATGAAAAAGTCTTCACAGGATATTCCTCTGCGCTGCAAGATGGAAGATAGGGCCCAGGCCCTTAGGCCCATGGGCCTGAGCTGAACATTATGTCCAAATCAACCTCAATCTCTGTTGCTTGATAGATCGCCCCCCCCCCATCCCCTTCATATTCCTGTCTGTCCACAAGCCTCTTAAATGTCGCCATTGTATCTGCTGCCACCACGGCCCTTGCCAGCCCGTTCCAGGAACCCATCATGGAAAGATCTTGCCTCGCATGAATCCCTTAATTTTCCTTCCCCTCAAGTGTCCTCAAGTGCAGCCGTTCGCAAAGGTGGGGGAGGGGACCACGGACTGAAAACATAAAATTTTTTTTGTGTCATTGGTAGGAGAGACACCAACTAAAATTGACTGCTTCACAGGGACAAGGGGCCCATGAACTTTGACCAAAGTCCTAAGGGGGTCATAGCCAAAAATAGGTTGAGAATGCTGTGCGATGCTTTTACCCTGGGGTAAAGGCTCTGATTCCACCCTGTCATGATTTTATACACTTTTATCAGGTCTCCCTTAAATCTCTGATGTTCCAGAGAAAAGAACTCAGGCTTGTCCATCCACTCCCCATATCTCATACTCTCTAGTCCAGGCAACATCCTGGAGAATCTCTTCTGCACCCTCTCTAGAATTCCCACATCCTTCCTGTAATGGGATGACCAGAATTGCATACAGTATATCGCTGCAACATGACTTCCTTACTTTTAGACTCAATGCCCTGCGCAGTGAAGCCAAGCCCACCACATGCCTTCTTGACCGCCCTATCGACTTGGGTGACCATTTTCAATAAGCTATGGATTTGGACTTCCACATCCCTGTGCACATCAACACTTTGAGGGAGTCCTACCTTTAAATGCATACTTGACATTTAACTCACATTTGAACTTCCAAACTGCAAAGTTTGTCCAGATTAAACTCCATCTGCCACTTCTGTGTCAATATCTGTAATCTATGTCTTGGTGTATGCTTTGATAGCTCTCTGCACCGTCCACAATTCCACCAAATCATCTGCAAACTGCCCAAATCACCCACCTACTTTTTCATCCAAGTTAACCCCAATCCCTGCCAAACACAACTGGTCAGTCTTCCAGCTCAACTAACACACTTACACCACTACCCTGCGTCTTCTCTGAGCCAGCCAACATCAACTCACTATGGATCCCATGCATCTGCTCCTTTTGAATCAGCCTTCCATGAGGGACCTTGTCACACACATTGCTAAAAGGTCCATGCGGACAACATCTCAGTCAGATTGGATAGACGTGCCCTGCCCCTCGAAACCCAAGTTGACTCTCCTTAACCTCACCATAACTTTCCAAATGTCACTGATGCAAGGCTAAGTGACCCATAATTTCCTGGATTATCCTCTTTTCCCTTCTTGGACAAAAGTACGTTGGCCTCTCTCTAACATGTGCCAACTTTCAAATGGGATGTTAAATGACCCTCTCACTGTGACATGGAATATCTTATCGCATTATGGAACAGAGGAGAAAGGGAGATCCCCTGGAGATTTAGCCAAGATTTATCCTCTCATCAACATAACCGATAACTATTCTTTTCTTGTTTTTTTAAAATTAAATTTAGACATACAGCACGGTAACAGGCCATTCCGCCCACGAGCCCCTGCTGCCCAATTACACCCAATTAACTTCCAACCCCCATTATGTTTTTGAACAGAGGAAGGAGCCCCCGGAGGAAACCCACACAACTCGGGAAAAACATCCAAACTCCTTACAGACGGCATGGGATACAGACCCCAGTCCTGATCGCTGGCGTTTTAACAGCTTTGTGCTGACCACTAACCCTGCTACCCCTATATATCTTTACCTCCTGTGGTCGCTGTGTGACCTGCTGAATTCCTCCAGCAATTTTGTGTTCTTATTAAGATCAGGTATGAGTTAGATGAGAAGGACTGGGAGATTTGTCTCAAGTGTGAACATTGGCAGAGACCAGCAGGAGAGAATGTGTTGGAATCAGTTTGACTGTTAAGCCCAGCGAAGTGGGGAGAGATGAGGTTCTGCAGGAAGACTCACCTCAGTTAGTCCCACGTGTTGCTTCTTGATGACATTTTGTAAACAGTTGCTTAGTGTCCTGGTCATCAGGAGATTGGTGGATTTCCGGATCATGTTGTCAACTTCTGTGGAGCTGAAAAAGTGTTTTCACTTTTAATTAAGTCAACAGATCATCGTTAGTCCCAAGTTATGGTCTATATGAATGTCGTGTGCTTATTAGATGCGGTTAATTTTGACAAACTGAGCACATTCCTTCTCAGGCACACAGCGTCAATATCAAGAGGTTCCAGATCTGCAAAAGCATTGACTCACTTCTTCCACACTGGTCAGACTAGCCCACACTGGTCGGTCTGGCCCACACTGGTCAGACTAGCCCACACTGGTCAGTCTGGCCCACAATGGTCAGGCTAGCCCACACTGGTCAGTCTGGCCCACACTGGTCACTCTAGCCCACACTGGTCAGACTAGCTCACACTGGTCAGTCTGGCCCACACTGGTCAGACTAGCCCACACTGGTCACTCTAGCCCACACTAGTCAGTCTGGCCCACACCAGTCAGTCTGTCCCACACTGGTCAGTCTGGCCACACTGGTCAGACTAGCCCACACTGGTCAGTCTGGCCCTGCCCAAAACTCCCATTCCAGCACAATACCACCTCTCAGCTGCAAATGGTGCCTTTACCGTGCTGACTGTCGACTACATCCCTGTGAAAAATCCACACACTCAAGTATCACCTCAGCCTTGAACCCGAAACTAGATTTTCAGATTTCAGATTTATTGTCAGATTTCATACATGACATCACATAAACACTGAGATTCTTTTTTGGGCAGAACTACCACTTATTGATATTGAAAAACTGTACACAGTATATACAGTATAACTCTGATCACCCGCAAACGGATTCTCCAAAATCCTCATTTATCCAAAAAAAAATTAAATTTCTGGGCTCTGGGCGGCGGCGTGGACCTCAACCTTCCAGCAGGAGTTGGGCCTCTGTGAGGAGGTGTCCAGCATTTTTTTTGTGAAAATTAAACTTTATTTTAATGCTTAAACAGCTTTCCCTTGTTGTTTCAACACTATTGCAAGTGATTTGCTGTTGCTACTGGGCTGTTTATAAAAAAATGACCAGTTCTCCGAAAATAGTGGACTCTTCCGGGAAAGGTGGGATCTGAACTAGAGGGGGACCAATATCCTTGCGGCCAGGTTTGCTAGCGCTGCTCCGGTGGATTTAAACTAGATCTGCAGGGAGAAGGGAACCAGAGTGCCAGAGCAGATAGAGGAGTGGAGGAGGGAAAGGATGACGTGAAAATTGCATGTACCGTTAAAAGTCGATGGGTTGAACGTGGTGGAAGTGTTCTCAGGTGCATCTATTTCAATGCAAGGAGTATTACAGGAAAGGGACGAGCTTAGAGCGTGGATGGGCATGTGGAACTATGACATTGTGGCCATTAGAAACTTGGTTGCAGGAGGGGTAGGACTGGCAGCTCTATGTTCCAGACTTCCATTGCTTTAGACGCAATAGAACGAGGGGGAATGAAAGAAAATATCACAGCTGTGCAAGGGCAGAAGAGACCAGAGGGCTCATTGACTGAGGCTATATGGATGGAGTTGAGGAAAGGAAAGGTATGACCACACTCACAGGGTTGTATTGTAGACCACCCAATAGTCAGAGAGAATTGCAGGAGCTAATCTGGAGAGAGATAGGACACAGCTGCAGGAAACATAAGGTTGTGATAGTAGCAAATTTTAACTTTCCACATATTGATTGGGATTCCCATACTGTAAAAGAACTGGACGGCTTGGAATTTGTCAGATGTGTTCAGTAAAGTTTTCTTAATCAATATATGGAGGTACCAAGTAGAGAGAGTGAAATACTGGATCTCCTATTAGGGAACGAGACAGGAGAGGTGACAGAAGTATGTGTCGGGGAACAGTTTGGATCCAGTGATGGTAATGCCATTATGATCTCATCTCAGGATGAGATTCGAAATTGGAGAAAGGTCGATTTTGAGGAAATGAGAAAGGATCTAGAATGTGTGGATTAGGATCGGTTGTTTTCGGGCAAGGACGTGCGAGGTAAGTGGAGGATGCTCAAAGGGGAAATTTTGAGAGTACAGAGTTTATATGTTCCTGTCAGGATCAAAGGTGAGGTTCGCCGGCAGAGGGAACCTTGGTTTTCAGGGGATATTGGGAATCTGGAATCTGGTTTGGGAGAAGAGAGAAGTGTACAACAGGTCGAGGCAACATGGAGCAAATGAGGGACTTGAGGAGAATTAAAAATCCACAGAAAGAAATCTGGAAGGAAAAACGAAGACGTGAGGTTGGTTTGGCGACAACGTGAAGGAAAATTCTCAGGATTTCTACAGGTATATTCAGAGTAAAAGATAGTAAGGGATAAAACTGGTCCCCTTAAAGATCAGAGTGGTCGACTTTGTATGGAGACAAAAGAGATGGGAGAGGTCTTTCCTTCAGTATTTACTCAGGAAAAGGGCACAGAGTCATGGGAAGTAAAGAAAACAAGCAGTGAGGTCATGGAACTTTTACAGATTAAAGAGGAGGAAATGCTTACTGTCTTAAAGCAAATAAGGGTGGATAAATCCCCAGAGCCTGACAAGATATTCCCTCGGACCTTGAGGGAGGCGAGCGTAGAAAATCCAGGGCTCTGGTAGAAACATTTAAAATGTCCTTAGCCATGGTTGTGGTGCCAGAGATTTGGTGGGTAGCTCATGTTGTTCTTTTGTTTAAAAAAGGCTCCAAAAGTAACCCTGGAAAGTATAGGGCGGTGAGCCTGATGTCAGTAGTAGGTACATTATTGGAATATGTTCTAAGAGATCAGATATACAATTACTTGGATAGCCATGAACAGATTAAGGATAATCAACATGGATTTGTGCACGGTAGGTTGGGTTTAACCAACTTTATAGAGTTTTTCAAGGAGGTTATCAGGAAAGTTGGTGAAGGAAAAGCTGTGACTTCAGTAAGGCCATTGACAATGTTCTGTACTGGAGGTTAGTCAGGAAAGTTCAGAAGCTCAGTATTCATGGTACCGTAGTGAACTGGATTTAGACAATGGCTGAATGGGAGAATTGGTGCTGGGACCATTGTTGTTTGTCATCTATATCAATGATCTGGATGATAATGTGGTCAATTGGATCAGCAAGTTTGCAGCTGACACTAAGATTGGAGACGTTGTCGACAGTGAAGAAGGTTTTAAAAGCTTGCAGAGGGATTTAGACCAGCTAGAAAAATGGGCTTGTGGTCGCTGAATCACGCAGCAAAATGAAGATTCGTAGTCAAGTTGAGTTCAAACGGAAAGCAATAGTTTACTGTTGGACCTGCGCACTTTTTAAAACCCTGGACTCCCAGCTACACCCGTGCCACGTATAGCCGACACATCCCGAGCCGGTTCGATTTCCTGGCAGGATATAATGGGGTGGTCTCCATTGTTTGTGCACTGGTGGTACTGCTACAGGCTTGTCCAGGTCTAGGCGTGCAGATTTAAGGCAATCATTTGTGAATGTCTCTGTGCTAAAATGTTTTATGGTTCTATCATCAAACATTAACTGTATAACTATATTACCATATAATAATTACAGTACAGAAACAGGCCATTTTAGCCCCTCTAGTCCTACTAGACCCACCTACCTGCTCCCTGTCCATAATCTTCCAATCCCCTCACATCCATGCACTCATCCAACTTTCTCTTAAATGACAAAATTGTCCCTGCTGCAACCACCTCTTCCGGAAGGTCATTCCACTCAGCCACCACTCTCTGAGTGAAGAAGCTTCCCCTCATGTTACTTCTAAACTTTTGCCCCCTAACCCTTAACTTGTGACTCCTCCATATCAATCTCACTGACCCTCAAGGGGAACAGCCCATTCACATCCACTCTATCCAGCCCCCTCTATCAAATCCCCCCTCAACCTTCTGCGCTCCATTGTGTAATTATTCGCTGCTTAAGGAAAGTGGATGAAGATTCGATCATGGCTTTCAAAGAATTAGGAAACTATCTGAAGGTAAAAGAATTGTTTAGTTATAAGAAATAAGACACAATGAGATCAAACAATATATTGGCACAAACCATGGGAAGAATGTCCTTCTTTACTATTAATCTAAAAACTGATTTTAAACATGTCAGGTTCAGAGAGAGAACAAGTGAAGGTATGTTTCCTCATTCCTTCCATCTTAAGTTCTTAAATTTTAAACCACCTTTCTCTTACTTCAACTTTCCACTCTCTCTTGTTCAATTTTTCCCTCTATTTATTTCCCTGTCTCATTCCATTTGTCCCTGCTGCTTCATTCACAATCCTTCACTCTCATTGGTTGAGATATATTGATCCATGCACCTTGCATCTGAGCCTGGATGTCCCTGTCCTCAAGACAAAGGAGATGATCGTGGACTTCAAGAGGACTAGGGATGACCACCCTCCACTACACATCAACATCTCTGTAGTGGAGACAGTGGTAAGCACCAAGTTCCTTGGTGACTTATGTCATGGAATCCAGAGGACCCCAAAATCCAGCAGCAATAGATATGCGCCACAACACAGGGTTACTTCAACACAAGTAGTTTTTAATTATATTTGAACAAGAAAACAGAATTAAATTTGAACTTATTACTTAGCCTACCTAACCTACTTAATCTCCCCTCTACTACTAAGTACAGGTGTGTGATATGTGTATTTAAGATTAGAAAATTTCTTTGGATCAGAGTCCAATCTCACAGGTTGCAGGCCATTCTTGTACTGTGCACAGAAGTTAGCATTAACACAGTTCACCAAGCTTTGCTGCTTAACAGGCAAATGATTACCACTCATGAGGGTTCTTTTTGGTCTTCAGAGAGAGAGATTCCTTTTTGTTCCAGGACATCTGCACCTGATTCCTGTTTAATCAGTCTTGCTGACGAAATTTGCCCCCTTCAGGGTTCTCCAGATGATCCTCCTTCTTTCAGGTCACCTTTCAGACAGCCAGTCTTCTCCTTTGACCAGGCAATCTTTCAAATGTTTGCCAGCTTTGTCCTTCTGGAACTGATTTCTGTCTCCTTTCTCTCTGTTTCACACCCTCCCTCTCTGAGAGCAAAGCTGTTCTGTCTGCCTGCTAAAATCACATGCTCTCCCAGGCAAGCTGTATGCTGCAAGTTTGTTGCTCTTTTTGTAAAAAGCACTTTGCAAAAGTCCTGCAAATATTCTGTGTTTTAAAATGTTTGTGTGCAACCTGCTCTTATAATCCTTCCCAAAACACCTCTAAATACTCTGTCACATTTATCGTGGACACTCAACATTTCCTCACTTGTCAGGAAGGCACAACAGCAACTGCACTTCCTGAGAAGACTGAAGTGGCGAGGCTACCAGTCATCATCAATTTCAACCTTCTCTAGAACCTCTATCAAGAGTGTCCCGGCCAGCTGCATCACAGTGTGATAAAGTTGCTGCAGGGAAATGGATCGGAAGGTCAATCCCCAGGATCGATAAGAGTGGCAGAGAGGATCACTGGAGTCTCCCTCCCACCCATCATTGCGATCTACCAGGATCATTATCTGAAGAGGGTGCGCAAAATCACTGGATGTCCTTCCGCCCTGCACAGAGCATCTTTCAGCTGCTCCCATCGGGGAAGAGATACAGAAGGATCAGAGCCAGCGCCACCAGGCTGAGGAGCAGCTTCTTCCCACGGGCAGTGAGAAAGTTGAACAACCAAAGGAACCGCTTGCACTAACCACCCAAGACTCTCATTGGTACAAAACAATATTTATTTATTTACTTCTATAGATGAATACTTGTCCCGCATCTGTATTGTTTGTCTGTACGTGTGTTATGCCTGGCTGTGTGCCTGCATGTTTTGCACCAAGGACCAGAGAACGGTGTATCTCAGCTTGTACTTGTACAATTAGATGACAATGAACTTGACTTGACTTCCAAGTTCAGGATTGAAGGGTGCCCACTTAGAACAGGAATTTCTTCAGCCAGAGGGTGGTAAATCTGTGGAATTTGTTGCCACAGAGGGTGTGGAGGCCAGGTCATTGGGTGTATTTAAGGCAGAGATTGATGTGTTCTTGAGAGACCAGAGCATCAAAGTTTATCAGAAGTGCAGGCAGTGGGGCTGAAGGGGAAAATGGAGCAGTTCATGATCAAATGGCGGGGTAGACTCGATGGGTTGAATAGCCTATTTTTGCTCCTATGTCATATAGTCTATTTCCCACAAGGGTCTCCAACCTAAAACGCTGGCTCTTTTCTTTTTCCCACAGATTCTGCCTGACCCATTTTTGATTCATTGTCGAAACGTGGGGCGGAACGGTTAGCGTAGAGGTTAGTGCAACGCTGTTGCAGTGCCAGGAACCGGGCTTCGAATCCTGCACTGTCTGTAAGGAGTTTGTTTCCATTTCATCCCGTGCCTACATGGGTTTCTCCCAGTGTCTGCAAGGTTTTCTCTGAGTGCTCCGGTTTCCTCTCAAAACAAACGGGGGTTTTAGGTCATTTGAGTGAAATTGGACGACATGGGCTCGTGGGCTGAAATGGCCTGTGACCATGCTGTATGTCCGAATTTTAAATTAAAAAAATAAGCTGCGAAAAGATATAGCGGGAAACTAAGGAGCCTTGCCCACAAAGGTCAGAATGGACATGGTAAATTTCATTTGTCCTTGTTTGGTCCATATCCTTCTCAGCCTATTCATGTCTTCCTCAATAACTTTCGAAAGCTGTGACTGGATCTCAATCCACCACCTCCTCTGGCTGTGCATTTCAAACCACTCTCTCTATGATAAATCTACCCCTCAAATCCCCTTTAAAACTCTTTCCTCTCACCTTAAACCGTCGCCCTCTTTTTTTTTTATATAGCCCTGCCACGGGAAAAGGATTCTGACATCTATAATCTTATTTACAGCTTGCAGGTCACCTCCTCAGCTCTTCCTCAGCTCCGCTGTAGGAAAGCAAGGTCAGCATCTACAATCTCTCCCCATAACTAATATTCCCCAACCCAGGCAACATTCTGGTGAATCTCTGCGCCCTCTGTCACACCTTTCCTATTGTGCGGCAATACCCGACCTGACTTGAGATCGAACCATTGGTTTGTAAAGTTGCGACATAATTTCACTTATATTTCGGTACCAAAATGAAGGAAAAGGAATTGTTTAGTTGCAAGAAATAAGACTCACTGGAATGATCAAATAAAATCACAGCAAACAAGCTAGTTTAATGTGTGCAGTGTGATGCACTGTTCCAGCCACAGCCAATCCAGTCCACACTTGAATTGTGCACTGAGGAACTTTAACAACCATTCCACTCTTCAACATACCTACGGTTAATACCTCAGCAGTATGGACTAGCATTCATGCCATGTAAACAATTGAGGTGCACAGGCGGGAGTGCCTGCTTCACACTGCCACCTGACCAGATTTTATCAGCTTGGAAATGCATTCAGGAAAGATTTTATTTTGAAACTTGAACAAACCAAGCTGTTGTCTCGACACCCAAACTTTCCCATCGCTCCGAACAATGGCTTAACTCAGGGACGAGGCAAACTCCAGTAAATTACCTTCGCCTCCTGGAGAATATTTCAAAATGTCTTTTGCCGCAGAAGTGTTAACTGCAGGTTTTTCACCGTGGATCTAAAGGTCAACATTGGAGCCCTCACGAGACAATTTTACAAACCATCCCTTCTTATTTATTTCCCCCACGCTTTAATTGGAGTCATTATCTAGTGACTTACTTACTTAAATTGTATTTATTATGGTTTTAAAATGAGAAGCTTGCCTTAATGCTCGAGGAATCTAAGACACTTGCAAAGGGGCCCTTGCAATGGTACAAGGATTCTTTTATGGACAAATTACAGAGATTGCCTACATCCATTGATTGGCATTTAACCTAGCCTTAGAGTTCTGATTGCATTCAGAACTTTATTTAAAACAGAGGTACAGAGCATCCAAAATCATTTCCCACAATGTTGTGGTTACAACTGTTACAGCACCAGCGACCGGAACCTGTGTTCGAATTCCGCGCTGTCTGTAAGGAGTTTGTGCGTTCTCCCCGGATCTGCGTGGGTGTTTCCCGGGGGCTCCGGTCTCCTCCCACTGTTCAAAACGACCCCCTCGGGAACCCCTCTTGCCGTTGGCACCCTCTCGCATCCCGGTTCTGGTACCGGGTAACCCTTCAGCCAGTCTCGAGCCAGTCTCCAGCAGTTCACAGCCTGGTGAGAGTCCTTTGAATGCAAGTCACCAGCAGCCTGCATGGGTTGCCAATAGTCGACAACCTCTGTGTTTTTCAGCTGCAGAGCCCCTCACCGGTCTGGTGTCATGGTCACCGTCCTGTGGGTCATCTCCTCTCCTTCTCAAACAGGGAAGGTGTTCTCCCCATTACTAGTGCTCTGCACTGGTCCTCTGCTTTCCTGTGTCTGCAACCCCCTCGAGGCCGCCGCCAAACAAAAACACCACCATCTTGAGCCCAGAACCCCCCCTCCCGGTCATAGGATTTTAAAATAAACCACCGTCAGCACCTTTAATATGCTGTTTAAAGCCTGTGCAGATCTGTCGGTAATTGAACTGGGCGGTAGAACCCAGTGGAGGAGTGTTGCATCTCCACTCCCCACTCTCCGAGGGTCCGCACCAGAAGCAGTACCCAGTTTGATGAGAAAATTCCTACGCAGATCCCATGGTTCCACCTCTAAATTTTAAATTGCATTTTAAATCTATATGTAATTTAAAATTTTAAATGTCGACAAACAGCGCAGTAAAAGGCCTTTGGGCCCACAAGGCCATGCCACTCAATTACACTGTAACCCTGGTATGATTTGAAGGATAGGAAGAAACTGGACAACCCAGAGAAAACCCACACAGACACGGGGAGAACGTGCAAACTCCTTGCAGGCGGCACTGGATTTGAACCCTAGTCACTGGCGCTGTAACAGCGTTGCGCTATCCGTGCCGCCCCTAATATATTCTCCAATAAGATAACCATTTCTAATTCTCAGAATCAGAATTTATTGTCATGAACATATAACAAAATAATTGCTGGAGGAATTCAGTGTGTCAGGCACCATCCAGGAAAGCAACGGACAGTCAGGTCTGAGGCTTTTCAGATTTCAGATTTGTTGTCAGAGTACTACATGATATCACATACAACCCTGAGATTCCTTTTTCCTGTGGGCGTCACAAAAATAAACTGCACCCAGTGTAAACATGAAACAAATAAAAGGACTGTAAACATATAACGAATGCAAACAAACTGACTGTGCAACCCAGAGAGATAGTTTTCATCAGGAACCATCAGTTTTTCCACCCAAATCATAAACTGTCCACTCCATGGATACTCGGGTCTTGTTCTAGTTCGCTGGCCTCGCTTCTGCTGACCTGAACATAGAACGCAGAACAGTGCCGCACATCGACAGACCCCCCACCTTGGCCCACGTCCCGAACAAGATTCAGAAATGAAACCAAAGCTCTGCCACTTGCACATGATATTTCACTAACGTCATCTTGAGGCTTGGCATCAACATTGTTTGATTTGGTAACACTCTCGTTCAGAGACTTGCAACCTCTTAGCTCGAATGAAAGCAATACCTAAATGGGAGTTGTTGTTCATTTTCCTGTTGATGTCAGTTAATGTCGACTGACAGCAGCAAGACCTGTTTCAGTCTGATTAAAGTAGAAAACCCACTGGCTAAATGTGAATTCCCAGAAATTAGGCACTGTCTGTAAAGAGTTTGTACATTCTCCCCAAGTCTGCGTGGGTTTCCTCTGGGTGCTTCGGTTTCCGGAGGCGTAGATCAATTGGGTGTAATTGGGCGGCATGGGCTCGTGGACCAAAAGGGCATTTAATTTTTTTAAAATTTAAAATTGGATTTCAACTATTTTTGGTGCATTAAATTTGTTGTGGTGTTTCACTTCAATGCCAGATTCAAGTGACCCGCTCAAAGGTTGCAAATCAAAACATTTTTTCCCCACTGTCCCTGCTCAACTCGCTGAGTTCCACCAAGATTATTCTTTAGTTTTCACACCTGATCATACAATCATCAAGGACTCACACCACCCAGCACACACTCTGTTCTTGCTGCTGCCATCAGAAACAAGTTCTAGGGGCCACAAGACTTGCACCAGGTTCGGGAACAGCTGCTACCCCTCACCATCAGAATCCGCAAAACAAACTCAATCAGGGACTCACTGAAGGAATCTTACTTTTCCACTTTATCGATTTCCTCTCCATATTGCACAATCAGTTTATTTATATTTGTGCACAGTTTTTTTTGCACTACCAATTAGTGGTAATTCTGCCTCGCCCACAGAAAAAGAATCTCAGGGTTGTATGTGATGCCATGTCTGACAATAAATCTGAATCTGAACCCGAGAAGACCAAGGCACAAAACAAAAAAAGACTGTGGGCTCTATTGAACTATGGATTACGAAGCTCTGAGATGCCACGAACAAAACATTGAAGCAAGAAGGGAGAAATTTAATTAGCGTCTCATTGGGGACTTTTGAGCATTGTGCTCTTTGGGTTTTCTGGGACTGCCACGCAATAGCTGTCCTGACATCAGACTGCCCATTGAGTTGGCAGGCAGGGAGGAGAGCAGTGAAAATCACAGAAAATCACTGATAAAAGAACATCCGCATTGGGATGAGAATGAACAGCGTCTAGGAATTCGCAAGCACCTTCATGATGGGCAGAAATAATCGCTGCTCTATTCTACACTGAGTAAAATAGATCTTCGTGTGACGTGCCTTATGAAGGATACTAACTTAATCCAATTTTAGAACCTTGACATTGAAGGACAGTACAGGCCCTTCAACCCACAAATTGTGCTACCAAGAAATAATAAACCCTCCCTACCTCATAACCCTCCACTTTTCTTTCATCCGTGTGCTTGTCCAGGAGTCTGTTAAATGCTCCAATTGTTCCAGCCCCACGACCACTCCTGGCAAGGCATTGCAGGCACACACAATTCTCTGGGTAAAAACACTTACCCCTGATGTCTACCCTAAACTTTCCCCTCTTCACTTTGAGATGTTCTGAGCATTCTGCCTGGTACAGAGGTGCCAATGCCTAGAACAAGAAAAGAAATCTACAGAGAGTTGTTAACTCAGCCAGCACCATCACAGGCACCCAACTTCACTCCATCTAGGACCTCTACAAGAGGCAATGTCTGAAGAAAGCAGCCTCTATCCTCAAAGACACCCCAGCACCCAGGCCATGCCCCCTTCACTCTGCTACCATCGGGAAAAAGATACAGGAGCCTGAAGATAAGCGCTTAGCGGCACAGGGACGGCTTCTTCCCCTCCGCCATCAGATTCCTGAATGAACAATGAACCACAGACAGTACTTTGACTTTTCATTTTCTATTTTTATTTATTTTTGTAAGGTGGTTTATATAAATATTTTCACTGTGAAGCTGCCGCAAAGCAACGAATTTTGTGCCAACAAATCCTGATTCTGATTATACAGGCAAAGCTGAGATTTGCCGTTCAGTTGCAAGAATTAGACAAACTGCAGCAATGCAAGTAGAATGCATGTGAATAAAAAGTCCTGAAAATGTATTTCATAGAAGAGTTTACTCCAGGCCACTTGTGTGACATTTCCCTCAGCGTTGGCTTTTAAATGCAGGTAAATTGCTCTCACAATAGGGCTGAAATCGCAACTCTTCCCTCCTGCAGGAGGCATCTGTCAACAGAACCGCATTAGGGTCCAGGCCGCCAGTTCCTTTGTGAGAGATCAAGGAACTGAGTGACACGAGGGCTAGAAAGTGTTTTGGGTTGAATCCTGCCACAAGGCAATGAAGACAGATGTATCTGAGTTGACAAAAAAAGAGCCCATCTCACCTCCCCGTCAACAAAACCCACCTGGGAGACCAAAACGTGTGCAACCATCAGGGACTGCGTGAGCTAGCCAATTTAGTGGCCACAAAATGACTCCTATGGCCTTGTACTTAACAAGAGTGAGCCTATTAGCATGCAAATAATGAGACTCTTCTCAGATACAAGACGCAACAGAAAAAAGTCTTTCAATTCTTCAGCCAAATTATTCCAGCCTTAACCCACTCCCAGAGATGTTATTTTATATTCAAAGCAGTTATATGCGTTTATTAGGTTATAGCTTGTAACTCTGGAGTGAGTATCAGATATTCGACGTTGAAAACCTTGATTGGGCTCTAGCCTGTAACTCAATTCTGGAATACCCTTTATTCTATATATAAACCATCTGAACATTGGATTAGATTCCAAACTAGAACTGATTTTACAGGCATTCATTACCCAAATTTAAACTAACTAATCCATTCATCTCAATTCTAGTGTGCACTAATTTTATCCTCAGCCTAATTTGAACTGCAATCATTGCCTAAGGTCTCGATTAAATAGACGGTATAAATCAGCAGATTTATAATCAGAACTTTTGTCGTATTGTGCAATGTTACAGGCAAGGTTAGCTGAGTTTGAACTTTTCTCTTTGGAAAGAGAAGGGTAAGAAGTGACTTGATAGAGGTCTACAGAATTCTGAGAGGCATAGATAGGGTGGACGGCCAGTGCCTGTTTCCCAAGGGCGGGAATAGCAAACACTAGGGGACATGTGTACAAAGGGAAGGGAGGGAAGTTGAGGGGAGATGTCGGGGTAATTATTTTACGCAGAGTTGTGGGTGATTGGAATTCCTTACCAGGGATGGTCTTGGAGGCTGAAATTTTAGCAGCATTTAAAGATACTCTTGGACAGGCACATGAATGAAAGAAAATTAGAGGGTTGCGAGGTTGGAAGGGCTTAGTACAGTAGTTCTCAACCTTTTTCTTTCCACTCACATCCCACTTTAAGTATTCCCTATGCCATCGGTGCTCTGTGATCAGTAAGGGATTGCTTAAGGTGGTTTGTGAGTGGGAAGAAAAAGTTTGAAAACCACTATTTTAATCGTCCCTCATTGACTCGTTATGTGCATGGTTTCATAACTCCAAAGGAAATGGGCCAGAGACAATTTTTCTCAAGCAAAATATTTCAGAAACAATTGGGTCTAGAGCAGTGATTCCCAACCTTCCCTTCCCACTCACATCCCACCTTAAGCAATCCCTTACTAATCACAGAGCACCGATGGCATTGGGATTACTTAAAGGGGTATGTGAGTGGAAAGAAAAAGGTTAAGAACCACTGGTTTAGTACATTTTTTGTGGTGGGCGTACATAGGTCTGCATATCATTGAGGTCCTAAGGGTCTGTACTGTGCTTTAATGTTCGATGTTCTATGCTGGAGAAACTCAGCAGATCACGCAACATCCATAGGCCTGGGCTTTTCACTTGATGAGGGTCCCTTGCCTGAAATGTTAGTTACCCTTTATTTCCTATGGATTCTGTGTGACCTGCTGAGTTTCTCCTGTCAGTTTGTGCATTGCACTTGCCCCCTCCGCCCACCCCCCCCACCCCCAGCATCGACAGACTTTCTTGGTTAACTTTTGTAATTTTGTTGCCCATAAAACTACAAAAATGATGAATACGGGCACAGAAAATGTGCATCTCCATGAGGCACTAGAATTCACGGTGAAATATTTCTCCGTTAGCCCTGCAGCGAGGGACTGCAAGGAAACAACATTACATTGCATACAGAGTTCCCTTAGAGGTCTCCACTACATCGGAGAGAGTGGACGCAGACTGGGCAATCGGTTTGTTGAGCACCTCTTCTACCAAGAGCAGGGATCTCCCAGTGGCTACCCATTTCAATTATCCATTCCATTCCCTTGCCGACATCGTCTCATGCACTGCCAGACTGAGACCACCTGCAAATTGGAGGAAGAGCACTTTATATTCCAACCGATGGCATTAATATTGACGTCTCCAGCTTCATTTAGGGCTCTTCTGACCCTACACCTATGTCTCCATTAAATTTTAAATTAAAATTTAGACATACCGTGTGGTAACAGGCCATTTCGGCCCATGAGCCCATGCCGCCCAATTACCCCATTTGACCTACCACCCCCAGCATGTTTTGAACGGTGGGAGAAAACTGGAGCCCCTGGGAAAATGTCATCCCTGTCCCTTTTCCCTCCTGTCTCTTTCCTCCAGATCTGCATTCACAGAGCCACTCCCTTCTCCAATCAATCCTCAGCTTTTCTCCCCTATCCATGACCACCTATGGCCTCTTGGCTATTGGCCTGTGCTCCTCCTTCCATTCTCCCAAACCTTTTCATTGAGACTCCTGCCTGCTTTCTGCTCTTCATTAGGCATCGAGGACACCTACAAGAGGGGACATCTCAAGAAAGCAGCCTCTATCCTCTCCATGATCCCCACTATCCATGCCACCTCATATTACGTCTGGGCACCCTCCAACCAGAAGGCATTAACATCGACTTCCCTGGTTTCCATTAAATCCCCTCTCCCCAACCCCCTTTCCTCTAACTATGTCTGTCTCTTCCCTTTTCCCTGTCACTTTTCACAGAGTCTCTCTCCCCCAATCAATCTCACCTCTCCTCTCCCCTGACCTCTTGTTTTTAAACTGTGAATTTATACATACAGCACAGTAACATGCCCTATTGGCCCATGAACCTGTGTCACCCAATCACATCCAATTAACCTACAACCCCAGGTATGTTTCAGACACTGGGAGGAAATTGGAGCTCCCAGGGAAAACCCATGCAGACATGGGCAGAACGTACCAACCTCTTACAGACAGCGTGGGATTCGAACCCCAGTCCCGATTGTTAGTGCTGTAGCAACATTCTGCTAACCGCTACGTTAACCATGCCAAATCCAATTCACATCTTTTGTCTCTCAGTCTGTACTCCCCCTCCCATTCTCCCCTTTCCATCAGCCTTTTAATCCAGACGCCTGCCTGCTTTTCACTCATACCTTGAGGAAGGGCTCAGACCTGAAATGTCAGCAATCTACCTTCACCTCCTATGGGGCCTGCTGAGGTCCTCCTGCATCTCTGTGGTTTTACTACATTCACTGCATCTGCAGACCTTCATGTTTCACTTCCACTGTGTATGCCTCCAATGGACTACACTCTTCCCAATCACGATTGGTCTGTAAATCACCAGAAGACCACACTTCTTCCTAAACATTCCCACTGTGCACATCTCCAATGGTCCAAACGTCTTCCCTATCACTCCATTTCTAATCACTCCAGGTATTTCCAATCCCTCTCATTGTGCACAGTTCCAATGGACCAAACGTCTTCCCTATCACTCCATTTCTAATCACTCCAGGTATTTCCAATCCCTCTTATTGTGCACAGTTCCAATGGACAAAACTTCTTCCCTATCACTCCATTTCTAATCACTCCAGGTATTTCCAATCCCTCTCATTGCGCACAGTTCCAATGGACAAAACTTCTTCCCTATCACTCCATTTCTAATCACTCCAGGTATTTCCAATCCCTCTCATTGTGCACAGTTCCAATGGACCAAACGTCTTCCCTATCACTCCATTTCTAATCACTCCAGGTATTTCCAATCCCTCTCATTGTGCACAGTTCCAATGGACCAAACTAACTCCCTCTAATTATACAGAGATCAAAAAATTACCAGGACAATCAATTATCATAAATATTCTCTCCCAGAAATCAGAACACATTTCTCAGTCTAACCCCTTCCACATGGAATGTGTTTTCTGTTAAATCCTCTCCTTCCCGCTGAGGTTGAATGGTTTTGTGGGTGATTAAACACGCTGTGGACACAGAGGCTTACAATTACTGACTTTTATTTGCAGTTTATTAAAATCGCGATCTAACTGGTAACACTTCTTGTCAAAGAAGCCAGTCTTGTTTGTCACCAGTTGACTGGAACAGGACCTGTAACATACCAGGACTGAGTGCAACAATCAAAGCGCCTCTACCAATTGAACAGGAATTGAACATGAACAGGGGTTTGTTTGTCGAGACTGGCCTGAATGTTGTGTTGAGTTTATTATCTGCTAAATACCACGGCCCCTCCTCCCCCTCACCTGCCACCACAGCACCTCTGCAAAGACTAGTTTTCATTTTTTTGAAAATCTGTGCCAGAGGTGTGCAGGAATTCCCTGCCTGCCTGGGTTCAGCAGGGGTTTTCAAAAGCACATTGGTTCAGCACAGCTTCAGAATCAGACTGAAGAACGAGGGACCAGTTTTTCAGAATCCCGAATAAATTCGGCATGTGTCCTAAAGTGTCCTAGGCACTTTTACAGATGAACTATGGAAAGTATCTGCATGGGTCGGGAACTGCTCTGCCCAATGACCACAAGAGACTCTGAACGCAGCTCAAAGCATCACACAAACCAGGCTACATCTCCCACTGTCTCAAGGAAACTTCAAGATTCAAGATTATTTTACTTCATGTAATAAATTTGAAAATGTGGCATTACACAAAATTCAGTCTACCGTAAAGCTAAGATTTATTATCAGCAGAAATTGACCAGCGTCCCTTACAGTCGAAGAAAATGAAGTAAAAGAGATTCCCCCACAGTCACTGAGCATCCGCTGATTCACCTCCAGTGCTCCCACAGCCTCTGCACCCACCAACTTCAGTTCAAACCATCAGCGGCTTGAGGTCCAGATACAATCCTCAGACAGGATCAGGTAGTGCCCTCGGCACCCTCTCACGTCCTGGTTCTGACACCTGGTACCCCTTCAGCCAGTCTCCAGCAGTCCACAAACTGGTGTGAGTCCTCTAACTGCAGTCTTCAGCAGCCCGCAGCCTGTGTGGGTTCTTCGCCTCGAGTCACGAACAGTCCGCCGCCTGTGTGTTCTTCAGCCACTCGTTCACTGTCATGTGGGTCTTCTCCTCTGCTTCTTGTTCTCAATCAGCTGATGGTCTCCCTATTTTCTGGTGTCCTGCTGTATTTTAAATAAAACACCATCGGCTCCTATAACAGGCCATTTAAAACCTGCAGGAAAACGACAGTAGTCGGACTGGGAGGCTGGACCCCGCACAGCAGCACTGCATCTCTCCAGGGGTCTGCACCAGCATCAGTGCTGCTGTTACGGCAGCTCCACCATTATTTTTAATATTAAAGGATCAATCGCAATCTTCACTTGTGTATCTGCAGGACTGACATATTGCAGCTGGTGCTCCCTTTGTGGCCTTCTCTACACCGGAGAGGCCGGGCGCAGACTGGGAGCTCACTTCGCTGAGCACCCTCGATCTGTCCTCACCAGTGACAGGGACTTCCCAGTGACCAACCATTTCAGTTCTGCGCCCCACTCCCATCCTCTCATGTCTGTCCATGGTCTCACGTACTATCCCATCCTGGAAATTGGAGGTGGAACACCTTTTTTTCCATCTGGACACTCTCCAGCCGGAAGGCATTAACATCAATATTTCCGATTTCTGCTAACCTGCTCTCCTTGCCCCCCCCTATCAGCTCTCCACACCCTTCCCTCTCTATTTACCCAGCCATCCCCTCTCCCCCTGCTCGCTGCTGTCCCCTCCTTCCCTTCTCCACCTATCACCTCCTGCCTTTGTGACCACCCCTCCCCCTTACCCTTTTATGTGGACAACTGCCGACATTTTTCAACACCTTGATGAAGGGCTCAAGCCCGAAACGTCAGTGATGTATTTTTATCTTTGCTGTTTGACCTGCTGAGTTTCTCCAGCATCGTGCATTTTTACTTCATCCATGGTGCCTGCAGACTTTCGTGTTTTACTTCACAGCGCTGTTGTCGAGCTCTCCTCGACTATATTCAGTCCATACTCAGGTGAAAACTTAACGCAACTATATTCCTCAGTAGTCGTTACCAAGTGGTGGCTCAGTTAGCAACACATCCCTCAGGTCACAAGTTCTCCATCAAAGACAAAAGAAGACAAGCTGTCAAACAAATGAAGTACTGAGGAAGCACTGCTTTCTCTGAGGTGTCACGGGCGGAACGGTTAGCGCAAAGCTATTACAGTGCCGGTGAGCCAGGTTCGAATCCGATGCTGTCTGTACGGAGTTTATACGCTTTCCCTGTGACTGCACAGGTCTTCCCCGGGTGCTTCAGTTTCCTCCCACCTTTCAAAACATACAGGGCTTGGAGCTTAATTTGGGTGTAATTGGGCAGAATCAGCTTCTACAGTACTGTAAAAAATTTTTAAAAGTGACTGAAACAGTTCTCTCCAGTGTCCAAACCAAACATTTTATCCACAATTCATTTTGACAAAAACAGCTCACCGAGATATAACATCAGAGCATCAAAGACGCAGGTTCAATCCTGACATTGGAAGCTTCTTCCCATGGCTCTGGCTTCCTCCCACATCCCAAAGACAGGTGGGTTGGTAGGTAACTCATCCCTTTGTGTGTAGGTGGGGCGGTGAAATCTGGGAGCAGTAGGTGAGAATGTGGAGAGAATAAACACTCAGTCTGGCACATTCCAGCAGGACGTGCTGCAGCTTGGCCCAGCCAACACCAGGGTGCTGTGGGAAAAGAACGCAGTCCTTCCATTACAGGGCATAGAAGGGCTGAGACCGAGGGGAAGCCCCTCAAACAACTAAGGGGGCAGTAACGACAAGATGTCTCAACAGTGTAAATAGATGTATGGATACCAAACTTAGGGTAGGAAGAGATTCAAATGGATTTCCTTTTATAACTGATTTATCATGAATAAAGTCTAGTTTTGGTCAATAAAAAACACGAAAGTTACGTAGAATTAGGGTAAATGGGTGGCAGAATCTCAGTGGGCCAAAGGGACCGTTTCAGTGCTGCCTCAGTGACTTCATGCCTTGCGCTGATCTGGTTATTATCCCTTTGCTGACTGTGGCAGGTCAGCAGGCACAACTGGAGGCTGACTGTCCAAATATTGCAAGATTTTGGCTGCAGTAGAGAAAAATGATTGATGAAAAAATAGGTGGATTACCAAGTCTGCAGATAACTTTACAATTGGAGGCACTGTGGACGACGTAGAGGGCGATCCAATAATACCAACGGATATAGATTCATTACAGATAAGGGTGGAGTGATGGCAGATGCCATTTAATCCTCAGGAAAGTGTGAAGTCTTGCACTTTAGAACATAGAACACTACAGCCCAGTACAGTCTCTTCAGCCCTTGATGTTGTGCCGACCCATGTATATCTTTTAAAAAAGTACAGTCCTCCCTACACTGTCGCCCTCTATTTTTCTTTTATCCATGTGTTTGTCTAAGTGTCTCTTAAATGCCCCCAATGTTCCAGCCTCCACCACCACCCGTGGCAAGGCATTCCAGGCACCCACAACTCTCTGCATTAAAAAAAAGTTACCTCGATGTTGCCCCTCAACTTCCCTCCCTTCACTTTGTACATATGTCCTCAGGTGTTTGCAATTCTCCCCTGGGAAACAGGTGCTGGCCGTTCACCCTGTCCTCCTCTATTAATCTCCTTTCATCCTCCTTCGGTCCATAGAGAAAAGTCCCAGCTCTGTTAACCTTGCCTCATAAACTTATTTTCCATTCCAGGTAACACGATGACACGGTTGGTGTAGTGGCTTGCACAACGCCTTTACAACACCAGTGACTGGATCCGGAGTTGGAATCCCGCGCTGTCTGTAAGGAGTTTGTACGTTCTCCCACGTCTGTGTGGATTTTTCCCGGGGGCCCCGGTTTCCTCCCACCATTTGAAATGTACCTGGGTGTCAGTTAATTGGGTGTAAATTGGGCGGCATGGACTCGTGGCTGAAAATGGCCTGTTACCGTGCCATATGTCTAAATTAAAAATTAAATCCTGTTAAATCTCCTCTACACCCTCCCTATAGTTTCCACATCCTTCCTGGAATGAGGTAACCAGAACTGAACTTTGGGTGGTCAAATGTAAGGGGAATGTATACAGTTAATGGCAGGGCTTTCAAAACGATTGATGTGCAGGGGGATCCAGGGATTCAGGTCCAGCGTTCCTTGAAAGTGGCCTCACAAGCAGATAGGGCGGAAAAGAAGGTAAACGATCTGCTTGGTTTCATTCGGCAGGGCACTGAGTTTAAAAGAAAGTCATGTTTAAAATATATAAATCTTTGGTTAGGCCGCACTTGAAGTAGTTTGGTGGCCTCATTTCAGGAACGATGTGGAGGCTTTGGAATTGGCACAGGGGATGTTTGCCAGGATGTTGATTGGATGGCAGGGTATGAGTTATGGGGAGAGGTTGGACAAACATGGGCGGTTTTCTCTGGAGCATTGGAGGTTGAGGAGAGACCTGATAAAAGTTTATAAAATGACGTGAGGCATTGATAGCATGGACAGTCAGAATCTTTTTGCCAGGGAAAAAATATTGCACACACTAGAGGTTGAGGGCGGGGAGGGAGTTAAAGGTGTATGGGGCAAGGTTTTTACACAGAGAGTCGTGTGTGCTTGGAACGGGCTGCCAGGAGTAGTGGTGGAAGCAGCTACAAATGTGGTGATGGAGAGGCTTGTAGAATTACACTGGGAGGCGGGCGATGTCCCGCTCACCCAGGGAAAGTGCATGCATTTCCTTTCTCGGGGTAGTGATCGCCGTGTGGCCGCTGTCTGGCTTAGCCAGGCAGGAGGTCACTGCAAATGGCCTCTCCTTCATTACTGCGTCCGTAGCAACACCTTCTCGTCGGTGTCCCATGTTTTCACTGAGTTTTCTGCGTCATGGAATGACCAAGTGTCTGGCAGTATAACTGGATGCGTAGCCTGGGTTGGCAGCCAGCCTAAGAGAAGGAAAACTCTGATGTCGAATCCAGGCAGCAGGGATTCATTAGCCTTGTCAGGCTATCCATCTGGGAGAACGACATTCCGTAACATCTACGACCCAAGGACCTGGCTGTCACAGTCCCAGCTTGCTGGACCGTGGCAGATAAACCTCGGGTGTAAAGGGTGGGGCCAGTACTGCACACACTGCCCTCCACCTAAAAAAGCCAGAGCACAGGCAATCCATGAGAAATATACAGGAACATGTTTCTTATTCCTTTTCCTGGAGCGACAGCAGCAAAAATCAGAGGACACCTGTTTTCTTACAGAGAGTCCTGGGTGCCTGGAATGCATTGCCTGGGGTGGTTGTAGAGGCTGGTACAACAGGGTCATTTAACAGATTCTTAGACAGGCACGTGGATGTAAAAAAAAGATGTAAGATGTAAGGGTTCTGTGTATGAGGCAGGGTAGCATTAAATTGTTATAGTGTGTCCGCAACCAAATTACATCCAGTTAACCAACCAACCCCGTGGGTTTTTGGTGGGTAGGAGGAAACTGGAGCATCCAGGGAGATCCAACATACAAACTCCTTTCAGACAATGGTGCTGGCTCTTGCTGCTACCTTAACTGTACCACCCATATGCAAAAATACATAGGGACATGAATCACATGAACCAGCGAAGTTCCAGTTTAATTTGATCAGCATGGAGTGATCGGTCTGTTCTCTGTAAGATTGATCACTTGACAGCAAGCCTCTTTTGGGGAGCTTGCGATCATTAACAACAGTATAAAGAAATAAAATTTTCTTCACTTTGTCATTTTCACATTGACCCCAAAACCCAGCAGTGACAGATATTCAGCAAGACAAATGGCTACTTCAACAAAAGTTGCTTTTAATTATCTTTAAACATGAAAACAGAATCAAACTTTAACTTATCACTATTAACTTAACTAACACAACTTAACCCCCTTCTAATTCTAAGCTCACGTGTCTGTAATGTGTGTGTGTGTGTAAGTTCAGAAAAGTTCTTTGGTTCACAGTCCAATCTCACTTCTCACTCCTCCAAGTTCACTGGTCGCAGGCCATTCTTAGACTGCGCACAGAATTTAACGTTTATGGAGTTCACCAGGCTTTGGTGCTGGAAAGGTAAATGGTTAGCGCTCGGGAAGGTTCTTGTCGGTTTGCAGAGAGAGATTTTTTGTTCATTGGACACCCACAACTGATCCCTTGCGGTCAGCTACGTCAATGACTTGATCATGAAACTTGCCCCATCAGGGTTCTCCAGATGATAACCTCTTTCTTTCAGGTCACCACAGAGTTCCTTTCTGTTTCCCTTATTTCAAGGGAAACATTAGGCAGCCAGTCCTCTCCTCTTCAACCTCCTGATTGAAATGAGGCTGTATTAAACTTATTCTGCAGGCAACCCAAACAACCATGAGAGGAAAAGTTTTCTTCTTCACAGTGTGAATTGACCCCAGGAATGGAATGATTCTACTGATTGGCCAAGCACTCCCAGAGAATTTTACATTTTTACCTTTTGAATTTAGACCAGTGGTTCTCAACCTTCTTCTTTCCCCCCACATCCCACTTTAAGTCATCCCTCTGCCATCGGGGCTCTGTGATTAGTAAGGGATGGCTTAAGGTGGGATGTGGGTGGGTGGAAAGAAAAAGATTGAACCACTGATTTAGATATACAGCACGATTACAGGCCCTTCTGGCCCACAGGTCTGTGCTGCCCAAATCCCCCAATTGACCTACATCCTTTGTATGTTTTTGGAGCGTGGGAGGAAACCAGAGCACCCAGAGGAAACCCACACAGACAAGGGAAACTCCTTACAGATGACTCTGGATTCGAAGCCGAGATGCAGCTGTTGAAATGGCGCTCAGCTAACCGCCACACTAACTGTGCTGCTCAGGGCTGGCTAAGAACATCCACTTGAGAGCCAGGAAAACCGCTGACCAAACAAGCAGATATTTAACCAAAGCCACATCCAACACACAGGATAAATCTTTGTTTGAAGCTCACTGAATTCTGCTGATGTCCATGTCTGAAGAATTAAATTTAAAAAAAATTTAGACATACAGCACAATAATATCCCACAAGTCCATGCCACCCAATTACACTCAATTGACCTTCAACCCCCAGTATGTTTCGAACGGTGGGAGGAAATCAGAACCCACACAGACATGGGGAGAACGTACAAACTCCTTACAGACAGCACGGAATTGAAATCTGATCCCGATCGCTAGCGCAGTAGCAGCATGGCGCTCACCGCTACGCTAATCGTGTCCCCATGATCATCATAGCTTCTATTCAAAGAGCTTTCTGGCCAGTTGACCTTTTGAAGTGCATATGCCAAGCACAGCAAGATCCAGCAAACTGCACTGTGTTAATGGGAGAGATGGATGGATATCTGAACACAGACCCAAGTTGCAAAGAGAACCCCCTTACGCTTCTTCAAAATGGTGCCATGTGATCTTCTGACACGCAGCAGATCAAGCAGGAGAAAAAAGATGATCCAGGTTTCAAAAGGACACAAGAAATAGGAACAGGAGCCGGCCACCCGGCCCGTCGAGCCTGGTCCGCCAGTCAATAAGATCACGCCTGATCTGGCCAAGGACTCGGCCCCTCCTCCCTGCCTTTTCTCCATTAGCCTTTATTCCCCAACTATGCAAATATAGTCACTTAAACACAGTAAATGAGGCACTGCTTCCTCGAACACAGAAATCCACGGGTTCACTTCTCCCTGAATCTTGAAGCGATGTCGCCTAGTTTTAGTCTCACCTATCATAGGATACAACTTTTGCACTACCAATAAGTGGAAATTCAGCCTGGCCCACAGGAAAAATTTGAGCACTGAGGTTGTATGTCATGTCTTGGACGTTCTCTGACAATAAATCTGAACTTTCCCATGTCTTATCTTGATGATCCTGCCTGTAGGACTAGGCTCATCCCCCACCTCTCCCCACCCAACATTTTGTTCAGGCACTTGCCTCCATTTGGTCCAGACCTCGATGAAGGGCTCAAGCCGACACATTAGTTAGGTCTCTTTATCTTTGCTGTAAAAAGGACGCTGTTTGACCTGCTGAGTTTCTCCAGCTTTGTGCTTTTACTTCGACCACGGAGTCTGCAGATTTTCGTGTTTTACTCTTGTCCAACCCATTCAAATTTTACCTATTTCTACAAGATCCTTGATCATTCTTCTGAATTCCAGTCCCAGGTGACTCATTCTCTTTTCAGAGGACTAATCTCCAGAACTGATTTTTAGATTTAAAGTTAGACATTCAGTACAGTAACAGGCCATTTTGGCCCATGAGCTTGTGCCGCCCAATTACCCCCCATTAACCTGGCACGTTTCGAACGGTGGGAGGAAACCGGAGCCCCCGCAGGAAACCCACGGGAAGAACATATAAATTCGAGGGATTGGAACCCTGGCCCAGATCGCTAGCGCTGTAACAGCGTTGCGTTGCGCTCGCCGCTACACTAATTGAGCCGCTCTGGATGAAAGATTCCGGCCTGATACGTCAAATATTCTTACTCTCCCACCTGCTGCTACAGATTACAGCCTCTGCAGTTTCCCGTGAGAGCCCTTGGGGTCTTTTACCACCGTACATAGCTTAATGTCTCTTCTGAATGACTGGATGGAATAATACAAGTGAATGGGACATAACTTGGGGTGAAGTGTAGAAAACAAGCAAAAAGCCGAGAGTGTGCGAAAGGAACGCCAGCAAACCCGACACCTTGCTTCCGAACGATTCTAGCTTCTGACCTGACATACCTTGCCTGATTGACGGCTTGACCCTATCACTCCAGGGATCAGTAAGAATGACAGCTAAATATCCCTGCTGGCTCTCTCTGCCGACCCTATAATAAAAACTAATTCAGACCTGTCACGTTACTGAAGGGAAGAAGTGGCAGGCGACATTATTGGCCAGGGATAGTGGGCTATTGTTTTGCAGGAGGCCCTTGTTAAAAGGACGGCATCTCCAGCAGTGAGGACGGCAGCAAAGTGCACTCAAAGCGTTTCATTTAAATTTCCTTCTGACATGCCCGCTTTGTTACTTTTTCGCTCGGGATTGACAAGTTTTTAAAAGCACCTTGGACAACAGATGCGAGGAATTTTCTCAAGTGGCATTGTGTTGAAGGCCAGCTTTAATTGTTTTCAGATCTAATTCAGAGTTTTGCTTACAACTGTGCAACTCCACATGTCCTTCCTCCAACGTGGGAATACCGTCCAGAATTCGGGACACCCAGATATCATCACGTGTAAAGAGAACCTTTGGCACATTGGCCTTCATAAATCAAAGAATTGAGCATCAGAGTTGGGACGTTATGGTAAAGTTGTATAAGACATTGGTGAGGCCAAATTTGGAGCATTGTGTGCAAGATAGATATCAGTAAGAAAGAAAGAGTGCAGAGATTTACTGGGATGTTGCCTGGATGTCAGGAACTGAGTTACAGGGAAAGGTTAAACTGGTTAGGTTTAACTGATTAGGTCTCTATTTCCTGAAGCATAGAGGAATGAGGGGAGATTTGATGAAGGTATTTAAAATTATGAGGGGGAGAGAGAGAGAGTAAATGTTCATGGGCTTTTTCCACTGAGGGTGGGTGAGATACAAACCAGAGGACATGGGTTAAGAGTGAAAGGGAAAAAGTTTAGAGGGAACATGGGGGGGGGGGGGGACACTTCTTCACGCAGAGAGTGGTGGGAGTGTGGAACAAGCTGCCAGCTGAAGTGGTGAATGTGGGCTCAATTTTTACACTTAAGAACCTTGAGTTTGGACAGATACGTGGATGGGAGGGGTAAGGAGAGATATGGACAGGGGACAGGTCAGTGGGACAAAGCAGAATAATAGTTTGGCACAGACTAGCAGGACTAAAGGGGTCTGTTTCTGTGCTATAATGTTCTGTGGTTCCAAATTAGAAGCCAACAGGAGAATTGACCCAGTGGCCCATCCAATATCCTGCTGAACCTCCATTATGTCATTGGATTTTTGCAGTGCTCAGTGCTCAAATTAGCTGCTGTGTAACTGGATTTACATTCCCAGCTGCTGTGGTAGGATTTGAACTCACCCCTTTAGGACATCAGCTCTCATCAATGGTACACTTGTACTGCAACTTAACACTCATTTTTTTCAAAACTGGCCCCAGAATCATATACCCAATTCTACTCTTACCCAGTTCTACTCTTACATACACCCAATTATCCAGGTAGATCTATTGTTTCCTCTTGCCCACCAAACTACTATCTCTACTCCATCTTTTCTCCCCTGGTCTAATCCCTCCCCACCTCCATCCACGATATGTCATATGGCCTCCATCTCTTCAATGACTTCTCATTCCCTGAACCTGACTGCTTCATTTTCACTATGGACATCCATTCCCTTTACATCTCCATCCCCCGTACAGAAGGTCTCAAAGCCCTTCATTTTTTTCTGGACCAGAGTTTCAACCAGTCACCCTCCACCACCACCCTCCTCCGCCTGGTAGCACTCGTCCTCACTCTTAATAACTTCTCCTTTCTTCAAATCAAAGGAGTAACCGTGGGTCCCCGCATGGGTCCCAGCTACACCCGCCTGCTTGTAGGCTTTGTGAAGCAATCCATGCTGCAATTCTACACACAAGGTCCCACAACTCTTCTTTATCTTTGCTATATAAAATACACTATCTGACCTGCTGAGTTACTCCAGCAATTGTGTTTTCACTTCAATCACGGGGTCTACAGACTTTTGTGATTTACTTCTTTCAGCATACAGCATGGGACAGGCCCTTTGGCCCAACACATCTGGGCTAGTCCCATTTGCCTGCATTTTGAATGTATCTTTCAATGTGCCCAAATGTTTGTTGAATGTCGATATTGTGCATGACACCTCTTTCCAGATACGGACCACATCTGAGCAAATATTTCCTCTCTCATTGCCCTCTCATTCTCGAATCATCGACTCTGGGAAGAAAGACTATGAGCATTCACTTTATCCAAGCCCCTTGTGATTTCAAAACCCTTTATGAAATCACCCCTCAGCCTCCTACATGCAAGTGAGGGGCTAAGCGGCTTAGGGACGCGACAGGCACGGTTGGCTAGCGGTTAGTGCAAATCTGTTACAGTGCCAGCAATCAGGACCAGGGTTCGAATCCCACAGTGTCTGTAAGGAGTTTGTAGGTTCTCCCTGTGTCTCCATGTGTTTTCCCCGGGTGGGGGGGGGGCTCCGGTTTCCTCCCACCGTTCAAAATGTACCGGGGGTTGTAGGTTAATTGAGTGATATTGGTCGGCACGGGTTTGGAGGCCAGAGGGGCCTGTTTCCATGCTGAATGTCTAAATTTTTTTAATTTAAAATTTAAAAATTTAAATTTTGATAAGGTGACCACAGCAGCGGACCAGCGAGGGTCTCAGCGGCTGAAGGGGCCCACACAGGCGTGAAACACAAAAGTCAACAGACGCTGTGATTGTAGTGCAAACACAGAGAGACTGGAGGAACTCAGGCCATCTCTCAGCTTCTACAGGAGATAAAGATATTGGTTATTCATGATATTTTGGGCTTCTTTGGCTTGGCTTCGCGGACAAAGATTTATGGAGGGGGTAAATGTCCACGTCAGCTGCAGGCTCGTTTGTGGCTGACAAGTCCGATGCGGGACAGGCAGACACGGTTGCAGGGGAAAATAGGTTGGTTGGGGTTGGGTGTTGGGATTTTCCTCCTTTGCCTTTTGTCAGTGAGGTGGGCTCTGCGGTCTTCTTCAAGGAGGTTGCTGCCCGCCAAACTGTGAGGCGCCAAGATGCACGGTTTGAGGCGATATCAGCCCACTGGCAGTGGTCATTGTGGCAGGCACCAAGAGATTTCTTTAGGTAGTCCTTGTACCTTTTCTTTGGTGCACCTCTGTCACGGTGGCCAGTGGAGAGCTCGCCATATAACACGATCTTGGGAAGGCGATGGTCCTCCATTCTGGAGACGTGACCCACCCAGTGCAGCTGGATCTTCAGCAGCGTGGACTCGATTCTGTCGACCTCTGCCATCTCGAGTACTTCGACGTTAGGGATGAAAACACTCCAATGGATGTTGAGGATGGAGCGGAGACAACGCTGGTGGAAGCGTTCTAGGAGCCGTAGGTGATGCCAGTAGAGGACCCATGATTCGGAGCCGAACAGGAGTGTGGGTATGACAATGGCTCTGTATACGCTTATCTTTGTGAGGTTTTTCAGTTGGTTGTTTTTCCAGACTCTTTTGTGTAGTCTTCCAAAGGCGCTATTTGCCTTGGCGAGTCTGTTGTCTATCTCGTTGTCGATCCTTGCATCTGATGAAATGGTGCAGCCGAGATAGGTAAACTGGTTGACCGTTTAGAGTTTTATGTGCCCAATGGAGATGTGGGGGGTTGGTAGTCATGGTGGGGAGCTGGCTGATGGAGGACCTCAGTTTTCTTCAGGCTGACTTCCAGGCCAAATATTTTGGCAGTTTCCGCAAAACAGGACGTCAAGCGCTGAAGAGCTGGCTCTGAATGGGCAACTAAAGCGGCATCGTCTGCAAAGAGTAGTTCACGGACAAGTTTCTCTTGTGTCTTGGTGTGAGCTTGCAGGCGCCTCAGATTGAAGAGACTGCCATCCGTGCGGTACCGGATGTAAACAGCGTCTTCATTGTTGAGGTATTTCATGGCTTGGTTCAGCATCATGCTGAAGAAGATTGAAAAGAGGGTTGGTGCGAGAACACTGCCTTGCTTCACGCCATTGTTAATGGAGAAGGGTTCAGAGAGCTCATTGTTGTATCTGACCCGACCTTGTTGGTTTTTGTGCAATTGGATAATCATGTTGAGGAACTTTGGGGGACATCCGATGCGCTCTAGTATTTGCCAAAGCCCTTTCCTGCTCACGGTGTCGAAGGCTTTGGTGAGGTCAACAAAGGTGATGTAGAGTCCTTTGTTTTGTTCTCTGCACTTTTCTTGGAGCTGTCTTATAGGTTTGGATGAGTTACGACACACTCCTTGCTGACTGGGCCTGAGGCTCCTCCCACTGACCCCTGAATAAAGACGACTGCGCCAAAGTCCCCTCGTCAGTCCAGGACAATCAACCAGCATGGACATATCTCCATTTACTTGTGAATAAAAGCCTATCAGTTTCTCATCCAGTCCATTTTCTATATCTATTTTCACTCGTACCTTGAGGAAGGCCTCAGGCCGGAAATATATCTCTGCCTCCTATGGGCACTGCGTAAACGGCCAAGTTCCCCCAGCATTTCTGTGTTTGGATCCTCGCAGGCTGTGGGCAACTTACAGTCGGGGGACTCGCTCGGCCTGCAGGCTGCTGGAGACTGGCTCCTCCAAACCAGGTACGGGAGCTGGGATTCAATCGGGTGCTGAGGGCAGGAAGGGATCCAAAGGGCCTCGAGCTCTGAAGCCTTCCAGATCATGTCGGAGGTTTGGATTTGGAGTGTGGGCGGCCGATGAATCGAAGTGCAGTCTGTGTAGTTGAATAGGCTGCGTGAGCGCCGAAGGCAAATCCACAGACACTCAGTGTCTCTGAAGGGACTCTCTTTTGCTTCTCTTTTTCCTATTAACTCAGCAAAAATACTCATCAATGGGTCTCAGCTCCTCGATTAGAATTTTTAGCTCTGTGCATCAGTTATAAGGTAGTTTGGCAGTGGTTGGCACTCATGCCTCACAGTTCCTGGCATGGATCAAACAGGCTACAGAAGCACTGGAGACGAATCTATGGACACTCAGTGACTCTGAAGGGATTCTTTTTTGCTTCTCCTATTATTAGGGGTGACAGGCAATGATTATGGTGACGATTTGCTTGCCTTACAGCAAACATAAGTTAAAGTATATCGTGTATATTACATTTTTAAAGTATCATTATGTGACAATAAAGATCCTCATGCTGGCTGCCAATGGTAGTTTGTTTCAGTTCATTTTTCCCAAAATGCCTGGTACAGTGAGAAGGGTTCTTCTGCAAGCAGACTAACATGTTACCTCCAACATTCATCCAGCCGTGTATCGAGCACAATTTACAGAGTACAGGGTGGCAATGAACAGGAAGATTGGTTAGAACCATGCGAGGGCATCAGGAAAGTACTGCGGTGGGCTTCATTCAGGAGCTTGAAAGTGGAACCGGACAAGCAGAGAGATTGAAAAGGTTCGCTGAACTAGAGGACACCACATTACAAGGAAGGTGGAAAAACATGAAGAAATGCGTGAGAAGCTAATCGATGCACTAGAATTATACACGGATGTCAAGGTACCAGCATGTTTGACTCCCAGCCTTTTGTGAACAAGGGTAATTGCTTGAAAATGTACAAAAGCATGAACAAAGTTTGATAATCCTTGCCTAAGATGCACACTAGGTCTGACCCAAAGGTACAAATAAAGTTTAAAAAAATTGTGAAAATAATTGGTGAGGGAAAGAATGATCAAGACCTTGGTAGCCAAGTGGTTTAGAGAAGTAAATTAGCAAACCAGAGGTTTCTGAATTAAAATTCCTCATTGCAAATGAGAGAGCTGTGATTTGTGGCTGACATCAAGTGAAATGACCAGGAAAGCTTGTTAAAAATGTTTCAACAGGATGTTCTCCAGAGAAGGAAACTTGCGAATCTTCCAAGGGCTGAGGTTCTACACAGGCAGTTTACTTTGAGGGACTCCTCTCTTGCTTGGAACTTGGATGGAGGGCAATTTGATTGAAGTTCTCACAGTTAAAGGGAACTACTGGGATAGAGGGGCAGAAACACCTCTCCTTTATGTCGGAAAGCATGGGCGCAGACAGGGAGATCACTTTGTTGAGGATCTCAGCTCTGTCCACTACAATAGCATGGATCTCACAGTGGCCACCCATTGCAATTCCCTGTCTCATTCCCTTGCTGACGTGTCAGTCCATGGTCTCATGTACTGCCAGACTGAGACCACCCGCCAATTAAAGGAACAACACCTTGTCTTTTGTCTGGGCAACCTGCAACCAGATGGTGTTAACATGGACTTCTCTGGTTTCCTTTAAAGAACCCCACCCCCCCACCCCCACAACTTCCCCCTGTTTCCTTTCCTTTCCTCTATCTCTCTTTCTCTCTCTCTCTCTCTCTCTCTCTCCCCTTTTTTCTGTCTCCTTTTTTTTATATTTACTTTTGACTTTCCAAGACTCGCACAAATCCAAAACAGCAATACAATCTTTCTCAACAATGATTTATTACATTCAGAGCCTTTCTTCCCCCGCCCACCCTCTCCCATCCCTCCCATACCCTAATACCACAAGGAAAATATTATGTAAATTAACAAACATGAAGAACCAAAAATCTATAGAGTTACAGAACCTTAATGGAACTGAATGTCAATGGAGAGTAAAATAAAGTCAAATGAAAAAGATATGAAACAAGGCACGTCGTCTGCGCCCTGACCCACTTCATTTATCTCAATTGATCCATTGTTAGTATGGATTTTGACCTTTCTTCTATTTATTTGCATGCCTCTAATGTTGAGGATAAAGCTGCCAAACCCTAATGAATGGGTCAAATTTTCTCCAGGCCAATATAACTCTGCATCTCCATATTCCATCGTGTAATGTTTAGTTGGGAGTCAGACAGACTTCCATGTGTCCGATATACATTTCCTGACTACTATCAAGGCAACCTTCTCAAACCGAATATGGTACTTTGGACAGTCCATAATGTGCATGCCAAACTGCATGAGTTTTTCAAGCTTTGTTGGGACCAAGGTAAACTGCCTCAGGACCTTCGTTATGCCACCATCATCACCCTGTACAAAAACAAAGGCGAGAAATCAGACTGCTCAAACTACAGGGGAATCACGCTGCTCTCCATTGCAGGCAAAATCTTCGCTAGGATTCTACTAAATAGAATAATACCTAGTGTCGCCGAGAATATTCGCGCAAACAGAGGAACTACTGACATGGTCTTTGCCCTCAGACAGCTCCAAGAAAAGTGCAGAGAACAAAACAAAGGACTCTACATCACCTTTGTTGACCTCACCAAAGCCTTCGACACCGTGAGCAGGAAAGGGCTTTGGCAAATACTAGAGCGCATCGGATGTCCCCCAAAGTTCCTCAACATGATTATCCAACTGCACGAAAACCAACAAGGTCGGGTCAGATACAGCAATGAGCTCTCTGAACCCTTCTCCATTAACAATGGCGTGAAGCAAGGCTGTGTTCTCGCACCAACCCTCTTTTCAATCTTCTTCAGCATGATGCTGAACCAAGCCATGAAAGACCCCAACAATGAAGACGCTGTTTACATCCGGTACCGCACGGATGGCAGTCTCTTCAATCTGAGGCGCCTGCAAGCTCACACCAAGACACAAGAGAAACTTGTCCGTGAACTACTCTTTGCAGACGATGCCGCTTTAGTTGCCCATTCAGAGCCAGCTCTTCAGCGCTTGACGTCCTGCTTTGCGGAAACTGCCAAAGTGTTTGGCCTGGAAGTCAGCCTGAAGAAAACTGAGGTCCTCCATCAGCCAGCTCCCCACCATGACTACCAGCCCCCCCACATCTCCATCGGGCACACAAAACTCAAAACGGTCAACCAGTTTACCTAACTCGGCTGCACCATTTCATCAGATGCAAGGATCGACAATGAGATAGACAACAGACAAATAGCGCCTTTGGAAGACTACACAAAAGAGTCTGGAAAAACAACCAACTGAAAAACCTCACAAAGATAAGCGTATACAGAGCCGTTGTCATACCCACACTCCTGTTCGGCTCCGAATCATGGGTCCTCTACCGGCATCACCTACGGCTCCTAGAACGCTTCCACCAGCGTTGTCTCCGCTCCATCCTCAACATCCATTGGAGCGCTTTCATCCCTAACATCGAAGTACTCGAGATGGCAGAGGTCGACAGCATCGAGTCCACGCTGCTGAAGATCCAGCTGCGCTGGGTGGGTCACGTCTCCAGAATGGAGGACCATCGCCTTCCCAAGATCGTGTTATATGGCGAGCTCTCCACTGGCCACCGTGACAGAGGTGCACCAAAGAAAAGGTACAAGGACTGCCTAAAGAAATCTCTTGGTGCCTGCCACATTGACCACCGCCAGTGGGCTGATATTGCCTCAAACCGTGCATCTTGGCGCCTCACAGTTTGGCGGGCAGCAACCTCCTTTGAAGAAGACCGCAGAGCCCACCTCACTGACAAAAGGCAAAGGAGGAAAAACCCAACACCCAACCCCAACCAACCAATTTTCTTCTGCAGCCGCTGCAACCGTGTCTGCCTGTCCCGCATCGGACTTGTCAGCCACAAACGAGCCTGCAGCTGACGTGGACTTTTACCCCCTCCATAAATATTCGTCCGCGAAGCCAAGCCAAAGAAAGAAAGAATGTTTCCCAGAAGGTACAATTCCAGTTTCCCAGAAGGCACAATTCCAGATCCTGTGGAACATCCAATCAATTCTCATATCCAATGTTGGCTGTTGGTCTGGACTTCTCCTCTCCTATTCTCCCCCCTTTCACTCTCAGTCTTTCTCGAGACGTATGCCTTACAGCTTGAGGAAGGGCTCAGGCCCAAAATGTCGGTAATATATCTTTACCTCCTCCGGACACTGAGAGACCAGCTGAGTTCCTCCAGCAACCCTGTGTGTTTTTACTACAATCGCAGCGTTTGCAGACTTCCACGTGTCGTCCCAGAAACATGAAGTTCAGTCACAGGGCAGCTGTGATCTGATTGAGTGAACAGCTCAGAAGAAGCCAAGAAGCACCAGCACTGCGGATGATGGAATTTTGAGCAAACAATGAGAGATCGGAGTGTCTCCTTGAGTCAGGCAGCATCCACTGATGGAAATAGTCAGTCTATAATTTGTGTCATGACTCTTTATCGAGCCGGTGGGGGTGGGGGCTCCTGGCCCCTACCTTGACAACATTTTAGAAGAGCACAAATGTCTGGCTGCATCATTGTGTGGGATAAAGCATCAGACTAGGAGATCCCTTTCCTATATTGATGACATTGACCAGGAGCGTTCTTTAAATAGGGTTTCTGACAGAGTGTATAGATATGATTTTTGGGAGATAAATTGGGAAAGGTTTGTAGGAGCAGGTCATATGCAATCACTTCAAAACAGATCTTATTTAAAATACTGGAGCTCTGCTAATGCCAGACATAGTGGGGCATCAGAGGTTTTGCAAGAGCTTTGAAGAGTGCTCAAGCGACTTCATTAATGGGTTGTTGTTTACAAAATGCAACAGATGAAAGATCCTCTGTCTGGAGATGTTCTAAGAGGGTCATGTGGTTTTGCAAGCAGAGAGATTCAAACAGGCTTTTTTATCTGTGTGAGAAAGATAGATAGACACACACACACAAAGATCATTTGTACAGTGTTACAGCCAGCAGAAGCAGCTGGGACTGGAACAGGACAAGCTGGCAAGCTTATGGAAAGCCCCCTTTTGGAAGACAGCCTGGTCAAAGCCCTTGTGGTTCGTACAAGAGGAGAGGACTGGCTATCTAATGTTTCACTTGGAATAAGTGAAAAAGAAAGGAACTCTCTGATGACCTGAAAGAAAGAGGTTATCATCTGGAGCAAGACACTGAAGTGGCTGATTAAAAAGTAACAACAAATCTCTCTCTGAAAACCGCCAAGAACCTTCCTGAGAGGTAACCATCTTCCTTTCAAGCACCAAAGCCTGGTGAACTTTATAAATGTTAAATTCTGTGCACAGTCTAAGAATTGCCTACAACCAGTGAACTTGGAGGAATGAGAAGTGAGATTGGACTGTGAACCAAATTACTTTTCTGAACTTACACACACACACACATTACATACACGTGATCTTAGAATTAGAAGGTGGTTAAGTTAGGTTAAGTAAGTCAATAGTGATACGTTAAAGTTTGATTCTATTTTCATGTTTAAAGATAATTAAAAGCAACTTTTGTTTAAGTAACCCTTTGTCGTTGTGAATATCTATTGCTGCTGGGGTTTGGGAGCCTCTGGGCTTGTAACAGGCTGAAAAAAATTTATAGAGGACACTTTCCATCCAGCACACAGGATCTTTGACCCACTACCATTAGAAAGGAGGTACAAGATTAGGGCCCAGACTGGGAAAATGCTTCTTCTTTCAGGCGGTGAGATTGATGAATAGCATTTTGCAACCAAGTAAATCCTCCCAAAACATTTATAAAATCTATTTTAAATTATATTTTCATGTACCCGCGCGCGCGCACACTGTGGTCTGGAGAAACACTGTTCACCTGGTTGTATTTGTACAGTCAAATGATAATAAACTTGAACATGAAAACTTCAAAGTGGGCATAACCTGAGAATTCCCAGTTCAGTTTTACAAAAGGGAAATGCAAAAACTGCAGATGCAGGAATTTGAACTAACAACAAGAAGCTAGGTACAATATCCGATCCCATAAGACATACTGTAGGAGCAGAAATAGGTCACTAAACCCATCGAGTCTGGCCCGCCATTCAATCATGAGCTGATCCATTTTCCTACTCAGTCCTACTGCCCGACCTTCTCCCCATAACCTTTGATGCCCTGCTAATCAAGAACCTATCAATCTCTGTCTTAAATACACCCAATGACCCGTCCTCCACAACTACCTATGGAAACAAGTTCCACAGATTCACAACCCTCTGGCTGAAAAAAAATCCCTAAGCATTTCTGTTCTAAGCAGCCTGAAGTTGTCCCCTCTTGTCCTAGAATCTTCCACCATGAGAAACAACCTTTCTACATCTACTTTGCCCATGGCTTTCCACATTCAAAATGTTTCAATGAGATTCCCCCCTCAGTTTCCTAAACTCCAACAAATACAGGTCAAGATACTGCTCATATGAAAACTGTTTAATTCCCGGAAACATCTTAGTGAACCTCCTTTAAACCCTCCCCTGAAAAGTTGACCGATGCTTTCATTCAATGGAAGCATCTTAACCCCTGAGTCTCTCCAGCTTCTCACTTAGCTTTGAAGAGGTAACTGGTCATCTTCTGTGCCTTCAACCGAATGTGCAAAAAAGCAGTTTCCTCTTTCACATTGTCCTTACCTTAGATGCAGGTCCTCAGAGAACTTGAGACAAGCGTAGATAAATTCCTTGATCTGTGAATAGACTTTGGGCACAAATTCTGAGAACGGGAACTTCTTGGGGAATGGTTGCTACAAATGACAAACACAATTAATGTGAAACTGGAAAGAAGGGTAAAACAATTTTATTTCACATTGCACACAACCTTAGAACAATAAAACATTACACCACAGAAACAGGCCCTTTGGCCCTTCTAGTCTGCGCCAAACTATTATTCTGACTAGTCCCACTGACCAACCACCAGTCCATAGCACACCCCCATACATGTACTTGTCTAAAATCTTCTTAAATGTTCAAATTGAGCCTGCATTCACCTCTTCAGCTGGCAACTCATTCCACACTCCCACTCTCGCTGTGTGAGAGAAGAAACTTTTCCCCTTTCACCCTTAACCCACATCTTCTGGTTTGTATCTCACCTACCGTCAGTGGAAAAAGCCTATCAACATTTACTCTGTCTACCCCCCTCATAAGGTTGCATACCTCTACCAAATCTCCCCTTATTCTACGATGCTTCAGTGAATAAAGTCCTAACCCATTTAACCTTTCCCTCAAGTCCTAGCAACACTCTTTCAATGTGATTGATATCTTTGCTGTAGTTAGGTGACCAAAACTGCACACAATACTCCATGGAGCCATTTACAGTGTCTGGAAGCCCTGGAATAAACAAGTTCAAATCCCATCACAGCAGTGATGGTGTCAATAATGGTGAAAACTTCGATGCCTCTTAGTTAGACGTGAGTTCAAATTTAAGTTTATTTGTATCTAGCACTGTGGGAAGAGTTCTTCTGTGAGCAGTCTATCAGGTTATCTCCAGCATTCATCCAGCCGTGTAAAGAGCAAACTCTATAGGGTTACAATGAACAGGAAGATCAATTAGCATTAAAGCAAGGGCAGTATAAGAGCACTGGGGTGAGATTCATTCAGGAGCCTGACGGGTGAGAGGAAGAAACTGTCTTTAAGCCTGTTGGCGCGTACTTTCACACTCTTATGCCTTCTTCTCGATGGAAGGAGGGAGAAGTGAATGTTCAGGGTGTGATGAGTTCTTCACTTTCCCAGGCAGTGGGAGATGTCGTTGGAGTCTGTGGAGGGGAGGGGAGTCTGTGCTAAGTTCTGAGCTGTCTGAGTTGGGTGCAAGAACTTCTTCAGCTTATAAAACGATCCCCTCCAAAAATTTTAAAAATAGAAGGTCCACCATGCTGTGACCGTGGAAAGGCTTCAGGAGTCTGCAGGCACTATTATTGTAGTATAAACAGCAGGTCTAGCAGTGCTTTACCTTCTATGGATGCGGTGAAACCTGCTGAGGTTTAGCATTATGTTTTTACAGGATCCAGGAGGTAAATCACCTTGTAGGCCCTTAGCCTCTGACCTGCTTGGTCAGCGTGCCTCTGGCGCCCTTGGTCATTGCTGATACACGTAGGCCCGAAGATTGTCTGAGTCTTCCAACTTTACTGGTCACAACTACTTTATTTACTGAGTTGCAGATCAAATTGACTATTGTGCAATCATCGAGCAACATCCTTCTCTCCGACAGCCTGATCTTGAAAGGAAGGGCAGTGAAGCATTTGAATATAGTGGAGTTTTAGGGTAAAAGAAAATCTGGGATGCACAGCCTAAGGGGATGGTGGAGGGAGGTCGTGTCACATTATTGAAGAACATAGTACAGGAACTTGCCCCTCAGCTCCTCCTCTCCCCAACCCACCAATCCCCACATCAGGAAGAAGCTTCACAAGGGTGAGATTATGCACCACCAGATTAATGTTTATCCAGCTGTTATTTGGCTATTGTTCCATACCAACTGATTGCCTCACTGTGGGCCTCAGGGATTGGAGCTAGGACCATTGTTGTTTATCATCTATATCAGTGATCTGGATGATAATGTGGTCAATTGGATCAGAAAGTTTGCTGATGACCCTAAGATTGGAGATGTTGTGGACAGTGAGGAAGGTTTTCAAAGCTTGCAGAGGGATCTGGACCAGCTAGAAAAATGGGAAGCCAAATGGCCGATGGAATTGAATGCAGAAAAGTGTGAGGTGTTGCATTTTGGAAGGACAAACCAAGGTGGTTCAGAAAATCTTCTGACACATCCACACCTGCCACCTGAAGAGTGTTTCTGATCCGTTGGACAGACATTTGGGGATTTTCCTTCATTATGATGAGAATTCTTCTGTCATCAACAGTGGAGATCTTCCTGGAATACCAGTCCCTTTACAATTAATGTGCTCACCAGAATGCTCTTTCTTCTTAATAATGTTGATTTTGGCCATCTTAAAGTTTGGGAGATGTCTCTGTCTGTTTTATTTTTGTTTTTCAGCCTCATAACGGTTTCTTTGACTTTCATCGGCACAGCTCTGGTCCTCATGTTGGAAAATGGCAACTACAGACTCCAAAAGTGATCAAAAGCTTAGAAGCAAGCCTAGCTCTCTTATACCTGCACCTACATACCTGAGTACTCACAAGCACCTGTGAAGTGAAATTTCTGAAATTTCTACATAGTCAAACCATAATGTATACAAACATCCTTGAATAAAATCTGGACTGTGCACTTTAATCACATCTGAATTGTTTGATTACAAATTTAAAACTGTGGAGCACAGGGACAAATAAAGGAATAAAAAACGTCTTTGTCCCAAACATTATGGAGGGCAATGTAAGTACACTTTTTCCACTGAGGCCAGGTGAGCTACAAGCCAGAGGGCACGGACTAAGGGTGATTAGGGGAACATTAGAGAGAAAATCTTCACACAGATAGTGGTGGGAGTGTGGAATGAGCTGCCAGCTGAGGTGATGAGTGTGGGTTCAATTTTAACATTTAAGAAACATTTGGGCAGGTACATGGATCAGAAGGGGTGTGGAGGGCTATGGACTGGGTGCAGGTCAGTGGGACTAGTCAATAGTACAAAATAGTTTGGCACAGACTGGAAGAGCCAAAGGGCCTGTTTTCTGTGCTGTAGTGTTCTATGGTTCTATAGTTCTACCTTTGATGTGTGAAAGCTTAATCCATGGATGTCATTGGTGTTGGCCATCTCTAACCGCTCCTGTAACTTAGGAAGTAGTTGGAGCCATAGACAGATGGTATCAGATCAAATAAGCCTTGCTGATTTCCCTCCCTGAAGGGCCCCAGTGAGACAGATGGGGTTTTAGTTTACTTGATGAAAGATTCCACCCCAAATCGTTGACAATTCTATTTCTCCTATTGATCCTGCTCCGGCAGATCATGTTTTGCTTCTCGTGTCCAGCCTCTCATGTGTCCCCTTTTGGTTTCTTTGATGACCAGCCTTTTCTTCCATTTTATGTTATTTTAATCAGTTTAAATTCCCCAGCCGGAGTGAATCACGAACCTCTGCAGACTATGTGATTGTTGAAAAAACACAAAAATGCTGGAGGAACTCTAGCCCTGTCTTGAGTGAAGTACAAAAGTCTGCCAATGCAGAATTAACCCTCTAATTTTCTTACATCCTGCCTAATAATCCTTTCCAGCTTCCACCACCAGCCGCAGCAACACATTCCAGGCACCCACCACTCTCTGTACAGTATTAAAAAACACTTACCCCCCGAAGTCACCACTAAACTTTTCTCCCCTCACCCAAAACCGATGTCCTCTGGCATTTGTTACTGTCGTCCCGGAAAAAAGTCTGTCCACCCCTCACCTGTCATCCATGCAACACCCAGCGTGAGGTAGGGCCATCTTCTCCGCGATTTGCAGGCAGATGCCGGGAAAGGAGAGGCTTGGAATCTGACGGGCGACGATAACCAAAAAGAACCGCTATCCTGACCGGCGCAGGGACGGGGGCCCCTCGCTCTATTATCTAACTGCCCATTCAGAACATTGGGCCAGGTCGGCTGTTTCGTGTTGTTTCGGCAGTGGAGCTCAGGATCAATGCTGGAGCAAGTGCGGCTAGCTCACTAGTAAATAAAGTCAGCGTGCAAGTTACTGCAGCATTTCTGAGTTTTACTCATACCTCGAGGAGGGCTCAGGCCCGAGACATAGAGAAGGCCATAAAGGGAGCACATGGACATACAAGTTGCTTCACTAGAGGGCCCCAAATGGTGGTGAGGGGCAGAGGTATGGACGCAAAGGTGGTAATTCCTGCAACTTAACCGCTGCATGACTATGCACCTGAAACTCCGAAACATCGTACACACTCAATGGTTTTGACACCCATAACTATCCAGGCAAACTGATCCCTGCATGCCCTTTCTACTGTTGACTTTGACCCCGTCATTCACTCACATGACATGTTAAAGGAGCATGTGTCTGGGTGTATGGAATGGAGAACTGCTTGAGACATTCAAATGACCATAAGACAGAAGCCATTTGCCCCATCAAAAACTCTCTGCCATTCAAATCATGGCTGATATACTTTTCCTTTCAACCCCATTCTCCTGCCTTCTCCCCATAACGTATGGATAACCTCACTAATCAAGAACCTATCAATCTCCTCCTTAAATCTACCCAATGACTTGGGCTCCACAGCCATCGGTGGCAACGTATTTTACAGAGTCACCACCCTCTGGTAAAGAAATTTCTCCAACATCTCTGTTCTAAAGTGACGTCCTTTTATTTTGAGGTTGTGCCCTCTGGTCCTGTACTCTCCCACTGCTGGAAACGTCTTCTCCACATCCACTTCATATAGTCAATATTCTGCATGTATCAAGGAGATCCACCCCCTTCATCCTTCTAAACTCCAACGAGTACAAGCCTTCACCATTGACACAGCATTGCCATGTGATCTGCCGCTAGATATAGTCAGACCACGTTAACCTCTCAGCCTCGTTTCCTGTGGAGATCCAACACTGTTTCCCTGGCTGCCTTTTTCCAATGACCAAACGTGTTTTGAAAACCCCTCCACGACCTTGCACCCCCAACTTTCCCCTCACCCCCACAACCCCAGTGCTATCACCAAGAGTTAAACCCAGAAAGTCTGCAGATGATGGAGTTGAATGAAATATGCAGAATTTCTGGAGAAACTCAGCAAGTTATGCAGCATCCACAGGAATCAAAAGGTAACCAATGCTTCAAGCCTGTCCCTTCTTCAAGAATTTTGAATCTCAAGCTGGATCTTGTACCCAGCTTACTGGAATGGGACTCGAATTCCCAACCTTTGAGCTCCAATGCATGAGAGCTGCCAGTGAACATAGAACTTGGAACATTACAGCACAGTACAGGCCCTTTGGCCCAAAATGTACTCCAACCAAAAAAAACTAAACCCTCCCTACCTTGTAATCCTCTATTCCGCTTCCATCCATGTGCCTGTCTAAGAGTCTCTTAAATGCCCCTAATGTTCCAGCCTCCACCACCATCCCTGGCAAGGCATTCCAGGCCCCCACAACACTCTGTGAAAAAAACGTTACCCCGAGGTCTTCCCTTCACTTTGTACAGATGTCCTCTGGTGTTTGTTAATCCTGCCCTGGGGAAAAGCCACTGGCCCTCCACCTTATCTATGCCTCTCAGAATCTTATAGATCTCTATTAAATCTCCTCTCATCATTCTTCACTCCAAAGAGAAAAATCCCAGCTCTGCCAACCTTGCCTCATGACTTATTTCCCAATCTAGGCAGCATCCTGGTGAATCTCCTCTGCACCCTCTCCATAGCTTCCACATCCTTCCTGTAATGAGTGACCAGAATGAACACAGAACTGAACTCTAAGTGAGTTCTCACCAGAGATTTGTAGAGTTGTCTCTTGATCTCAATCCCCCTACTAATGAAGCCCAACATCCCATAGGCTTTCTGAACTATCCTATCAACCTGTGCGGCAACCTTGAGGGATGTATGGATTTGGACCCCAAGGTCCCTCTGATCTTCCACAATGTTAAGTATCGGATCATTAACTTTGTATTAAGCCTTCAGGTTTGACCTTCCAAAATTCATCACCTCACACTTATCCGGATTGAATTTTTCTGTCCAACTCTGCATCCTGTCTATATCCGGTTCTAACCTACGACAACCTTCATCACTAAAGAATCTGAATCTTAAGAAAGAGTCCAGGCCTGAAATGCCGGTTACCCTTTACTTCCTATGGATGTTGTGTGGCCTCCTGGGTGGGGTTCTCCAGCACTTTTGTTGTATTGCTATCACCAACAAACAGTGAGAACTTCTGAAGTAAGAACTGGAAACAACCTGAAGCATGATCGCTGTTTGACTCTCTGCCGATGCTGAGTGTTTCAGCATGATCTGTTCACATTCTACCTTCAAAACCCCCCACTCACGTAGGCAGTGAAAACCATATACCAGTACGGGATGAGCTTACGTTTTCCAAGTCTGGATCATGGAATGGAAACTGGCCCATCACTTTCTTATAATCCTCTTCACTTGAGACAGGAATAGCACTGTAGTTGTCCAACTCTAAGATATACCTGTTGAAAAAGAAATCAGTAGTGTTATTAAGCAGGGTGATCCCTCTCCTGAGGGTTGGAAACTAGGGTTTCTGTCCACCTCTCCAATGGACAAGTGCTCGTTGAAAGTTTCCTTCAGACTAAAATCGGTAACTACATGTATTGTCGATGCAATCGTGAAGTCTCACCTGCAGCTCTACTTTGTGTGGCATTTGAGCAGATTTGGTATGTCCCTGAAGACTCTCGAAAACTTCCACAGGAGTCCGGTGGAGAACACTCTGACTGGTTGCATCACTGTCTGGTGCGGAGGTGCCAAGAAGAAACTCCAGAGGATCGTTAACTCGGCCTGCGACATCATGGCCACCAAACTTCCCTCCATTAAGAATGCAGCCTCTATCTTCAAGGACCTCCACTACCCAGGCCATGCCCCCTTCACTCTTCTACCATTAGGAAAAAGGTAATAGGAGCCTGAAGACCAGCACCCAGTGGCACAGGGACAGCTTCTTCCCCGCTGCCATCAGATTCCTGAATGATCAATGAACCAAAGAGACTACCTCACTTTGACTTTTCATACACTACTATTATTTATTGTTGTAAGATGGCTTATATTAACTTTTACTCTGTGACGCTGCCGCCAAACAACGAATTTCGTGACTTGCTCATGACAATAAATTCTGATTATGATTTAACAAGATGAACCTTGTGAATCCCCTGTGACAGCCACTGTTTGTATAAGACTGCGACTCATGCATGTAGTCCATAGCTTTCTGGGCACTCACCAGACCTCTGATGGTGACCTCAAACCTCAGGGGGTCCTGAACCAAAATCATGAAAGCATATGACCTGGCTATGGAGCATCTTTTTCCAATCTTACAACAGTTACTACCTTTCAAATCAAAAAGCATCGAGGCCTGTCCCAAATTTCTGCACCCTGTCAGAATCAGAATTTATTCTCATAAACATGTCATTGTTTTATAGTGCAAATATTGCTACAAATCACATTTCAAAAATAAAGAGTGCAAGAAAAAAATATGAGAAAGTGAGGTTGTGTCTGGGCTTCATTGTCCATACAGAAATCTGATGGCGGAAGGGAAGAAGCTGTCCCTGTACCGTTGGGTGACTGTCTTCAGGCTCCTGTACCTCCTTCCCAATGGTAGCAGTGAGAAGAGGGCATGGCTTGGGTGGTGGAGGGTCCTTGAGGATAGAGGCTGTTTTCTTGAGACACTGCCTCTTGCTTCATGCATAATATAGTGCTCCGGTCAGTCCTTTAAATTTCACTGGGCCAAAAGGAGTCACGTGATGGAGTAATGGCCGGTAGGAGAATACCAGCCCTCTCTGACATTAGAATTTAGTGAAATGAAAAGAAAAATAAAAAGTACAGAAGAAAAAGTGAGTAGAATAGAGCTGGTCATAACAGATGTAGGGAAAAGATTAGAAAATGTGGAAGAACGTGTAATGGCGGTAGATATGGAAGTGAATGACTTAAAAAGAAAATTGGAAGAAAGTGATAAAAAAGTTAGAAACACAGGAGTTGTTATCTCAGAAGATGGATATAATGGAAAACTATAGTAGGAGAAACAATATAAAGATAGTGGGCCTTAAGGAAGATGAAGAAGGCACAAATATGAAAGAATTTGTAAAAGAATGGATCCCCAAGGTCCTGGGAATGCCAGAAATACAGGAAGGAATGGAAATAGAAAGGGCACACAGAACATTAGCCCCGAAACCACAGGCACAACAAAAACCAAGATCCATTTTAGTAAAATTCCTGAGATATACGACAAGAGAAAATATATTGGAGAAGGCAATGAAAAAAATGAGAGAAGACAAAAAAACCACTGGAATACAAGGGTCAAAAAATATTTTTTTACCCAGACATAAGTTTTGAACTCTTAAAGAAGAGGAAGGAGTTTAATACAGTGAAATCAATCTGATGGAAAAAAGGTTATAAATTTATGTTAAGATATCCAGCTGTGCTTAAAATATTTATCCCGGGGAAGCAAAACAGACTGTTCTCGGATCCGGAGGAGGCACGAGAATTTGCAGAACGCCTGCAGGACAGAAGGAGAGATGAAGAGATGTAACAAGAACGAAGAACAACAACAAAATACATATAAAGATGTAAAAATAATGTATAAGTAAGAACTAAAGAAGGGAAGAAAAGGGAAGTAAGGGAGAAGGGGGGAAAAAGAGGGGGAGCTTTGTTATATGTGAACATAAAAGTCTTTTCTGGAGGGGGTTGGGTGGGAGAGAATAATAGTCACTGAGAAATCAGTTGACGCTTGCGAGTGGGTTCGCAATCCAAATGGAGAGGGGAGTTGTGGTTGCCCGGCAAGGGACAAGGGGCAACTCAGAGATGGGGGGGGTGGGACATTTGGGGTTAAGGGAATTTTAGATGTGGGATTTGTTGAAGTATTTTATGTTTTAAATGTGTTGTCATACATTGAGTTCAAAAAGGGAAAACTGAGAGATGAAAATGGGGAAAAGGGGAATGGTGATGGTGAGGAATGGAAATGAGGTGTAAACAGGATATGAGATGGCCATGTTGATCTATGTGACCATAAATATTAATGGAATACATAACCAAATTAAATGAAAAAAGCTATTTAAATTTACTGAAAAAAGAAAAAATAGATATAGCATTCGTGCAAGAAACACACCTAACTGAAGTGGAACACAATAAATTAAGGAGAGACTGGGAAGAGCACGTAACGGCAGCATCATATAATTCAAAAGCTAGAGGTGTAGCTATATTAATCAATAAAAATGTACCAATCAAAATAGAGGAGGGAATAATAGATCCAGCAGGGAGATATGTAATGATAAAATGTCAGATATATTCAGAATTCTGGAATTTGGTCAATATATATGCACCTAATGAAGAGGATCAAAAGTTTATGCAAGATATTTTTTTGAAGATTGTAGATACGCAGGAGAATATATTGATAGGAGGGGACTTTAACCTTAATTTGGATTCAAAGATGGATCAAACTGGACAGAAGACGAGCAGAAAGAAGAAAGTAGCCAAATTTAAGGTTAAATCGATGCAGGAAATGCAACTTTTGGATATATGGAGGAGACAACACCAAAAGGAGAAGAAATACTCATATTATTCGGGTAGACATAAAACATACTGAAGGATTGACCTGTTCCTGCTGTCAGCCCATATCCAAGGGAGAGTTAGGAAAACTCAATATAAAGCTAGATTGTTATCGGATCACTCACCCCTGTTATTAGCAATAGAACTGGAGGACATCCCACCAAGAACATATAGATGGAGATTAAACTCCATGCTACTTAAATGGCAGGAATTTAGGGAATTTATTGAACACCAAATTAAAATGTACTTTGAAATAAATACGGAATCAGTGAAAGACAAATTTATATTATGGGATGCAATGAAAGCCTTCATTAGAGGGCAGATAATAAGTTATGTAACTAAGATGAAAAAGGACTACAATCGGGAAATAGAACAGTTGGAAAGGGAGATAGTAAGTACAGAAAAGGAACTAGCAACAAGGGATGATATAACAAAAAGAAGAGAATTGGCAGACAAAAAAATACAAATGTATAAGGTGGAGAAGAACATAATGAAAATAAAGCAAAAGTATTATGAACAAGGAGAAAAAACACACAAAATATTAGCCTGGCAAGTTAAAACAGAACAAGCTAAAAGAAATGTAATGGCATCAAGGCAAAAGGACAAACAAATTACATATAATCCAATGGAGATTAATGAGAACTTTAAGGAATTTTATGAACAATTAACCAAACTGAGAATGAGGGGAAAGTGATAAAATAGAAGAGTTTTTAGCTAAAATTGAACTGATGAAATTGCAAGAAGAGGAAAACAAACTGATAAAACCATTTGAAATAGAGGAAGTACAGAATATATTAAAAAAGCTGCCGAACAATAAAACTCCTGGAGAGGATGGATTCCCAATAGAATTCCATAAAACATTTAAAGACTTATTAATTCCTCCTCTCCTGGAAGTAATGAACCAGATAGAAGAAACACAAAACTTGCCAGATTCATGTAAAACAGCAATAATTACAGTAATACCAAAGACAGGGAAGGATCCATTAACACCAGCAACATATCGACCAATATCTCTACTTAACTCAGATTATAAGATAATAGCAAAATTATTAGCAAACAGATTGGCCGACTGTGTACCAAAAATAGTAAAACAAGATCAAACTGGATTAATTAAGAAAAGACGAACAGCGGATAATGTCTGTAAATTTATTAATTTAATTCATGTAGTTCAAGGAAATAAGATGCCAACAGTGGCCGTTGCTTTAGAGGCAGAAAAAGCCTTTGACAGGGTAGAATGGAATTATTTATTCAAAGTATTACAGAGGTTCAATCTACCAGAAAAATATATTAATTGGATTAAAGCATTATATAATGGACCATTGGCAAAGGTGACAGTAAATGGATATGTATCGAACCAATTTAAATTAAGTAGGTCAACAAGGCAGGGATGTCCATTATCTCCCTCACTGTTCACTTTAGTAATAGAACATTGGCAGAACTGATAAGAACAGAAAATAAAATAAAAGGGATAAAAATAAAGAAGGAGTATAAACTCAGTTTATATGCAGATGACATCATAGTATACTTAACAGAACCAGAAATATCAATAAAAGAACTACATAAGAAATTGAAGGAATATTGAGAAATATCGGGGTACAAGATCAACTCAAATAAAAGTGAAGTGATCCCAGTGAGTAACGTGGATTATACAGAATTTAAAAAAGAATCACCATTTAAATGGCAAACACAAGCAATCCGATACCTAGGTATTAGATTAGATAATAATTTAAGCCACCGGTACAAATTAAATTATCAGCCATTAATAAAGAAATTACAGGAAGACTTAGAACATTGGAAAGAATTACAGCTAACGTTGATAGGGAGGGTAAATTGCATTAAAATGAATGTCTTCCCAAGGATACAATACTTATTTTAATTGAAATTCTTCAATGAACTAAAGAGAATAATAAGGAAATTTTTTGGAAAGGGGGGAAACCAAGGATAGTGTTAGATAAATTAACAGAGAGGTACAACCAAGGTGGTTTGCAGTTAACAAACTTTAAAAATTATTATAGAGCAGCACAATTAAGGTATTTATCAGATTTTTTATCAGGCAAGGCAAAAACCAGATTGGACCAAGATAGAGCTAGATAAAATAGGAGAGAAGGTACCGGAACATATACTTTATAAGTGGGATGAAAAGCTGGTACAATATAAAAGCTCACCAGTGCTGCATCATTTACTCAATATATGGAAGAAGATTCATTTAGAAAGGAAAAAAACAAATTACCAACTACCAAAATTATTATTGATCCAAAATCAACTAATCCCTTTTACAATAGATAACCTTTCCTTTAGAGAATGGGAGACAAAAGGGATTAAAAGAATAGAAAATTGTTTTTTGGGAAATAATTTATTAACATTTGAACAAATGAAGTACAAATATGGAATAACTCATGGTACAATGTTTGCATATCATCAACTGAAAACCTACTTAAAGGATACATTGGGAAGCAGACTGAGGTTACCAGAAGGAAGCAGCTTTGAATATATGATTACAGAAACAATGATAATAAAAAGATTTATAACGAACATGTACATCAAGCTACAAGAGAAGGAAAATGATGAAATAAGCTATAAACTCAAACAAAAGTGGGAAAAAGATTTAAACATAAAAATTAAAAAAATGAAACATGGGAAAAGTTATGCTCTGGAACTTTGAGAAATACAATAAATACGAGGTTACGCATGATACAATATAATTGGTTACACAGGCCCCAAAAGTTAAATAAATGGGATGCAACATTATCAGACAGATGTTTTCGCTGTAAGAAGGAAACGGGAACGACAGTACATGCAATTTGGGCATGTGAGAAAGTGAAAAAGTTTTGGGAAGATCTAAATCAGGTATTAAATAAAATCACAAAAAGCAACATCCCAAAAAATCCAAAGATCTTTCTTCGAAGTAATACAAGATGTAAAGAATTAGGCTTTGATTTGGATGAAGCGCAAAAAAGATTTATTATGATAGTCTTAGCTGTAGCAAAAAAATGTATAATGTCAACCTGGAAATCAAAAGAGAGCCTGAGAATACAGCAATGGTACATGGAAATGAATAAATGTATTCCATTGGAAAAAATAACATAGAATTTAAGAAATAACGTCACAGTATTCGAACAAATTTGGGAACTGTACATGGAACACAACAGAGAAGTCCTACCGCGGACCTCCAACCCCTAAAATGACAGAATGAGAAGACGACGAAATGAACTGACCCAGTGGGTAAAAGTAGATGACACAATTTTCTTGTTTATTTTCATTGTGTGATGAGATTGTTTAATGGGTTTATTGTATTGTATATGTTGAACGTTTAATGGGTTTGGAGGGGGGAGGGAAGGTAGGGGGGGAAAAAGGGGAGAAAATGCCACTGTGTATATTTAAGAGGGAAATGTTTATATGTATTTTGATTGATATGGTTCAGAATGTGAAAAATTTTAAAAATATTTTAAAAAATTTCACTGGGCCATAGTGAATGGAAATTGTTTTGCGAGTGCAACAAAACGCAACGCTTGGGTAATCTGATCAGAAAAGATGGTGACCATACACAGGCCTATGTTGTCAAGTCAAGTTTGTTGTCATCTGATTGCACATGTACAACCCAATGAAACAGTGTTTTCCGGTCCTCGGTGAGACTCACAACCAGGCTTCTACACACGTCCCAATCTGTGCGGGTAGGGTCACTGTAAATTGCCTCTGTTAGGTGAGGAGCAGAACTGATGGGAGAGAAGTCTGCCCAATGATGTGATTGTAGTCAAAACACAGAAATGCTGGAGGAACTCACCCAGTCTCGCAGCGTCCATAGGAGGTAAAGATACATAACTGACATTTTGGGCCTGAGCCCTCCTTGAAAGTATAAATAAGAAGTAGACAGGCGTCTGACTAAAACAAATGGCGGGGGGAGGAGTACAGATCAGCAGACAAAAGGTGTTAATGGGATATGGAGAAGAGTCCAGGAGAAAGGAAAGATGAGAATTTATTGGGGGAGGATGGTGTTTGGCTCTGTGAATAGGAGAGGTATGGAGGACTATGGACTGGGCGCAGGTCAGTGGGACTAGCCAAAGAAAATGGTTCGGTACGGACTAGAAGGCCCGAAGAAGCCTTTGTCTGTGTGTTGCAATGCTAGCTAGTTGCAAGGAAACAGAGGGAAAAGGGAAGAGAGCAAGGAGGAGAGAGACTGCAGCAAAAGAGAGATAGGGAAAGATTGCGGCATCCGGTTGGAGGGGGCCCAGTCAGAAGATGAGGTGTCCTTCCTCCAATTTGCGGGTGGTCTCAGTCTGGCATTGCATGTGACCGTTGATCGACATGTCAGCATGGGAATGGGGCAGGGAATTGAAAGGGCGGCCACTGGGAGATCCCAGCTCTTGCGGCGGACAGAGCCGAGGTGCTCAGCGAAGCGACCTCCCAGTCTGCGCCCAGTATCTTTGATGTAGAGGAGACCACAACGGGAGCAACTGGATGGGACTGACGGGAATGTGGGGAGATTAAAACCAAACTGGGATTAACTGAGAGTAACCAAGTCGATGCAGACTCAATGTGGTTTCCACACCATATCTCCCTGACTCCACGAATGAAGTACTGAATTCAAGTTTCCACACTGTCCTGGTGTCGGTGAACTCAGATTTTGTGGATTACGAGTTCTGTAGACAACTCACAAATTTGTGAATTTCAACGAAAGGAACCCACTGCTATCAGTTAAATAGAAGCTTTGGATTGACCCAGTTCCAGAATACACAAAACTACTGCACAACGCGCATGGCTCCCTGCAGGCTATTTCTCACATTTTCCTATTTATTTTAAGATATAATTGAAGGGTGAAAGTTTACACTGTGGCACAGGAACAAAGTTTAGCAGTGCAAAAAAAAAGAATATATAAACATGGCCTGAACATGAGGAAAATGCAGGACTTTGGGAATAAACGATTGCATAAGAGCGAGGGAGAGCTGGATTAAGATCAGAGGGGGTATGGTCAGCGACACAGGGTGCTGGAGGAGATGGGTCACTGAGGGATGGTGTGAGGGGGATTAACCTTGGGGGTGGGGGTACAGTCAGTGACACAGGGTGCTAAGGGAGAGGGGTCACTGAGGGACAGTGAGAAAGAGGGGGGATTAACATCAGGGGGGATTACAGTCAGGGACACAGGGGGAGAGGGGTCACTGAGGGCCAACAGGAGAGAGCTGCATTTATTTACCAGAGATAGTCAGAAACACAGACAAGAGGATTTACTGAGTCATGGATGTGAAGGAGCTGGATTAGCTTCAAGGGGGATATTGTTAGTTACATCGAAAACCAGGAGAGAAGGGTTATTGAGTCATTGTGTGAGGGATCTGGATTAACTACAATGGAGATTCAGCCGGTAAGACAAAGAACTGAAGAAAAATTCATTAGATGACGCTGCAACAAAAGATGAAATATGCTGAGTTTTATAGTTTCGACCAACATCTTTAAAAAAAGTTAACGAGTCTTTTTTTTTCATTTCAAGTTCATTTTTGACGTTCTACTATGTGGAAATCAGCTGCCTGTTTACTTGCCAAACAGGCAAAAGAACGTAATCCACTGACCATGTTTTGCTGTGGGAGTTCTTTGCATGAAAGATGTGACAGTAATATTGTTCAGTGGTCTTTCCTTGAGTTGGTATTTCAAAGTCCATCCTCACTGAAAGCTGGATCTTTGCTCATTCCAGTGTCTCACTCTGGATCCATAGATGTCCAAGGCATCCAGCAACGTTCTCCTGAACCTTCAAACATCTTATCAGTTGGCCCTTGCCCATCTCTTTGAAGATATCTTCTTGCATCTGACCATCAACTGGAAGGTCCCTTGGAGATCCCGCAACATGAGTTTGTGTCTGGCCTTTCTCCAGATGCAAAATTCAACAATGACTACCAACAGTCCTTTTACTGGTGATCACTGTGTCAAGCCACATTCTGAGGTCACACAATATGCAAATCTTCTGTCATTTGGTTGACCATGGGCAGAGACAGACTAGAAGGGCCGAAGAGGCTTGTTTCTATGCTGTAATGTTCTATGGTTTTCTGGAGAGCTGAGATAATCAAGGAGATCAATGTAAATTCCACTCGTTCTCCAGCCCCAATTCGAATCTTTTCCAATCTAATTTATTGCATTCTGTGATCTCCTCTTCAATGAAGAAACCAAACGCAGAGTGGGACAGGCTTTGTGGAACACCTTTGTTCAGTCAATAAGACTTTATTACTTCGGAGCAGGAATAGGCCATTCAGCCCATCAAGTCTGCCCCACCATTTAATCATGAGCCGATCCATTTCCCCACTCAGCCCTACTGCCCGGCCTTCTCCCCAAAACCTTTGATGCCCTGGCTGATCAAGAACTTATCAATCTCTGCCTTAAATACATCCAATGACCCGGCCTCCACAACTGTCTGCGGCAACAAATTCCACAGATTCACCACCCTCTGGCAAAACAATCTACTCCCCATCTCTGTTTTAAGTGGATGTCCTTCAATCCTGAGGATGTGCCCTCTTGTCCGAGACTCTCCTCCCATTGGAAACAACCTTCAATTTTTCATCTGCCCGTACCTTTCAAGATTTGATATGTTTCAATTAGGACAGATTTCAGATTTATTGTCAGAGTGCATACTTAACATCACATATAATCCTGAGATTCTTTTCCCTGCGGGCCAGGCAAAATTGCCACCTATTGGTAGTGCAAATCAAAACTGTACACAATGTACACATGTAAATAAGTAAAGGAATGTAAACAAAATGACTGTGCAATACAGAGGAAAAAAACAATAAAATGCTAAAGTAAGAATCCTTAATTGAGTCCCTGATTGAGTTTGTCATTGAGGAGTTTGATGGTGGAGGGGTACCAGCTGTTTCTGAACCTGGTGGTGCAAGTCTTTCTCCTGATGGTAGCAACGAGAACAGAGTGTGTGCTGGGTGGTATGGATCCTCCATGATTGCTGCTACTCTCCGATGGCAGTGTTACCCATAGATGTTCTCAGTGGCAGAGAGGGTTTTGCCTGTGATGTCCTGGTCTGTGTCCATTAGCTTTTGGAGGGTTTTACGCTCGCGGAATTGTGTCCCGCCTCATTTTCCTAAATTCCAAGTATAGGCCATGACCGGTCATACACTTCTCACAAAATAACCCTTTCATTGCTGGAATAATCCTTGTGAACCTACAAGGATGTAGGTGGTGAACCTGGAGGGGCAATCCAGAGCTCCTCCACCCCATCCCCACTCTGACCAATTCGTCTGTGGTCTCCTGCACAGTTATAATGAAGACAAGTGCAAGCAATGGTCAGTCAAACTTTTGGGTTAAGACACGTTATTGATACTAAAGTAGGAAGGGGTGATCTTAAGTATATCAAGGAAAAAAGGGCGGAAAAGAAGGTGGGGAGGGGCTAAACTGATAGCGCATTGGAAAGACCGCTGTCAAGGGGATGGGAAGGTGAGAGAAAAGAGAACAGGAATCTACAGCTCAGAAAGGACCTTTGGCTGACCAAACAATCTGTTCTTAATGAGTTTTCACCACTGCATAACCCTCCATTTCTCTCAGTTCCATGTATCTATCTGAAAGTGTCTTTAAACATCCTTTTGTACCTGCCTCCACCACCTTTGCTGGCAAGGCAAAGAGAAAAGACCAAATTTACTTGACCTATCCTCATGAGGCAATCTCTATAATCGAGGCAACATCCTTGTGAATATCCTCTGCTCCGTCTATACCATCCACATCCTTCCTGTAGTGAGGTGACCGGTACTTATCACTTTACTCCAAGTGGGGTATAAATGAGGTCTTAGATAGCTGCAACATTACCTTACTGCCCTTGAACTCAATCCCACGGTTAATGAAGGCCAACGCACCTTACACCTTCTTAATAAGACTATAAACCCGTGTAGTAGCTTTGAGAGTCCTGAGGATACGGATCCCAAGGTCTCTCCGTTCATCTACATTTCACAGAATCTCCCCATCAACATTGCCTTCAAAAATGAACCACTTCACATTTTTCAGGGTTAAACTCCATCTGTCACTTCTCAGCCCATTCTTATCATTGACCCTATGTAACTGCTAGCAAGATTCCAGTCTATCGACCACACCACCAACCTTCGTGTCACCCCATACTTACTAAGCTACCATTCCACTTCCTCATCCCAGGTCACCACAAAGAGGAGGGGCAATGGGGCAATGTTGTCTCTAATTTTTACTCGTCAGTGTGCGCACTAACCTTTATTTGTGCAAATCTGTTTCCTCAACGTGAATTCTAACTTCCTCAAAGAAATTGATTAGGTTTGTGAGACATGAGCTTCCGAGAGAAGAAATAAGAAAGTAATAGGTAGACCAGAAATGTAAATAGTGAAACCAGCCAGAGACAGGGATGAACAGCAGGTGGACCGTAGCCTAAGGCACTCAAAGTCAAAGTCGACGGCTTCAGATAAGTTAAAGAAGAAAGTCCGCAGGCACGGTAATTGTCATTTAATATTCAAAAGTGCTGGAGAAATTCCTCACTAACATTTTGGACCCAAGTCTTCGTCAAGTTATGATTCAGATTTCAGATTTGTTCTGAGAAAACTTACATGGCATCACATACAACCCTGAGGTTCTTTTTTCTGTGCACTGGGTAGAATTACCATTTATTGGTATTGCAAAAAAAATCCATACACAATGTACACATATAAATAAAGAACTGTAACTAGATAACAGTGTAAACAAACAGAGCATATAAAATCAATACAGTGCAAAAGTGAGAATCCTTAAATAATGAGTCCCTGGTTGAGTTTGTCGTTGAGGAGTCCGATGGTGGAGGGGGAGCAGCTGTTCCTGAACCTGGTGGCGCATATCTTGTGGCCCCTAGACCCCTTTCCTGGTGGCAGCAGTGAGAACCGAGCGTGTGCTGGTGGGGTGGATCTTTGATGATTGCAGCTGCTCTCCGACGGCAGCATTCTCCGTAGATGTTCTCGATGGTGGGGAGGGTTTTGACTGTGATGAGCAAACAGCAGGCAGACGCCTGAATAAAATGTTGAGGAGAGGGGCAGGGTGGGGGGGGTGGGGAGGTGTGGTGGACCACATCCACAGGCAAGAGGTCATAGGTGGGAGGGCAGGAAAGAAAAAGGCTGGGAAGCTTCAGGTAACTCATGTTTTCCATTTGATTCGGAACTGACCAGTCACTCATTTCCAATATTCTCTTTACACAGAGAGCTGTGGGTGCCTGGAATTCATTGCCAGGGGAGGTGTAGAGGCTAGAACGCTAGGAGCATTTAAGTACCTCTTAAGCATATGGATGAAAGAATAATAGAGATTTAAGAAGTAGGAAGGGTTTAGATTTTTTTGGTTGGAAAATATATGTTGGCACAACATTGAGGACCGAAGAGCCTGTACAGTGCTGTAATGTTCGATGTTCTCTCACCATAGACACTGCCTAATGCGCCGGACACTTCCAGTATCACCCTGTTGCTTACAGCAGCCACTCTGATCCAAGGAAGATGCACTGACCTGAAATTCTGGTCCTGTTTCTCTCTCCATTGATGCTGTCTGAATTGCTGAGTGTTTTTAAAATGTAATGATTTTTCACTGAAAACTTCCAACATCTACAAGGTTTTGAATTCAAGTCCAGAGCTGGGCAGAGAAGTGGCAGATGGAGTTCAATAGTGAGTGATGCATTTTGGAATGTTCAAAAAGAATGCTGACTACAAGGTTAATGGTTGGATACTTAACAGTGTGGAGGAACAGAGGGACCAAGGGGTCCAAATCCATACATCCTTCAAGGTCTCCATGTAGGTTGATAGGGTAGTTAAGAAGGCCTCTGGGATGTTGGGCTTCATTAATAAGAGTTAAGGGGTCATGTTACAACTCTCTAGTGAGACCACACTTAAGAGTATTGTGTTCAGTTCTGGTCACTTCATTATAGGAAGGATGTGGAAGCTATGGAGAGGGTGCAGAGGAGATTTACCAGGATATGGCCTGGATTGGAAAATAAGTCCTATGAGGCAAGGTTAGCAGAGCTGGGACTTTTCTCTTTAGAGCAAAGAAGGATGAGAGGAGACTTGATAGAAATCTACAAGATTCTGAGAGCCATAGATAGGGTGGTCGGCCAGCGCTTTTATTGCAAGACAGGAATGGCAACCACCAGAGGACATGTGTACAAAGTAAAGGGAGGGAAGTTGAGGCGAGACATCAGGCGTAAGTCTTTATGCAGAGCTTTGTGGGGGCCTGGAATGCCTTGCCAGGGGTGGTGGTGGAGTCTGAAACATTATTCGCATTTAAGAGATTCTTAGACAGGCACATGGTTGAAAGAAAAACAGAGGGTAGGTTTAGTATTTTTTTGGAATATATCAGTCAGTAAAACAACATTGAGGGCTGAAGGACCTGTTCTATTATCAGACTCTTGTATGAACCTCACACTCGTAGTGTCGCCTTTGCTCTGTTCCAAGAAAGGTCGAGCTGGACTGGTTGCAAAACATTGTTTATCACTGCATCTTGGTTACACGTGACAGTAAACTTGAACTTGACCTTGAACCTGTCTAGCCCACATTAGCCATTCACTGCATGTATTCACTGAGCAAATCTAAATCTAAATCCTAATCTTCAATGAGGACATCACGCACCTTCTAACAATAGGGCTCCCCCTATTGGTGCTTTGACAGAGATATTCACAGCACAGACAAGCAGGGAATCACCCAGCCACACAGAACATAATCGAGAAACCCAATTGCTGCAGATTCATGCTTGCAATTAGAAACACATGTGCATTTACTGAGGGGAAACGTCACCAACTGTTCCTTAATTATTCTACACTTTATCGGCCAAATAGTAATTTGGATCAATGATAAAAAGCTTGGGGGCAAGAAAGAGGAGGGAAAGGGAAGATAACTAAAATAAAAGGGAAAAATGAACAAGAAGGAAGAACTCAAGATAACGGACAAAAGATCTGAGTGAAAGAATGATAGACTCAGAGATTCCAGGAAGAAAGCATAAGGGAGTTTGGCCAAAAGATCAGAAGGCATTAGAGCAGTAATAGGGTATTCAGCCCATTGAATTGATGAAAAAATATAGCAGCACTGATGACCTGCTATAATGACTGTCCTCTGCTGGAGCAGACCTGCTGAGAGAAGGGAGCGGAGGCACAGTCTGACTCCTGTCGGCTCCGTACAGGCTTTACACACCTGTTCAAGGAGCTGATGGTGTTTTATGTCAAATCCTGTGATTGCGGGGTCTGGACCCAAGTTGGTGGCGCCTGTGTTCAGCAGTGGCCTCAAGGGGTGGCAGACTCCAGGGAATCAGAGGACTGGTGAAGGGCACCAGAGAATGGGGAGACCACTCCTCGATTGAGGAGAAGCAGAGGATATGGCCCATGGGACGGGCGAGGAGCTCTGAGGCTGAAGAACACACAGGAGGCGGGTGGTTGTTGACTCAAGGTGAGGAACCCTTGCAAGTTACTGGTGAGTGTGGTCCAGGGACCTGCTCGTGGCTGTGGACTGCTGGAGACTGGCTCAAGCCTGGCTGAAGGGGTACCAGGTATCGGAGTGCGCCAAGGGCACTAAGGGTTCCTGATCGTGTCGGAGGTTTGGATCTGGAGCTCGGATTGCTGATAGTTTGGACTGGTCTGTGCGGCTGCGGAGGCTGAGGGAGCACTGGAGGCGAATCCACGGACACTCGGTGACTCTGGGGTAGGGGGGGCTCTCTTTTGCTTCTCTTTCCCTGGCTATAAGGCAATTTCTGCTGATGTTAAACTTTTGTAGTAGGGACTAAAATAAATGTTGTGTAATATTACATTTTTTGTTTTATTACATGACAATAAAGGAATCTTGAATCTTGAATCTGCCCCACCATTCAATCATGAGCTAATCCATTCTCCAACTCAGCCCCACTGCCCGGCCTTCTCCCCATAACCTTTGATGCCCTGGCTAAGCAAGAACCTCTCAATCATCCTGGGTGATTTAAAAGCAACATAATGGGGACATTGAGAGCCAGTGGTCCCTGGCACGGAAGAGGGAGCTTTGGGAGTGATGAACGGTAACATTTAGACTGACAAACATTTTGCGGAGGATAATGTGGAAACATTTGAAGGATTGAAGTGACAAAACCACAGTGGGGATTTTAAGAGAGTTGGTGGGAAATGGTGAAAGGAATAAAGATAGGATGAGCAATCTTGCAATGGTGGAGGGGAGCTATCTTTGGGTCATTACATTAAAAAAGAGGAGAGCTTTGCTGGTTTAGTGCATAAAAGTGCTGGAGAAACTCAGCAGGTCACACAGCATCCACAATATACCTTAACCGTCTGGAAGCAGGGACAGAGTGTAGAGAACCTAAGTTTTCTGATGACACAATAGTGAGTGAAAAAGCAGAGGAAAGGGAGAGTCTGCAGGGAGATATAGATAGATTAAGTGAGTGGGCAGATGGAGTACAATGTTAGTAAATGTGCAGTTATCCACTTTGGAAGGAAGAATGGAAGATCAAATGATTATTTAAATGGCAAGTGATTGGCTTCTGTGCAGAAGGACTTGGGAGAGCTTGTGCATGAATCGCAAGAGCTTGGTTTGCAGGTGCAGCAGGCTATCAAGAAGACAAATGGAACGTTGGTCTTCAAAGCTAGAAGGATTGAATTTAAGAGCAGGTAATGTTGCAACTGTATAAGGTACTGATGAGGTCACACATGTGGAGTCCTGTGTACAGTTCTGGTCTCCTTACTTGAGGAAGGATGTACTGGCTTTGAGGTGGTGCAGAGGAGGTTCACCAGGTTGATTCTAGAGATGAGGGCAATGAGTCATCTGGGTCTGTACTCACTGGAATTCATAAGAATGGGAGGGGATCTTATATAATTATGATAGAGGTAGGAAAGTTGCTTCCACAGGCAGGTGAGACCAGAATTAGGCAACGTAGCCTCAAGATTCAGAATAGTAGATTTAGGACGGAGATGAGGAAAAACTGCTTTTCCCAGAGCGTGGTGAGCCATTGGAATTCTCTGCCCAGTTGAGCAGTGGAGGCTACCTCAGTAAATATATTTAAGACAAGGTTGAATAGATTTTTACATGAATTAAGGGATATGGGGAAAAGGCAGGTAGGTGGAGATGAGCCAGTCATCAGAGAGAATGTACAAACTCCTTGCAGACTATCTCCGATCACCTGAGACATTAACTCAGCTTCTCTCTCCAGACATACTGGCCATTTCCTGGATCGACAGTAAGAATCGGCCACATTGGAGCAGGTCAGATACATATAGCATCCCAGTCAGATGTTAGTGAACCAGATGAGACAGTCTGGTTGTCTCCCTGCCAGCATTACTGTTGTTTACTCCAAAGTCTCCTTATTTAATTAATTATATTTATGTTCCCAGCTTGCATTCAAACTGATCAACTCATTGACAAACCCCTGAAGGCCAGTCCAATACAATAATCAGTGGCCCAGTTAGCATTGCCGTTTGGACAAAGCCATAACAGAGGCAGCAACCTGGGGTTTGTATCCAGGGCTGTCTGTAAAGAGCTTGTATGTTTTCCCCATGTCCACGTGGATTTCCTCCAGACACTCCGGTTTCCTCTCACCCTTCAAAGCGAACGGGGGTTGTCAGTTAATTAGTCACATGGGTGTATTTTGGCAATGCAGGCCTGTGGGTTGGAAGGGCCTGTTACCGTGTCGTATCTCAAAATGCTTGGAGAGGGCACAGAGGAAATTTACTAAGGTGTCACCGACGATGAACACCTCTGGAGAATCTGGGCTTATTCTCCCCGGTATAAAAGAAGGTCAAGGGAGGGGTCATTGGAGGTAATTCTGTTGCAGTGGGAGGATTATTGATGGGCAGTGGGGTAAATAACAGGGCACACATTTCTGAAATAATTAGAGAGTAGAAAGGGCATTTTTTGGACAGTAAGTCTGCGATCTGCCCAGATTTGACACAGGAGCAACAAATCAATTGGGCTTTGCCTTCTTCTGCACCTCTGGCTCCCTGAGATTTTTGAAATGCAATCACTGTCCTGTGGCTTTTGAAGGTCAGATCCTCGGTTAGCTTTTCACTCATCCCAGGATGTAGGAACGTTCCTCTGTCAGTGGAACTCATGCTGACTTTCAAGTCTCGTGAACTTGGGAGAGAAATGTGTGCAGAAAAGCGAGAGAGGAGTAAGGAGAGGAGGCAGAAGAGAAATGGGGATTAACGTGTGGCAGCTTATCCTGGTGATAGCTGAGAGAGAACACTGCAAGCCAACAGCACAAGTTCACCACATCTGGGAACAACTGCATCAGTTTAACTCTGGATTCCCATTTTTAACAAGCCAATGTTTGCCAGAGCAAGACGAGGAATATTTCTTCTTTCCTTTTTAAAGTTTATTTATTTTAGACTTTGTTAAGCCCAACGGAGCTTAGTGTGTGTAAGTGGAGTGCTTCCAAGCAGCCTACGAGGCTACGCAAATTGCATTTATAATCACAGGACCAGTGAGTTCAGAAAGCACAAGGAGATCATCAGCTCAGGGCCCTTCCATGCTGATTAGTTCCAGTTGGCAGCAGACGAGCAACGCTGCCGACAACAGAACAGAGGAAAGGAGGCCAAACCTGTCTTATTTCCAGGTCTCTCAACTTGAAAAGGAATGGTAGGAAACCCTGCATCCTTACCAGTGGGCAGTATCGAGGCAGTATTAAGGACCCACCCCACCCAGCACACACTCTGTTCTCGCTGCTGCCATCAGGAAAAAGGTCGAGGTGCCACAAGACTCACTCCACCAGGTTCAGGAACAGCTGCTCCCCCTCCACCATCAGACTCCTCAACGATGAAAAACTCAATCAGGGACTCATTTAAGGATTCTGACTTGTCCACTTTATTGATTTTCTTTTTAATTCTCTCTGTATTGCACAGTCAGTTTGTTTACATTTCTTTATTTATTTACATGCATCTTGGAGTTTTTTTGCTCTGCCAATAAGTGGTAACGCTGTCTCATCCACAGCAAAAAGAATCTCAGGGTGTCAGTTAAATTGAGACAAACAGCATGGTTACAGGTCCTTTCGGCCCACGAACCCATGCTGCCCAATTACACCCAAATGGCATACACCCTCCAGTACGTTTTTGGATGGTGGGAGGAAACTGGTGCACCCAGGGAAAACTCACGCAGACACGGGGAGAACGTACAAACTCCTTACAGACAGCGCCGGATTCAAACTCCAGTCTCTGTTGCTGTAGCAACTTTGCGCTAACTGTGTCTGAAGGTCGCAGCTCCCTGTCTCAGTTCACACTTGATGCAACTGACAGGAGGACAGGGAGAATGCCCCCCTCTGAGGTGAACAAAACTGCACCCATGGAGATCTCTTTAAAGGGGAGATGGGGAGTCCTCCCAGGTTTTAAGCCAAGATTCCTCACACTGAGGACAAGAAAAAATTCATCTGGCCATCGGTGTTTGTGGGAACTTGGTTGGCTGCCTCATTCCTAACATGGCAACAGTCCTACTCTTCAGAAGTATTTAATTGCCTGTAAAGTATTTTGGAACATCCTGAGGATTAGAAGTCAATATTAATTGGGAAGCAGCTTCCTATGGACGACAGGACAAAATATACTAACTGGAGTGATTTAGTCCCCCACTGAGACATGGAATTAGATTAGATTCGATTAGAGATACATCTTGGTAACAGGCCCTTGCGCCCAAATGCACCCAATTAATCTGCTAACCCCATATGTCTTTGGTACATGGGAAGAAAGCAGAGCAACCTGAAGAAACTCATGTGGACACGGGGAGAACACACAAATTCAAAAGTTTTGATACACTGGGCTGTGTGCACTACATTTTGCAGTGCCAGTTCCGAACCCCGGTCGATGGTCTTGGAGTTTGCTGATCAGTTTTGAGGGAACGACGCTGTGGAGTACTGAAATGTAGTCAATAAAGACCATGCATCTTTGCTGTGTAGATGCTCCAGGGCTTTGTGTAGAGCCAGTAAGATGGCATCTGCTGCAGACCTGTTGCTGCGGAAGGCAAAATGGAATGGATTCATGTCGGCACTTCACCTCTGTGGATGTGAGCGCCATTGAGCCAGATGACCGCACTCTTCCTGGACACCAGTACGGTTCTAAAACTTCATTGTTCCACCTCAACAACGTGCACTTGTACTGAAGGCACACCATAACAAAATGTCATGGCCGCAGCAATGCCTCGCATTTGTGTAGCATCTTCAACGTCCTCGAGCATTGGGCTACATACAGAGATGCCAACAAGCGTGGTCAAAGCACAAGGTCTGAAGCAGGACCTTAAAGGTGACGAGAGGAGGATTTATACCCCAGAGAGCAGAAAGCATGAGTTAAAGTGGAGCAAGGTGTGGGGATATGCAAAATTCAGAGGGGCAGCCTTTCTAGCTGCATTCAGACCCAAGGGTCCCTGACGTCTCATTTTAACTACTCAATACAAGTTGCGCAGGCAGGACTATTCAATTGCTATGTTGTAACGTCATGCCTCTGGTCACGTCAGCAGCTAAATATGTTGCGATGGCAAAGTGGTTGCATTATGTAGAATACTATAGCACAGTATAGGCCCTTCAGCCCACAATGTTTTGCCAATCCATATAAACCTCCTCAAAAAAACTAAAACTTCCCTTCATCATAACCCAATATTTTTCTTTCATCCATATTCCTGTCAAGGAGTCTTTTAAATGTCCCAATTGTGTCAGAATCAGAATTTATTGCCATGAACAAGGCACGAAATTCGTTGTTTTGCGGCAGCGTCACAGGGCAAACATTTCTGTAAACCACATTTCAAAATAAATAAAGTAGAGCAAGATAAAGACAGAGTGAGGTTGTGTCTGTGGTTCATTAGGAATCTGATGGCGGAGGGGAAGAAGATGAAGCTGTCCTTGTGCCGCTGACTGCTCATCTTCAGGCTCCTGTACCTTTATCCCAATGGTCGTAAAGTGAAGAGGGCAGGGCCTGGGTGGGTGGAGGTCCTTGAGCAAAGAGGCCACTTTCGTAAGACACCGCCTCTAGCAGATGTCCTCGTTGGAATGAAGTCTGGTGCCTGTGATGTCGCAGGCTGAGTTAACAACCCTGAGCATTGGCACCTCCGTATGAGACAATAACGGAACCAAACAGAATGCTCTCCACTGTACACCTGTAGAAGTTTCTGAGAGTTTTTGGTGACATACAGAACCTCCTCAAACTCCTCACGCTGGCGAGTCTTCTTGCTGATTGCATCAATATGGAGATTCCAGGACAGACGCTTGCCTCGGAGATGCTGACACTACTAACCCCCTCGAAGAGGACTGGTTCATGATCTCCTGATTTCCTCCTGAATTCCACAATTATCCCCTTGGTTTTGCTAATGTTGAGTACAAGGGAGCTGCTGTAGCATCACTCAACCAGCTGATCTATCTCCTTCCTTTATGCACGCTTCCTCATTGCCGATTGTGATTCTGTCAACAACCGTAGTGTACTTGAAAAATTTCAGATAGCATTTGAATTGTGCCTGGCCACACAATTGTGGGAGTTGAGCAGTGGGCTAAGCGCACATCCTTGAGGTCCCCTTGTGTTGATCATCAGTGAGGAGGAGACGTTGTTTTCGATTCATACTGACTGTGGTCTTCCAATGAGGATGCCAAGGATCCAGACTGACAGCACTGGATTCGAACCTGGGTCGCTGGTGCTGTAACAGCATTGTGTTAAACACCATGCTAACCGTTACACCCAATATCATACAGGGCAAGGTTTTTTTTAACAGAGTGACTGTCTGGGGTAGTGGTGGAAGCAGGTGCTTAGAAATACGAACGTGGAGGGAACAGGGTGAATGGAATGTGGGCAAGCAGAAAAGATTTAGTTCAATTTGGTGCAACCAAACCAGCCTATTTCTCCACTTTCTTGTTCTCTATTCAATGTTCCTTTAAAGTGTGAGAAACTTGATTAGATTGGCTGACTTTCATTCTCAGTAAAAATATCTCGTAGTTCCTGTACAAAGAATGACCTTGGACTTGAATTGACCCACAAACAGCAATGAGCGGTTACTGTATTTTAGGAGGCGTTGAGACAGGAAAGTTGGCTAGGTCCTTGCCAGAGCTCCTTACTTGTGAAGAGCACCACAGAATCTGTTAACCTTTCCCAGAGAACCAGGCTTAATGTCTTAGCTGGAAAAAGGTCACTGCCGTAGTTCCAGCTCTGTAGCCGAATGGAAAAGAGACTTCAGGTAGTGTTTAGTGCAATGGTCTTACACTCTTATTCCAGGGAGGAAGACCCACAGGGGTTTTGGAAGGATGGCAGGTCTTGGCCCTTTCTTCTCCTGCTATGGCCACTGGATTTACCAAAATCTAACAACTGCACTTCCTGAGAAGACTGAAGCGGGCAAGGCTACCGGCTACCATTATGTCAACCTTGCACAGGAACTCTTTCGAGATTGTCCTGGCCGGCTGCATCACAGGGTGGTATGGTTGCTGCAGAGAAATGGATCGGAGGTCAATCCACAGGACCATTAGAGTGGCAGAGAGGATCACCGGCGTCTCCCTCCCCCACCCCAACATCGTGATCTAACGGAATTGTTGTTTGAAAAGGTCTTGTAAAATCATTGAGGACCCATTCCACTCTGCACGCAGCATCTTTCAGCTGTTCCCGTTATGAAAGAGATACAGAGTAACAGAGCCAGCGCCGCCAGGCTGAGAAGCAGATTGCCCCGCGGGGAGTAAGAATGCTGAACGACCAAAAGAACTACTCACACTAACCATTCCTACACTCTCATATTCACAGAACGATATTTATTTATTTGTATAGATGAAATACTTGTCCTGCATGTGTATTGTTTATCTATATATGTGTTATATCTGGTTGTGTGTCTGCGTGTTTTGCACTGAGGACCGGAGAACATTGTTTTGTTGGGTTGTACTTGTACAATCAGATGACAATAAACTTAACCTGACATGAAGATCCGGATTCAACCTCACTGGAGATCTTTGTTCATAGGTTTAATATTTATCTAACTTATTGGGAATTGCTGGTTACTTTGGGCACCAGCTTTTCAACATAAAACTGGTCAAAATTAATGGTGTGTAATGCATGAAAAGTACTGGAGAACCTCATCAGTTCATGTAGCATCCAATGGAATCAGAGGATAATCTCCGTTTCTGGCCTGAGAGTGCTTGAAAGGGGTCAGGTCAGGTCCGAAATATTTGTTCTCCTTTGCTTCCTATAGATGCTCAGTAACCTACTGAGTTTCTCAAGCACTTTTTTACTGGGTGTAACGGTTAGCATGGTGTTTAACACAATGCTGTTACAGCACCAGCGACCCAGGTTCGAATCCAGTGCTGTCAGTCTGGATCCTTGGCATCCTCATTGGAAGACCACAGTCAGTATGAATCGAAAACAACGTCTCCTCCTCACTGATGATCAACACAAGGGGACCTCAAGGATGTGCGCTTAGCCCACTGCTCAACTCCCACAATTGTGTGTCACAGTGTCAGTAGACTTTCCTCTTTAACAAAATTAAGGGGCTACAAAAAAGGCCAGAAATGTCCATGACTGTTTTAGGAGGGAGGAGACGTTAGGGTAACATTTTGGACAATAGTTTATCTTCCACTCTTTCTTAGAACCATAGAACATTACAGCACAGAAACTGACCCTTTTGGCCCTTCCAGCCTGTTCTTTATCCTTTTTTTGACTCGTCCCACTGACCTGCTCCCAGTTCATAGCCCTCCATTCCTCTCCCATCCATGTACCTGTCCACATTCTTCTTAGATGTTAAAATTGAGCCCGCATTCACCACCTCAGCTGGCAGGTCGTTCCACACTCCCACCGCTCTCTGTGTGAAGAAGTTCCCCGTCACGTTTCTCCTTAACTTTTCCCCTCCACTCTTAACCCATGCCTTCTGGTTTGTATCTTATCTAACCTCAGTGGAAAAAGCCGACCTACATTTATTCTGTCAATCCCCCTCATTATTTTAAAAACCTCTCTCCCGTCATTCTTCTATGCTCCAGGGAATAATGTTCTAACTTGTTTAACTCTGTAACTCAGTTCCTGAAGTCCAGGCAAAGCCCTAGTAAATCTTCTCTGCACTCTTTCCATCTTATTGGTACCTTTCCTGAAAGAGAATACTTTAATTTCCACGACACTCTTCACAACCTCAGCACACCATGCATCCTTTCACCAGTAAAACACAGAAGTGTGCAGACACCTCTAAATCGGAGAGACCGGCCACAGACTGGGAGATCGCTTCGCTGAGCACCTTCGCTCTGTCCACACCAGTGACAGGGACCTCCCAGTAGCCAACCATTTCCGTTCTGTGTCACACTCCCACACTCACATGTCTGTCCATGGCCTCGTACTATCCCACCAAGACCACCCTGAAATTAGAGGAACCACACCTGATTTTCCGTCTGGGCCCTCTCCTGCCAGATGGTATTAACATCAACTTTTCCGCTTTCTGCTAACCTGGTCTCCTTTCTTCCTCCTTTCCCTACCCCCTGTCAGCTCTCCACCTCCTTCCCTCTCTATTCACCCAGCTATCCTTCCTTCCCCTGCTCGCTGCTGTCCCATCCCTCCCTTCTCCACCTATTACCTCCTGCCTTTGCGAGCACTCCTCCCCCATTCCCTTTTATTCGGATGTCTGCCGACATTTTTCCATACCTTGATGAAGGGCTGTATAAAGGACACTTTTTAAACCTGCGGAGTTTCTCCAGCATTTGTACTTAGGCATCACCTCACAACCAATCAAGTGCTTCTGAAGTTTGGTCATTCCTGAATTATTGGAAACCAGGGAGCACAAAGCTGACACCAATGAAAACACAATAGGACCAGATTATCCTTTGCAGAGTTATTGTAGAGAGTGGTGGGGTTGAGATGGTGAATCTGGGTTCAATTTTAACGTTTAAGAAGAATTTGGACAGGTACATGGATGGGAGAGGTATGGAGGCCTATGGACTGGGTGCAGGTCAGTGGGACTAGGCTAAAAAAAAGGTTCGGCACAATCTAGAAGTGCTGAAGGGGCTGTTTCTGTGGGCTGTTTCTATGGTTCTATCAGATAAGGGATGAAGATAAGCCTCAGGGAGATGCTGCTTTGAGGCAGAAGAAGGATGAGAGGAGACAAAAGAAATCTCAAGATTATGAGAGGCATCCATAAGGTGGACAGCCAGAACCTTTTCCCCAGGGCGGGAGTAGGAAACACCAGAGGACATCTGCACCAAGTGAAAGGATGGCAGTTTAAGGGAGCTATCAGTGGTAAGTTTTTTGATCACAGAGTTGTGCGTGCCTGGAATGCATTGCCAAGGGTGGTGGTGGAGGCCGGAACAATAGGAGCATTTAAGCGATCTTAGACAGGCACATGGATGTAAGAAAAAATAGGTCAGCAAAAAATTGTGGCCAGAAGGGCCTGTATTGTGCTGTAATGGTCTATCCCTTTCGACTCCTTCCTCATTCTCATCCCATCCAAGAATGCTCAGGACAGTTTATAGTTACGAAATGACCGATTCACTAGTGAATCTTTGGGACGGGCAGATGAACTGGAGCACCGTGGGGAAAGTTGTGCATTAACCTGAAGTAACTCGACAATAGTCCCCAACAATCACCAATTAGTTCACTCCAAAGAACATTTCTTGACTTGTGTTGACCGCCACTTCATTCTTAATCTATCCAACTCGATTAAGTCTCCAACAACTTTTGGACTCAATCTTCCCTCGTCTCTGCGTGCGAAGAAGAGAATTTGAATTTTATTTGGAGTTTGTTGAAGTCTGTATTTAATTACTCTAATTCTGAACTGAGTGTGGAACATAAACAATCTTGATACCTTGGCTCTCTTCATATGAAGGCCGACAACATGTTACTGCAAGATCTTTCAGAACTGGCAATTCACAAAGGTGTTTGAGATCAGAGGAACAGATGCCATGTAATGGATGTAGGAGAGGTGACTGAAATCAAACCATCAAAGATGAACAAAACGTAGCTGCATGTAAGTCATGAGACAGACTCGCGGGAAGTTCTGGAGCTGGTGGTGAATCACAGCGAAGGTTAGAGTGGAACCGTAGAGTCATATAGATTGGAACAGGCCCTTCGGCCTAACTTGTCCACGCGCCCCAAGTGGGCTAGTGTTCCACATCCGTTTCAATCTTCCATAAATCCATTCCCACAAGAGCAGGAAACAGCTGACTGAAGGATGTGCAAGATCTGGAGAGTGCACAAGTCGGACAGGAACGGTGGAGTTGGTACAGAGAGGTGAAGGATTTTGAATCCACTGTGCTGGTGGGCAGAACATCAGTCGTGGATGATGGGGACTGGGGTGAAAGAACTGGAAAGCAACCTGTAGCCTGGAAAATTGGGATTTATGAATTTCCAATCCACAGCTCTCATCATAAAAGAGAGTGGAAATCCAGAGGGAAAGAGCTGGCATGTAATCAGGAGGTGTAATATCAGGATGTGCATGGAATGCATTGCCAGGGGTGGTGGTGGAGACTGGAACAATAGGGGCATTTAAGAGCCTCTTCGACAGCACATGGATGAAAGAAAAATTGATGGTTATGAGGTAGGGAGGGTTTGGGTAGCTATAGATATTGTGGCAGTGCCCATCGAGATGCAGGCAAACTGGCTCTGTAATGTTACAGCCGAGTGCATCTTCTCCTGTGCTCAAATGGGCCACGCAGTGCCCTTGGCTGCGCCGTGACATCAATGCCTGCACGTGGGTGGAACTTACAGGCTGCCTTATAAGATGCAGTGTGGGCTTTTCAAATTAAAACCTTAGGAAGTGCAAGCGACTCACAGTGTAATCTTTTTATTTCACTTCCCTCAGTAGCTGCCACGACTTGATGACCCCAATGAGCCCAGACGATTCTGGACTCTACACCATGGACACTGCAGCAGTCAATGTAATAGCCATGAAATTGCCAACCTTCTGGACGCTTTGCCCACACATTTGGTTCAGGCAAGCGGAAGCATAATTTCAGCTCTGGCAGATCACCTCTGACTCGACAATGTTTTACCACGTCGTCAGCTCCCTAGACCAAGAGACTGCAGCCAGGGTGGACGACCTGATACATGACCCGCCGAAGGAAGGAAAATACACAGCCCTCAAGAAACTCCTCCTGAGTACTTTTGGCCAGTCCAGACGACAGTGTGCCACCAGGCTCACTACCCTAGATGGCTTAGGTGTGTTATGGCGCTCGAAACGTGAAAACAAGTCCACCATGAACCAGTTGACTCGTCCCCACCCGGGTCAGCAGACAGGACCCCATCCGAACCAAGCACAACTGTGCCCCAGCAAGAGAGGCATTGAACATTAGCTGGTGTTTTTATCACCAATGCTGGGTGTACAAGCGCGAAGATGCAGGCAGCCCTGTTCGTTTTCAGAAAACACCAGACCAATAGATTATTGCTCGTCACCGGCAAGGCTAGCAGCCAGCGATTCCTGGTCGACACGGGCGCTGAACTCAGTGTCAACCCACCAACCTGCCCTGGAAACATGAACGTGCCCATAAGGTCCAACTCTCCTGGAGGCAAACAACACCGCCATCAAGACCTTTGGCACGTGAAACGTTGAAATACAACGCGGCAGAGAAAAGTTCAAAATAGCCGCTGTGGACACATCACTCCTTGGTGCAGACTTTCTATGAGCGCACAGCCTGCTGGTGGATGCGAAGGCCAAGCACCTGGTCCATGTCCAGACATTCCAGACCATCCAACTTAAAGCAACCAACGCCCGCAGCGTAAGCATGGCCACAGTGAGCGCTCCAAAGGACGAGTACAGTCACATCCTGGATGAATTCCCATCCATCCTCAAGCTGCAGTTTACCTCCACTATGTCGCAGCATGAGGTGCAACACCACATTCCATCCCAAGGCCCCCCCACTCCACACCAAAGGCAGAAGTCTTCCCCCGGATAAACTGCAGGTGGCCAAATAAGTTAGAGGTATTTAAAATTATGAGGGGGATAGATAGATTAAATGTAGATAGAAGTTCTCCATTGAGGCCAGGTGAGATACAAACCAGAGGGGGAAAAGTTTAGGGGGAACATGAAGGGGGGTTTCTTCACACAGAGTGTGGTGGGAGTGTGGAACGAGCTGAAGTGGTGAATGTGGCTTCAATTTTAACATTTAAGAAGAATTTGAACATGGATGGGAGAGGTATGGAGGGTATGGACTGGGTGCAAGTCAGTGGGACAAGGCAGAAAAATGTTCAGCTCAGATTAGAAGGGCCGAGGGGGCCTGATTCTGTGCAGTGATGTTCAATGGTTCTAAGTGGGACCAGCTCAGGGAGACAATTGGTTTGGCATGGACCAGTGGGATTGAATGGCCTGTTTTCATGCTGGAACACTCTGTGACTCTACGTGGACCATCTGCAAAAGCATCTAATTAAGGGGTGTTTGCGAGCAGCTCCAAAAAAACCTGTCAGTGTTATCACTAACCCCACCACACAGACAAAGAAAGAAACTGTTTTTAAAAAAAAGCTAGGCATATTCTGGAATAAACACCAATGAAGAATGTCAGAAATAGTCAGCCGGTCAGACAGCATCTACTGGAAGGGAAGCAGAGCTGACGTTTCTGGCCAGAGGCAAAGGGAGTGAGGTGAAATGAAGGCTCTGTTTCTCTTCCCACACACGTGCCCTGTCAGCCGGTTAAAGAAGGTTACTCACCACTCTATTGGCAAGAGCACGGTAGAATATAGAGTGCTGGCTGTGCCCACATCCTGTACATTGCTAAAAAAAAACCCTTGGACTTCACCTCACTGCATCAGATTGGTCATTAAAGCGTTGAAGGAAGAAACCAATGAGCTCCAGTGCATGGCCCTTGTCCAGCAGCTCCACAATTACATCTTGGCTTTTTTCATTTGAAGCGCTGTCGGTGGTAACTCCTTAAATAATTTTCCCATTGCATAGAGGAGTAATTGAGGCAGGATTTTTTTTTGAGAATGAAGTTTCTCAGAACATGAATGTAATTTCACCATGCACTGTGTAGACCCCGCGGTTATCGGAACGCACCTGGCACACAATTAACTCCACAGACATGCCTGAAACAATGAGACCACTCTTAAACGTTCCCCAGACTGGGTTGGAAAAGCTCTTGGCAAACGCAAGAGAGTACTCGCTGTTAATTTAGGCCCTCTCAGGCCATGAATCACACCCAGGGGGAAGTTGGGGAATTTTTCTGTGAGAATACAGGAAACCACCAATTCCAAAACTGTGGAAGACCTTCTAACCAGGTAGCGAGAGAGTCAAACCCCAGCTGTATAAAGACTAGTCCACCAGTGGAAAAAAAAATTCTCTGTTCTATTGCCCACATGAAAAAACTGGTTTATGCATGTGTTTTTATTAAAATAAATGTTACAGTAGATCAGCATATCAAAATTCATGGAATGTGTGAATATCTCACCAGGGATTGTACAATCTTGTCTTATATCTATTCCTGTCGTGTTTTTGAATCAAAGAACAAAACCAACAGCCTGTACATTTTTAGCACAAATCAAAGCCGCAAAATGTCCCAAGGTACTTTGCAGGAATATTTCTGGACAAAACTCGGACAAGTGCGAGGGGTTGCATTTTGAGAAGTTAAACCAGGAGAGGAATTTACACAGTCAATGGCAGGACTCTGGAGGGTGCTGTAGATCAGAGGTTCGTCCAAGATTCAAGATTATTTTGTTGTCATGTAATAAAACAGGAAATGTAATATTACTCGAAATTTCCTTGCGTCGACCATAGGAAAAGATTCACTATCTGCAAAAAATTGCCCAGCGCCCCTAACATCCAGAGAAAGAGAAGCAAAAGAGAGTCCACGCAGAGTCATTGAGTGTCCGTGGATTTGCCTCCAGCGCACCAGCAGCCTCCTCAGCCACACAGCCTTCAGACGAAACCATTAGCAGCCTGAGCTCCAGATCCAAAGATCTGACACGATCAGGAAAGCCTCCAGCGCCGTCGGCCCGCTCTCATGTCCCAGTTCCGATACCCGCTACCCCTTCAGCCAGTCCTGAGCTAGTCTCTGGCAGTCCACAGCCTAATGTGAGTCTTTCGACCACTGTCTCTGGCAAGCCTGCAGCCGTGTGAGTTCTAAGCCTCGAGCCACCAACAGCCTGTCGCCTATGTGTTCTTCAGCCTCAGAGCTGCCTTGGTCACCATCCCATGGGTCATCTCCTCTGCTTCTCCTTCTCAAACTGGAGATGATCTCCCTGTTTTCTGGTGCCCTGAGATGGTGCTCTGCTTCCCTAGAGTCTGCAACCCTTCGAGTCGCTGCCGAACAAAGGCGCCTCCATCCTGGGCCCAGATCCCTTGGTTGCAGCATTATAAAATAAACCACCATCGGCTCCTTTTAACTGGCCATTTAAAGCCTGTACAAAGCTGATGTCTGTCGGACTGGGCAGTTGGACCCCGAAGGGGAGCCCTGTGACTTCGCTCTCCGCTCTCCCAGAGTCCACGCCAGCGGCAGTGGGGCCATTACAGCAGCTCCATTTATTCCCCCGTGAAAGTTGCGGCGAATGTGGACAGGATAGTGAAGACATCGGTCAGGGCGAGCTCAGGAAGGCCACTTGGTCAGCATGGACTTGGACAAGGAGATATGATCATCATAAGAAATAGGAGCATGAGTCGGCCATTCAGCCCGACGAGCCTGCTCGTCCATTCAATGAGATCATGGCTGATCTGATGATCGGCTCATCTCCACCCACCTGCCTTTTCCCCACATTCCTTAATTCCCAGACTATGTAAAAATCTACCAACCTTGACTTAAATATATTTACTGAGGTCACCTCCACTGCTTCACAGGGTAATGAATTCCACAGATTCCACAGGAGGAAAAGGAGTTCCTCCTCATCTCCGTCCTAAATCTACCAATCTTGAGGCTATGTCCCCTAGTTCTAGTCTCCCCCACCAATGGGATCAAGTTACCTATCACTATCTTGTCTATAAGATCCCCTCTCATTCTTCTAAATTCCAGCAAGTACCATCTATGACGACTCAATTTCTCCTCATAGACCAACCCCCTCATATCTGGACTCAGCGTCTGCATCCTTCCTCGCACCAGAACTGCTCACGGTACTCAAGATAGGGCCTTACCAGTACTTTGTACAGTTGCAACATAACCTCAATCCCGCTTGCAATGAAGGCCAACATTCCATTTGCCTTCTCGATCGCCTGATGCACCTGCAAACCAATCTTTTGCCATTCATGCACAAGTCCTCCAAAGCACTTCTACCCAGCAGCAGGCTGCAATCGCTTTCCATTTAAATAATAGCCTGATCTTCCATTATTCTTTCCAAAGTGGATAACGTCACATTGGCCAACACTATACACTATACTCCATCTGCCAGACCCTTGTCCACTTGATTAACATAACATATAATAATTACAGCACGGAAACAGGCCATTAGGCCCTTCTAGTCCGCACCGAACCAAACACCCCTTTCTAGTCCCACCTCCCTGCACAATGCCCATAACCCTCCATCTTCTTCTCATCCATATACCTATCCAACCTTTTCTTAAATAATACAATTGACTCCGCCGCCACTATTTCTCCCGGAAGCTCATTCCACACGGCTACCACTCTCTGAGTAAAAACGTTCCCCCTCATGTTACCTCTAAATCTCTGCCCCTTAATTCTTAACTCATGTCCTCTTGTTTTAATCTTTCCTCCTCTTAACGGAAATAGTCTATCCACATCCACTCTGTCTATCCCTTTCATAATCTTAAATACTTCTATCAAATCCCCTCTCAACCTTCTACGCTCCAAAGAATAAAGACCTGTCTCTATCTCTTGCAGATGCTCCGCAAATCTTGATCAAAATCCTGATCAAACAGGTAGGTTTAAAGGAACATTTTAGACTCTTCGACCAACAAGATCCAGAGCTCAGGCCCTTGACGGCTGAAGGCACAAAGGTAAAGCTCGGAAAATAAGGGATGAATATCACAGGCTTCATCGAAATAAAGTGGGGAAGGAACTCGTTCAGCCTATTGTGACCGCTTGGTAGAATTATTCTGTTAGCCCTCCTCCCCTGCTCTTTCCACACAGTCCTGTACATTTGTTTCTTGAAAATATTTATCTAACTCACTGAATCGAAAACAAAAATGCTGGAAGAATTCAATCAGTTAGACAGCATCTGTGGACACCGATGAAAACACATATACTCAACAGATCAGGCCCCATCTGTGGAAGGAGAAAGATTGAATCTTTCATGAGCATGGAACTGGGCAGCACAGAAACACAATGTCTGCGCTGACTAAAATGTCAATTTAAGCTGCGCATCTGTCTCCACCTGGTCTATTACAGCTATTCTCAACAAGGGCCTTACGCCGTCCCTGGGGGTCACAGGGCATTTAAGCAAAACCCTTGTTTTCTTTTCACCTCGCGTAACAATTATTTTTCAGTCGGTAGGAGGCATTACTCAGCCTTTACGACATTAGCAATGCTTAGCGCAGACAAAAGAGGTTCACTGCTCATTTGCGGCCACCCCTTCCAAGTGAAGCAACATTTCACTTGTGAATCTGCAGGGGTGGTCTACTGCATGTAGTTCTCCCATTGTGGTCTCCTTTACATTGGAGAGACTGGACATAGACTGGGAGATCACTTTGTTGAGCACCTCAGCTCTGTCTGCCACAATAGCGTGGATTTCCCAGTGGCCATTCATTTCAGTTCCCCATCCCATTCCCTTGCCAACATGTCTGTCCATGGTCTCATGAACTGCCAGACTGAGACCACCCATATATTGAAGGAACAACTTCTCATCTTTCAACTGGGCCCCGTCCAACTGGATGCCATTAATACGCACTTCTCTGACTTTCATTAATCCACACACCATCCCCCCCACACCCCACTTCTTCCTCTGTCGCCTTTCCCTATCTCTGTCTTTCCATTCTACCTCCCTTCTTGCAGAAATGATAAATTCTCACTTATCCTCTCATCATTTCCAATTAACACCTTTTGTTGGTCTGGATTCCTCCCCCGGCCAGCATTGTCTGAATTCTGAGACTTCCTGAGAGTTCCTGCTTCTTGCTTATTACTTGAAGAAGGGCTCAGGTCCGAAACATCAGTAATATAGCTTTGTCTCTTGTGGGCACGAAAAGATTGGCAGAGTTCCTCAAGCATTTTGGAGTGTTTTTACCTTATTTCACCCTGTCAGAGAAGTTCCAATTGCTCCACACTTCTGCTCTCCCCACTTTCTATGATATCAACACAGATATTAAATAACAGGTATCAAGTAAGAATGAGATGGAATTCAGAGTACCACTGTCTTCCTCTTGCCAGTCCCGAGCAACATTTCACACAAATGTTATCCACTATCTTCTTACCCTATCCCACCGATGACAAGCAGTTGCTTCAAACCAACTTGCGTAATGTCAAAGAAGGTTCGTCAGCGACTACAGTTTCTGAGGAGTTGGAGGAGATTTGGTATGCAGATGACACAAAGATTGGAGGGGTTGTGGACAGCAAGGAAGGTTTTCAAAGTTTGCAGGGGGATTTGGACCTGCTGGGCAGATGGAGTTTAATGCAGACAAGTGTGAGGTGTTGCATTTTGGAAGGACAAGCCAAGGTAGGACGTACACAACAAATGGGAGTGCAGTAGAACCGAGACTAGGCCGAAGGGCCTGCTTTCTTTGTTGCACATTATATGGTTCTACGTCACTCTACTCTTGCAAGTTTCTATAGGTGAGCATTCCGACTGGTTGCATCACTGTCCGGTACGGAGGTGCCAATGCACACGACAGGAAAAGAGCACAGAGAGTTGTGAATTCAGCCATCGCCATCATAAGCACCAGTTTTCACTCATTGATGGCATTTACAAGAGGCAGTGTCTTAAGAAAGCAGCCTCCATCACCAAGGACCCTCAGCCCCCAGACCATGCCCTCTACACTCCGCTACCATTGGGAGAAAAGGTACAGGAGCCTGAAGGCGAACACTCAGTGGCACAAGGATAGAACCTTCCCCTCTTCCATCAGTTTTCTGAATGGACAATGAACCACAGACACGACCTCACTTTCTCTTCTTTTTGCACTATTTTTTAAAATTTAGTCATACAGCAAGGTAACAGGCCCATTCGGCCCACTTGCCCATGCCACCCAATTGACACCCAATTGGCCTACAACCCCCAGTACGTTTCGAATGGTGCGTGGAAACTGGAGTCCCCGGGGAAAACCCACGTAGACACGGGGAGAAGGTGCAAACTCCTTACAGACAGCGCGGGATTCGAACCCCAGTCCCGATCGATGGCGTGGTAACAACGTTGCGCGAACGGTGCCGCTCAAAAAAAAAAAGATTTTTTAAAAATGCAATTTATAGCAATATTTGCACTGTAAAGCTGCCTCAAAAGAAGAAATTTTGTGGCATGTTCATGACAAGAAATTCCAATTCTGATTCATAACACATTAACAGCAGCCCCTATTCAACACACTCTGCGACAACAGGGAGCTCAGTCAAATTAACATAGCTCAAACGATTTTGCCTGTATTTTCTCAATTGTGCATAATGATTCTTTCGAGAGATGTCCATGCCAACGATATTAGACTGGGTGGCAAACTGCCATGGGTCTCATCTCTCACACCAATATTCGGACGCAGTCCCGTGGCACAGAAGGGTTGGAAAGCAGTGACTAGAGCCACAGCTAATTAATAGAGTTTATCAAGCCAATGAAGCATTTTTGAATGAAATCCACTGCTGTGACACAGGAACGGCTGTAGCCAATTAGCACATAGCAAGATTTCACAAACAGCGACATGATCTCAAACAGAAAATCTTGAGTTTTTTGATGGTGGTGAAAAAATAAATCCGAACCCAACTCTTCCCCTCTGCACAACCTCTGCCCACACAAGCAGATTCATAGAAGAGTTGCCCTTTCTGCCTTTGTGTTGGCTCCACCATTCAAAAATCTAAACACAGCACAGCACAGGCCCTTCAGTCCTCGATGTTGTGCCAATCTATATATTCCAATCAAAGAAAATACTAAACCTTCCCTAACCCATGACCCTCTATTTTTCTTTCATCCATGTGTCTAAGAGTCTCTTAAATGCCCACAATGGTCCAGCCTCCACTAGCAAGGCACTCCAGGCCCCCATGACTCTCTGTGAAAAAATCCTACCCCTGACGTCTCCCCTAAAGTTTCCTCCCTTCACTTTGTACACATGTCCTCTGGTGTTTGCTCTTCCTGCCCTGGGAAATAAGTGTTGACTGTCCACCTTATCTATGCTTCCTAGAACCTTGTAGACCTCCATTAAATCACCTCCTATTCTTCTTACTGCAAAGAGATAACTCCCAGCTCTGCTAACCTCACCTTATTAGACATTTTCCAATCCAGGCAACATCCTGGTAAATCTCCTCTGCACCCTCTCCATCGCTTCCACATCCTTCCTATAACGAGGTGACCTGAACTGAACACAATATCCTAATTGTAGTCTCAGTTTGGTAGAGTTGCAACATGACCTCTCTACTCTTGAACTCAATCCCCCACTAATGAAGCCCAGCATCCCATAGGTTTTCTTAACTATTCTATCAACCTGCATGGCAACCTTGAGAAACCTCTGGATTTGGATCCCTCTGTTCCTCCACACTGTGAAGTAACCGACCATTAACCCTTTACTTAGCCTTCAGGCTTGACCTTCCAAAATACATCACCTCACACTTAAGCAGATTGAACTCCATCTGCCACTCTTCCGCCCAACTCTGCATCCTGTCTATATCCTGTTGTAACCTACAACCAACACTATCCACAACTCCTCCAATCTTCGTATCATCTGCAAACTTACTGACCCATCCTTCCGCCTCTTCATCCAGGCCATTTATAAAAATCACAAAGAGCAGGGGTCCCAGAACAGATCCCTGCGGAACTCCTCTTGTTACTGACCTCCAGACAGAATACTTTCCTCCCACTACTACTCTCTGCTTTCTATCTGCAAGCCAATTCTGAATCCACACAGCTAAGGTTCCATGGATCCCGTGCCTCAAGACTTTCTCAACAAGTTCCTTATGGGGGACCTTGTCAAATGCCTTACAAAATCCATATACACCACATCTACCACACTACCTTCATCAATTTCTTTTGTTACCTCAAAGCTTTTATCTCCAAACCAACCCTGACCACGACAACTGAATCTCTGCACCTTTCTTGGGTGGAGGATTCCAAATTTTATTCCCACAGTCTTTACCCCAAGGTCAATGATTCTAGAACTAGGGGAGCATAGTTTAATCTGATATTTGGTATAGTCCTTTCCAAGGGATAAGTCGGAGGAGGTGTCCGAGAGCTGATGTGGTGCAGAGACCTCGACCTCGCAAAGGCTAGACATCACCTCTTACTACCCCTTGAACAAGACCCCACCAAAAAACATTAACCCATCGTCTCACGCACCAACTCTGACCTCATCACTTCCAACCACCTCCCTCCCACAGGCTCTAATCTCATTGTTTCCCATCCCTGCCCTGCTCAGGTCTACCACCTGCCCAAAATCCACAAACCCAATTGTCCCAGGAGACCCATTGTTCCTGCATGGTTTTTCCCCCTCTTACCTTGAACCTATTTTGTCCTCCCTGGTCCAGTCCCTCACCACTTACATCTGCAATACATCATATCCATCTCTTCAACAACTTCCAGTTTTGATCCAGCTCATATTATAATTGTCCTATGGTGAACAGTATCCTGTATCCAATTATATCATGCCAAATTATTTATAATAGATACATTTTATTTGAATTATATCTGGGGATGAGATTATTATGTTCTGTGCATTGCATGTGCACCGTAGTCTGGAGAAATGCTGTTTTGTCAGGTTGTCCATCTACAGTTTGATGTTATTAAACTTGACTTTATCAAATAAGATTAATTTTTACTAAATCATGTCCCCTGTGCCTGATGTTGTTGTAATTTTCTTTATGAACTACCACCACATTGTTTATAAGAGATTCTCAAGTTCAGGTTCAAGATTAATGTCATCCAAATGTATGAGCATTGCCTGACAAAACGGCGTATTCCTGTCCTCAGTGGAAAAACATGCATACACACAATCAGGTATACCACAAATACAGACAAATGATATGCAGTACATATATAAGAATAAATAAATAGAGTTTAATAAATAGTAGAGTCTCGGAGGGTCAGTGTGAGCAGTTCCTTTGGGCGTTCAGCATTCTCACTACCCATGGGAAGAAGCTGTTCCTCAGCCCGGTGGCGCTGGCTCTGATCCTCCTGTATCTCTTCCCCGAGGGGAGCAGCAGGAAGATGCTGTGTGCGGAGTGGCAGGGTTCCTCAGTGATTTTGAGCGCCCTCTTCAAAGAAGAGATAGGTCGACGGTGAGGGGGAGGGAGGCGCCAGTGAACCTCCGGCATTCTAGCATTTCCCTTCTACAATAATTATCTGGCCTCTGGATCTATGTATTCACTATCCCTTTCTTGCTCAAACGACAGCCTCGCAATCTGTGGAAAAAGGTTCTAAAATTCATATCTAAAAACCATATAAAGAATGGGGACGAGTCTGCATACAAGATGGAGATTGAAAACTTGGCGGGATGGTGCACCAACAACAATCTTGCACTCAACGTTACCAAAACTAAGGAGCTGATTGCTGACTTGAGGAAGGGAAAGGCAGAGGTGTACAATCCAGTGATCACTGGGGGATCAGAGGTGGAGAGGGTGAGAAAATTTAGGTTCTTAGGAGTTGCTACCTCGAAAGATGTAACACATCAGTGGCATCGTTAAGGAAACCAGACAGCGCCTCTACTTCCTTAGGAGTTTGCGGAGGCTTGGCATGACATCAGAAATACTGGCAATTTTCTACAGAGGTGTGGTGGAAAGTGTGCTGACCGGCTGCATCACAGTCTGGTATGGGAACACAAATACCCCTGAGCATAAAGCCCTCCAAAAGGTTATGGACACAGCCCAGGACATCACAGGCAAAACCCTCCCCACTACTGAGTACATCCACAGGAAGCACTGCTGTTGGAGAGCAGCAGCGATCATCAAGGATCCACCCCACCCAGCACCCGCTCTGTTCTCGCTGCTGCCATCAGGAAAGAGGTATCGGGGCCACAAGACTCGCACCAGCAGGTTCAGGAACAGCTGCTCCCCCTCCACCATCAGACTCCTCAACGACAAACTCAATCAGAGATTCATTTAAGGACTCTGACTTGAGCACTTTATTGATTTTCTTTGCTCTCCCTGCATTGCACAGTCAGTTTGTTTGCATTCATTATCTATTTACAGTTCTTTTGATTGTTTACATATTCTCGTTGTGTGCAGTTATTTTTTTCACAACCAATTAGTGGTAATTCTGGCACGCCGACAGGAAAAAGGAATCTCAGAGTTGAATATGATGTTATGAATGTACTCTATGACAATAAATCTGAAATCTGAAAATGGCAGCCAATACATCCACTGTCACCAAAGACACTACTTTCAAAAGATTAGGAGGCAGGTTATCAGGTTCTGGGGACTAATCAATGTTTCACTGTAGGAATAAACAATTGTAGGAACACTTCCTGTTTATGCCCCGGACCTGTACTCCACTATTGCCAGAAGGTTCTTCATTATTTCACACCAACACAAAATATTTCTGTCACTTCTCTTTCATTTCCTTTTTCCTCAATAGAATTTCTCCAATCTCCTAACCCAATCTGCAGACAACTATGTTATGCTGTGCCAATCATTTTGATTGAAGGCTGATCTCTGGAGGTTTTTAACAATTTGTTTTTTTTTGTGTGTTTCCCTTAATTGCCACGATCCTTCTTTACTGACTACAAAAGTACAAATTGCAACCTTAACGCTTGCTGCTTTTTCCGGCAGCGTTATAAGCCAACTCCTTTGGTCTTATATACAGGGTATTAAATTTTCTTGTCAGACACAATTGGACTTTGTTTCCCATGGGCATTTTGTGCCTCAGTGCGTATAAACTGTGGATTTAGATATTAGGCAATACTTCCCCACAATACCTTGCAGTGCAGGTTCCAATTCCACCACAGGTGAAGCTCTTACAATCTTGAGGAAGAGTTTCAAACCGAAAGTCAACAATTCCTTTTTATTCGCCCCCCCCCCCCCCACCCCGTCGCTGCTCAACTCGCTGAGTTCCACCAACAGACTATTCTTAGTCTTCACGCCAGATCATAAAATCATCGAAGATCCATATCACCTCCCCACCATCGAGAGCATCCATGGGGAGCACTGGGGTCGCAATCATCAAGGATCCACCCCACCCAGCGCACACTCTGTTCTCACTGCTGCCGGACTCGCACCACCAGGTTCAGGAACAGCCACCATCGGACTCCTCAACAACAATCTCAATCAGGGACTCATTCATGGATTCTTACTTTTACAGTGTATTGATTTTTTTCTCTCAGCCTTGTAAAGTTTGTTTACATTTATTTATTGGCTTACATCTGTACATTTTCTTTGCACTACCTGTAAGTGGTAATTTGCCGTACCCGCAGGAAAAAAGAATCTCAGGATTGTATGTGATGTCACGTCTGTACTCTGACAATAAATCTGAAAACTGAATCCGAATCATATTTCCTCTCTGCTCTCTCTTATCTCTAGGTTGGAGACCTGCTACAAACCCCATCCATTTTTTCTGCTCTTTTCTCTTTGATCTATCCAAACTGAGTTTGCTTCTTGCTGGATAAAGGAGTTCTGAAACTTTGACCTGCCCATTTCCTTCCACAGATGCTGCCCAACCCACTGAGTTACATAAGGACACAGAGCAGGAGTAGGCCTTTCCAGTTCGTGGAGCCTCCTCCACCATTCAAAGAGGTCATGGCTGATCTGATGATAGGCTCATCTCCACCTGCCGGCCTTTTCCCATTTTCCCTTAATTCCCCTACTTTGTAAAAATCAACCCAACCTTGTCTTAAATGCATCCACTGAGGTCGCCGCCACTGTTTCAATCAATGGGCAGCAAATTCCACAGATTCACCACCCTCTGGGAATAGCAGTTCCTCCTCATCTCTGTCCTAAATCTACTCCCCTGGATCTTGAGGCTATGTCCCCTAGTTCTGGTCTCCCCCACCAATGGGAACAAGTTACCTACCTCTATTTTACCAATGCCTTCCATAATGTTACACAATCTCCTCTCATTCTTCTAAATTCCAGCAAGTCCAGTCCCAGAGTTTCTCCAGCAGTTGCTTTTCAGTTTTCTCTAGATTCTAGCACCAGGCAGTTTCTTGTCACTTAGTGTTTTTCATGCATTAAGATCCTTTATCTCGACTGCCTTTCCCTGTCTTTTATTATTGGGATTACCGCTCCTTTAACATTCTGCTAATGGTTTAAAATCCTGGAATATCTCATGGGTCACTCTGCAATCAACCTTCCTTGATGGCTATTCCATCAGACCTATTCATTTCTACTTGCAGTCCATTGAAGAGTACAGCAGGACCTGCACACATTTACACCAAGATTCAGAGATAGACACATGGATGCAAAGAGGGGATTATGGGTGTGGGATAGGGAAAAATTAGATTGCTGTGGGATAGATTTACACAGATTGGCACACATGGGCTGCACTGTAATATTCTATGTTCAGATTTACAGGGCGGCTGCCTGGATTGGAGAGCACGCCTTTTGAGGATAGGTTGAGTGAACGTGGTCTTTTCTCCTTACAGTGACAGGGGATGAGGGATGATCTAACAAGATGATCGTGTGGATGGTTTTGTTCCCGAGGGGGGCATAGTTTTAAGGTGATTGGGAGAAAGCACAGTGGGGGGAACGTAAGAGGGAGATTTCCACACACAGAGTGTGGCGGGTGCATGGAAAATGCTGCTATAAATGGTGGTGGAGGAAGGATCTTTTTAAGAGACTATTAGTTTGGATGGAACCGAGGAAAATGGAGGGGTTCTGTAGTAGGGAATGTCCAGGCAGTTGTTAGAGTAGGTTATTAATCAGTGCAACACTGAGGACCAAAGGGCCTGTACTGTGCTGTGCGTTTCTGTCGCTATATAGCCGATCCTTCTCAGCGCCAACACAGCAGTCAAACTGCTGCACGAGCAGTCCTGAGAGTTGGAGCGATGAATAGGGATACAAGTTCAAAGTTCACACCGGCAGCTAGGGAATTTAAATTAATCAGAAGTGTTCCAGTATGAAATCAAATTGCAATCAGCACTGGAAACTACAGATTTGTCATTAAAACCAAATCCTTTCAGAAGGTTTTATTCGAGAGGGAATCCTCTAACCTTCCATTGGTCTGGTCGACATGCGACTCCGGAAATTCAGCGCTGTGGTAGCATTAAACTGACGTCTGAAATGGCTCAAGGTACGGGCCTTCCTGCTATTGTTCCGTAATAATATATTAAAAATGTAACCAACTTGATTTGCTTCTTTTGCTGTAAGAGGGCAAAGCATCAATCATTGGTATTGCCTGGCGCCCTTTACAGTGAATAGAACACTACGGCAAAGTACAGACCCTTTGGCCCTCGATGTTGTGCTAACCCATCTATTCCTTTAAAAATGAACTAATCTCTCCCTTCCTCGTAACCCTCTATTTTTCTTCCATCTATGTGCCTAAGAGTCTCCTAAATGCCCCCTCTAATGTTTCAGCCTCAACCACCACCATCCTTGGCAAGGAATTCCAGCCACCCGCAACTCTCTGCGTAAAAACACTTACCCCTGATGTCTCCCCTAAACTCCCCTCCCTTCACTTTATACTCATGTCCTCTGGTGTTTGCTATCCCAATAGATGATGGCCGCCCACCCTACCTATGCCCTTCATAATCTTGTAGACCTCTATTTTCCTTCTTGGCTCCAAAGCAAAAAGTCCCAGCTCTGCTAACCTTGCCCTCATAAGACTTGTTTCCCAATCCAGGCGACATCCTGTGAAATCTCCTCTGCATCCTTCCAATGATGGAAGAGTGGACGGAGAGTGGCTGGTGCCAAGTTCAAGGTAATAGAAGGTGAAGATGAGGAGGAGGAAGGCCAACCTCCATGAGCACTGGGGCAATGGTTTGGTGCAGCAACTTGGACCGCGTCATGAAAAAGGAATTATTCCCTAATCGTGAATGTATTACTTCCCCACCACCACCCTAATCTACCTCAATAAAAAGCTGAAATCCAAATGTCAGAAGAGCATCTGTTACCACGTGGCTTTGGCTGCATTTTCCACAGTGACCATCCTTGTGGCTTATCTGGGTTTAATTATCAATTTCATGTTGATCAAATGAAGTTTGGCAAAATTAGCCACACAGACATATGCTCACTGGGAACTTGGATCAGCCTTATCCTGAGCATATTTCACAAGGGATATGTACAATTAGAAGCAAGATTATTCATGTTATTACAAGGAGTTTGATTAAAACCTTGGATCAGAGCTGAAAATGAAAAATTCTATCAGACAAGGTTTTTCAGCACAGGTTTCTGCTAACCTGCTCCCCCTCCCTTCCCTTCCCCCTGTCTCCTTTACCTCAGCTCTCTACTCCCTTCCCTCTCAATTCACAGAGGCATCCCCCCTCCCCCTGCTTGCTGCTGTGGCCTCCTTCCCTCCTTCACCTTTGCTACAATCCTCCTCCCCCCAACACCTCCCCCCTTACCATTTTATTTGGGCGCCTGCCAACATTTTTCCATACCTTGATGAAGGGCTCAAGCCCAAAAGGTTGGCGATGTATCTTTATCTTTGTTCGATAAAGGACACTGTTTGACCTGCTGAGTTTGTCCAGCATCGTCTTCAGTCTGCAGTCTTTCGTATTTTACTTATGGTAGTTTTTGATCCTGAGGTCAAACACTTTAGCACACTTTCATATCATGGTAGAATATCCAAACTTTTAACAACTGCTAACATTTTGCACTCCCCTCAGTAAAATGTATGATTCAGAGAGGCAAAGTTAGGCCAAATCTGAATAAACAACACGTACAGGAATGGGACCAAACACTTGGCTAAAAGATCTCTAAAAACAAACACTATGACTGCGAGAAACTACAGTTTACTCTGGACATGTGTGAGGTGTTGTACGTTGGGGGAGGGGGAGTCAAATGTCAGGGGAATGCACCCAATTAACAGCAGGATTCAACACCATTGAATGGGGTGGCACGGTTAGCGTAGCGGTTAGCGCAACGCTATTACAGAGCCAGTGATCTGTGTTCGAATCCGGCACTACCTGTAAAAAGTGAAACACGAAAGTCTACAGAAGCCGTGATTGAAGCAAAAATGCAAAGCTGGAGAAACTCAGCAGGCCAATCAGCGTATTTTAGATGGCAAAGATAAAGAGACATAACCAACATTTCGGGCTTCAGCAGGCGCCTGAATAAAATGGTTGGTGGGGGAGGGTTGGAGGTGAAGGGGGAGGAGCACAGCCAGGAGGTAATTGGTGGATAAGGGAGGGAGGGCACACCAGCAAACAGGGCACACCACAGACAGTCAGTGACTCTGAGGGGGGTTCTCTTTCTCTAACTGTAAGGGACACCGGGCAATGCTCATGGTGAATCTTTGTCTGGCTTTACTAAAGTCAATTTTCTGTAATATTACATTTCATGTTGATGACATGACAATAAATAGTATCTAAAGAAGTAAAACACGAAAATCTGCAAACACCATGGTTGAAGTAAAAACACAAAGCTGGAGAAACACAGCAGGTCAAACAGTGCACTTTATGTAGCAAAGATAAGGAGCAAATACATCGCCAATGTTTTGGCTTGAGCCCTTCATTAAGATCAGTAATAAATAGTATCTCATCTGAACTAAAATGAGAGGGCAAAGGTTTGAGGTGAGAGGGGAAACATTTAAGAGGAGACTGCACTCAGAGGGTGGTCTACATCTGGAATGAGCTGCCAGAGGAAACTGTAGATGGAAGCACAATCGAAAGACGCCTCCATGAGAGCAAAGACAATGTAATTTTACTCATGTGAGGTTCATTCAGGAGTCTGACACCAGCATGGAATGAACTGTCCTTGAATCTGGTAGTCTACACTCGTGAACATACTTCCCACCAGGAGAGAGGTGAAGAACGTGTGGATGGGGTGGGGTAAGAACATAAGATCTTTCTAATATGTTGGACCTTAAGGTTCTTTAACATGTTGGCTGTTTCTCCAAGGCAGCGGGAGTTGTAGGTGGAGTCGATGGAGGCTGAGCCCCATTCACAACGCACTGCATTTTCCATATGGTCTTGTTAGCCAACCCCTCCAGGTAATCTTCCCTGAGAACTGCTGTAATGCTCTCCCAATTCAGTAGTGCAACAACATCTTACTTTTCCAATACCCCATCACCACCATTGTGTCACCTTGTCACTCTCCCCCCACCCTGTTGTTTGTGGGACTTCCCCTCAGTCTCAGTCTCTCAATGCCCAGTAATAGACTGTGGTCCTTTCCTATAGTGCCCACGCGTTGGCTACTCCAAGACTCAGTGCATCCCTCAGCATGTACTCTTACAGCCTGGAAAGTGCCAGACAGCAGCATTCCCTCACCCACATCTCTGTGCACTGAAAGACCAACAGGTTTCGGGCAGATTATAGTATGTCTTTCGTCGAGTTAATGGTCTTCCAGCAGTTCTGGATGTCTGACTCCGTGTGCATCCCGGGAACAGCCCATGGATCAGTGTGTCGCTGGAGATGAACCATGACAAGGACCCCTGCATCTTTCTCCACACAGCAGCTCCCTCTTTGCACCCCTCCTCAGTCAGGCCTGAAATGTCTGCAGCTTGGAACACTGAGCTGCCAATCCTGCTTTTCCTTCAACCACCTTTCTGTCACTGTGACAAATCTCATGTGACTTCTCAGGATCAATTCACTCCGACCTACTTTACAGGGATGGGAAATGAATGTAGTGACAGAGAAAAGGAGCCAAACTGCAAAACCATTGTTTTACTCTCTGGCGCCACTGCGTAGAGGAGAAATGCCTTTCTAACCAAACTATTTGACTGGTTGTCTTAACAGATGACTCTGGTAGGTCTGCTACTTAAAAGAAACCCATACAAATTTGAGATATGAGACCGGGTGAAACCAAAAAAACACAACTTCTGATCAAAAGAACACCCATTCTGCGTAGGGAGGAAGTGATTAAACAGTCCATTGATCCATGCTTACTTAAAATCTTAAGGAGAAGAGGAAGATGAGACATCAAAGCTATTTCCTGCTTAAACAATGCTTCTGGGTAAAGGGGGAGTGAACAGAAACCACTCCAACATCACCAAAACCATTTCAAGAGTATCGGATTTTGCTCTCAACCACTCCAGGCACCACTGCACAAGAGAGAGCGAGAGAGGGAGAGGAAAATGGGGAGAGAGAGAGAGAGAGAGGGAAAGAGTCAAAGATACAGAGAGGGGAGAGAGAGAGAAAGGGGAAAGAGGGGAACAGGAGAGAGTGAGGGAACACGGGACGGAGAGAGAGGAGAGACAGGGGGTGGGAGAGAGAGGGATAGAAAGAGGAGGAGAGGGAGAAGGGGAGAGAGAGAGAGAGAGAGAGAGAAAGAAGAAAATCACTGGCCAGGAGGAAAAGCAACAGAAATTACGCAGAAGAGAAATGTGGGGAGGGGTCGGAGAGCAATTCCAGATGGTCTACTTAACTCTTCTAATTATCCCCTACATTTTCTCTACCCTTGAGCAGCCAACCCTGCTGGCAGTTCTCTGTGCCTGCCATACGCTTCTTTGTTTTCCTTTGTGCAACCCTCAGTATCCCAGGGTTCCTTGAGCTTGCGTTCCTTCCATTGCAGGAACAGGTTGGACCCGCAGTCTCATTATTGCATTTCTGAATGACGCCTTATGTGAAACATTCCCACCTGTATGTAGTACTTCCTCACTAATGATATTGAAATCAGCATTCCTCAATTCGGGACCTGAATGTCTGGACCACCCATATCCTTTTCCATAATTACCCTACAACTTACAGAGTTATGGTCAATATTTCCGAACTGCTCTCCCACTGACACTTCAGCCTCATTACATTCTCGAACGCTACATTTATTGTTTCCCCTTCTGCTGTACAGTTTGTCACAAACTGATTCGAAAAGCTACCCTGGACGCACATTCTACCCATTCTGTCTATTCCTTCTACAGCGGTCTGCATTAATATCAGGGGATTGAAATCTTCAAGGGTGGCAGAGTTAGGGTAGCAGTCACTGCAACACGGTTACAGTGCCTGCAATCAGGACCAGGGTTCAAATCCCGCGCTGCCTGTGAAGAGTTTGTACGTTCTTCCCATGTCTGCGTGGGTTTCCTCCCACCCCTCAAAATGTACCGGGGGGGGTGTAGGTCATTTGGGTGTATTGGCCAGCATGGGCTGGTGGGTCAAAAGGGCCTGTTACCCTGCTGTATGTCTAAATTTACATTTTAAAAATATGGCCATAACCTTATTAATTGGAACATAAAAGAGTACAGCTGAGGAACAGGCTATTCGGTCCATTATATCCGTGCTGAACATGAAATCAAACTAAAACTCTGCTGCCTGCAGCTGATAGATATTCCTCCATCCCCTTCATATCTATTTGTTGATCTAGAAGTCACTTCCACCCCTACCCCTGGCAGCCCGTTCAAGGGACCCCGCCACTCGGCGTGCAAACATCTTGCCTCAGACTTCTTCAAATTTCCTCCTCTCATCTTAAGTGCATGTTCTCCAGTGTGTGTGATGCTTTAAACGCTGGAGGCGAAAAAAACTCTGACTGTCCATCCTATCAATGCATCTCATGATTTTATAAATTTCTGTCAGTCTCCCCTCAGCCCCTGACAGTCCAAAGAACCCATAACTCATACCCTCGAAATCAGGCAACACCCTGATGAACCTCTTCTCTATCCTTTCCAAAACCTCCACATCCTTCTTGCCATGGGGCACACGGCATACCCAAGTATATAAATTAAATTTTTAATTGAAAAAAAAATTGAGACATACAGCACAGTTACAGGCCCTTTTGGCCCACGAGCCCATGCCACCCAATTTACCTATAACCATGGTACTTTAATTAAATCTCTTCTTGATCACAGAATGTCCCAACAAATTCTCCATATGATGCTCCTTGCAACTGGACTCCAGGACCTTCTCCTTGGTAAGCACTAATGCAAAATCCTCACTTCGTACCATTTCCCACTTTGGCTGACTCAAAACATAAATTCCCTCCTTTCTTCTTGAGTGGTCCAATCCTCTCCTTTTTAATAAAATACTCTAACCCAGTTCACCAAGACATTAAATGGCTTTCCTGATGCCCAGCTTGGTACCACAGAACCACAGAAGGAGCTTGAACATTTTTCTGCAATCTTTATATTCCTTCAGGGTCCCGTTTGATTGTAGCTTCCTAAACTGCAACTTCCCTCCGAGACCTCCCCTTTCCTCTAAAACCACACCTTCCATCCAAGACCTCCCATTCCCTCCTAAGCCTCCCCTTTCCTCCTAAACCTCCTCTTCCCTCCTAAACCTCACCTTCCCTCCAAGTCCTTCCCTTCCCTCCTAAACCTCTCCTTCCATCCAAAACCTCACCTACACTCCATCCTTCCCTTCCCTCCAAAACCTCTTCCCTTCTAAACCTCTCCTTCCCTCATAAACCTCCTCTTTCCTCCAAAACCTCTCCTTCCCTCATAAACCTCACCTTCCCTCCAAAAGCTCCCCTTCCCTCTTAAACTTCCCCTTCCCCTAAACCTCCCCTTCTCCCTCCTAAACCAAACCTTACCTCTGACCTCCCCTTCCCTTTCAACATCCCCTTCCCTCATAAACCTCCCCTTCCCTCCTAAACATCTTTCCTCCAAAACCTCTCCTTCCCTCATAAACCTCACCTTCCCTCCTAAAGCTCCCCTTCCCTCTTAAACTTCCCCTTCCCCCTAAACCTCCCCTTCTCCCTCCTAAACCTTCCCTCTAACACCTCCCCTTCCCTCCTAAATCTCACCTTCCCTCCTAAACTTCCCCTTTCTTCCTAAACCTTACCTTCCCTCCTAAGCCTCCCCTTCCCTCCTAAACCTCCCCTTCTCTCTTCGAGACCTCCTCTTCCTTCCTACACCTCCCCTTCCCTACTGAACTATACCTTGCCTCCTTTATCTTTTTGACTGAATTTGTGACCTCTCTCAACATCCAAGGTTATGCCCCTTGAATCTCTTTATTACTTGACTGCTTTCTATGTCCGAGGGAATGAAATTCAGAAGGCAACAAGAGAACAAGGAATGTAATGAAGATATTCAGCTGGTGATGATCATTATGACAGGACCTAGAGGAAGGAAACACTTGGACAAAGGTAATGTTCAGTAGATGAAAATGCATGCTTTTGACAGGACTAAATTGTGCAAAGAAATGCTTAATCAGTCAGACATCCCAGGTTGTAAAGTGCTTGATTCAGTTGAATGAGCTTGGAAGGGAGGGTTACATACTAAATTATGTATAGACCTGCTATACATAGGCTTGATAACAGAGTTACACTCCCATAAATCAAGTTGGAGAGCAACCTTCTTGATAGCAGGTAGGAGATATGCATTGGAATATTCCTATCCAGTGGAGGGGTGGATTTACATGGATAATGTCTAGAAATACATACATCCTGCATAATTGTTTCTTACTTCCAACCTTTCTTATTAAAACTTAACTCTCTCCAACAAATACAATTATTTCATGATTCTGTAATAGGTTAAAACATACATAATATTTGGGGCAAAAACACTTTTTTCCTTTATTTCCCCCTGTGCTCCACAGTTTTAAATTTGTAATCAAACAATTCACATGTAATTAAGGTGCACATTGAAGATTCTTTTCGAGGTTATTTGGATCCATTTTGGTTCGACTGTGCAGAAATTACAGCCCCCCATTTCAGGGCACCAAAATGTTTGGAACATTCAGGATGTCTGTGAGTTTTCATGTTAAAAGAAATGGCAACGACAGATTCCAAAGGTGATCAAAAGCTTAGAAGCAAGCCTAGCTCTCTTAGACCTCCACCATAAAGCCGTTAAACATACCTGAGGACTCACAAACACCCTTGAAGCCAAATGTCCTAAACATTATGGTGCCCTGAAATGAGGGGCTGTAATTTCTACACGGTCGAACAAAAATGGATCCAAATAACCTTGAATAAAATCTGAAATGTGCACTTTAATCACATGTGAATTTTTTGTTTACAGAGCACAGGGGCAATGAAAGGATAACAAAAAGTGATTTTGTCCCACACTTTATGGAGGGCTCTCTACCTGAAGAATTGGAGGCTTGAATGGAAGTCAAAAATATTCTCAATAAGCATTTCACTTTCAAAGGATGGCAGCCACTTGTAACATGCCATGAAAAACCCCTGGGGTCATATCTCTACCAAACAGACATTTTACCAAAGATCACATTTAATAATAAAGAAATAAAGAATTCTTATCAATACCAAAATCTTCCCTCATCTGATTAAAAGATAAAAACTTACCCTCTTTAAAACAATCTCCCAAATATTTCACACCTTTAAATCTCCAATGCAATAAACTTTTGATTATGTATTGAAAAAGAAATAAGTTGATTATTATACAACGGAGTCAAAGCCAATAGTTTACCCCTAGAATCTATCTTTGGTAAAATGTATGTTTGGTAGAGAGACAATGAGATAGACAACAGACTCGCCAAGGCAAATAGCGCCTTTGGAAGACTACACAAAAGAGTCTGGAAAAACAACCAACTGAAAAATCTCACAAAGATAAGCGTATACAGAGCCGTTGTCATACCCACACTCCTGTTCGGCTCCGAATCATGGGTCCTCTACCGGCACCACCTACGGCTCCTAGAACGCTTCCACCAGCGTTGTCTCCGCTCCATCCTCAACATCCATTGGAGCGCTTACATCCCTAACGTCGAAGTACTCGAGATGGCAGAGGTCGACAGCATCGAGTCCACGCTGCTGAAGATCCAGCTGCGCTGGATGGGTCACGTCTCCAGAATGGAGGACCATCGCCTTCCCAAGATCGTGTTATATGGCGAGCTCTCCACTGGCCACCGCGACAGAGGTGCACCAAAGAAAAGGTACAAGGACTGCCTAAAGAAATCTCTTGGTGCCTGCCACATTGACCACCGCCAGTGGGCTGATAACGCCTCAAACCGTGCATCTTGGCGCCTCACAGTTTGGCGGGCAGCAGCCTCCTTTGAAGAAGACCGCAGAGCCCACCTCACTGACAAAAGGCAAAGGAGGAAAAACCCAACACCCAACCCCAACCAACCAATTTTCCCTTGCAACCGCTGCAATCGTGTCTGCCTGTCCCGCATCGGACTGGTCAGCCACAAACGAGCCTGCAGCTGACGTGGACTTTTTACCCCCTCCATAAATCTTCGTCCGCGAAGCCAAGCCAAAGAATTTTACCTAAAATGACGAAGGGTTATATTTCATTTATGTATCAAATATTACAGGATGGTACGGATAAAAAGGGTTGGGAGAGATCTAAAATTAAATGGGAAGCGGATATTGGTTTTATTTTTCCTGAAGAGGATTGGTTAGATATCTGTTATGATCGTGTAACTAGGTTGATAAATGCACGTTATGCAATGATTAATTACAATTTTTTACATCAATTATATTTGACACCTGAAAAATTAAAAAAAATATGGTCTTAATTAATCAGATTTGTGTTTTAGATCTGGTGATATGGTTGGAACTTTTTTTCATGCTGTTTGGTCATGTATACATATACAATCTTTTTGGAAGAAAATTCAATCGTTTTTAGAATATCTGTATAAGATTAAAATAGTTTTAGATCCAACAGTATTTTTATTGGGTAGTTTGCAACCTCTGAAAAGCTTGGGATTAGATAAGTTCCAGCTTGCTTTTGTATATTTAGCTTTATCCGCAGCGAAAAAATGTATTGCTAGTACGTGGAAAGATACAAATAAGATTGATATTTATAGATGGCATAATGAGATAAAATATTGTTTAATAATAGAAAAAATTACATATGTTTCGCATAATTATAATTTTTATATTAATAAGTGCCTGTTATACTCAGAATATTTACATTTCAATTTATATTGATTAGATTTTAATATGTATATTTAACTTTTTTTTAATATTTTTTTTATGGCTCTCCTTAGGAGAGTTGGCTGAAGAGGGGGGGTTCTTTTCTTTCTATATATAAAAAAAATGTTCATGTTCATGTTTAATTGCTGGATATGTCATATATTATTTGTTTTTTGAACGAATAAATAAAGTTAAAAAAAAAGAAAAAAACCCAGGGGTCAATTCACTGTGATGAATGCCGGTTACATTCCTATGTCGTTACAATGCAATAGAGAGTGGCCAGATGGACATAAAGTGTGAATACTTATTCCATTCTTTAACGAGCAAAGCTGCTTGCAATGCTGCAGACAGTTCAAGTTTATCTTGCAATGCTCCAGTACAACCTGACGAAACAGCGTTCTTTGGTCTTTCGTGCATACAGACAAACGATACATCGGCATAGTACAAATGTATATATATTAAAATAAATATTTTGAATGAATGGAGGAGTCACAGAGAGTTAGAGTGTGTGTTTTGTGAGGATAATGTCATAAAATACAAGATGTTATTTTGCAGTAAAAACATAGAATTGCTGGAGGAACTCAACTGGTCTCACAGCATCCATAGGAGGTAAAGATATATCACCGATGTTTTGGGCCTGAGTCCTTCTTCAAGGTGTCTGAATACATTAGACACATGACTATTGAGGATTTTATAGATAAAACATCGTAAATGTTCCTCACACAGCAGGTAAACTTTTTAATTCAATGTTAGATTTATTCAACCCCCCACCACCATATACAATATCCTCTCATCTACAACATGACTTCAGTTTTATAGCTTTGATCCACATTCTTCAGTTTGTTACCAAACAAATGCCATCTCTCATGGCCTTGAAAATTCCAGCTCAGTCCTAATGTGGGGAAGTATCCTGTTAACCATAATCCCAGGAACAAAACGTTGAAAACCATTCAGTTAAACATCAGGTGTAGTGTTGACCAAAACAGTTTGAGCAAACAAAACTTATCCCATTCAGTTACCGTTCACGATCAACCTATTTAATTGCTCAATGTGTTCATTTAAGTTCAGCACAGGCTTAAATTACATTGAAGGGTTACAGTTTGGCAAGGGGATTGGATGATATTTTATAGCCCACCCGTCCCCAAATAATGAGGTGGAATGTGATTGCAGAATTCAATCTGCACAGCAATGAAAACTCCACCAAACAGCGCACAACTGGGCCTGCCAAGAAGTTAGTCTGCTCAAGGAACACAACTTCAAAGTTCACGATCAAACAGAGCATGCAGCAGATTGCATTTACCCGTCACTGGAGAATCAATTTGGCTGCAGATTTATTGCAGAGCAAAGACTACAGAGGATGAGGCAGAGGGTAGGAAATGGGCTGACATCTCACTTGTTGGATGTTAACATGCGGCTTCAGCTGCGCACCACCCCCCCCCACCCCCACCCACTCCCCCCCACACTCTCACACACACACACACACACACACACACACACTCACACTCACACACACACTCACACACACACTCACACACACACACACACTCACACACACACCCACACACACACTCACACACACACACTCTCACACACACACCCACACACACACACACTCACACACACACACACTCTCACACATACACTCACACACACCCGCATACACACTCACACACACACTCTCACACACACACCCACACACACTCTCACACACACACACACATACTCACACTCACACACACTCACACACACACTCACACACACACACTCTCACACACACACCCACACACACACACACACTCACACACACACACCCACACACACACTCACACACACACACTCTCACACATACACTCACACACACCCGCATACACACTCACACACACACTCTCACACACACACCCACACACACTCTCTCACACACACACACACTCACACTCACACACACTCACACACACACTCACACACACACACTCACACACACACCCACACACACACTAACACACACACACTCTCACACACACACCCACACACACACTCACACACACACACTCTCACACATACACTCACACACACCCGCATACACACTCACACACACACACCCACACACACACACTCACACACACACTCACACACACACTCTCACACATACACTCACACACACCCGCATACACACTCACACACACTCACACCCACACACTCTCACACATACACTCACACACACACCCGCATACACACTCACACACACACCACACACACACCACACACACACCCACACACACACTCTCACACACACACTCTCACACACACCCACATACACACTCACACACACACCACACACACACACACTCACACCCACACACACACTCACACACACACCCGCATACACACTCACACACACACACCGACACACACACTCACACACACACACTCACACATACACTCACACACACACCAGCATACACACTCACACACACACTCACACCCACACACACTCACACACGCACCCGCATACACACTCACACACACACCACACACACACCCACACACACACTCACACACACACTCTCACACATACACTCACACACACCCGCATACACACTCACACACACACCACACACACACACACTCACACCCACACACACACTCACACACACACCCGCATACACACTCACACACACACCAAACACACACACTCACACCCACACAGACACTCACACACACACCCGCATACACACTCACACACACACCACACACACACTCACACCCACACACACACACACCCACATACACACTCACACACACACCACACACACACACCCACACACACACTCACACACACACACTCTCACACATACACTCACACACACACCCGCATACACACTCACACACACACACACTCACACCCACACACGCACTCACACACACACCCGCATACACACTCACACACACACCACACACACACACACCACACACACACACCCACACACACACTCACACACACACTCTCACACATACACTCACACACACCCGCATACACACTCACACACACACCACACACACACACACACACTCACACCCACACACACACTCACACACCCGCATACACACTCACACACACACCACACACACACACCCACACACACACTCACACACACACACTCTCACACATACACTCACACACACACCCGCATACACACTCACACACACACTCACACCCACACACACTCACACACACACCCGCATACACACTCACACACACACCACACACACACACCCACACACACACTCACACACACACTCTCACACATACACTCACACACACCCACATACACACTCACACACACTCACACCCACACACTCTCACACATACACTCACACACACACCCGCATACACACTCACACACACTCACACACACACACTCTCACACATACACTCACACACACCCGCATACACACTCACACACACACACTCTCACACATACACTCACACACACCCGCATACACACTCACACACACACACCCACACACACACACTCACACACACACTCACACACACACTCTCACACATACACTCACACACACCCGCATACACACTCACACACACTCACACCCACACACTCTCACACATACACTCACACACACACCCGCATACACACTCACACACACACCACACACACACCACACACACACTCTCACACACACACTCTCACACATACACTCACACACACCCACATACACAATCACACACACACCACACACACACACACTCACACCCACACACACACTCACACACACACCCGCATACACACTCACACACACACACCGACACACACACTCACACACACACACTCACACATACACTCACACACACACCAGCATACACACTCACACACACACTCACACCCACACACACTCACACACGCACCCGCATACACACTCACACACACACCACACACACACCCACACACACACTCACACACACACTCTCACACATACACTCACACACACCCGCATACACACTCACACACACACCACACACACACACACTCACACCCACACACACACTCACACACACACCCGCATACACACTCACACACACACCAAACACACACACTCACACCCACACAGACACTCACACACACACCCGCATACACACTCACACACACACCACACACACACTCACACCCACACACACACACACACCCACATACACACTCACACACACACCACACACACACACCCACACACACACTCACACACACACACTCTCACACATACACTCACACACACACCCGCATACACACTCACACACACACACACACTCACACCCACACACGCACTCACACACACACCCGCATACACACTCACACACACACCACACACACACACACCACACACACACACCCACACACACACTCACACACACACTCTCACACATACACTCACACACACCCGCATACACACTCACACACACACCACACACACACACACACACTCACACCCACACACACACTCACACACCCGCATACACACTCACACACACACCACACACACACACCCACACACACACTCACACACACACACTCTCACACATACACTCACACACACACCCGCATACACACTCACACACACACTCACACCCACACACACTCACACACACACCCGCATACACACTCACACACACACCACACACACACACCCACACACACACTCACACACACACTCTCACACATACACTCACACACACCCGCATACACACTCACACACACACCACACACACACACACACACTCACACCCACACACACACTCACACCCGCATACACACTCACACACACACCACACACACACACACACTCACACCCACACAGACACTCACACACACACCCGCATACACACTCACACACACACCACACACACGCACCCGCATACACACTCACACCCACACACACTCACACACACACCACACACACACACACTCACACCCACACACACACCCGCATACACACTCACACACACAACACACACACACACTCACACACACACACTCACTCACACACACACACTCTCACACATACACTCACACACACACCCGCATACACACTCACACACACACCACACACACACACACTCACACCCACACACACACTCACACACACACCCGCATACACACTCACACACACACCACCCACACGCACCCGCATACACACTCACACACACACTCTCATACATACACTCACACACTCCCGCATACACATTGACACACACACACATACACACACACACACACAAACACTCACACCCACCCACCACCCACCCCCACCCACTCCCCCCCACACACTCACACACTCACACACACTCTCACACACACACTCACACGCACACCCGCAAACACATTCACACACACACACACCCACACACACTCACACACACACACTCACACACACACCTGCATACACACTCACACACACACCACACACACACACCCACACACACACTCACACACACACTCTCACACATACACTCACACACACCCGCATACACACTCACACACACACCACACACACACACACACACACACACACACACTCACACCCACACACACACTCACACCCGCATACACACTCACACACACACCACACACACACACACACTCACACCCACACAGACACTCACACACACACCCGCATACACACTGACACACACACACACACTCACACCCACACACACTCACACCCACACACACTCACACACACACCCGCATACACACTCACACACACACAACACACACACACACTCACTCACACACACTCTCACACATACACTCACACACACACCCGCATACACACTCACACACACACCACACACACACACACTCACACCCACACACACACTCACACACACACCCGCATACACACTCACACACACACCACACACACACCCGCATACACACTCACACACACACTCTCACACATAAACTCACACACTCCCGCATACACATTGACACACACACACATACACACACACACACACAAACACTCACACCCACCCACCACCCACCCCCACCCACTCCCCCCCACACACTCACACACTCACACACACTCTCACACACACACTCACACACACACCCGCAAACACATTCACACACACACGCCCACACACACTCACACACACACACATACACACTCACACCCACCCACCCCCCACCCCCACCCACTCCCCCCACACACTCACACACAGACCCACACACACTCACACACACACACATACACACTCACACACACACAAACACTCACACACACACACTCCCCCCCACACACTCACACACTCACACACACACTCTCACACACACACTCACACACACACCCGCATACACATTCGCACACACACACCCACACACACTCACACACACACATACACACTCACACACACACAAACACTCACACCCACCCACCCCCCACCCCCACCCACTCCCCCCACACACTCACACACACCCACACACACTCACACACACACATACACACTGACACACACACAAACACTCACACCCACCCACCCCCCACCCCCACCCACTCCCCCCACACACTCACACACACACCCACACACACTCACACACACACACATACACACTCACACACACACAAACACTCACACCCACCCACCCCCCACCCCCACCCACTCCCCCCCCACACACTCACTCACTCACACACACACGCACATACACACTCACACACACACACACACACACACACACACACACACACACACACACACACACACACACACACACACACACACACACACAACAAAAATACATAGAGCAGGCTCAAGTCCAAACTGTTGGTTATGTAAAAACACAAAGCTGGAAAAAGGAAAAATTACATAACCAACATTTTGGGATTCAGCCCTTTATCTTTGCGATATAAAGGTCACTGTTTGACCTGCTGAGCTTCTCCAGCATTGTGTTTTTTATCCTCTCTTATTGTTAGGATGCCAGGCAATTTTCATAGAACGCTACAGCACAGAAAACAGACCATTCAGCCCTTCCAGTCTACGCTGACCATTGTTCAACTAGTCCCAATAATGTGCTCCCATTCCATAACCGTCCAGACATCTCCCATCCATGTATCTATCCAATTTATTCTTAAAACTCAAGATCGAGTCTGCACCCACCACATCAGATGGCAGCTCATTTCATGGGCCCACCACTCTCTGAGTGAAGATGTTCCCTCTAAACCTTTCCCCTTTCACCCTAAAGCCATGTCCTCTCATATTTATCTCTCCTAAGCTGTGGAAAGAGCCGACTCGCATTTACTCTGTCTATACCCCTCATAATTTTGAAAACCTCTATCATATTTCCCCTTATTCTTCTTCGTTCCAAGGAATAAAGTCTTAACCTGTTTAATCTTTCCCTGTAACTCAACCCAGCCACATCCTAATAAATCTTTTCTTCCTTCTTTCAATCCTACTGATATTCTTCCTGTTGTTAGGTGACCAGAACTGCAGACAATATTCCAAATTTGGCCTCACCAGTGTCTTAAATAACTTCAACATAACATCCCAACTCCTATACTCAAATCTTTGATTTATAAAGGCCAAGATGCCAAAAGCTTTCTTTAAAACCCTGTCAACCTGCGACGCCACCTTCAGGGAACAATGTACCTGTATCCCCAGGTCTCTTTGCTCCTCCACACTCCTCAGTGCCCTCCCATTTACAGTGTATGTCCTTCCTTGAATTGCTCTTCCAAAATGCAACACCTCACACTTGTCTGCATTAAACTCGGATTCATCCATTTACTGGCCCAGTCTCCCAGTTGGTCCAGTTCCCTCTGCAAGCTTTGAAAATCTTCCTCACTGTCCACTAAGACTCCTATCTTTGCATAATTAGCAAACTTTCTGATCCAATTCACCACATTATCAACCAGATCATTGATATAGACAACAAACAACAATGGTCCCAACACAGAACTCTGAGGCACACCACTCATCTCAGGCCTCCAGTCTGAAAGGCAACCATCCACTACCATTCTCTGTTTTCTCCCATACTGCCAATTTCAAATCCAGTTTACAACCCTATATGTATACCTCATGTCTGAACCTTCTGAACTAATCTCCCATGTGGGACCTTGTCAAAGGCATATGTCGACAACATCCACAGCCTTTCCTTCATCTACTTTCTTGGTTACTTCCTCGAAAAACTCTACCAGATTTGTTAAACATGACCTGTCACGAACAAAGCCATGCTGCCTGTTCTTGATCAGCCCGTGGCTGTCCAAATACCTACATATCCTATCTCTCAGAACTCCTTCCAATAATTTATCTACTATTGACATTAGGCTCACTGGCCTATAGTTACCTGGTTTACTTTTGGAGCCTTTTTTAAACAGCGGGACTACATGAGCCACTCACCAATCCCCCGGCACCTCTCCTGTAGTTAAGGACATTTTGAATATATCCATCAGGGCCCCTGCAATTTCAACTCTTGTCTCCCTCAAGGTCCAGGAATATCATATCCGGCTTGGGGGATGTGTCTCCCTTTATTCGCTGTAAGGCAGCAATCACCTTCTCCTTCTTAATCTCCATATGTTTCATGACATTTCTACTTGTTTCCCTTCCATCCGTAAGCGCTGTGCCAGTTTCCTGAGTAAACACTGATGCAAAAAAAAACTGTTTAAGATCTCCCCCATTTTGTGAGGCTCCAAACATAGTTGACCACTCTGATCCTCTGGGGGACCAATTTTGTCCCTTGTTATCCTCTTATTCTTAAAATATTTGTAGAAACCCTTCGGATTTACCTTCACGTTATCTGCCAAAGCACCTTCATATCTTCTTTGGCCTTTCTGGTTTCCTTCTTTAGTATTCTCTTACATTTTCTATTTACTGCAAGTACCTCACTTGCTCCTTGTTAACTTTACCGGTTATACACCTCTCTCTCATCTTAATCATTTCACCGATATCCCTTGAAAACCAAGGTTTCCTATGCCCGTTGATTTTGTCTTTAATCCTGGTAGGAACTTGCAAACTCTGCATCATCAGAATTTCGTCTTTGAAGGCCTTTCACTAGCCGGACACATCCTTGCCAGAAAACAGCTTATTCCAATCGTCTCTTCTGAGATCCTTTCTCATTTCCACAAAACTGGCCTCTCTCTAAGTTAGAACCTCAACTCGAGGACCAGACCTATCCTTATTCAGAAATAACTGACATTATGAACACTGGACCCAAAATGCTCACTTACACAGACTTCTACCTCCTAACCTGAATGGTTCCCTAACAGGAGATCAAGTATTGCATCCTCTCTCGTTGCTACCTCTACATATCGATTTAGAAAACATTCCTGTACACATTTGACAAACTCCAATCCATCCAGTCCTTTTAGAGTATGGGAGTCCCATTCAATATGCGAAAGTTAAAATCTCCTAATACCACAACTTTCTGTTTCTTACAATGGTCTGCTGTCTCCCAACAGATTTGCGCCTCCGATTCTCTTGGACTATTGGGCAGAATATAATACAAGGCTGTCAATGTGCTCACAACTTTCCCGTTCCTTAGCTGAACCTGTGATATTTTCCCTGACTAGCAATGCCACTCCTTCCCCTTTCCTCCCTTGCCCTCCATCACATCTGAAACAACGGAACCCCGGAACACTGAGCTGCCAGTCCTGCCCCTCCTGCAACCAAGTCTCACTAATAGCAATAACGTCATAATCCCACTTGCAAATCCACGCCCTATGCTCATCTGCCTTCCCGACTATACTCACATTGAAATAGATACATCTGAGATCATTTCTATCATGTATATACCTCTGCTTTGTCTTTACATGCAGTTCTCGCATGACCCTTACTGTTCTCCACCACACTCTCCGCTCTATCACTCTGGTTCCCCTCCCCCTGCAAATATAGTTTAAACCTCCAACAGCGCAGCACTAACAAATCTCCTCGGAAGGATAGGACTCCTTGTTTGTCTTATGGTAGATAAAAGTTGAGAGACAAAATATATCACGTATGTTGCATTTTTATGTATGATTATGTGACAATAAAAGGAACCTTGGAACCTCCCTACACACACTCATGCATTCACGGACATGCAGACATACGCACAGGCATAAATGCACACAAAACACAAACACACACACAAGCATGTACACACACAGACACTCGCAGGCAAGTGCACATATACACTCACACCCAGATCCACACATGTGCACACACGCATACATCTTAACCCAAAATGTCCACCATCCCTTCATCTCCACAGATGCTGCGTGACCCCCTGAGTTCTTCCAGCAGTCTTTACTTTGCTCCAGTCATGAGGTCAGTATGTGTGAGGTTCTGAGGGCAATGGGATTAGCGGCATGTATTACATGCCTCCTTGGCCCAAAGACCACGCTCACAGTTCTGCTCCAAAAAAAGAAATAATAAACTTGGGGAAAAAAAAGCAATAAATGTTTTAACCATTGTAACAACTCAAGATTGTGAAAACATCACCACAAGCTGTCCTTGCAGCTGTCTTTGGCTGTGCTTTCTACGACCTCCAGGACTGAAGTCCACACACCCAATCTCCACCCCACATTACACTTCAACAGTGGGGGGGGGGGGGGGGTTGTTAACACCAAGTCTGGAGGTCAAACACGTTATTAACTGACAAAACTCTGTACTTCAGTTCATTGGGCGTACAGACAGCTTCAGACACATACTTTAAACACAGTGCATAAGGAGGACACCCGGGCCTTGGGGCTCGAGATAAGGTCATAAGTGAACAGAAAGAGGGTCTTAAAATCATGAACTGCCTTAATAGGGCAGACATGGACGATTGCTCCAAGTGTGAACCCAAGGCTCGTTCTACCAGGTAGTTATTAATGGATCTAATAACATAGTCGAGCCTAAACACACCATCTGTTGGAGAAACTCGGTGGGCATCAGTAGGAGAAACAGCTGAAGCCCTTTTTTGAGGTTGGTTAAATGTGGTAAAGAAGCCAGTGCAAAGAGGACAGGGTGGTTGGACAGAGAGGCTATATGGGACTGGTGAACCAGGTCGAGGTGCCACATGGAGTGAAACATGAAAGTCTGCAGATGCAATGATTGTAGCTGGAGAAACTCAACAACATACTTTCTACAGCAAAGATAAAGAAACATAACTGACGTTTCAAGGCATGAGTAAAATGGAGGCAGGTGCCCAAACAAAATGGTGGTGCTGGGAGGGACAGGTGGAGGAGCACTGACCCTCAGGTAGGTGGTCATAGGCACATAAGGGAGAGCACACCTGCAAGCAGGGGGAGGAGGGATGATCTGTGACGGGAGAGGGAAGGGACTAGAGACCTGGAGGAAAGGAGATTGAAGAATGGGGAAGAGTGGGAGATCGGAGAATGGTCTAGCAGAAACTGGAGAAGTCGATGTTAATGCCATCCAGTTGGAGAGGGCCCAGATGGAATTCCACTTGTTGCTCCTCCAATTTACAGTGACCCTGGTTTGACCACTCCCACCTCTCCCTCTCTTCCCCATCACTCTGTCTCCTTTCCTCCAGCCTTCCTCTTCCCTCTCCATTCTCACAGAGGTATTCCCCCCCCATTCCCTGCTTACTGCTATGCCCTCCCCCCCTTATCCACCTATTACCTCCTGCCTCTGGGACCACACTCCTACTCCCGCCCCCCTTCACCATTTTGTTCGGGTGCCTGCCTACATTTTGCTCACTCCGTGACGAAGGGCTTAGGCCCGAAACGTTAATTCTGTGTTTTTATCTTTGCCACATTGAGGTGAAACATTATGGAAAAAGGCAGACGTCAAACAAAGGGAGCAAGAAAGGAGTCAGGTCAGGTGGAAGAAGATGAGTCAGACAGGATGAGGCGGGTGATTCCAAGACAAAGGCTGCCAGTGTTAAAATCTGAGGCACGGAGGAGGAGGAGAAATTAGTGGTATAGATAAAGACTTTGATAAAACCAAAGTCGGGTAGGATAGGAAGGAGGAGAGAGCAGAAGAATGAGGTGGAGAGATGGGGGTGGGAGGGAGCCAAACAGGAGGAGGGTGAGAAAAAGGTGGGGGGGATGGAAAGAAAAGGGGACAAAAAAGGGGAAGAAGCAAGGGGAAAAGAGGAGAGAGGAGATTCTTTACCTAAAATTAGAAAATCCAACGTTCACACCATTGCGCTGTAGACAGCCCGGGGAATGTGAGGTGACGTTCCTCCAGTGGTCGAGTTCGTACCTGGTGCTGCCTGTAAGGTGCTTGTCCCTTCTCCCCGTGTCTGCGTGGGATTCCTCCCACCGTACAGAAACGTTCTGGGCTAATTGGGTGCAATTGGGTGGCATGGGCTCGTGGGCCAGAAGGCCCTGTTACCATGTTGTTATGTCTGTACGTATATCTACGTTAATGTTGGCTCTCATTCTGGCAGTGGAGACCGATCGGGTCAGAAGAGGAAGTGGAGTTATTCAAAGCCATTAATTTACCCAGGGAGTCATGAGATTGTGGAAATCAATCCCTGTTACACTTAAAATGGCACTGGAGATCATTCGGTCCATCAGCTTCATGTCATCTCTTGGGAGCAATCCCATCTGCCCCATGAACCCTCTGCCTATCCCCCTGTAACTTGTACTGTCTCATGTGCCCGTCAACTCCCCCCACCATTTATTCAGACTGAGTGGTCCACTTACAGCAGGCCAATCAGCCAAGCAGACAGATCCTTAGGATGTGGGAGGAAACCAGAGCACCCACGGGGAAGCATGAGCAGTCAGCGGGAGAACGTGCAAACTCCATAGAGTCAGCCCGAGGCCAGGTTCGAACCTAGATCCCGGGAACTGTGAGACAGCAAGCCCAGACCTCTTTGCCCCACCCCCCCCCCCCCCAAAGCCTCCTGTGGAGAGCGTGGGAGAGGATGAGTGACTTTACAGAGAAATTACTGTTTACACTCGTATAATAGTCGAGTTTTTTGGACCAATTTTTCAGGTCAAATTTGGAGGTGGGTCGACCTTTACACGGGTCAACTTTTGACCGCGTTAAGTACCTGTGTCGTTCAAGGTGTCGGGAACTCAGATAGTCGGGACTGGGTGGCAAGTCTTCATTCAGGCTGTCGGGAGCTTGGAAGGACGGACGACTGGAGGAATGATCTGTGGTCACGGCATCGAGACCTCAGATGAGCAGGTGGCCGAGGCGAGGGTTGGCAGTTGGGGGAGTTGGAAGCTCCGGTGGGCGGGCAGCTGGGGTGAGGGTCCGCAGTCGGGGCATCAGAAGCTCCAGTGGGAGGCCAGGAGAGGTGAGGGTTCGCGGTCATGGCGTCAGGAGCTCGGATGAGTGGACAGTCGAGGTGAGGGTTGCAGTCGGGGCATCAGGGAGCTCTGGTGGGCTGGCAGCTGGGGTGAGAATCCATGGACAGGATGTCAGAAGCTCCAGTGTTGCGGTCGGGCCAAAAATAATGAGCCAACTTTTACGCAGGACATAAGGAAGGTGCTCGATTTTTGGGCCAAAGGGGGTTGGTTGGGGGATGACTATTACTGGAGTGTATACGGTAAGTAAAGCATGAATGCAAAGAAAGTGTCATTAAGGTTGATATGACTGAATGAAGAGACCTGTCTATAAGTGTCAAGTTATTATCTCGGATCAGATCAAGATGGACTGGCTCCTTAAATGCATGAATGCCCAGAGCTTCGTAACTAAATGCACTACTAGATTGGAGCTGCACAAGACACTGGTGACACCACTCTTGGAGTTCAGGTCACCCAGTCACGTGATGAAGCTGGGGAGGGCAAAGAACAGACACGTCCAGGACTACTTGAATTATGAAGAAGCAACTGGATGGGCAAGAACTTTTTTCTTTTCCCTGAAAGTTGGGAGGCTGAGGAATTTCCTTTTAGAAAAAGGTAAATCAAGAAAGTCGGCAGACACTGTGATTGAAGTAAAAACGCAACGCTGGAGAAACTCAGCAGATCAAACAGTGTCCTTTATAGAGCAAAAATAAGATACATCTCCAATGTTTTGGGCTTGAGGCCTAATTCAGGGTATGATCTTATAGAGATGTTCTAGATCATGAGAGATATTAATTAGGTGAATGGTGATGGTCTTGTTCTGGTCAGTTCTGGTCGCCTCATTACAGGAAGGACAGAGATGCTTTGGAGAGTCTGCAGAGGAGATTTACCAGGATGTTGCCTGGATTGCAGAAGGAGTCAACAGAGCTAGGGCTTTTCCCTTTGGAGCGGCAAAGGATGAGAGGTGACTAAATAGAGGTATCTATGATTATAAGCGATTTAGATACAGTGGAGAGCTTCCATCATTCTCCTGGAGCAACAATAGAAAATACCAGAGGACCTCTGTTTAAGGTGAGTGGAGGAAAGTTGAGTGGAGATGTCAGAAGCAAGCTTTTTTTTACATAGAGTGATGTGCGCCTGCAATGCCTGAATGACCAAAGAAACTGCTCACACTAACCAGATAAGACTCTCGTATTGAAGAAACAATATTTATTTACTTCGTGTACATATGAATACTTGACTTGCCTATGTATAGTTTGTATGCGTGTTACGTCTGTTTGAGTTTTTGTGTGTTTTGCACCAGGACCAGAGAAGGCAGTTTTATTGGGATATACTTGCGCAATTATTGACAATAAACTTGACTTGTATTGCCAGAGGTGGGGTAGTGGAGACTAGTACAATAAGAACACTTAAAAGATTGTAGGAAAAATAGAGGGCTATGGGTGTGAGGGAGAGAGGAGTTAAATCAGTAGTTCTCAACCTTTTTTTTTCATTTCACATCCCACTTCAAGTAACCCCGATGCCATCGGTGCTCTGTGATTAGTAAGGGATTGCTTAAGGTGGGATGTGAGTGGGAAGGGAAGGTTGAGAATCATTGCCCTGGACCCAATTGTTACTGAAATATTTTGCTTGAAAAAACCAGTCATTGGCCCATTTCCTTTGGAGTTCTGAAACTGTGCACATAACGAGTCCACGATTAAAAGTGTTTTTCAACCTTTTCCTTTCCACCCACATCCCACCTTACGCAATCCCTTACTAATTACAGACCACCGATGGCAGAGAGATTACTTAAAGTGGGATGTGAGTGAAAAGAAAAAGGTTGAGAACCACTGGGTTAGATTGTTGTGGAGTAGGTTTCCAAAGGGTCGGCACAACATCTTGGGCAGAAGCGTCTATACTGTGCTGTAATGTTCTGTGTTTCAGAGAACTAATGTGGAGGCAGTTTAGGGACCACTTGTGCTGGGTTCAGGATAGGTTTGCCCCTCTGCAACAAGGAAAAGATGGTAGGAAAAGGGAACTAAACAGGTGAGGCAGCTGGTCAACAGGAAGAAGGAAGCAGACATTAGATACAGGAAGCAGGAAACAGGAAGGCCTCATGAGAAGTAGATGGTAGCCAGGAAGGAGCTTAAGAAAGGACTTAGGAAAGCTCGAAGGGGGCAGGAGAAGGCCTTGGCAAGGAGGATTAAGGAGAATCAGAAGGTGTTCTATGCGTATGTGAAGAACAGAAGGATGATGAGAATGAAGGTGGAGTCACTAAAGGACAAAGGAGGCCACATGTGCCTGGAGGCGGAGGTTGGGAATGTCCTGAATGGACATCAGTATTCACAAGAGAAAAGGACCGTGATCAGGGCGAGGTCGGAATAGAACAAGTTTGTGTGCTGGACAATGTAGAGATTAAGGAAGAGGAAGTATTGGATCTTCTTAAAAACATCGATTGATGTCCCCGGGACTGGACATGTTATACCCCGAGTTGCTGTGGGAAGTAAGGGAAGAGATAGCTGGGGTAATAGCTATGATGTTTGAGTCCTCTTTGTCTGCAGGGGAGGTGCCAGAGGATTGGAGAATGGCAAATGTGGGAATTTTAGACCGGTGAGTTTTACGCCAGTGGTGTGAAAACTATTGGAGAGGATTTTTAAGGGATAGGGTGGATTTATGGGCATTTTCAGAAGTCCAGCCTACTCAAGGATAGTCATCATGGCTTTGTCAAGGGAAGGTTGTACCTCACAAACATAAATGAGTTTTTTTTAGGGGAAACAAAAGAAATTGATGAGGGTAGGGCAGTAGATGTTGTGGACATGGATTTTAGTAAGGCTTTTCCTATGGGATGCTTGACTTCATTAATAGGGGGAGACCACACTTAGAGTATTGTGTTCAGTTCTAGTCACCTCATTATAGGAAGGATGTGGAGGTGATGGAGAGGGCACAAACACCAGAGGACATGAGTACAAAGTGAAGGGAAGAAAGTTTAGGGGAGACATCAGGGGTAAGTTTTTATGCAGAGAGTTTTGTGGGCCTGGAATGCCTTGCCAGGGATGGTGGTGGAGACTGGAACACTAGGGGTATTTAACGACTCTTAGACAGGCACATGGATGGAAGAAAAATAATAGATTATGGGTAGGGAGGGTTTAGTAATTTTTTAAAAAGAAATATATGGGTCAGCACCACATCGAAGGCTGAAGGGCCTGTACTATGCTGTAGTGTTCCATGTTCTATGTGTTCTATGTTCTCAATTCTTTTTCCAAGGGTAGGAGAGTTCAAAACGGAAGACCAAAGAGGGGAAGGATTGAAAAGGGATCTGAGGGGCACTTTTTTTTCAGACAGAGGGCAGTAGGTATTGAAAAGACTTGGATAGTTAAAGTTTTGACCAGTAGTTCTCAATCTTACTTTTTCCCACCCTCATGTCACCTTAAGAAATCTCTTACTAACCACAGAGCTCCTGTGGTATAGGATCCCTTAGATGCTCTGTGGTTAGTAAGGGATTTCTTAAGGTGGAATGTGAGTGGTAAATAAAAATGGTTGAGAACCACTGGTTAGAGAGGGAGGTGGGCTGAATGCAGGAAAAATGGGACAAGTCTGAGCCAGTATGGGCGAGTTGGATCGAAGGGCCTACTCTAAGTCTCATGAGACGCAGGTTTCCCTGCAAAAGATCGAGGGCACAGCCCAGGACATCACAGGTACACTCTCCCCACCATCAAGAACATCTACGGGGAGGGCTGCATAGGAGAGCAGTGGCAATCATCAAGGACCCACACCACCCAGCACATGAACTCTGTTCTCGCTGCTGCCATCAGGAAAGAGGTCTAAATGCCACAAGACTCGCACCACCAGGTTCAGGAATGGCTGCTACCCCTCCACCATCAGACTCCTCAACGACAAACTCAATCAGATAAACATTTAAGGACTCTGACTTGTGCAATTTTTTGATTTTTTTTTCCTCCTCTCTGTATTACACATTCAGTTTGTTTCCATTTCTTTATTTGTTTACATGTGTACATTGTGTACAGTGTACACAGTGTTCTGCCTGACCCACAGGGAAAAGAATCTCAGGGTTGTATGTGATATCATGTATGTACTCTGACGATAAATTCTAAATCTGATAAATCAGTCCTACTCTCCAACATCCATGGTGCAGAAAAGAGGTCAGAAAAGGAAGCAATTTGACACACAATTACAAATCACTCTTCCCTTTACATAAAGGAATGCATCAGCCAGAAGCATCCAAGCACACAACTCAAGTGGAACCTGAGTTAATGAGTTCCTTTCAGGGCAAAATAACGAGCCCTTTCTTTCTTCAGCATAACCCATCGTCTGAGCGATGCAAGACTGCTTCGAGCTTAGGGATAGGCTTAGGGATAGGTCTTGTCCTGTCAGGCAAGAATGTTCTTAACGTCCAACTTATTTTGCAGGCTATTCAGTAACAATCAAGCAGTTTAAGTGCAGGAGGGCCTAAAATTCCAACTATTTGAACCTTTTCTTTTCTTCCACGTATATAGATGGAACTCCCAATAGGATTCACCAGTCCCTTCGGGCCCGATCGCAGGAGTGCGGAATGGACTTGGGGAAACCGGGCTCCCTCTAAGTGTGAGGGCAGCATGCTGGCAAGGCAGGTAGTCACCTGAGAGCTCTGGCGACCCGGAGCTCCATCCCCATCTTGGGTGCTGATGGTGGTGGAGCTTGCACATGCTCCCTGATGCCGCAGGGCATTTCCGCTCGATGCCCCTACATCCCAGTGACAAGTGGTTGGCTGGGTTAATCGGACACCGTAAATTGTCCCAAGTGCAGTGGAGGACGCGAGATTCAATGGGCACGCGAGCCATCATAAAATAAGGGGAAAGGAAATAATAGGATTGCACAGAGAATGACATCTGTTGGGCTGAATGGCCTCTTTCTGGTGTCCTCCATATTGTCTTGGACAAAGACACTATTTTCCTTTATGTGCCCATGTGCTCCACTGTTTATTTCCAGAAATCTGCAGGCTCTTTAAATTGTTCTTGGTAAACTGAAATCTGACCATCCTTTCTGTAGCTAACTACTGGTTTGCATCTTGAAGTTAGCTCATGTATTTATTTTCCTTCTTATGAGCTCCCATTTTAGCATAATGGGATTATCACTGTAAGGGATAGTACAGACAGGAGGAACTGAATGGTCACAGTTAACATTTAACATTTCATACAAGCACCAACACAGGTCACAGCCCAGAGACAATTCAATACATTGGAAGAACTGAGGGAAGGCTTGTCACAGTCTGATCCAGAATTCGATACACTGTCATTTTGCAAGGTTCTGACGGCTGGAAGAAAGCAGTTTTCTGAAGGAAAAATGGTTATTTTTGTGGAATTCAGAGCAAAGCCTGCTCTGTGAATGATTGGGCCTTTTCGGTGGATTGAACTGTACCAGGAGGGTCTTTTCGGAAGCAGAGTACTTCATTTTAAGTGTGACTAACAGTGAAGGTCACCTAGAGAGACCGGTCGGTGCCAGGGTCTTGGAAGCTTTGTGGAGGCCGCCCAGTTCGAGTGTTGCCTAGTAAAGGACCAGGAGTGTTATGACCACAGCTCGTATGGATGGACATTTCTTCAAAGGTAACACAAGGAGAATTTGTGTGTCTGTAGCAGCCACAACTCCAGTCTTCCATCAGTTCAACATTAATTCTGGGCTTCAAATTTAAAAGGTCTATTAAAAGACTGAACTTTGAACTTTGAACACACACACACACACACACACACACACACACACACACACACACACACACGCACACAGCTGGGGATAGATTAAGTGTTAAGGATAGTTAAAAAGTAAGAAATAAAATTAGTGCTTTAAAATTAAACACTATCGAGCTCATTGTCTATTGCAGTTCATGACATCATGAAATCTTCTCTGGACAGTGGTCATTGACACTTCCACACCTGCCTCCTGAAGAGTGTTTCGGATCTGTTGGCCATACGTTTAGGGAATTTTCTTCATTAAGATGAGAATTTTTCTGTCCTCAGTGTGGAGATCTTCCTTAGAATCCCAGTCCCTTTGCGATTACTGAGCTCTCCAATACGCACTTTCTTCTTAATGATGTTCCAAACTGTCGATTGTGGTCATCCTGAGGTTTGGGCGATGTGTCTTATTGTTTTATTATTGTTTTTCAGCCTCATAACGGCTTCTTTGACTTTTATTGGCACAACTCTGGTCCTCATGTTGAAAAATGTCAACTACAGGCTCCAAAGATGATCAAAAGCTTAGAAGCAAGCCTAGCTCTCTTATACCTGCACCAATGAAGCAGTTAAACATACCTGAGGACTCACAAACACTTGTGAAACCCAATGTCCCAAACATTATGGTGCCCTTAAAAATGAGGGGACTATGTTGGCCATCATAAATCAGAGTATTGAATACAGGCGTTGGGATGTTATATTGAAATTGCATAAGGCATTGGTGAGGCCAAATTTGGAATACAGTGTGCACTTTTGGTCGCTGAATCACAGGAAGGATATAAACAGTATAGAGAAAGTGCAGAGGAGGTTTACGAGAATGTTGCCGGGGTTTCAGGGTTTGAGTTATAGGGAACGGTGGAGCAAGCTGGGACTTTATTCCCTGGTTGAGGGGTGATTTGATCGAGGTATTCAAAGTTATAAGGGGGACGGATAGAGTCAATGTGGACAGAAGTTTTACACTGAGGGTGGGGGAGATTCAAACAAGAGGTGATGGATTGAGAGTAAAAGGGGAAAAGTTTAGGGGAACATGATGGGGAATTTATTCACGCAATGGTGGTGGGGGTATGGAAAGAACTTCCAGCAGTGGTGGTAGAAGCGAGATTGATGTTAATATTCAAGGAAAAGTTGGATAGGTATATGGACGGGAGAGGATTATGGGCCAAATGCGGGTCAGTGGGACTAGGTAGGAGATGTTTGGCACAGACTAGTGGGGCCAAACTGGCCTGTTTCTGTGTTGTAAATGGTTATATGGTTATTAAACGAAAATGTATACAAATAACCTTGAGTAAAATCTGGAATGTGCTCTTTAATCACGTGTGAATTGTTTGATTACAAACTTAAAACTGTGGAGTACAGGAGCAAATAAAGGCTAAAAGTGGCTTTGTCCCAAACATTATGGAGGGTACTATGTATCTTAAGAACAAGATGAGAATTTCCTGAGGATGTTCGAATGATTCTGGGTGCAGTTTTAAATTTTTACATTTAATATTTAGAGATACGTGCCACCCAATTTACACCAAATTAACCTACACCCCCAGTATGTTCAAATGATGGGAGGAAACTGGAGCCCCTGGGGATAACCCACATAGACACGGGGAGAATGTACAAACTACTTACAGACAGCACGGGATTCGTACTTGGTCGCTGCCACTGTAACAGCGTGGCTGCTCCAACCTTTCCTCCGAATATGATTGGGCGGTGAAGGGACACTTTCACACGTTCAACAACAATGTGTTGCGCCAGTTGGTAAAAGAAAGAGAGAAGGTTTTTGACATAGAACACAGCTACTAACCCCTTTTAGATGGCCCGGCGGTATCCAAGTTGGACTGAGATCATGGGTCTTACAAGTCAATGTGTGCATGCCATTCCAGGCCAGTCTATTTGGTCCACATCCTTCTAAACGGTCCCCACCCAAACATCTGTCCTAATATCTCTTGAACACTGAAGTCGTATCTGCTTCTACAGGTTCCTCTAGCAATTCATTCCAGATACGGGCCAACTTCTGAGTGTGCGTGGCCCTCAGATCCTGCTTAAATCTCTCCCCTCTCAGCTTAAAACTATGCCTTCTAGTTCTATAATTGTCGACCGTGGGAAAAAGACCGAGCAGTCACTTTATACTTGCCCCTCAAAAGCATCACCCCTCACCCTCCAACGCTCCAGGGAATAAAGACCAGGCCTATCCAACTTCTCCCTATAATTCAAGCTCTCGAGTCACCAACATCCTGGTGAATCTCCTCTACGCCGCTTCACATGCCTTAGGTACTATCCAACCAAGACCACCCATAAATTGGAGGAGCAACAGCTGATTTTCCATCTGGCACTCTCCAGCCAGATGGCATTGACATCAACTTTTCTGGTTTCTGCTGACCTGCTCTCCTCTTTCCACTCCCCCCCTTTCCCCTGTCCAGTTCTCCTCCCTCCCCTCCCCCTCCCTTCACCCAGCCATCCTTTCTCCCCCTGTTTGCTGCTGGCCCTTCCCTCCCTTCTCCACCTATCACCTCATGACTTTGCGACCACCCCTCCCCCCTCTCTTTTGTTCGGATGCCTGCCGACATTTTTCCATACCTTGATGAAGGGCTCAACCCTGAAATGTTGGTTATGTATTTTTATCTTTGCTACATAAAGGACACTGTTTTACCTGCTGAGTTTCTCCAGCATTGAGTTTTTACTTCAACCATGGTGTCTACAGATTTTCATGTTTTACTTCCAATTTATTGATGTCCTTCCTATAGCTGTGTGAGCAGAACAGCACTCAAAGAGCAGTCTCATTAACACCTTTGGTTGGTGTCGCGGTTAGCTCAACACCCTTTACAGCGCCAGCGATCGGGACTGGGGTTCAAAACCTGCGCTATCTGTAAGGAGTTTGTACATTCTTCTCATGTCTGCATGGTTTCCTCCCATCGTTCAAAATGCACTGGTTAATTGGGTGTCGCAGATTTGTGGGCAGAAATGGCTTGTTTACCTTGCTGTATGTCTAAATAAAAACAATTACCTGTAACCTGTAACCCTCGGTCTCACTGTTCTATAACAGTCAAAGTTCAGATTTATTGTTAGAGTACATACATGACATCACATAGAACCTTTTTCTGAAGGGCAAGCAGAATTTATTTATCAGTAAATGCAAACTGTAAACTCTCCAGGGCCCTGTCACTCACCAAGCAAGTCCTGCCCAGGTCTGAATTACCAAAGTGCAACACCACCTCAGCGTAAGGAAGTAGCAGTGGGCGAACCTTGTGGACCCTAAAAGAAAGGTGACCAAGGCGGCGGACCAGCAAGGGGCTCAGTGGCTGGGGGGCCCACGCAGGCTGCTGGCAACTTGCAGTCTGGGGAACTGCATGGCCTGCAAGCTGCTGGAGTCTGGCTCATGGGAACCAGGTATCGGGGTCAGAATTCAAGAGGTGCTGAAATCTTCGTGTCGAATCTGGAGCTCCGGCTACTGATGGATCTGTGCGGCTGCAGAGGCTGCGGGAGAACTGAAGGCGAATCCACGGACACTCAGTGTCTCTGAAGGAACTCCCTTTTGCTTCTCTTTCTCTCGTACTGTAGGGGGCGCCGGGCGACACTAATGGCGACTCTTTGACTGCCTTAGGGCAGGCAGAAGGAAATTTCTTGTAATATTACATGTTCTGCACAATTTCATGCCAAGAAAGGAATCCTTATTCACTGCACATCAATGCTTTCTCAAACCTAAGCACCAGGTGTGATCACTCTTACCTGAAGACTCCAGACCATTTCTTGAGCAGAATTTCACCGTACTGATCTCTGATCTCCAGCAGCATGTCAAAGTATTGATTCACAGGGAAACCATAACCCTGTAAAATAAATGTAAGGGATTTAAACGCCAGTGCTTCACAGAGAAACTGCCCACAGCAAGCAAATTTGGAAATGCTCTTCTGCCTCCTGCAACCTCAAGACTTTGTGCTGAAACACATTCGTCTTGGCTGGATCACAGTCCTACCCCCCACCCACAATCAACTGGAAAAATATGCCTCCTGGGGAGGTCATGAATATCTCTTGCATCATTCTCATATTGCTTGACAAGGTTGGCAAACAGCTGGCACTGGAAGTATTAGAATACGAAAGTAAGAAACAAGTCTGCTCCCCCACATATCAAGATGAAAATCAACCTTAAAAAAGGGCCCATTTGTTGTTCAGGAAGAGAACTTCAAAGAACCACAAATCGAGGATAGAAGATATTCCAAAATATCAGAAATATGTTTATGTTCTGTGTGAGAAATATTATATCTGTGTTTATATGTGTGTTACAGCACCTAATGGCCTGAATACGCCAGGGATTGTCTGATCTCAGAAGCTAAGCAGGCTCAGGCCTGGAAAGTACTTGGAGGGGAGACCACCTGGGAACACCAGGTGCTGTCATTTCTGTGAGGGGCGCTGGACAAAGTGGAGACTCTCTGTCTGCCTTACAGTATTGAAAAGTTAAAGAATTTCATTTATGCTACATTGTAAATGTAGTGTTACCTTCCAATAATGTGCACTGTGGTCTGGAAAAGCGCTGTTTCTCCTGGTTGTATATGTGCAGCTAAATAATAATGAACGATGTGGCCAACAGCTTACTCCTGTACTAGATCCCCATATCAACATCAAACAGATCTCAGAGAATCACTGTAAATGTCTAGTCTTCAATGGACAGGAAGTACTTTAGGACAAAAATCCTTCTATTTGGTCATAAATCATTATCTTATCTTAAAGTACACTGTTTGACCAGCTCCAGCATTGTTTTTAATTTTTTTTAAATTTAAATTTAGACATACAGAATGGTAACAGACCCTTTCGGCCTTTGAGACTGTGCCACCCAATTACACCCAGTATGTTTCGAACAATGGGAGGAAACAGAAGTCCCCAGGGAAAATCCACGAAGATACGGGGAGACCGTGCCAGATTCAAACCCACATTGCTGGCATTGTAATAACAACATTATAAATTTTTTATTCAAATTTTAATTTTAAACATACAGTACGGTAACAGGTCCTTCCGGCCCAAGAGCCCATGCCGCCCAATTACACCCAATTCACCTACACCCCTTGGAACATTTTGAAGGGTGGGAGGAAATCAGAGCACCTGGAGGAAAACCCACGCAGATATGGAGAGAACGCACAAACTCCTTAAAGACAGGGCTGGATTCGAACCCGAGTTGCTGGCACTGTATCAGCGATGCGCGAACCGTGCCACCCTTCTGGGACGAACTGTCTTTTGTCCTTCCGTGGATTTAGTTCATATTGTTAATGCCATTTAGCTTACAAACAACGCTGATCCAAAATGCAGTCATGCTGACCATTTATCTGTTACCTGCAGGGTATCTGCAAACAGTACCAGAAGGTTCTTCAAATCTAGCACCAAGTTCGGGTCAGAGCAGTAAGACTGAGGAAGAAAAGGGAAAAAAAAACACAGTAAGTGTTCAGTGGCAGAGAGCTTCAAACATAATGAAAGCTATGTTCTGAAGAACCAATGACTGAGGCGGATATTCCTTTAAAACAGGGATGAGGAGAAATTCGTTGCCACAGACGGTGTGGAGGCAAGTCATCGGGTAGAAGTTGATCGTTCTTTTTATCAGGCAATGTCATGGAGAGAAGGAAGGAGAATGGAGTTGAAAGGAAAAATATATTGATTTGCTCTGTGGTCTCACGGTCTTAAATTGAGTCCATTTCTGAGAGGGTTGAAGAATTAATACAATGTTATATTTTAAACAAAGATGTCTTTTATGCTCATTCATTTTTTTTACTGCAATAGGTTCTGTTGCATTTAACAGTATACGTATAAGGCTCAATGACACAGCATGACTGCTCTTATTAAGAAAACCTATGAGCTCTACTTTGGTTGTAAAGTCAGCGACAAAGACAAACCCTTGACATTTGTAGACAACCTGACACTTTGGCTCAGAGGTACTTAGAAGTCAATGCCATTCAATAAAAATTAATTTAATGTTCCTCTTACTTCCTACGTGAGACAGTAAATCAGAAATTATCTTTGGGTTCAGCTTGAAGTTGTCTATCGTAATCCCCTTTATTTTTCAGGAAGCAAACCTTTTGGGGAAAAAAAAGTTGTTGCCCAATGTTAGCAGTCTACACCTGGTCTTGCTGCATTAACTATCGTTTGTCTGAGGAGTCCCCAAGCAAGATGGCACAAGTAAAATGTTAGATTGCGAACTCTCCCACATTTTAAAGGTGGCAAACGGGAAGGATCTGTCGAGAGAGCTCTCCGGGCAGTGGGACTCTGTAACCGGAGGGAAGCCGCTGGCAAATAGTGGGAGTCTGATGGCCAGAGAAAGTGGGGAAAGACATGCTGTCATCAAATTTTACATATTGTACATTCAGAAAAGAGAAGGTACAAATTGTTTGTCTGAGGGAGGCACAGTTAGCGCTCGGTTAGCGCAATGCTGTTATAGTACCTGCGACCCGGGTTTGACTCTGGGTCGGTCTGTAAGAAATTGTACATTCTCCCTGTGTCTGTGTGGTTTTTTTTGTTTCCTCCCATCTTTCAAAAAAATGTTCTGGGCGATGTAGGTCAATTGGGTGTAATTGGGCGGCACAGACTCACGGGCTGAAAAAGCCTGTTACCATGCTGCATGTCAAAATTTAAAATTTAAATATTTAACATTAGTCCTGAACTGTATTCTAACTCTATTTAACATCTGGGAATACAAGTAGTGCTTTGAAACATCAGTGGGGGGGCAACTGTAGGAGGTAGAGCAGGAGGGGAGGGAAGGCAGATTGACAGTCCTACTTACTGAATGCGTCCGGAGTGCTGACATGGTTTTGGACACAGCCAGCTCCCACAGCTGATCAATGTAGGCTCTGTTCACCAGACCCTGGGTGGTGTGCAAGATGTGATCTTCTACGACGAAGAAACTGAAGGGAGAATCACAGCGGGTCAGAGAACTGGAACCAAAGCTAGTCAGTAAAGCGCAGCGAAATCACACAGAGTTCCCAGGAGGAATTAAGGCAATGCAAGTAAAAATGAACACCTTGATTCCTGATTCCGTTTAGTTCATTTGCGCTAAATTAAGGCGAGGAAACCCATCTTATTTGCGGTTTCTTTTTTTAATTAGGTCTTTTTAAATTTTGGGTGGCATGTTTAGCGTAGCAGTTAATATAATACTGCTACAGCATTATGGGACTGGGGTTTGAATCCGGCACTCCCACCGTTCAGGGGTGTAAGTTAATTGGGCAGCATGAACTCGTGGGCTGAAATGGCCTGTCACCGTGCTCTGTGACTAAATTGTTTTAACTAAAAATTCAAATTTATAAAATGATGGACTGAATAATACAGAAGGAAATCAGCATCAAATCTGGTGCTGTCTGTATGGAGTTTGTACTTTCTTCCTGTGTCTATGTGAGTTTCCTCTCAACACTCCGGTTTCCTCCCAATGTTCAAAACATTCCGGGGGTTGTAGGTTAATTTGGTTATTTCGGCGGCATGTTACCATGATGTACGTCTAAATCAGTGGCTTTTTCTTTCCACTCACAAATAACCTCTTACGAATCGCAGAGAACTTCTGGCATAGGCAATACTTAAGGTGGTATGTGAGTGGAAAGAAAAAGTTTGAAAATCACTGATCTAAATTAAAATTAAGTCACTGCCCACAATAACGCATTTGGAGAGGAAAAGACAAAAAAGGGATTGGAAGAAGATGGGTGGAAGGAAAGGGGAGAATTGGTCATTGGGAGAGGAGGAGAAAAGTTTTTTGCATTTTAGACATACAGCACGATAACAGGTCGTTTCGGCCCACGAGTCCATGCTACCCAATTTACATCCAATTAACCTACAATCCCGGTACGTTTCTAATGGTGGGAGGAAACTGAAACCCTGGGGAAAACCCACACAGACACAGGGAAACGTACAAACAGCGCAGGTTTCGAACCCAAGTCCTGATCACTGGCACTGTAATGACGCTCCACTTACCGTGTCGCCAGAGGGGAGAAAAAAGGTTTAAAGGAATGGGGAGTGGAGGGATAAGGGAAGGTAGGGAGAATAAAGAGGCAGGAGAGTGTAGAGGGATGGTGGGGCTGCAGGGACGGGCAGGGAACTAATGGGACAAGGGGGAATTAAAGGGGCAGTTGGGAGAGGTAAAAGCAAGAGGGAGGTTGAAGGCAGGAGGAGAGGTTAAAGGGGGGGTTAAAAAGAGGGGAAGGTAACAAGAAGCACATCAGGTAAGAGCAAAGCAGAGAAGAAGGCCCTGAAGGAAGGAGCCAGTTTTTACAATGAGGAGGAGCAGCGGAGATGGAGTTAGTTAAAGAGGGCAGTCAAGGCAGGCTGGGCCAGGGAAAGCCGAAAAGGGCACGGAGGAGCTGAAGAGACAGCAATGGGTGGTGGGGGGGGGGGGGGTGGGGAGCAGATGGGGATGGAGAGGACAGGATGACAGGGAAGTCTAGGGAGGGGAGGCAGGGGGAATTGTGAAGTCGAGGGAGGAAAGGTGAGGGAAAGATGGGATGAAGAGAGCAAGCCGGGGTGGGGGGTGGGAGAAGTGAAGGGGCACGGCATGGAAGGAGAGGGAGAAGCAGGGGAGGAGTGGGAGAGGTTGGGAAGGAAAGGGAGAGGTGAAGGAGGAGGGCTAGGCAGGGTGGAGAGGGTGATTGGAGGAGGAGGGCGAGGTGGAGGATGAGAGTGAGGTTGGGAGGATAGGGAGGGGCAGGGGAGGAGAGGGCGAAGCGGACTGGAGAGGGTGAGACACTGGGAGACAGAGGTAGGTGCTCAGGTGGTCAAGTAAGAGTGAGATTAATGGAGCAGTGGGCAAGTTAGGCTTAACTAGAGAGGAAGAGAGAGAGATCGAAATGTAATGTGAGGTGGGTAATAAGGTGGATGAGGCATCCTCAGGACACCGCTGCCTCCCACTATCTGCCTTGGGGACCATGCTGAGGAATAATCGGCAGAGGTCAAGGTGACGGCTGTCTCGTCAACCACAGAAAAGGGGCAATTATTGGGAGAACGAATGAAGCATTGATGATGCTGGGGGTTAGTACGGCCCAGGGAGTGCCCCACGACTTCTCAGAGGTACCAGAAGGCAGGACATCAGCATTCAAACCCCGATTATGATGTTGATTTGCTAAGAAGCCAGTTTGAAGACGATTGGATTAGTCCTTTTGCCTGTTGTTTGGTTTTCTGTGAATTTTTATGTTCAGATTGGCGCCGCTGAGTGGGGACTTTATTGTGTGCTGCCTCAACACCAAGGCTAAGGTTTTCACTGTATTTCTGTACTCGTGACAATAAGCTTCACTGAGTAAAAGACTTGGAAAAGCAACGGGAGAGATAAGTTGGGGCAAAGCAATGGGAAGGCAAAGGGAGGAGAGTGTGAGGAGAAGGTAGGATGGGGGCAAGAAATGGACGGGGAAGGTGAGAGCGAAACAAGGGAGGAGGGAGAAATGAAGGAGGGGAGAGTGAGATGCAGGAGAAAACAGATGAGCAGGGGAGGGATAGATACAGGATGAATGTAGCGAGAAGGATGTATGAGCATGAGGAGGTAAGGCACGTCGGTGAAAGGGGCTGGTGAAACAGGTACAAGGTCAGAAGGACATCTCATTGGCAAAAGATCTCATCTCAAAAAAAAACTTTATATTTTTGGGTCTTAAAGATCGACATTCCAGAATGCAAATAATGAGAACACAGCACCAACAAAACTGTTTTTCTTTTGCATGCAAAACATAAACTCACCCTACAATTTGATTAAAATACCTCCTGTAGCCTTCTAACGTTTCATGCTGCAACAAGACAAGCATTTTTGTGTTAGGACAATAAAGGACGACAAAAAAATAAAGCATTCGAGAAATAGAGAGGGTCAAACACTAGCATGGTCGATAATCCAAGGCAAAAACAAAAAGCAATACTGTTTGATCAAGTTTAAAATGCTCTTTAGTTAAATGCAAGTGAAAGGGGAGATTATTCCTACCATGTTGGAAGGGGGTTGAAGCACTAAACGAGCTTGTTTCTTTCTTTGTTTCCTGTAGTAATTCTCAAATGTATCTTGGGCACCCTGGAGAAATGAAACAGAAGAAAAAGGGATGTGTGTTAAAAGTTGGGAGCGCGTGAACACAATTTTAAGGACTGACAAAAGCAGTTTTGTTGTTGGGAGCCAGGCACCTTTCACCGAGACTTCCATCCACACAATGGCCTGCCCGTTTAGAAGGGCGTGCCCCGTGCTCCAGGAACTTCCTTCTCCTTGACTGCTGCCTCGCGCTTTCTCCTGTGAAGGGCTGTGAAATTTCTGGACCACGGTGAATGGACATGTCAGCACGTTAAGAGGAATTTTTTTTGGAATTGTGGGAAGGTATCATGCGGGAGAAGGCCATTTCGGCCAGCATGCCGAAAGTCCAAAGCAACAGCTCGCCGTGCGAACTATCACCCTGCACCAACCCCAGCATTTATCTAATCCCTTTTGAAAGGGACTGCAGAATATGCTTCAACTTCAGCCGGCAGGTTACAGAACATATCCTGCTCCTCAAAAAATATTTACATCCCTGTCCTGTGATTTGGCCTTGCTTTGCTCCATCACTCTGAAGGACATCATCCATGCTATTGCCCCAGGTGAGACCTTCAACTGAGGCACCATCAAGTTGTTGGCAATCATAGTGAATGAAAGCAGGGGTATTCCTCGTACTCTGGCCAATATTACTTATTCATACAGATTACATCATGGATACATCGTTGTTCTTAGGTGTGCTCCTTTCAGTTTTCAGATTTATTGTCAGAGGACATCACATGCAACCCTGATATTCCTTTTCCGGCAAGCCAGGCAGAATTCCACTTATTGGTAATGCAAAAAATAAGGAAGAAAAAAATTGGAGTCTGATGGTGGAGGGGGAGCAGCTGTTCCTGCACCTGGGGGTGCGAGCCTTGTGGCACTGATACCTCTTTCCTGATGGCAGCAGCGAGAACAGAGGGTGTGCTGGATGGTGTGGATCTTTGATGATTGCTGCCGCTCTCCGACAGCAGCATTCCCAGATGATCTCGATGGTGGAGAGGGTTTTGCCTGTAATGTCCTGGGGTGTGTCCACTACGTTTTTCAGGGCTTTATGCTCAGGGGTGCTGGTGATGTTACGAGCCCAGAGAACTCCAAAACCCAGCAGCAATAGAAACTCACCAAGACAATGGTTACTTAAATAAAATTGCTTTTAATTTTCTTTAAATATAACAACAGGATCAATCTTTACCTTATTATTATTAACTTAACCTAACTTAACCCCTTCTAATTCTAAATGCACGTGTATGTAATGTGTATATGGTCAGGAAAGTTCTTTGTTTCACAGTCCAATCTCACTTCTCACTTTTCCAAGTTCATATACTGTGCACAGAATTTAACATTTATGAAATTTCACCAGGCTCTGGTCCTCAAAGTTAAATGGTTACCACTCAGGAAGGTTAATGTTGGTTTCAGAGAGATATTTGTTGCTCATTGGGCACACACAATCAGTCACTTCAAAGTCTTGCCGAAGAAACTTGCCCCAGCATGGGTTTTCTAAATTATAACCTTTTTTTCCATAGAGTTCCTCTTGTTTCCCTTCTTTCAGGAGAAATACTCAAGCCAGCCATTTCCTCTTGTAAGGACGACAAAGTTTTTGAAAAGGCTGAACTCAGAACTCACAACCCATCTTCAAAATGGAGTCTTTCAACAAGCCTGCCAGCTTTCCATGTTACAGCCTCAAAAGCCACTGTAGAACTGATTTCTCTCTCTCTTTAAGAGAAGAATTCTGTTTATTCCTTCCTCTCTTTGCTTGTAAAAACCAAATAACTTCTTACAGGACTCCAAACCTAATCTTTGAAAGATCTTATCAGCTTCTCAGTGTGGACATTATCCACTTGCACCTTCTTTTGAAGTTCTTTCCAAAGCAGTTCCATTGTCTCTACAAACTCACTCAGAACCTGAATGTTGAGCTTCAGCAAAGCTCTTGCATTTTAAATGAGATGTCTTTTGAGAAGTGTTACTCTGTTTGTGAAGTGACCTACACTAAACCCCCCACAATCTATCTCTTTCAAAGACATATTTATCCATAACCATAATATAACCCGTAACAGTTCCTCATATCAAACCATGATGCAGGCAGTCAGCACACTTTCCAAAACATTGCAACAGTGTGAGAGAAAGAACTCACAAGAGAAAGCACAGAAGTCATAGATCAGTACAACACAGCAACAGGATTTTTGGTCCATCTTAATGATGCCAACTCACTTGGTCTGAGCTAGTCCCATTTGCCTGCATTTGGCCTACATTCCTCGAAACTTTTCTCAATGTTCAAACTCAAGTTCAGATTTATTGTCAGAGTACAGACATGACATCACCTGCAAACCTAAGATTCCTTTTACTGCGGACCAGGCAGAATTTTTACTTATCGGTAGTATAAAGGGAACTCAAGAAAAAGATATGTACACAAAAGTGAGAAATGTAAACAGAGAAAGAAATAGGCAAATACTGAAATACAAAATTCAGTAAAAAATTATGTGCAGAGTCCTTAAATGACTCTGATTGAGTTGCTGTTGAGGATTTCGATTGTGGAGGGGTAGCAGCCGTTCCTGAATCTTGAGGTCTGAGACTTGTAGCACCTAGACCTCTTTCCTGATGGCCGCAGCGAGAACAGAGCGTGCGCTGGATGCTGTGGAAACTTGATCATTGTTGCTGCTCTCCAAATTTCACAGAGATTTTCTCTATGGTGCGGAAAGTTTTGCCTGTGATGTGCCGGGCTGTGTCCACTACCTTTCGTAGGCCTTTCCACTCAAAATTATTAGTGCCCCCACACCAGGTCATGACGCAGCCAGTCAGCATACTTTACCAGGGTTTGCCAGGGTTTATGATATCTTACAGAACTTTATCAAACTCCTGAGGAAGTAGGGATGCTGACGTGCTTTTTTCACAGTGACTTTTGTGTGTTGGGTCCAGGAAAGATCCTCCGAGATGATGACTTCCAGAAATTTAAATTTGCTCTCCTTTTCCACCTCTGATGCCCCAGTGATTACTGGTCGTAAACCTCTGGTTTTCCCTTCCTAAAGTCTACAATCAGCATCTTGTTTTTGGTGACATTGAGTGCGAAGTTGTTGTTGGTGCAACATTCAGCCAAGTTTTCAAACTCACTCCTATATACTGACTTATCGCCCCTTTTTACACAGCCCGCAACAGTGGCATCGTCAGAAAATTTGCACTCAGTATTTTGTGACAAAATAAATGTAAACCTTTTCTTCCACCTGTGTGATTGTCCTTTAAAGTGTGCACAAAAGAGAGAAAAAATGAACTGCATGTGTTTCAACCCATCTACATAGAGGACAGATGTATAAATGGAGGAAAGCAATCTGAATAGTATGAATCTTGGATAATGTACGGCTAGCGCCAGTGATCGGGAACAGAGAATGCAATTTCCCCTCTCAGTGTTTTTTTTGATCCCTTGTTATTTCTTTATCCTACTGGTGAAGGTTTTACTTGGCTCTTTTTTGTTTAAAGTCTTCCATTATTATCAAATCTCTCCCTCCCACCTTTTTTTTGTGAAGGTAAGCTTTGATTTATTTACCTTCGAGAGTGGAATGGTTCAGTAGGGGGGCTCCCACCTTTTACAATCCAGATATAAAAGAGTTGATGTGAGGGAAGGTAATCCTGCTGGATGGAGAGTCTAAAGCTGTGAGAACTGGTCTATGAGAATTAGGCTTTTCATGAGTAAAGTCATGAAAAGTTTTGATGGCAGGGTGTGGTAGAAGTGTCCATTTTTAACTTTAAATCTGAGATTATCTTTTGTAGTTTGAAATTCTGAGTACCTACATGACATCACATACAACCCTGAGATTCTTTGATTCCTGCGGCCCAGGAAGTCTTTCTACCTATCGGCAGTGCAGAACACTGTACTCAAGCAAACATATTTGTACAAAAGAGTGAAATGGAATTAGGTGAAACTTTTGCCTTAATATTGGTTTAATTAATACACAAGGATAAATAGCTTGCTGTTATGCCGAAGTTCCATTTTGTCTTTACTTTCCAAACATTGTAGTATTTAAATCCCTAACTTAATCACAGAGAATGCTACGTCTCTGCGTTGACTAATCTCCATTTGTCCATCACTCCCCAATGCATCTTATTAAAATTGCTTGTGCTTTTACATTTGCAAATTTTTATTCCGATCTGAAAGCTTTGAAAGCATACCTGCTGGATATTTCACAGCGAGGCATGGGAGCTCAAGATTAGAACATCACGCAAACTTATCTCCCCTTAACTTAAATCAAATATAAAGAAGGGTGTACACTGTCTGTAAGGAGTTTGTACCTTCTCATCGTGTCTGCGTGGGTTTTCCCCAGGGGCTCTGGTTTCTTCCCACAGTTCAAAACGTACCGGGAATGTAGGTTAATTGGGTGTAAATTGGGCAGCAGGGAGTCATGGGCCGAAATGGCCTGTTACAGTGCTATATGTCTAAGTTTTTTAAAATAACGCTCTGTTAAATGACGATGTTAAGTGAACATCAAGGATCCGAGAGACCTGTGGAAGGATAAAAGAAGCAAGTTGTTACAAGACCGAGAGAATTAGGAGTTACACAGAACATTTTAGCCAATGTTCTGTTGACCACGAACAAAAATCTAAGAAGGTGGAGTAACACACAGGCGCAAGTAGCTCATAGCTCGAGGAGAGAGTGGTATATCTCTGGCATTTGCTACCACGGATGGCTGTGGAGGCCAGGCCATTGCGTGTGTTTAAAACAGAGATTGATGAGCATCTCAATATCAAAGGTTAAGGGGAGAAGGCAGAGGAGTGGGGCCAAATGGGAGAATGGATCAGGTCGCGGTGGAATGGCGGAGCGGACTCAAAAGGCTGAATAACCTACTTCGATAACTTATCGTCACTATTCTAAGTCCAAGTTTGACCCTGACTCTGATGCAGTCTGTGTGGAGTTTGCACGTTCTCCCTTTCACCCCCGGGTGCTCTGGCTTTCTTCAACACATGCGGTATAGTCATGTGTACTCATGCGCAGGAGGGTGGAGAAGTCAGTGGGAGTGTGAGGGGGAATGAAAATAAAATGGGAGGAATGAAAAATTAGTGATCGAAAGGGCCTGTTTCCCATGCCGACCGTCTTGATGACTCCATGAAACAAGGAACGTAGGGTTAATCCCAGAATGCATGTGGACCAAATGGCTATTTTTCCTGTTCTTAAAACAGGGAATTCAAATGAACAATGAAGCATTTGCAGAGGTTCCATCACAGCTCCAGTGACTCCATTCTGTGCTGTAAATGTATGGTGAGCCCCACAAAAAAGGGTGCAATTCTTTCACAAGCATTTCCTCTTTCCGTTCATTGCAAAGGACAAACTGCAGCTGTTTTTGACAAAATGCAACACAGCGCAAACAAAAAAGGTATTAAAATCTAACTGACATGGGATTGCGGTTGATTTTAATGAGAGGACATTTTTCCTTACATTCAAAACAACTATTTACAATTTTGTCTTTTGTTTACAAGTTTTAAATTGCTGCAACCTTAAGTGGGCTCTATAATCCCCCTGATGTATTAAGCTTGGAGTCCATGCTCTTTATCTGATGGGCCAACACCGGTGCATTGATGCTTGTTTTAAAATCACTCTGGGGGGAGGGATGGTGAGGTGAAGACCATAGGGCAGTGGCTTTGGCTGGCAGCTGCAATGAGCTGGGAAGAAATGGTGCACTGGCCACAGATAAGTGACTTATGGTCAATTCTTCATTTGAAACTAGAGAGGCTATCAAAGGACTTTCAACTAAGAACGATGGAACACTTAATGTGGAGATGGGGATCATGCAGCTAATGAGAGGTAAGGGGCAAACTTGCAATGAGAATTTTTTTTTTAATTTGAACATATAGCCCAGTAACAGGCCCTTTTGACCCATGAGCCTGCGCACCTCAATTACACCCAATTCGGCTACAAACCCTGGGACATTTTGAAGGGTGGGAGGGAACCAGAGCACCCAGAGGAAACCCACACAGACACGGCAATAATGTACAGACTCCTTACAAATAGTGTTGAATTCGAACCCCAGTCCTGATCCCTCGCGCTGTAACAGAATGGCACTAACCATGCCACCCAGTGTATCAGTACAGAAAGCAGTGTGACCATAAGGATCCACCTGGTTGAGGTGAATAGCACGATATCTGTCACATTATATAGTACAGTGAGAAGGGTTCTTCTGTGAGCAGTCTAACAGGAGCTGGGTACAGAGCACAAATACAGAGTATAGACTTACAATAGATAAATTTGTACCAAGCAAAGGGGTCATTCAGGAGCCTCATGGCTGAGGGGAAGAAACTGTCTTGAAACCTATTGGTTTCACCCTCTTGAGCCTTCTCCCCGATGGGAGGAGGGAGGATAGAGTGTGTCTGGGATGTGATGGGCCCTTCAGTGTGTCGGTTACCTTTCCTGGGCAGTGGGAGAAGGAGTCCGTGGAATGATAGATTATAGCACAGATTGTATAGATTTGCTTTATTTGCTTCCTTCCTTTCAGTAAATTTCAGCATCAAGAAAAGGGTTAAAAATGATATTTTCTGGAAAAATATTAGAGTCCGGTAAAGAAAGTTTTCTTGTGGTTGCGCAGCTGTGAGATGTGAGAACTGAGGCTGTGCTGTTCTCGAAACCCGCGCTAGACATTTTGCTAAAGGCTGCAGATTACAGGCCATGTGAATCGTCGTGAACTAGCTGCAGAATGGGTAGCTAAACCACGCAAAAAGGCTCGTGCCCATCTGTGTGTGGGCTTTCTTGCAGAAAGACCCTGTGGCAGGTTACAACAGATCTTCTCGTGGAACAGAGCACCTGCTTTGCAAAGCTAATGAAATTGTGCTGTACTCCCATTTATGGCCACACCCTTCTTTATATTTGATTTAAGTTAAGGGGAGATAAGTTTGCGTGATGTTCTAATCTTGAGCTCCCATGCCTCGCTGTGATGTATCCAGCAGGTATGCTTTCAAAGCTTTCAGATCGGAATAAAAATTTGCAAATGTGAATGCACAAGCAATTTTAATAAGATGCATTGGGGATTGATGGACAAATAGAGATTAGTCAATGCAGAGACGTAGCATTCTCTGTGATTAAGTTAGGGATTTAAATACTACAATGTTTGGAAAGTAAAGACAAAATGGAACTTCGGCACAACAGCAAGCTATTTACCCTTGTGTATTAATTAAACCAATATTAAGGCAAAAGTTTCACCTAATTCCATTTCACTCTTTTGTACACATATGTTTGCTTGAGTACAATGTTCTGCACTGCCGATAAGTAGAAAGACTTCCTGGGCCGCAGGAATCAAAGAATCTCAGGGTTGTATGTGATGTCATGTAGGTATTCAGAATTTCAAACTACAAGCCGGTGACGAGTGGAGTTCCTCAGGGATCAGTCCTGGGTCCACTATTGTTTGTTATATATTTTAACGATCTGGAAGTAGGGGTGGAGAATTGGATAAGCAAGTTTGCGGATGATACAAAGATTGGTGGTGTTGTGGACAGTGAGGAAGATTACCGTAGATTAAAAGGTGATTCAGGAAGGCTGGAGGTGTGGGCTGAGAAATGGCTGATGGAATTTAATACAGATAAGTGTGAGGTGTTACATTTTGGAAAGGCAAATCTAAATAGGTCATATACATTAAATGGTAGGCTATTGAGATGTGCAGGGCAACAAAGGGATTTAGGAGTTGTGATAAATAGTACCCTCAAGGCTGATACTCAGGTAGATGGTGTGGTGAAGAAGGCATTTGGAATGTTGGCCTTCATAAAGCGGAGTATTGAATTCAAGAGTAGGGAGGTTATGATGAAATTTTACAAGGCATTAGTGAGGCCAAATTTGGAGTACTGTGTACAGTTTTGGTCACCAAATTATAGGAAAGATATAAACAAAATAGAGTGAGTGCAGAGAAGGTTCACGAGAATGTTGACAGGATTTCAGGGTCTGAGTTACAGGGAAAGGTTGTGCAGACTGGGGCTTTTTTCTCTGGAGCGTAGAAGATTGAGAGGGGACTTGATAGAGGTGTTTAAGATTTTAAAAGGGACAGACAGTAAATGTGGATAGGCTTTTTCAATTAAGAAAGGGGGAGATTCAAACTAGAGGACATGGTTTAAGATTGAAGGGGGAAAATTATAAGGGGAACATGAGGGGAATGAGCTTCCGGCAGATGTGGTCGAGGCGGGATCATTGGTTACATTTAAGGAAAGATTGGATCGTTACATGGATAGGAGGGGACTAGAGGGGTATGGACCGGGTGCTGGTCAGTGGGACTAGGAGGGTGGGGATTTGCTACGGCATGGACTAGTCGGGCCGAACTGGCTCGTTCTGTGCTGTAAGTGGTTATATGGTTATATGGTTATATGGAGAGGAGAGGACTGGAGGGGTATGGATCGGGTGCTGGTCAGTGGGACTAGGAGGGTGGGAATTTGTTACGGCATGGACTAGTCGGGCCGAACTGGCCTGTTCTGTGCTGTAAGTGGTTTTATGGTTATATAAAAGATAATCTCAGATTTAAAGTTAAAAATGGACACTTCTACCACACCCTGCCATCAAAACTTTTCATGACTTTACTCATGAAAAGCCTAATTCTCATAGACCAGTTCTCACAGTTTTAGACTCTCCATCCAGCAGGATTACCTTCCCTCGCATCAACTCTTTTATATCTGGATTGTAAAAGGTGGGAGCCCCCCCTACTGAACCATTCCACTCTCGAAGGTAAATAAATCAAAGCTTACCTTCACAAAAAAAAGGTGGGACGGAGTGATTTGATAATAATGGAAGACTTTAAACAAAAAAGAGCCAAGTAAAACCTTCACCAGTAGGATAAAGAAATAACAAGGGACAAAAAAAACACTGAGAGGGGAAATTGCATTCTCCGAAGAGCAGCAACTCTGACAGAATATCAGTTCAAGAAGGGTTGAGAATTTTGCAACCATGCAATGATTTTCAAATAAAAGCAGAAAATACTGGAAATGTTCAACAGGGCAGGATGGGACAGTTATGTTTGTGGTATATGAACATGGAGGTAGTGTAAAAGAATGGAGAAGAGTACAGTGCAGGAACAGACCCTTCAGCCCACGTGCGCCGAATATGATGCCCAAATTAAACTGACGCCCAGTTTCCTGCACATGATAGATATCCCTTTATCTTCTGCATATTCATGTGTCCATCTGATGGCTCCTGAATACTACTGTTTTTATCTGTTCCCATGCCTCTTCCTGGCAGCCTGTTCCAGGCACCCACCACCCTCTGTGTAAAAAAAATCTTGCACCGACCTCTTTTAAACGTTCTCCCTTCACCTTCAACACATGCCATCCTGTTTGACGTATTTACACTGGGGAAAAGTTCTGGCTACCATAATTTTATGTCTCACATAATTTTATAAACCTATATGGCAGGGATCTCCAAAGGGGTCGATGGGACTATCCAAGGGGTCGATAGATGCCAGGAGATTGAAAGGGGGATGATAATGCTGGGGCTGGGGTGGGGGTGGGGGGGGGGGGGAGGGTCGATTGAATTTTTGTGGTGGAAAGCAGGGATGGATCAATGGAAAATAATGCCTAAGAGCGGCCTTTGGCTTCAGCCTTTGAATAAGTGGAGAGCGAACATGAGGACAGACAGAGCACAGAAGAAAGATGTGTGTGCTCTTTGTACATTTGGAAGCACCCCACCCCCACCAACCAGCACCGTCCAGTGCTGGGATTCCATGCCTGGGGGTCGATGAGGGATCAAGTATTCCATGAAGGGGTTGATGACCTAAAATGTTTTGGGACCCCTGCTACCAGGTCTTATCTCAGCTTCTGATGCTCCAGAGAAAACAACCCAAGTCCATCCAACCTCTCCTTGTAGCTCATACCCTCTAATCCACACGACATACTGATTAATCTCTTCTGCATCCATTCCAACACCTCCACATCCTTCCTGCAATGAGGCTAACAGAATTGAACATATAGTTTCAAGTATATCCTTACCAAAGTTTTACTTAGCTGCAATAGGATTTCCTAATGCCACAACAATTAAGGCAAATGTACCATACGCCTTCTTTATCACCCGATCAATTTGCATGACCACTTTCAAGGAGGTAAGACCCTGGACCCCCAGATTCCCTCTATGCATCAATGGTTTTAAGAGCCCAGCCATTAACTGTATCCTTGCCTCTTACATTTCACCTCTCATGATGCAACACCTCACACTTGTCCTGATTAAACTCCATCTGCCAGTTTTCTGCCCTTATCTTTAACCGTCCATATTCTGCAGGATTACACGATCCACAATTCCACCTATCTTTGTGTCACCTGCAACCTAACGAAGCCATCCTCCTACTTTTCCCTTCAAGTCATCTATATTTTTTATCACCCACAACAGGGGTCCCAAGATCGATCCCTGCGGAATACCAGAGTAAAACACGAAAGTCATCAGATGCTATGATTCAAGAGAAAAGCACAATGCCGGCGAAACTCAGCAGGTCAGACGTGCACTTGTGCCCACAGCTCCTCCCTCACCACTATTTGGGAGCCCAAACAGTCCTTCCAAGTGAAGCAGCACTTCACTTGTGAATCTGCGGGGTCCTCTACTATGCCCAGTGCTTCCCGTTGTGGCCTTCTTTACATCAGAGAGACTGGGAGATCGCTTCACTGAGCACCTTCGCTCTGTCCGCATCGGTGACAGGGATCTCCCAGTGACCAGCCATTTCAGTATCGTCCCCCATTCCCGCGCTGACATGTCTGTCCATGGCCTCGTGCTGTCAAACCAAGGCCACATAAATTGAAGGAGCACCTACTATTCTGTCTGGGCACTCTCCAACCTCATTAACGTTGACTTCTCGCGTTTCTACTAGGCCACTCCCCATTTTCCCTCTGTCTCCTTTCCTCCAGCTCTCCATTCACAGAGCCATCCCCCCTCCCCTTGTTTGCTGGTGTGCTCTCCCTCCCTTAGCCACCTATTATGTCCTGCCAGTGAGACGGTGCTATTTCCCCTGCCCTTCCCCCCCACTCCACCACTTTGTTCGGGCGCCTGTCCACATTTTTCCATACCTTGATGAAGGGTTCAAGCCTGAAACATTGGTTATGTATCTTTATCTTTGATCTATAAAGTATACTGTTCCTCCTGCTGAGTTTCTCCAGCATTATATTTTTACCCTGTGGAATGTCCCTGGTCACAGACCTCCAGCCAGAATAAAACCCTTCCAACACTACTGTCTCGCTTCTCAGAGCCAATCACCTCTGAATTCAAACAAACAGTTCACCATGGATCCCATGCACCTCTCTGGATCAATAACTTTTGGATCAATAATAATCAGATGTTATGTTTGGGATTAAATTTAGATTTCAGATTTATTGTCAAGAGTACATACCTGGCATCACAAACAACCCTGGGATTCTTTTTCCGGAGGCGAGGAAGAATTATCACTTATTGGTAGTGCGAAAAAGAAATTGTACACAGTGTAAACAAGTAAACAAATAAAAGATCTGTAACTAGATAACAAATGTAAACAAACTGACTGCAATACAGAGAGAAAAAAAAAATCAATAAAGTGCTCAAGTAAGAGTCCTTAAATGAGTCCCCGACTGAGTTTGTTGTTGAGGGGTCTGATGGTGGAGGGGGAGCAGCTGTTCTTGAACCTGCTGGTGCGAGTCTTGTGGCACCGATACCTCTTTCCTGAAGGCAGCAGTGAGAACAGAGCGTGTGCTGGGTGGTGTGAATCCTTGACGATTGCTGCTGCTCTCTGACCGCAGCATTCCCTGTAGATGTTCTCGATAATGGGGGAAGGTTTTGCCTGTGTTGTCCTAGGCTGTGTTCACTACCTTTTGGAGGGCTTTACACTCAGGGATATTGGTGTCGCCGTACCATACCGTGATACCCCTGTGGTTGTTTTTGTTTCTGTCTGCATGTTCCAGACCCCAACCATCCTCCTGCGCAAAAAAAAATTCCTCCTCAGTTCTGCTCTGACCCTTCCCAATTCATTTAAATCTTTACTGTGGGTTAGTGACCTCTCTGAGAAGGGAAATTGGTCCTTCCTGTCCTGCTTCGTAGGGGGCTCCCCTCTGGATCCCAGGAGGTGAAAGTGTGTTCTTGATGGGGTATTGAGAGCGACTGAAAGTTCTCATTCAGGCAGCATTGAGAAAAGGCTGAATTTCGAAGCAACGGGGAACTAGGTCTTTGAAAAGCGCCAGGTTCCATCAGCTCTGGCTCAGATGCCTGGCGCCCGCCTTTTAGTCCTCAGCCTGTCTAGCATTCTTTGAGACTCGGGTGTTTGTGACAGAGCCGTTTAGCTACTTAGCTCATTACAGCCTAGAGGAAATGAACAAAATCTCTTTAACAAAACTAATAAGGTCAGCACTTACACCATTTTCAAAACATAATCACATGCAAAGAAAACAAGTGTTGTTACGACCCCAAAAGCTAAAAGCATGATTGACGTAACGTTGGAAGATCAGAGTTCGCTGGCAATTGCTGAATGTTGAATTGACGGTCGTTTGTTATATTCCTTATTGGACACATTATGCATACTAGGTATTTTTCAGTTAACCATGAAATCTAACAAACTGCACTCAGCAACTCCTAACTGGATATCACAAGTGAAAACTTGATATTTATGCATCTTCAGACATCGCCAGTTTGCATGTGAAGGGTTTTGTGAGTGTGGTAATCATTGGGTAATCTGTGTACGGTGCTCGTGGGACCATAGTGCAATGTTGGCCTGGACTCTTCCCCAGCCAGCACTACCTCTATTCTAAGATATCCTGGATTGTTTTTGCTTATTCCTTGAAGAAGGGCTCAGGCCTGAAACGTCGGCGATATATCTTTGTCCCCTATGGACGTTGAAAGACTGGTTGAGTTCCTCCAGCATTTCGGTTTCATTTTTACTACAAACCACGGAGTCTGCAGACTTTCGTGTTTCACCCATAGTGCTAGTGGGAGCATGGGAGCCTCTGTGGAACGGATCCCTTTTCAAACGACTGTGTCACCCTTCTGTACATAAGCTTTCAATGTGAGGAGGGATGGGAGAGTAAACAAGACAAATTCATTGTCATCTGATTGCACAAGAACAATCTGACGAAACAGCGTTCTCCGGTCCTTGATGCAAAACATGCAGACACACAACAGACATAACACATATACAAACAAACAATACATATGCAGGACAAATATACATTACATATAAAAAATATAAATAAACATTGTTTTGTGAATATGAGAGTCATGGAAGGATTGTATGAGCAGCTCATCAGTCATTCAGTATCTCACTGCCCATGGGGAGAAGCTAATCCTCAGCCTGGTGGTGCTGGCTCTGATCCTCCTGTATTTCCTTCCCGACAAGAGAAGCTGAAAGATGCTGTGTGCAGGACGGAAGGAGTCCTCAATGATTTTGGGCGCCCTCTTCAGACCTCTTCATTATCCTGGAAGATCACATCGATGGGGGAGAGGGAGACTTCAGCGATCTTCTCTGCCACTCTTATGGTCCCGTGGATTGTCCTCTGATCCATTTCTCTAAAGCAACCGTACCACATTGTAGCCGGCCAGGACTCTCTCGATAGATCTCCTGTAGAAGGATGACATGATGGCAGCTGGTAGCCTTGCCCGCTTCAGTCTTCTTCGGAAGTGCAGTCGCTGTTGCACCCTTCCTTACAAGTGAGGAGATGTTGTGTGTCCACTGTCTAGTAGTCTCCGAGGAACTTGGCACTGTCTACTCTCTTAATGAAGGGCTCAAGCTCGAAACATTGGTGATGTATCTTTATCTTTGGTATATAAATGACACTGTTTGACCTGCTGGGTTTCTCCAGTGTCGTGTTGTTATTTCAACCACAGTGTCTGCAGACTTTCCTGTTTTACTTCTTTACTCTCTACTCTCTCCGCTACAAAGTTCATGATGTGTAGTGGTGGGATGGGCATGAAACGTTGGCCAGGATGGGATTGGCAGGGAAGGGAGGGAGGATGAAAAATTCAGGAGAACACAAGGTCTGGGCTTTACATTATTTTGCTGAGCACAGGTTCAAAGCTCGGTTTTGCTGATGTGATTTACTGTTACAGTATTTCTATGATCCTTCCTTCCCACCCAACTTTGTGGTCGTTATGGTCCGGTGGATGGATCTCTACCTTGCCAGGCACCAACTCTTGGATACATCCTCAAATCTACTCCTGGATCATGGCCACACCAGGCCACTACCTCCTGTACTTTCCCAGATCTTAATTCACCAGGAGATCTTCCCTCCACAGACTCCAACCTGACATTACACAAATGGCGCACTTCCTGCTCCTGTCCTTTCCCCAGTCCTCAGCGAGGGCTCAGTAGTGGAGATGGACAAGACCTTCAAATTCCTGGATATCAACATCTCTGAAGTTCTGTCCTGCAGCCTCCATATCGATTCAATCGCAAAGAAGGCTCGCCAGTGCTATACTTTGTGAGGTGTCTGAGAAGATTTGATAAGTCAACAAAGACTCTTGAAAACTTCGATAGGTGTATTGTAGGGAGCAATCTGGCTGGTTGCATCACTGTCTGGTACAGAGGTCCCAATGCTCAGGACAAGAAAAATCTCCAGTGGGTTCACTATCACAGGCACCAGAATTCACTCCATCGAGAATATCTACAAAAGTGGTATCTTAAGAAAGCAGCCTCTATCCTCAACGACCCCCACCAACCAGGCCACGTCCTCTTCCCTCTGCTACCATCGGGGAAAAGGTACAGGAGCCTAAAGACGACCACTCAGCGACACAAGGTCAGCTTCTTCCCCGCTGCCATCAGATTCCTGAATGATCAGTGGACCAAAGATACTGCCTGACATTGAACTTTTTTTGCACTTTTCTTTTGTAAGGTGGGTTATATGATGTTGTTTGAAAACCTTCACCTTCATCTACAACACTGTGATATTGTTGCAAAACAAAAAATGTCACGACTTGTTCATAACAATAAATTCTGATTCTGATTCTGAGCCACCATCAGGACTGTCCGGGCAGGCCCATAGTTTCCACCAGCTCTTGCCCCACTGAACTTATCTCCCTGTTCTGATTCCATCATCTTTCCCCTGGTCCAGTCACTTCTACCAACATCCAGGATACCTCCCATGACCTCACCATTCTCACTGGCTACATCATCGTCTTGTATAAAGGTGCCAATATCCAGGACAGGAGAAGGCATTCCAGACCCCCACAACTCTCTGTGTAAAAAACTTATCCCTGATGTCTCCACTAAACTTCCCTCCCTTAACTTTGCACCTATGTCCTCTGGTGTTTGTAATTCCTGCCCTGGGAAACAGGTGCTGGCTGTCCACCTTATTTATGTCTCTCATAATCTTGTAGACCTTTATTAAGTCTCCTCTCATCCTTCCATGCTCCAAAGAGAAAAGTCCCAGCTCCACTAACCTTGCCTCATAAATGTTTCCCAATCCAGGCAACATCCTGGTAAATCTCCTCTGCACTCTCTCCGTAGCTTTCACGTCCTTCCTATAATGAGGTGACTAGAACTGAATACAATACACTAAGTGTGGTCTCACCAGAGATTTGTAGGGTTGCAACATGACCTCTCTACTCTTGAAATCAATCCCCCATTAATGAATCCCAGCATCCTATAGGCCTTCTTAACTATCTCATCAACTTGTGCAGCGAACTTGAGGGGATGTATGGATTTGGACCCCAAGGTCCCTCTGCTCATCCACACTCTTAAGTAACTGACCATTAACACTGTACTCAGCCTGCAGGTTTCTCCTTCCAAAATACATCACATCACACTTATCAGGATTGAAATCCATCTGCCACTTTTCTGCCCAACTCTGCATCCTGTCCATATCCTCTTGTAACATTTGAAAACCTTCACCTTCATCTACAACTCCTCCAACCTTTGTGTCATGGGCAAACTTACTGACGCATCCTTCCACCTCTTCATCCAGGTCATTTATAAAATTCACAAAAGCAAGGGTCCCAGAACAGATTATTTCTGCACTCCACCAGAGACAAACCTCCAGGCAGAATTACTTTCCTTCTACTACTACTCTCTACTTTCTTCCGACAAGCCAATTTTTTATCCATACGGCCAAGGTCCCACTGATCCCTGCCTCATGACTTTCTTGACGAGTCTCTTATAGGGGACCTTGTCAAATGCCTTGTTAAAATCCATGTAGACCATATCTACTGCCCTACCTGCCTCAATTTCTTTTGTTACCTCCTCAAAAAACTCAATTAGATTCGTGAGGCGCGACATTCCCTTCATAAAGCCATGCTGACTATATCCTCTCCTTCAAAATCCTCTCCAATAGTTTGCACACCATTGATGTAAGACTCACGGGTCTCCCTTTTATCTTTTTTAAACAAGGGGACTACATTTACCATTCTCTAATCCTCCGGCACCTCTCCTGCAGTCAGAGGATTCAAAGATCATAGCTATTCCACCAGCTATCTCTTCTCTCACTTCCCATAGCAACCTGGAGTACATCGCATCTGGCCCTGGGGACTTATCAATCTTGATGTTTTTAAGAAGATCTCAACATAGTCCAGTACAAAGGCCTGTTCAATTTCAACCTCATCATGATCAAGGTCCTTTTCTCTTGTGAATATTGATGCAAAGTATTCATTTAGGACCTCCCCAACCTCCTCCACCTTCAGGCACTCCTTTATCCTTTAGTAGCCCCACCTTCATTCTCCTCATCCTTCAGTTCTTCACTTATACATAGAACACCTTGGGATTCTCCTTAATTCTACATACCAAGGTCTTCTTATGCCCCCTTCCAGCTCTCCAAGTAGTTTCTTAAGCTCCTTCCTGGCTACCATCTACTTCTCGAGCCCTTCCTGTTTCCTGCTTCCTGTACCTAATGTCTGCTTCCTTCTTCCTGTTGAATAGTTGCCTCACCTGTTTCGTCAACCTTGAATCCCTTTTCCAACCACCTTTTCCTTGTCCCATTCGAACAAACCTATCTTGAACCCTGCACAAGTTGTCCCTAAACTTCCTCCACATTACTTCTGTGCTTTCACCCTTAAACATCAGTTTCTAATTTATTCTCACTAGTTCCTGCCTCATCCCTTCATAATTAGCCCTTCCCCAGTTGAGTGCTTTCCCATTTTGATTGTTGATATCTTTTTCCATAGCGATATTGAAGCTAAGGGAGTTGTGGTCACTCATCAAAATGCTCTTCCACTGAGAGATTTGCCACCTGACCAGGTTCATTCTCCAGAGAACCAGATCCAGTGTAGCATCTCCTCTCGTTGCCGGTAAACATACTGTGCCAGGAATCCTTCTTATGCACACCTAACAAACTCAGCCCCATCTATCCCTTGTGCAGTCAATATTAGGTAAGTTGAAATCACCCATAACCACAAGCCTGTATTTCCTGCACTTTTCCAAAATTGCCTCCTCAGTATCCCAAGGGCTATTTGGGGCCTATAGACAACTCCCTTCCTATTTCTGACTTCCACCCACACCGACTCAGTGGGCACTCCCTCTGCAGAGCCTTCCCTTTCTGTACCTGCCTTTAAGAAGAGGTGTCTCAAGAAAGCAGCCTCTATCATCAAGGACCCACACCACCCAGACCATGCCCTTTTTTCAGTGCTTCCACCGGTATCCCTGACAGTCCATTCCAGGAACCCACCACTCTTCACACTGATACCTCAGGAAAGAGGTACAGGAGCCTGAAGACACACACTCAATATTTCAAAAACAGCTCCTTCCCCTCTGCCTTCAGATTTACAAAAAATGAACCGATGGGCACTCTCCAGACGGCCATTGCAATTCTGAGACCCACTTCCATATTCACATGTATGTCCATGGCCTCATGCACCTAGCCCACCAAGACCACCCATAAATTGGAACAACATCTGATTTTCCATCTAGGGACTCTCCAGCCGGATGACAGTGACATTGACTTCTCCAGATTTCTGCTAATTCGCTCTTCCTTATCCTCCCTTCCCTTGTCTTCTTTCCCTTAGCTCTCCACCCCCTTCCCTTTCTAGTCACTGAGCCATCCTCCCTCCCCCTGTTTGCTGGTGTTCCCTCCCTCCCTTATCCACCTATTACCTCCTGCCTTTGGGACTGTGCATCCTCCCACCGCACCCCCCCCCCCCCCACAACCTCTTATGTTCAGACACCTGCTGACATTTCTCCACACCTTGATGAAGGGCTCAAGTCTGAAACTTTGGTCCCGTATCTTCATCTTTGCTCTATAAAGTACACTGTTTGACCTGCTGAGTTTCTCCAGCGTTGTCTTTTTACTAAGTCACTTTTTCTCTTGTATTTAAGGAATTGTAATGCACAGCAATTTTGTACCTGTGATGGATTACTCTACTGCTATAGAACAATGAATTTAGTGACACATGTTCGCCACAATAAAGTTGAACCTGATTCTCACTAATTCCCTGGCTTCCACTGTCTCACCTTTTCCATTTCCCACCCGGAAGGCCACAAAGCCCTTGGCTTCAACTTGGATCAATGGGCTGTCTAGTTCTCATTTTGATGCCTCTCATTTCCTTCAGTACATGATATTATGCATATAAAGAGGGAGACTGAGGAGGGGCCAAGTGGTTATAGATTAGAGGACAGAGGTGAGAGAGATGGAGATATGGGCAGAGGGGAGAGATGACCTTCTTTCTCCATTTACATACATAATATTATATAAGATCAGAATATTATTTAAATGGCAAGTGATTGCAGTCTGCTGCTGTGCAGGGGGACTTGGGAGGGCTTGTTCATGAATCGCAGAAGGTTGGTTTGCAGGTGCAGCAGGCTATCAAGAAGGCAAATGGAATGTTGGCCTTCATTGCTAGAGGCATTGAATTTTGGAGCAGAAAGATTATCCTGTAACTGTACAAAGTACTGGTGAGGCCATCTCTGGAATACTGTGCACAGTTCTGGTCTCCTAACTTGAGCAAGGATGGACTGGCTTTGGAGGCGGTGCAGAGGAGGTTCACCAGGTTGATTCCAGAAATGAGGGGGTTAGCTTGTGAGGAGAGATTGAATCGTCTGAGGGTGTACTCACTTGAATTTAGAAGAATGAGAGGGGACCTTAGAGAAATGTATAAAATTATGAAAGGCATGGATAAGTTAGATGTTGTTCCCATTGGTGGGGAAGACTAGAACTAGGGGACATAGCCTGAAGATTCAGGGCAGTAGATTTTATGGATGGAGATGAGGAGTAACTTCTTTCCCCAGAGAGTGGTGAACCTGTGGCGTTCACTGCCCATTGAAGGCCATCTCAGTGAATATATTTGATTAGATTGGACAGATTTCTGCAAAGTAGGGGAATTAAGGGATATGAGATCAGCCATGACCTCATTGAATGGCGGAGGAGGCTCGAAGGGCCAGATGGCCAACTCCAGCTCCTATTTCTTATGCTCTTTTCGCCCCCTTCACACTTCAGTCTCGATAAAGCATTCTTCAGGCCCAAAAAACAAACTGACCTTTTCTACCCATTTATGCTATGTGACCTGCTCTGTTTAAGGGCTTGTTCCTGTCTGCCAAGTCAAGTCAAGTTTATATCATAAGTTACAACCCGACGAAACAGTGTTCTCTGGTCCTCGGTGCAAAAACACGTAGACACTCAACCAGACATAACACAAATACAGACGAACAATACCAAATGTAGGACAAGTAATTCATTTGTACAAATAAATACTGTTTGATTAATATGAAGATGTTATAATTAATTATAAGATGTTCTATGTGAGTGGAAGCTGCCAGTGAAGCAGAATATTGGAGAAGCAGAGTTATCAAATCCACAATTATGAAGTGTGGCACATCTTGAAGAAGTTCTGTCCCACAACGCTGCTTCAAACTTCAAGAATGCCTGCCCTTTGTTACAAGGATTCAGTTTGTCTTTCTTGCTTCCTTTTCCTTTATTTGCCTGCCTTTTATATTAAAAATAAATGTCTCAGTGGAAGGGAGTGGGTTGGGTGGGTGGGGGGAGACTTATCAGCTTTGCTGTGTGGTACTTAATCATCTGTGAAACAGCCTCAATGCAGAACTTTCTAGCTCGCCTGAGCTCCCTTTTTGTGCCGGCTCAACCTTTCTACCCTTTAAATTGGTCGAGAGATCATGATAAACTGCCAGTGAAGTGTCTAATTGAGATCTCAGTTACAGCGTCATTGTATCTTCAGCTGGTGTGCTGTGTTGAAGCTTGCATCCCTCTATTGTGCTCTCACAAGGACGGAGCGTAAGTCTATCTCGGGCTATTGTGCCATTAGCTCCCCTGGAATCCCCACGAGTTGACAATTTAATACAAAGTTCTTTTTGAGTGCCGTCTGAGATCTCCTGACTTTTTTTTTTCCCTCTCTCTCCGACTTGTTCAGTCCCTTCCAGGCTTGAACCTATCTGGGAGGGGGGTGGGGTATGGGGGGAGGGAGGTATGGGGGGGGAGAAAAACATACATCAACTTTGTCTCCCCACTTTCCTTTCAGTCTGTTCACCCTCAAAGTGAGCTACATTTCATCGGAATGTGATTCTGAGAATGCCCCAAAATTAATGTTTTCATTTACCCCGAAAAGGAGGAGCATTTTAGGTTGGAGGCAAAGAAAGATATTATTCCTTTTAAATGTTCAGGGGCCTGATCCATTTTATCAAGTAGGCGCAATTCTGAAACAAAAATCGAATTGTCATTCCCGGCCCGGCGTTCCCAGATTCTACGGAAGCTTAGGGATTCCAGCCATTTTCTTCATAACTATATTTTCAGCCAAGGCAGAAGGGGCCTTGTTTTTATTTACCTCACTTCCTGGTGACACAGAAAGAGGCCATTTGGTTCATCAACTCGATGCCGGCTCATAGAGCATTCCCATTCCTTTATTTACTCCCACACACACACAAAGAAAAATGCTGCGGTCCTTGGGAGACCAGGGAGCGGAGACACGGTGCTCCTCTGCAGCCTTTCGACTTCCTCAGGAGTTTGCGGAGGTTTGGCATGACATCGGAAAGCCTGGTGTGCTGACCGGCTGAACCACGGTCTGGTATGGGAACACCAATACCCCTGAGCGTAAAGCCCTCCAAAAGGTGGTGGACTCAGCCCAGGGCATCACAGGCAAAACCTTCCCCACTAATAAGGACATCTACAGGGAAAGTTGCCATCGGAGAGCAGCAGCAAACATCCAAGACCCTCGCCACCCAACACACACTCTGATCTCGCGGATGCCATCAGGAAAGAGGTGTAGGTGTCACAAGACTCACACCACCCGGTTCAGGAACAGCTGCTCCCCCTCCACCATCAGACTCCTCAACCACAAACTCAATCAGGGACTCATTTAAAGACTCGTACTTTTGCACTTTATTGATTTTTTTAATTCTCTCTCTATTTCGCAGTTAGTTTGTTTATATTCGCTATCTGTTTACAGTTCTTTGTTTGTTTACATGTTTTCACTGTGTACAGTTTATGTTTTTGCACTACAATTAGGGGTAATTTTGCCTGGCCCAAAGGAAAAAGGAATCTCAGAGTTGTATGTGTTGTCATGTATGTGCTCTGACAATATATCTGAAATCTGAAATCTTTTACCACCCAGTCCTACTCCTGACGAATCTGAACAGGCTATGAATGGCCTGTTAAAGGAGCCGTTGGAATTTTATTTTAAAACCTTGCAACTGTGGGGTCTGGGCCCAAGATGGCAGTGCCTGTGCTGGCAGCGGCCTTGAGGGGTTGCAGACTCCAAGGAATCAATGGACTGACTGGGGCATCAAAATATGGGGAGAACACTCTCTGTTTCTGAAGGAGAAGCAGATTAGATGACCCTACAGGTGCTCTGTGGCTGAAGAACGCACAGGCCATTGGCGCTTCGAAGTGAGGAACCCGTTCAGACTGTGAACTGCTGGGGCCTTGCGGTCTAAGGAGGCACACCAGGCTGCAGACTGCTGGAGATTGGCTGAAGGGGGTATCAGGTATCAGAACTGGGATGCGAGAGGTTGCCAAGGGCGTGAGGGGGTTCCCAAGGGCTCGCAAGCGCTGGAGGCTTCCTGATCGTGTCTGAGGTTTGGACCTGGAGCGCGGGTGGCCGATGGCTTGGACTGAAGTCTCTGCGGCTGCAAATGCTGCGGGAGCATTGGAGGCAAATCATGGAAAGGGATCTTGTTTTGCTTCTCTTTCTTTGACACAGCAAACGAAATACAATTTTGTGTAATATTGTCATTCATTCCATGATGATGAAACACCACCAGAAACTATTGCTCATTCATTAATTTACAGTTATTAATTTAATTCATTAAATTACAGTTAACCAGCCAACCAACTCGCACGTCCATAAGATGTAGAAGAAAAATTGGACCATTTGGTCTATAGAGTCAGGCCTGCTATTCAATGACATATTCTTCCCCTGTTCTCCTGCCATCTCCATGGTATCTTGTTTTTAATTCAATCTTCTATACATCAGTGCTTCTATGGATTGGCCACCTTTGCGCCCAGCACATTGCAATTTAAAATAAATTACTGAGGCTCATTCAATTGCTATTTAGGCAGGTATAGTAACCAAATTAGAAACAGTAAGATCCCACAATCTTCACTAGAACAGAATGTCAGGGTTATCTGTCCTATTAATATTAATTGACCAGGGTATCAGGAAAATTCCCCTGTCTCCAGTCAGCGATGTCTGATCAATGAGAATTTTGAGGTTTCAGATAAAGGTCTCATCTCAAAACCATGGCACTGAAAAGGCACAGCTCCCCACAGTATTGCACTTGATCACCAAAGCTGCGTTATTACCATATACCTGACCCGTCTCTGGAAGCTGGCATGCTTGTCCACACAGACAGAAGAAAAGCCAGGTCTGTGAGTCCTTTTAGCTGGCTTCCTGAAGCAAAAAGGGCGGGATGTGTAGCAGAGCAGAATGGCAACACGGCTCGCCCTTTCAGACTGGTCCTGCATTAATACGGTCCACCTCTGGAAACTACCTACCTTGGAGGATCGAAGCCGGGTAAGTTTAGACCCTCCCTCCCCTAATTCGCCTTCGATGTGTTCACACACCACTCAAAAAGCAGATGATACCCAGCCTTCAATCACTGAAAAAGGGGTAAAGGTTGACGCACACAAGTTGTGAAATCAGCCCCATCTACAAATGGCTTCCTCTACGTCAGTAAGACCAAACACGGATTGGTTGACCGATCCGTTGAACACCTGGACTCTCCCTGTGAGTCTGAATTTAAACTTCTCGTAGCCCACCATTTCAATTCCCCCAACCGTTCCAATGGTGACATATCTGTCCTCAGCCTCATCCGCTGTCAGCATGCCGGCTTCCAGAGACGGGTCGTGTAAACTTCCTCCTGGACACCCTTAAACCTAACAGCATGGGCACTGATTTTTTAATCAAAGGGAGATTCTCAAATGGAAACACAGTTAGTGTGGCACCAGCAACCTGGGTTCAAACCTGCCGCTGTCTGTAACGAGTTTGTACATGCTCCCCATGTCTACATGGGTCTTCGCTGGGTGCCCCAGTTTCCTCCCACCCTTCAAAACGTACAGAGTTTGTAGGTTAATTGGGCAGGCACAGGCCCATGGGCCGGAAGAGCCTGTTACCAAGGTGTATGTATACATTTTTTAAGTGACCCCTCCCCCCCACTCTGATTCCACCCGTTTCCATCTCTTCTTTCCTCACTCACGTTTTTACTCACAAGTAAATGAGCGCAGGGTCTTGTATTACACAGAAAAAGTGCAGGGTATAGAGAAAATATGCTTAAACAATGCTTGGGCATCAGCTTTTACCATTGAGAGGTCCATTTAAGGGTCTGATAAGAGCAGGAAAGAAACGATCCTTGAATCTGGAGGTTCGTGTTTCAAGCTGATGTATCTTCTTCTCAGTGAAAGATGGGAGAAGAGACTGTGATGAGGGTCATTGGGTATTTTAATATGCTGGCAAAGGACTAAACCTCTGGAAGTCCTGGGTGGTATGGTTACCACAACGCTTACAGCACTAGCGATCTGGATTCGATCCAGCGTTGTTTGCAAGGGTTTCCTCCGGGAGCTCCGGTTTCTTCCCACCATTCAAAACATACTGGGTTGTCAGTCAATTTGGGTGGCACGGGCTCGAGAGTCAAAAGGGCCTGTTACCGTGCTGTGTGTCTGAAGAAAAATACTCCTCATTGGGAAAGAGCTTTGATTGATCTAACAAACGTTTCTGGCCCGACTCTAAATTCCCCAGCAGAGGAGTTGAGGCTCATTCTGGAGACAGTACTGTAAGTAAAGTGGGGCTAGGCAGAATAATAGATTGGCACAAACTAGAAGGGCCAAAGGGCCTGTTATTGCATTGTAATATTCTTTGTTGGGATGAGAGTTCCAGAATTCTGGAAAGTTTGACAACGAATGTTCAAGTCAGAATACTATGGCAAATGGGGATTTGGAAGTAGCAACACCTCCTCCTTTCCCTCGCAAATTTAACAACCTCCAAACATGACTCAGTGTCACATAAACAAAGATATATGAAGCACTCCAGTGGAATGCATTTCATTTGAGGTGCTATATAAATGCAAGTTGTTGGTAGTGGAAGTTGATAGAAGACGATATGGAGCAGCACGTTAATGAAGTTGGATGATGTAGGGTGGGAGCATGCCCTTTCCACGGATCTGCTGGGTCAAAAGGACAAGATACGGTGGAGTAAGCTACATGCAGGTTGAAACAGAATGAAAATCTGGTTCTCAGATCAGATCCAGCGCTGCCCGTGAGAGGCTTGTATGTTCACCCCATGTTTGTAGGGGCTTCCTCTGGCTGCTCAGGTATCCTCCACCCTCCAAAACATAAGGGGGTTCCAGGTTAATTGTGATATTTGGGTGGCATGGGCTCATGGGTTGGAAGGGCCTGTAACCGTATTTTAGTCTAAATATTTTAAAAATTTAAAACAAAGAATATTGAAAAGAATCTTCCACAGTTGTCCAGACATGCGATGTTATAAAGGTCTGAGTGAATCTGTTAAAGAAACACTGCATTCACCTCCCCAGGCCACAATGACCTCCTAGCAGCCTGAACAATTGGACAGTCGAGCGGTAAGACAGATCCAGCTCGCCTTCAGCCAAAAGAGTGTGAATAAATCGCAGGTCTCAAGAGGAAGTCCAGTCCATTCCCACCTCTTGCTGTTGCCTCAATGGATTTAGTATTGGTCAGGTAACAGCTTAGTTCCTTTTGCTTTGCCATTTGACTGAATCATTTAATGTCACATATTGCAAAAAAAACAGTGAAATGCTTTGCTTTGTGTGCTATCCAGGCAAGTCATACTTCAATCCAACGGGTCATGCAAAGTAAAACCATCTGCAGGCTAGAGTGACAGAGAAAAACTTCAGTTAAAACTGAAAGGTTGGCATTATTTCACTGATGAGATTGAAAGTGATCCAGGCTGTAAAAAGTGACACCAAACCAGGTGGTTCGCGGTGATATGAATTCAGGTTGTTCACGGGTGACACAGACCCAGGCTGTTCATGGTGACCCAGTTTGTTCACAGTGACACCGACCAAGGTTGTTCACAGTGACCCAGGTTGTTCACAGGTGAAGCTGACCCAGGTTGTTCATGGTGACCCAGGTTGTTAACAGGTGACACTGACCCAGGTTGTTCATAGCGACCCAGGTTGTTCAAAGGTGAAACAGACCCAGGCTGTTCATGGTGACCCAGGTTGTTAACAGGTGACACTGACCCAGGTTGTTCATAGCGACCCAGGTTGTTCACAGGTGAAACAGACCCAGGCTGTTCATGGTGACCCAGGTTGTTAACAGGTGACACAGACCCAGGCTGTTCATGGTGACCCAGGTTGTTCACAGGTGAAACAGACCCAGGCTGTTCATGGTGACCCAGGTTGTTAACAGGTGACACTGACCCAGGTTGTTCACAGGTGAAACTGACCCAGGTTGTTCACGGCGACCCAGGTTGTTCACAGGTGAAACAGACCCAGGCTGTTCATAGTGACCCAGGTTAACAGGTGACACTGACCCAGGTTATTCACAGGTGACACTGACCCAGGTTGTTCACGGCGACCTAGGCTGTTCACAGGTGAAACAGACCCAGGCTGTTCATGGTGACCCAGGTTGTTAACAGGTGAAACAGACCCAGGCTGTTCATAGTGACCCAGGTTGTTAACAGGTGACACTGACCCAGGTTGTTCACAGGTGACATTGACCCAGGTTGTTCACGGCGACCCAGGTTGTTCACAGGTGAAACAGACCCAGGCTGTTCATAGTGACCCAGGTTGTTAACAGGTGACACTGACCCAGGTTGTTAACAGGTGACACTGACCCAGGTTGTTCATAGTGACCCCGGTTGTTAACAGGTGACACTGACCCAGGTTGTTCACAGGTGACACTGACCCAGGTTGTTCACGGCGACCCAGGTTTTTCACAGGTGAAACAGACCCAGGATGTTCATGGTGACCCAGGTTGTTCACAGGTGACACTGACCCAGGTTGTTCACGGCGACCCAGGTTTTTCACAGGTGAAACAGACCCAGGATGTTCATGGTGACCCAGGTTGTTCACAGGTGACACTGACCCAGGTTGTTCATAGTGACCCAGGTTGTTCACAGGTGAAACAGACCCAGGCTGTTCATGGTGACCCAGGTTGTTAACAGGTGACACTGACCCAGGTTGTTCACAGGTGACACTGACCCAGGTTGTTCACGGCGACCCAGGCTGTTCACAGGTGAAACAGACCCAGGCTGTTCATGGTGACCCAGGTTGTTAACAGGTGACACTGACCCAGGTTGTTCACAGGTGACACTGACCCAGGTTGTTCACGGCGACCCAGGTTGTTCACAGGTGAAACAGACCCAGGCTGTTCATGGTGACCCAGGTTGTTAACAGGTGACACTGACCCAGGTTGTTCACAGGTGACACTGACCCAGGTTGTTCACGGCGACCCAGGCTGTTCACAGGTGAAACAGACCCAGGCTGTTCATGGTGACCCAGGTTGTTAACAGGTGACACTGACCCAGGCTGTTCACAGGTGACACTGACCCAGGTTGTTCACGGCGACCCATGTTGTTCACAGGTGAAACAGACCTAGGCTGTTCATGGTGACCCAGGTTGTTAACAGGTGACACTGACCCAGGTTGTTCACAGGTGACACTGACCCAGGTTGTTCACGGCGACCCAGGCTGTTCACAGGTGAAACAGACCCAGGCTGTTCATGGTGACCCATGTTGTTAACAGGTGACACTGACCCAGGTTGTTCACAGGTGACACTGACCCAGGTTGTTCACGGCGACCCAGGCTGTTCACAGGTGAAACAGACCCAGGCTGTTCATGGTGACCCAGGTTGTTAACAGGTGACACTGACCCAGGTTGTTCACAGGTGACACTGACCCAGGTTGTTCACGGCAACCCAGGTTGTTCACAGGTGAAACAGACCCAGGCTGTTCATGGTGACCCAGGTTGTTAACAGGTGACACTGACCCAGGTTGTTCACAGGTGACACTGACCCAGGTTGTTAACAGGTGACACTGACCCAGGTTGTTCATAGTGACCCAGGTTGTCCACAGGTGAAACAGACCCAAGCTCTTCATGGTGACCCAGGTTGTTAACAGGTGACACTGACCCAGGTTGTTCACAGGTGACACTGACCCAGGCTGTTCATGGTGACCCAGGTTGTTAACAGGTGACACAGACCCAGGCTGTTCATGGTGACCCAGGTTGTTAACAGGTGACACTGACCCAGGCTGTTCATGGTGACCCAGTTTGTTAACAGGTGACACAGACCCAGGCTGTTCATGGTGACCCAGGTTGTTAACAGGTGACACTGACCCAGGTTGTTCACGGCGACCCAGGTTGTTCACAGGTGAAACAGACCCAGGCTGTTCATGGTGACCCAGGTTGTTCACAGGTGACACTGACCCAGGTTGTTCACGGCGACCCAGGCTGTTCACAGGTGAAACAGACCCAGGCTGTTCATGGTGACCCAGGTTGTTAACAGGTGACACTGACCCAGGCTGTTCATGGTGACCCAGTTTGTTAACAGGTGACACAGACCCAGGCTGTTCATGGTGACCCAGGTTGTTAACAGGTGACACTGACCCAGGTTGTTCACGGCGACCCAGGTTGTTCACAGGTGAAACAGACCCAGGCTCTTCATGGTGACCCAGGTTGTTAACAGGTGACACTGACCCAGGTTGTTCACAGGTGAAACAGACCCAGGCTGTTCATGGTGACCCAGGTTGCTCACAGTGAAACCAACCCAAGTTGTTCATAGTAACATCTACCCAGGCAGTTCATGGTCACACTGACCCGGTCTGTCTATGGACCGATGGTGACACTGACTCAGCTTTCACAGTGAAACTGGCCCCCAATCCCAGCAGGTAACCTGAACAGCAGATCTCCTGGCTTTCACCACTTTGTGAGGCACTCAGCGTATATCAATGTCATTTATTGTATCACATGCATAAACAGTGGGAATGAGACAATTACACAGTGATTACATAACACAATCATTAGGACTGAGGAGAAAAATAAGGGAATTCAGTCTTTAAACAGAATGTAACTCAATCCCCGTGCACAGGTCAGCGTGAGGCCGGCCATGAAAATGGCAGAAACTGTCGATCACAGTTCCAACATCCTGAGATAGTTCTAGGAATATTTTATGGACAGCCAGGTTTGAATGTACTAAAAGTTCAACATCACTTCAAGGAGGAGATTCCCTTGATACACAGCTACAGACATTTTCACCAAGCAGCGTGCCAATTAGTCCTGCTCATAAAATAATATATGCAAACTGCTGTGCTGAACTTTGGGACAGAAAGCAGCTAAATGCAGACCATTCCTGAACCGACTACCTTCAATGAGAAATGGAAATTTAATCCATTTGCAAAGCCTGCATAGCAAAAGAGCGCAGAATAAGGATAAAACATTATGATGGGTATACAAAGAGTAACTGCCATGAGCAAAACGCCCTGCAAAAGATAGTGGATACAGCTCAGGACATCACCGGGAAATCCCTCCCCACCATCGAGAACATCTACGGAGAACTCTGCCATCGGAGAGCGGCAGCGATCATCAAAGATCCACCCCACCCAGCACCTGCTCTGTTCTCACTGCTGCCTTCAGGAAAGAGGTGTAGGGGCCACAAGATTCGCACCACCAGGTTCAGGAACAGCTGCTCCCCGTCCACCATCAGACCCCTCAACAACAAACTCAATCAGGGACTCGTTTAAGGACTCTTGTGCACTTAGAACCATAGAGCATTACACCACAGAAACAGACCTCTTCAGCCCTTCTAGTCTGGTGAACTATTTTTTTGTTTGCCTAGTCCCACTGACCTACACCCTGTCCATAGCCCTGCATACCTCTCCCACCCGTGTACCTGTCCAAATTCATCTTAAATATTAGAATTAAGCCTGCATTCACACTTCAGCTGGCAGCCCGTTCCACAATCTACCATTTTCTGTGTGAAGAAGTTCCTCCTCATGTACCCCCTAAACTTTTCCCCTTTCCCCCTTAACGCATGTCCTTTGGTTTGTATCTCACCGACCCTAAGTAGAAAAAACCTACCCACGTTTACTCTGTCTATCCTCCGCATATTTTAAATTTCTCTATCAAATTTCCCCTCTTTATTCCATGCTCCAGGAAATAAAGTCCTAACCTGTTTAACCTTTCCCTGTAACTCAGTTCCTGAAGTCCAGGCAACATCCTGGTAAATCTTCTCAGCACTCTTTCTATCTTATTGATATCTTTCCGGTAGTTAGGTGACCAAAACTGCACACAATGCTCCAAATCTGGCCTCACCAATGTCTTATACCACTTTAACATAACATCCTGTACTCAGTACTTGGATTTATGAAGGCCAATATATCAAAAGCTCTCTTTACAACACTATCCACCGATGACTTTCAGGGAATTATATATCTGTATTCTCAGATCCATCTGTTCTACCACACTCCTCAGTGCCCTACTAATTACCGTGTACATCCTTTCTTGGCTTGTCCTTCCAATTAAATCCATCTGCCATTTTTCAGCCCATTTTCCGGCTGGTCCAGATTCCTCTGCAAGTATTTAAAACCATTATTGATTTTTGTTTTCTCTGTATTGCACCCTCAGTTTGTTTACACTTCTTTATTTGTTTCCAAGTCTTCGTTGTGTCAGGTTTTTTTTGCTCTGCCAATAAGTGGTAATTCTGCCTCGCCCGCCGGAAAAAGAGTCTCAAGGTTGTATGTGATGCTATCTATGTATGTTCTCTGACAAATCTGAATCTGAATGTAAGCAGGCCTTTTCCACTGACGTTGAGTGAGACAAGGACATGGGTTAAGGGTGAAAGGTGAAGTGCTTAAAAGGAACACTAGGGTGAACTTCTTCACACAGTGACCGGTGGGAGTGTGGAACGAGCTGCCAGCTGAAATGGTAAATGTGGGCTCAATTTGGACAGGTACATGGATGGGAGGGGCACGGAGGGCTATGATCCAGGTGTAGGTCAGTGGGATGAGAGAGAATAATAGTTCAGCGCAGTCTAGATGGAACGAAGGGCCAGTTTCTAAGGTGGCTCAGAGACGTGCCTCAGAGTATTCCTCCCCATCCGTGCAGACGCAGTTTTAGAGATGGATCCAGTCATCCTGGATCATTAATGTTCCTCAAACATTCGTCCTATCTTCCCAACACCCCAGCTCTCGCAGTATCTAGATTTGTTGTCGAGTCCCACCTGACATCATACATCACTAATCAGCTTCTACCTATCTCCTGCCAGCTGTCTCAAAAATACAACTTCCCCTTCCCCAACTCCCCTCCTCAACCTTGCTCCATCTGTCCGTCCTTCCCACCCTCTCCCCCACCCCACAACCCCCCACTTTTGGTTCCACCCCTGCCTCACTCGTCCCTCTCACAACTTCAAATCAAATTATTTTTTAAATAAATGTAGACATACAGCAGAGTAGCAGGCCCTTCCAGCCCACAAGCCCGGGGCCACCCAATTGACCTCCAAACCTTGTATGCTTTTGGAGGGTAAGAGGAAACTCACGCAGACACGGGGAGAACATACAAAGTGCTTACAGGCAGTGCTAGATTAAAATTAACTCCCTTTATATCTTTACACTGGCTAATTATGCCGTTCCCCATGATCCAGATGCAGGCTCTCTGAGTTGCTCATCCCTTTGCCTCCACAGATGCTACTTGGCTTGCTGAGTTTGGGCTGTTTTATTCCACAAAAAGCTCTGGCCAAACAGAAACTTATTCAGTACAATATCATGCAGTGTATGTGCTTGAAATCACGTGCCTTGCTCGCAACACACTTGAAATTATACATTGCTCCATTTACATGAAATGTAAACACAGTTATTCTAGAGCCAACTTATGTCGAGCCAGGTCCCAAATCAACAATGGGATAGACGGCCAGTTACTTTGTTTTAGTGGTGTTTGGATCAGAGATAAGTCTTGGCCAGAACACAGAGAACTCACTTCTCCTCTTTTAAGCAATCAGGGATTTTCAATGTCCACAAGGACAAGCAGATGGTGTAAGTATTTAGTTCAAAGGACAGCACCTCTGGCAATGCCACACTCTCTGAGTGCAGCACTAGGGGGTTGGCGCACGTTATGCTCTGGTGTCACCGAGTGTACTTCGACTCAGAGGGAAAACAAACTCACAGAACGTGAAATTTGGCAAAGAACTTATCGACAGAACTCTCAGTGAGATTGCACTCATTGGAATTCTATTCATAATCTAGCCTCCAACTCCCTCCCACCATCAGTGTGATCCACCGAGATTGTTGTCTGAAGAGGGCATGCAAAATGGTTCAGGGCCCCTTCTAACCTGCACACAGCATCTTTCAGCTGGGAAGAGATCCAGGAGGATCAGACCCAGCACCACCAGGCTGAGGAAAAGCTTCTTCCCACGGGTAGTGAGAATACTGAACGACCAAAAGGACCGTTCACACTGACCCTCCGAGGCTCTCATATGATCAAAGCATCCCTTATTTATTTGCATTGTTGAAATTCTTGTCCTGCCTATGAATTGTTTGTCTGCGCGTGTGTTTAGTCTGGTTGTCTGTCTGTGTGATTTGCACTGAGGACCGGAGAACGCAGTTTCGTCAGGTTGTACTTGTACCATCACATGATAATAAACTTGACTTGACATAATACAATGGATTGCAAGTTTCCATTTAGTCAGTAATTATCATTCGGACAATCACTCCCATGCTCCAGTGGTCAAAGAGATGAAGAGTTTGAAGGATCTAAGAGCTATGCCATTTATTCCCTTTCTGAAACAATGGCACCGCTGCTCCAAGACATTCCTGGACACCTCATGTGACACTGCATTCTAGGCTGTGGTAACGCTTGAACATACAATCTCTTGACCCAAGAGAGTACCAGTTGCTGAGATAAGGCGGGGTGCATTCAGATTGTTCCAAAGGATGTCCCCTTTACCAGCACGGGAAACGGTCAGCATACTCCAAAGGACAGTCCCAAGACCATTATCCCACCTGCAAAAGCATCCCACCAGCTTTTGCAATGCAAACAAACTTCTGGCATTTAAGTGAAAAGGTGATCAAAGGCATTATTGGGTTGCTGGGAATTTTTAAGTACACACATCACCTGTCACGAGCAGAGACACAGTAGAATTACCTGTCCCAGATGAATCTCACTTGACCCAGATGCAGTTAAAATGTCAAAAGCAGACAACAACAAAAAAATAGTCTAACAGGATAAACGGAGCTGCCTTCTCAAGTTCCAATCATGTAGATCTCCATTATGATACCCTTGGTAGAGCTGTTATACAATCCCACCAACAACAATACACATTTCATGTTTCTTGTCCAATGGGATTTAGATGGGGGGGATAGAAGGAATCTACACTCCGAGTGACCCCAGAGGTTGGGTCATCAAATCATGAATAAAAGCCCCACTGGTTTACTTCTGGGAAATTAAGAGTTCATCCAAACAAAGTGCATTAGTCCTGGGTAAAAGAACACTTTCCAATTCAGATACGCTTTGTCAACATTGCACATTTGTCAGTCAGGTAAGTGAGAGACAGCGTCATTTAGCAAAAAAAGTTAAGCTCTCCTTCAAGCTACGCAGGGATCAGTATATTCGATCGAAAGTGGCTCTCCAATCATCCCATCAAGTACTTCCAGAGCACGGACAGTACACATTAGATATACTGTAATGCAACGGTTCTCAACCCTTTTCTTTCCACTCACATCCCACTTTAAGTATTCCCTAGGCCATCGGTGCTCTGTGATTAGGAAGGGATGACTTAAGGTGGGATGTGGGTGGAAAGAAAAAGTTTGAAAACCACTGTTTTAATCGTACTTCATTGACTCATTATGTGCACGGTTTCAGAACTCCAAAGGAAATGAACCAATGACAATTTTTCTCCAGCAAAATATTTCAGTAACAATTGGGTCTAGAGCAGTGATTCTTAATCTTCCCTTCCCACTCACATCCCACCTTAAGTGACCCTTTACTAATCACAGAGCACTGATGGCACAGGGATTACTTAAAGTGGAATGTGGGTGGAAAGGAAAAGGTGCTGCAATGCTTCCTTTGTAATATCCATTCACACACAGTCATGGGAGGGTCAGCAGAGATCCATTAGGAACCTTTCCACCATGTCCAGTTAAACTCTCCAGGTTCAACAGAGGTGAGATGTGGGTTAAAGATATCTGTACATACTCTTCCACATGCTCCCAGAGCTAAGACAACACGGCTTACACAGAAATTAAAACTCCTTCCACAAATGGGACAGCAGTGGTTTGATGCAAAGCAAAAGTATTTCTCTACTGCCCATTGCTCCCTCCCGGGTCAGTGGCAACAAAGGTTGGAATTAAAGAGAACCCCTCATGACACGAATGCAGCAAGATAAATAAGCTATCTGGCAAAATAGCAGCTTATTCCGTTAAATACTGCTCGTTCTTGCACAAGTCCCTATCATGACTGGTGTCCTATGAGGACTGTTTCAGAGTTGTTTTGGATTTAGACCAGTCTAGTGCTCTATTGGGGATGCTGGTTTGTCCTCCAAATCTTTGCAAAGTAAAAGCTTTGACTTTCAACTGCACTATGTGAGATTTGATGGAAAATCTGAGGTCAGTAAAGGTTCAGATTTCAGATATATCGTCAGAGTACATACAGGACATCATATACAGCCCTGAGATTCTTTTTCTGCGGGCGAGGCAGAATTACCACTTATTGGTAGTACAAAAAAAATCGTTACATATCATGTACAGGTAAACAAATAAAGAAAGGTAAAAAAATGTAACTGTAATGAATGTAAACAAACTGACTGTGCAATACAGAGGAGAAAAAATTGACAAAGTTCCCAAGTAGGAGTCCTTAAATGAGTCTCTGATTGAGTTTGTTGTTGAAGAGTCTGATGGTGGAGGGGGAGCAGCTGAACCTGGTGGTGCGAGTCTTGTGGCACCTACACCTCCTTCCTGATGGCAGCAGCGAGAACAGAGCGTGCGTTGGGTAGTATGGATCTTTGATGATTGCTGTTGCCCTCCAACTGATGTAGATGTTCCTGATGGTGGGGAGGGTTTTGCCTGTGATGCCCTGGGTTGTGTCCACTACCTTTTGGAGGGCTTTACGCTCAGGGGAACTGGTGTTTCCATACCAGACTGTGACGCAGCCGCTCAGCACTTCACACCACACCTCTGTAGAAGTCTCCCAGGGTTTCCAGTGTCATTCCAAACCTACACGAACTCCTGAGGAAGTAGAGGCACTGACGTGCTTACTTCATGATGCCATTATTGTATTCAGTCCAGGAAAGATCCTCTGAGATAGTAATTCCCAAGTCTTTGCTCACCCTCTCCACCTCAGATCCCCAGTGATCATTGGATTGTACAGCTCTGGCTTTCCCTCCCTGAAATTGGCTTAAAAGAATAGAGAGCAAATGATCAGAGCCAACTACCTCCATCTCAAGGTCAGAAGAAGATTTTCCTTCCTGTTCGAAAATTGGTGGCAACTCAGGTGCAGGATATGACACGGATTCGCATACAAACAGGTTACATAAGATTGAGTGAGAGGACGCTTGCAGAGAGCCAAAAGATCAGTTACATTCCTGTAAATCTGGAGAATCGCAGTCTGCTGCATTACCTGCATCCAGGTACAGTCCAATTGGCTTATGGAATCATTATAAATCCAAATGGGCCACCTGTCCCTGTTGAGAGTTTGTAGGTCAATTTATTGAGTTTCATTCCCCCTCTTTCCTCCCAGTAGCTTTGCAAATTATTTACGTCAAAGATGTTATTTTTCAGATGGAACATTGAACCCCCAGATTCAAATGAGAACATGAACATGAACCTCCAGACTCAAGGACTGAAGAATGAGAGGGGAACTTATAGACACAGATAAAATTACGATAGGCATTGATAAGATAGAGGTAGGTAAATTGTTTCTGTTGGTAGGGGAGACCAGAACTAGGGGACATGGTCTCAAGTTTCAGGGTAGTAGATTTAGGACAGAGATGAAGAGGAACTGCTTTTCTCAGAGGGTGGTCAACCTATGGGACTCGCTGCCCATTGAAGCAGTGTGGTGACCTTAGCAAATATATTTAAGACAAGTGGCACGGTTAACATAGCGGCTAGTGCAACGCTGTTACAGCACCAGCGATTGTTACTGGGTTCGAATCCGGCACTGTCTGTAAGGAGTTTGCATGTTCTCCCTGTGTCTGTGTTGGTTTCCTCCAGGTGCTCGGGTTTCCTCCATTCAAAAATGTACCAGTGTTGTAGGTTAGTTGAGCATGGGCTCATGGGGTAAATTACCGTGCTGTATGTCTAAATTTAATATTTCAACAAGGTTGGATAGGTCTTTATATAGAAGGGAAATTAAGAGATATGAGGAAAAGGCAGGTGGGTGGAGATGATCCTATCATCAGATCAGCCATGATCGCATTGAATGAGTTTGAATGGCAGAGCAGGGTCAACGGGCCAGATGGCTGACTCCTGTTCCTGCTTCCTATGTTCTTATGTTTCGTACTATCATCAGACACTTGAATGAACCTCACACTGGCACAAGTTGATGCCATTGAATAACACAGCATGGAAACAGGCCCTTAGAACAAACCTGCCATGGTGACCAATATGTCCCACCCACATTAGCCCCACCTGCTCCATTTGGCTGATAATCCTCTAAACCCATCCCATCCATATATTCGTCTTAATGTTTCTTAAACGTTGTAATAGTGCTTGCTTGTACCATGCACCCACCTCCCTGTGATCTGTTTGTTTCTACCTATACTTTTTCCCTGTACTGCTTTTGTACTTTTTTCCATAACCTGTACTTATTGCAACACAACTCCCTGCCGTTAGTTTATATATGAATTAAATTTAAATTTAGACATACAGCATGGTAACAGGCTCTTCCAGCCCACAAGCCCATGCGCCCAATTAAACCTAACTGACCTACAACCCACATACGCTTTGAACAGTGCTCTCAGAGCACCCAGGAGGAAATCCGCGCAGACACGGGAAGAACGTACAAACAGCGCCAGATTCAAACCCGGGTCGTTGGCGATGGAATAACACTGCGCTAACCGCTACACTTACTAATGGAGGAACATCACTTAATTTTCCGTCTGGGACCTCTCCAACCAGATGGCATTAACATCGACTTCTCCGGTTTCTGCTAACCTACTTCCCGTTCTCCCTCTCTTCCCCATCCCTCTGTCTCCTTTCCTCCAGTTCTCCACCTCCTTCCCTCTCCATTCACCAATATCCCTCCTCCCCCTGTTGACTGCTGTGCCCTCCCTCCCTTATCTTCCTATAACCTCCTGCCTTTGGAACTATACTCCTCTCCCTACCTCTTCCCCGCCTACCATTTTGTTTGGTCGCCTACCCACATTTTTCCACAGCTAAATGAAGGGTTCAAGCCTGAAACACTGGTTAAGTATCTTTATTTTTGCATATAAAGTACACTGTTTGACCTGCTGAATTTCTCCAGGATTGCATTTTTGCTATGCTAACCTTTCCACCTGTTGTCTGTTTATTTGCTTTCATTGCACGAGAGCTGCCTGTGTTGGATTGGCAGGACACCTTGAAAAACCAAACTTTTTACTGCATTTCAGTATACGTGACAATAGAAGAATGAAGGGACCGAAGAAGAATGAAGGGACCGAAGAAGAATGAGGGGAGATTTGATGCAGATATTTAAAATTATGAGGGGGACAGACAGAGTAAATGTAGGTCGGCTTTTTCCACTGAGGGTCGGTGAGATACAAACCAGAGGACATGGGTTAAAAGTGAAAGGGGAAAAGTTTAAGGGGAACATGAGTGGGAACTTCTTCACACAGAGAGTGGAACGAGCTACCCGCTGAAGTGGTGATTGCGGGATAATTAAACATTAAAGAAGAATTTGGCCAGGTACGTGAATGGGAGGGGTATGGAGGGTCTATAGTATTGGCCACATTTACCTTGTGCAGACAAACATGAAAGAATGCTCTAAAAAAATGACTGAGGGGTATTTAACATAGGCAGCGTACTTCAAAAATATCTTCACAACACATTTTCAGATCTTTGGACAAGTGAGATAGGTAGTAGTGTGGCTGCCAACAACATTTTTCTTGGTTTATTTTTCTTAATTTATGGGAAGTGTTTCCTCTTTGTGCACAGATATGTCTCCACCGGCAGTGCAGGGGAAAAACCCATGAGGGAGTTTGGCTGTCATTCTGAAATGCTGGAGCAGAGAGGGGTGTGAAATAGTACCAAAGGCTCCTCATGGATTACAGCCAAGGGCAATTTATTCATCGGATCCAGACACACAAGTACTTTGTTTGATTCGGGAGTCATTGATGAGGAGTCAGTCATTCAAAATGCCACCCCAGCAAGTTGTTGAGAGCAATTAGGAGGTATCTGTTGCCACAGAAGATAGTCAAGGAGGCCAGGCTTTAATGTGGGCAGAAGCAGAGACCACTGCATGTTATCAAATATTAAACTAAATATAAGGAGGAGCAGCAAAAGAGGAAGCTACAAGGAGAGAGGCATGAAATTATGTTATTGCGAGGAGCTCTTGGCCTGTATTCGTTGGTATTTAGGAGCATGGTGGGGGGGAGGGGGGGTGGTCCTCATTGAAACCTTTTGAATGTTTAAAGGCATGAACAGAGTAGATGTGGAAAGGTGGTTTCTCATAGAGGGAGAGTCTAGGACAAGAGGGCACAACTTCAGGAGGGAGTCCCCTCCCTCCCTTCTCTGCCTATCACCTCCTGCCTTTGGGAACCCGCATCCCCCCCTACTTTTTTTGTTTGGATGCCTTCCGACATTTTTCCATACCTTGTGAAGGACTCTTTGTTATATAAAGGACACCGTTTGATGTGCTGAGTTTCTCCAGCTTTGTGTTTTGAGAACACAGAACACCACACCACAGTACAGGTCTTTTGGCCCTCGATGTTGTGCTTTTTCATATTCCTGAACAATAAGGACTAAACCCTCCCTACCTGGTAACCCTCTATTTTTCTTCCACCCATGAGCCTGTCTCATCTCTGCCCCCACAACTCTCTTCGTAAAAATCTTACCCTTGACGTCCCCTCTGAACTTCTCTCCCTTCACTTTGTACTCATGTTCCCTGGTGTTTGCTATCCTTGCCCGTGGAAACAGACGTTGGCCGTCCACCCTATCTGTGCCCTCTCCTAATCTTGTAGACCTCTATTAAGTTTCCTCTCATCCTTCTACTTCAAGATTGAAGGGCTTCCGCTTAGAGCAGAGAAGCATGGGAATTTCTTCGGCCAGAGGGTGGTAAATATGTGGAATTTGTTGCCGCAGGCGATTGTGGACGTACGGTCATTGGGCATATTTAAGGCAGAGATTGATTGGTTCTTGTTCAGCCAGGGCATCAAAGGGTACAGGGGCTGAGTGGGGAAGAGGATCAGCTCATGTTTGAATAATGGGGCAGACTCGACGGGCTGAATTGCCTATATCTGCTCCAATGTCTAATGGTCTTACGATCTAATTTAGTATTGCTGCTGGGAAGATCTCACACTGAACCAAAGGGTGTGTTCACCATGAGGAATGTTGGGGATCACCACCATCTTCTCAAGGACTGTAAATTTCAACCAGCGGCCACGTTCTAAGCAGAATTAGGAACAAAAATGCTATGAGCATCATAAAGTGTTGGAAGTTACAAAGGAGAGGAAAACAATCTTGAGACAAACAGGAAAGTCCAGAAGCTGGGATCTGTAGCAATAAACAATCTTCTGGAGGAACTCGGCAAGTCACGAAAGAGCGGTCTCCTGATGCGAGGACATCTGTGTCAGTAGGGGTGACAGTAGCCTGGTGCTCGTTGCTGGGGTCACGATCTAGGGATAGGTAAGAGGAATGTGCTTGTGCCTTAACGAAAGGTTCCAGCCTGAACCATCGTGAATTCTTTGCCTACCACTGTCGCTGCTCGTCCAGCTGAGTTGCTCCAGCTCTCTGTTTACTGCTGGTGCGAGCGATCTTGGTCACTCAAACAGGACCGCAAAGGGTTAAGATGACCTCCTGGGTAGACAGTGCAAAGTTGTCTCCCTGTGTACTTCGAGAAACCTCTAACTGACTGGTCAAAGTGCTGCCGCGCCGTCCAGCCGCAAGGCAACAGAGCAACCCATTGCAAAATCTGCAATGCCCTCTGCTGTTTCAATCACAAAATGAAAAGCAGGCATCTCCCCAAGCTTTTCTGCGAGAGAAATGCAGTGATTTATTTGATCCGAGTGGCTAAAAGGTGAGCTGGTGGTGAACACTTCTATCACTAACAATTTGCAGCATCTTTACTTTAATGTGAGAAGAATTTCTAACAAGGACGACAAACTTAAGAGAATGGATCAGTGCAGGGAATTACAATGTCGTGGGTATTACAGAGACTTGGCTGATGCATTTTCCAGGGTTTAGATGATTCAAAAGGGAGAAGGAAGGTTGTAAAAGAGGGAGGGGGAGGCAGGGAGTGGCATCACTAATCTGGGATAGTGTCACAGGTGCAGAAAGGTAGGACAGTGCAGGGATTGACTTCTGAGTCATTGTGGGTGGAAGTCAGAAACAGGAAGGGAGCTCAGCCCACTCCTGCTCACACCAATGACCCGCGACGGCATCGCCAGATCTAGTGCCAACAGTGTCAACAAGTTTGCAGATGACACAACAGTCGTTGGCCTCATCAGCCACAGCGATGAGTCGCACTACAGTGGAAAATCTCGTGAGATGGTGCGAGAGGAACAACCTGAGTCTCAACGTGGACAAGATGAAGGAGATGATCGTGGACTTCAGGAGGACCAGGAACGACCACCCTCCACGACACATCAACAATTCTGTAGTGGAGAGAATGGAGAGCGGCAAGTTCTTTGGAGTTCACTGAACTAGTGACCTATCGTGGACGCTCAACATCTCCTCACTTGTCAGGAAGGCGCAACAGCCACTGGACTTCCTAAGAAGACTGAGCCACCATTTTATGTCAGCCTTCTACAGGAGCTCTATCGGGAGTGGAACAGTTGGTGCAGAGAAATGGATCAGAGGTCAATCCACAGGACCACCAGAATGGCAGAGAAGATCCCTCTTCCCCCTCCCCCACCCCCTCATCGATGTTATCTACCAGGAACGTTGTCTGAAGAGGCCATGCTTTTGACCCTTCAGCAGCTCCGATCGGGGAAGAACACTGGAGGATCGGAGCCAGCAGCACTAGGCTGAGGAACAGCTTCTTTCCACAAGCAGTGAGAATGCTGAACGTCCAAAGGAACCGCTCACACTGACCGTCCAAGATTCTCATATGTACAAAGCAATATGTATTTATTTTCATAAATAAAATACTTGTCCTACATATGTAATGTGTGTTATGTCTGGTTGTGTGTCTGTGTGTTTTTGCACTGATGACCAGATACCAGGGATTTTGCTATACTTGTACAATCAGATGATAATAAACTAGAACTTACATTTGGACTCCCTTTGGCAGCCGACAAGGTCAAGGACAGACAGGTTGGAGTGGGAATGGGAAGGGAAATTGAAAAGGCGTGCAACCAGACATTCAAGATGGCCACTGCGATCAGACAGATGGACCAGTCTACACTTGTTAGGCTCCTTGTTGCCTCACCTACATTGGGCAATAGAAAGGGAAACTGCAACAAGATGATCCACAAGACTCGCACCACCAGGTTCAAGAACAGCTGCTATCCCTCCACCATCAGACTCTTCAATGACAAACCCCATCATATACTCATTCAAGAAGGACTTTGACTTGTGCACTTTATTGATTTTCCCTTTTAAAATATTTTTATGGATTTTAATAAGGAGCTTGTGGTCGCAAGGAGATGCAGAGCACAAGCCAAACCAGCAGCTGCGAGTGAGTTAGGCCAGCTGATTATAATCACCTGAGACAGAAATGACGTCAGCCCCGGGGCTGGAACCGTGTCCAGTACATCAGGGCTCTCTTTTCCCTGCGACTCCTCAGTTCCGTGACCCGGTTCGCTTGCAGAATGGCTCAGCCCGCCACAGGAACTTCCCCTGCCACAAGATGGAGCTTGCCTGCAAAGTATTGAATGGAAGTAGTACACCGAGATATCGGAGAGATGCCTCTGTTGCCTTGCCGACCACCTTGGCAAAGGCGAACGTGAGGGGCTTGTGATCTGTAAAGACGGTGAAATCTCTTCCTTCCAAGAAGTACCAGAAATGGCGAGGTAAAGGGCCAGGAGCTCTCGGTCGAGTGCAAAGTATTTTTGTTCGGGGGCCTTAAGTGTCTGCTGAAAAAGGCAAGTGGTCTATAATTTCCATTGACCAGCTGTCCTAGGATGCCACCAGCAGCCATGTTAGATGCATCGACCATGAGGGCCATGGGCATGTTGATTCGGGGATGAACCAGCATGGCATTGGCCAACACATTTTTGGTTCGTTGACAGTTGCTGTCAATTCCTCATCCCACTTTAGATCTTTGGGCTGTCCGGACAGAAGTTTGAAGAGGAGTTGCATAATTCTGGCTGTCTCTGATAAAAATTGATGGTAGAAATTCACCATGCCGACAAAATCCTGTAGATCCTTCACCATGGCTGGTTTGGACAATTTGCATGTGGGCTCCACTTTGGACGGGTGCCCAAGGAAGTTAATAGGTGTAAGGCCAAGCTGGCATTTAGCTAGGTTGATAGCTAGGCCATAGTCGCTGAGCCGCTGGTAGAGTTGACGCAGGTGCATGCCGTGCTCCTGACGAGGGCGGCAGGCAATGAGAATGTTGTCCAAATTAAATGAACGCGAAATACAGGCCACGTCCCACTGAATCCACAGGCCTCTGGAATGCTCGTGCTGCGTTCTTTAGTCCAAATGGCATGCGTAGGAATTTGAATAGCCCGAATGGCATGAAGAGTGCCGTCTTAGGAACATCATTGGGGTGCGCAGGAATGTAATGGTATCCTTTAATGAGGTCAATCTTGGAGAAGATCTTAGCATTGTGAAGATTAGCAGTGAAATCCTGGATATGAGGGACCGGGTATCTGTTTGCAGTCATGACGTTGTTGAGCCAGCGATAATCTCCGCAACATCTCTATCCCCCGGAAGCCTTCAGTACCATGTGTAGGAAAATGCCCATGGACTATCCGAGCGACGAACTATCCCCATTTCTTCAATATTCTGGAACTCTTCCTTGGCGAGCTCCAGCTTGCCAGGAGGCACTCTGTGTGCCTTGGGATTATGATGTTGGACACCATACTAGGGTACAGCTGCAGAGAACTGTGGGGTGACAATGCTCAGGAACTCTGCCAAGATTTTGGCATACTCGTTCTGAGAAAAAGTCACCGAGTCCAGATTGGGTGCCAGCAGAGTGGCTTGGCGTAAGGCGAGTGACAAAGCAACTTGGCCGATGGTCGACCCGCCATGTTATTTGGCGCGCCTTAGGACATTGGCGCTGGCAGCTAGCCTATGGGGTTCACCAAAACCGTTGTCTGTCAGGACCAGGCAAATGTCCTCTGGCATCTGCTCCAGGAATATTTGATTGAACAATCGACAGGGTTTGTGGCTGCACATGTCGGTCATTAGGGCGGCTGGTGTTAGGTGGACTAGGCCATCCATGTGTAGTATTTGTGCAAGTCCAAAAGTATGGTGGAGGAGAGCTTTAATGGCCTCGTACCTGCCAACGGCAGAAGGATGATACAGGAAATTGACAATTCTTCCAGCGGACTCTTGGTCGAGTGAGCGGGCCACGTCGTTATACTTCGTGGTGTACATGATGATCTGCCTGACATGGAACTGGGCCTCAGCCTGCTCGAACCAGACAACAGACTGTGAGATCCAAAAGGTCGACGGCGCTTTGTATATGAGCCTCGTTCATTGTGGGGCCCAAAATTGCCATTTGGGCCCGTCAGGGTCACCGCTGTGGTCGCGAGGAGGTGCAGTGAACAAATCACATCGGCAGCCGTGAATGACCTAGACCAGCTGATTTCAATCGAACTCGCATGCGCTTATATCTTCCAGTTCCCGACGACAGTTGAGACTTCCGAGATGGAAATTCTCGAGGGCTAGAACCGCGCCAGGTACATTGGGACTCTCTGCCCCCACCACCCCACCGCCCCCCCCCGAGTCTTCAGCTCCGTAATCCGGTTCGCTTGCAGAATGGCTCAGCCCGGCACAACCTTACAATAATAATAAAATACAATTAGATGATATGAACAGTTACACATGATTAATAAAACAATCAGTTTATCAAAAACAAATGTAAATTGTAAAACAAATCCACAATTCATAGTCCAGAAAGTATAAAAAAAGGAACTAATAGTAAAAAAAATGATTTTTTTTCCTGTGTTGCACAGTTTGTTTACATTTCTTAAAATGTTTACATTTCCTTATTTATTTACATGTACAGTTTTTTTTCCGCAGGACTAATAAGAGGTAATTCTAGCGTGCCTGCAGGAAAACGAATCTCAGGGTTGTATGTGATGTCAAGTGTGTCCTCTGACAATAAATCTGAAATCATTGCCTTTCTATCCCACTGATAGAAACTCTAAGGATGCAGATTTCAACAAGTTCGGGATGCAGATCACTGCAGAAAGGAAGCAAAATGTAGCTCACATGAGCGTGGGAGGCTGCTCTGCCGCTCAACATCATGACTGATCTTTCAGCTCAACTCCACGTTCCTGTACAGTCCCAACCTTCCTCGAATATTATCACCACTCAGCATCTTCAGCTTTCTGTGGCGTAGACAATCAAAGCCAATGAATGTCTCCCCTCAGTCCTGGATATCGCCAGTTCTTCATCCTGAGACAATGCCTTGTGGATTCTTCAACCTGAGGTAAAAGCCTCAGAGGTGTATCGCGGCGAGCATTCTGGCTGGTGGCGTCACTGTCTGGTGCAGAGGTGCCAACACTCAGGACAGGAAAAAATACTCCTGAGGGTCATTAACTCGTCCTGCGACATCACAGGCACCAGCCTTCAACTCCATCAAGTGTATACTCAAGAGGAGGTGGCTTAAGAAAGCAGCCTCTATCCTCGAGGAGCCCCACCAGCCAGGCCATGCCCTCTTCACTCTGCTACCATCGGGAACAAGGCCTGAGGACGAACACTCAGAGACACAAGGACAGTTTCTTCCCCTCTACCATTGGATTCCTGAATGGACAATGAGCCACAGACAAGGTCTCACTTTTTCTTTTTCTCCCACTATTTTTATTTATTTTGCAAGGTGGTTTATATAAATGTTTGCTCAGTGACGCTGCTGCAAAACAACGGATTTTGTGACTTGTTCACGAGAATAAATTCTGATTCTGAGCCCGATTGCTAACGGCCTCAGCAGCCCCAGGGCTATCAGTGCTGACCAGTCTGGGGACTTGATATTGGGATCGATCTTAGAGATTATGGAAAACAAGTGCAGTACACAAAAGTGCTGGAGAAACTGAGCAGGTCACGAGACGTCTGCAGGAAGCAAAGGATAACCAATGTTTCAGGCCTGAGCCATTCATTCAGATTTCAGATGTTGTGTCAGATAACATACATGACATCACGTACAACCTTGAGATTCCTTTTTTTCCTGCGCGTGAGGCAGAATTGGTAATGCAAAAAAAAACTGTACACAATGTACACGTGTAAACAAATAAGGAACTGTAAACAGACAAAGAAATACAAACAAATTGTGAAATACAGAGAGAATTAAATAATCAATGAAGTGCAAAAGAGTCCTTTCATGTTGAGGAGTCTAATGGTGGAGGGGGAGCAGCTGTTCCTGAACCTGCTGGTGCGAGTCTTGTGGCCCCTACACCTCTTTCCTGATGGCAGCAACGAGAACAGAGCGTGTGCTGGATGGTGTGGATCCTTGATGATTGCTGTTCTCCAACAGCAACTAGACCGTCAGCACACTTTCCACCACACCTCTGTTGAAATTTGCCAGGGTTTCCGATGTCATCAAGGCACTTTTGTGTATTACACCACAATCAGACTTTACAACCCTAAACCAGGTCCAGCTGTGAATCTGAACAGGCCAGAAGCACTAATGCTGGCCATGGTTCTCCTGGGGCCAGAGTTCAGATACAATTACTTTGAACCACACAACGAAAAGTGTCAACGAGCCATCTAGATCTACAACAGGACTTTGTTCCACCCCACGTCCCTCCACTGGAAGTTGTTTGCCTGGGAATAAGGAACCTTGCACTCAGTCACACTGTGAATATGCCATCAAACTTCTGCCATTATTTCAAAGGAACATGTCCTTGGCCACAGTGATAAGACCAAATCGAAGAATTGTCTTTTAATAATGCGCTTTAATAGTCAACCACATTGTGTGAATTAGAAATCACATCGAATCCAGACCACACAGAGGTGGCAAGTTGCCTTCCTTGCATGACATGTGCAAACCATTTCGATTGTTAATGACAATCTGGCAGCATTCAGGATCATTTTATTCCTCACTGGTGTTTAAATTGAAATTTGCCATTTTCCGCGGCAGTGTTTGAACTCGCGACCTCAGCATCGTTGATCCAAGTAGCCAAGCAACGGGACCCAAGTTATTCTGAACAACAGCCACTTTGAGCAAAATAGTGGAAACGTCGGGGACTTGTTGGAGTGCCCTTGGAGCCAGAAACCGGCAGGATTTGACAGCTTAGAATGGGGAATGAGTTGGGGTGTTGGGGGGGGGGGGGGAGTCGAAAGATTGGCAGTAATATTAACAGGAAAAAAAGCCAACATTTAAAATTACCGGATTTCAGTTCATAAATCCTTAGTTGTCCTGGCTTTGAGCTGTACAGGCATTACATCCAAGCTACAAGTATGAATTTTGGCAGTGGAAAAGGCCCAGTCTTGCAAAACAGAAGTTGCTTAACACCAAACTGTTTGTTTCTCTGCTTTCTGCTGGTTTTCTGATAACAACCACAGCATTAATTTGAACCTCCTGATTTATTGCACTGGCACCATGCTACAAGAAGGAAAAGGGTCGATACTGTTTCTGAGAAAACATTGGCTACAGGTGCCTGGGAGCAATGTTCTCAGCGCAGCATTCTGGTGCCAGAATACATTGAGATTTTCCAACTCCGCTGTGCTGTTGCAGTCCAGATAAACTTTAAGTAGAAGGAATAAAAAAGACAATCTGGTTAGGGAAAACATCAGACATAAGCCTGATTTCGAACTCCTAAAATTTAGATTCTGGGGACTCTTGGCACTGAAACAATGCAATCTTAAACAGCAGGCAAGGGTGGATTCAAGGATTGATGCACTAATAGGTGGCCTCAACAGTTAGGTGAACAAACAGGAAATTCTGTGGCCACGAATAACATGGAGCAGAGAACATACAGCACAATACAGGCTCTTTGGCCTACAATGTTGCTCCAACCAATAGAAACCTATTCACAATCTAAATAAGTCTTCCCTACCTCACCCCCATAACGCTCTATTGTCGAAGAGCAGACACTACAGGATGGGATGTCAATTAGGCTTCTGAGCGGTTGAACATTCCCAAGAGGGAAGGGTGAGAAGTCGGAAGTTGTTGCGTACGTTGTACCAACAACATCAGTAGAACAAGGGATGAGGTCCTGCAGATCGAGGGGAGGGGGTTTGACAGAGATGTAATGAGTCGGACCCCCAAGGGTTCTAATTGCTGGATACCTCCCAGTGCTACTTGCTGGTGGAAGTAACGGGAGGAAAGGGCAGGTGAATGCCTGGCTGAAGAGCTGATGCAGGAGGGAGGGATTTAGGTTCTTGGACCATCAGACTCCTCAACAACAAATTCAATCAGGGACTCATTTAAGGAACATAGAACACTACAGCATGTAGTCCCAACCCATATATTCCATCCAAACAAGAGTGCTAAACCCTCCCTACCCCATAACCCTCTATTTTTCTTTCATCCATGTGTCTGTCTAAGAGTATTCTAAATGCCTCCAATGTTTCAGCTTCCACCACCATCCCTGGCAATGCATTCAGGCACCAATTCTCTGTGGAAAAAATGTACCCCTGATGTCTCCTCTAAACTTCCCTCTCTTAACTTTGTACACATATTCCCTGGTGTTTACTGATCCTGCCCTGGGAAAAAGGTTCAGGGTGTCCATCATATCCATGCCTCTCATAATCTTGTAGACCTCTATCAAGTCTCCTCTCATCCTTCTTGGCTCCAAAGAGAAAAGTCTCATCTCTGCTAACCTTGCCCTCATAAAACTTGTTTCCCAATCCAGGCAGCATCTCTGTATTGTACAGTTTGTTTCTATTTGTTATCTATTTACATATCTTTATTTGTTTGCATGTAGATGATTGTACACTACAGAAGGAAGTTAGGGGAACACAACCCAGTCCTCATCCAGGGCTCAGTAGTGGAGAGGGTCAAGAACTTCAAATTCTTGGGTGTCAAAGTCTCTGAGGATCTGTCCTGGAGCCTCCATGTTGATGCAATCACAAAAAGGGTCACCAATGGCTATATTTTGTGAGGTGTCTGAGCAGATTCGGTATGTCACCAAAGACCCTTGAAAACTTTACAGGTGTACCGTAGAGAGCATTCTGGTTGGTTCTATCACTGCCTGGCATGGAGGCCCCAACTCTCAGGACAAGACAACCCTCCAGAGGGTTGTTAACTCGGCCTGCGACATTACGGACCCATCGAGGACATCTACAAGAGATGATGTCTTAAGAAAGCAGCCTCTGTCCTCGAGGACCCCCACCCCAGGTCATGCCCCCTTCACTGTGCTACATCGGGAAAAAGGAACAGGAGCCTGACGACGAGCACAAGGACAGCTTCTTCCCCTCCGCTGTTATCAGATTCCTAACTATCAAGTGCACTTATGTACCATGGATATCACCAAAGAGAATGCAAGGCACTTTTCACCCATGCAAGCCACCTAGTGAATCTATCCTGCACCTAGCTCATTCCTTACTGAGGGAACTATCCCACAGATGGATCCAGCTTTGTTGTGCAGACAAGCAGCAGCTGCTCCAGCTTCTCTTTTGGCATTTTTACACAGAAACTTTGGAATTATTCCTAAACTCCGGTGTGTCCCGACGTGGTCGTTTACACAGGGGGACTGTAAGGGTGCTTTTACACAGCCTTCCTGTGTGGTGGAGTTTGTCGGAGGTGGGGGGGAACGTCATATTCATTAGGCCTGTTTCTTACAGAGAGGCTGTGGTCAATTTACCCAGCAGCCACTCCATAAAAATGCGTAGGGGCACAAGTGGAAAATTTACTGGATGAAATTTTCATAGAAAATTCCGTCCCGACATTTTTACTGGAGCAGAAATTTGCCTAAGATTCCAGCATCTGCAGTCCATGTGCCTCCAGAGTTTCATTAATATCAGTTCTGCAGAAGTTTCAGAACAACTTGGGAGTACCAGAGGAGATTGATGCATCTCACTGGTCAGGAAGGTAGAAGGAAGGGTTCAAAGAACAAGGGAGAGATCTCGGCCACCTATTCCTTTACCATTCAATCAAAGAATCAAAATTGAGGGACGGGGAGAAGAACTCAATATCAAAGAGTGAAAACAGTCAAGAGATTGAGATGGGAACTGTGACCTACGTGCAGGATTCTGGAATGCTGGAGCTGATAAAAAGGGGGCGGCCGAGACTGATCCACACCAGCAAATGAAATGAATGACGCAAATGAGCCTGGGCGGAGGGGATGCCACGCTCTGAAGACCGCTCAGACTAAACAAACATTGAGACCCCTCTCCCCCAGCCCCACCCAAATGCCATCAGCAACGTCTTGGTTCTCAACAACCGCCCTCAATTATATTATTCCTTCTCAGGGTCAGGACGTTGAAAATTGCTGGGCACGTCAGTGTGCTGCCAGCTCCAGGCGGTTTCTGAGGAGCACGAATGATTCACCACTGAGCTGGTCTGTTTATGTGCAAGCCTGCGTTTTGCAAGACCTTGTTTCTCTTGCTACGTTCCACACAGCATGTCCTAAGCTTGACCTAACAAGGAACTTCCTCTCTGGAGGCCAACTACAGCCTATACTATGACAGACTGCGATCACAAAGACTTCATACAGAAGCGCCTACACACTGCGCTTCAGAGCCAATAGTTTCTGGAGGGGGAGAAAAGAAACAATCATTAAAAGTTAATGTGATATTGTAACCCTCACTTCCAACAAAGTTCTAGGGTGTGATGCAGATCTCAAGGGGCATCATAAAAATTGTTATATTGCCATTTTCTCTCAATGTGCTTTTCATTCAGCGCATGCAAATTCATAAGGTGAACAGTCGCCGTCTTTTTCCCAGGGTAGGAGAGATGAAAACTGGAGGTTTAAGGTGAGGGAGGAAAGATTTAAAAGGGGCCTGTGGGGCAGTTTCTTCACACAGAGAGTGGAGGGTCTTAAAATTCAATTTAGACATGCAGCATGGTGATAGGCCATTTCAGCCCATGAGTCTGTGCCGCCCAATTACACCCAATCGAACGGCGGGAGGGGACTGGAGCACCTGGGGAAAACCCATGCAGACACAGGGAGAACATAGACAGAGCACGGGTTCCGAACCCTGGTGCCGATGGTGGCGCTGTAAAGGCGTTGCGCTAACTGCTACACCAGCCAGTCTGCTGAATGAGCTATCAGAAGAAGTGGTGAAGGTAGGTACAATTATAATATTTAAAGGACATCTGAACAGATATGCATGGATAGGAACGGTTGAGTGGGATATGGGCCAAGCATGGGCAAATAGAACCAGTTCAGATGGGCCATCTAGTCAGCAAGAAGGAGATGGGCTGATGGGCCCTCTTCAACGCTGTGACCATTCATGAAGGCAGCAATGCTTGCAACAGTACGGCTCCGTGGGCACCACCCTCACTCTCACTCTCACCCAACACACATGCACACCTTCCACTGGAGGCCAGCGAGAGCAGATATTTTGCCTGCTCCCTCGCCCGCAAGGCACAGGGGAAGACAAAGAAGCTCCATCGACAGATATCAGACAGTTTCCACGGGCCATGCAATTGAACCGAGTGCCTGAGGCTTTATGTACAGTGAGCAGTGTATTTACTCAGGAGTCCATTTGGAAAGCCACCAGCATCTCCTTTCTAAAGCACTCAGGATCTCTCACAATCTTTGGCAGCCAACTTATTTTTATATTTTTGCAGTGAAACAAGGCAGCAGTTCTGAATCCTGATAGCAAAGCATCTTTCACTTCTTCGGGGGATTTTCCACTTCCCTGCACATTCCCAGAACATCGTAATTTTTTCTTATTTGCGCGAGTGTTTGATTTACTTTTTATTAAGGAACCCGTGTCTATTACTGCTGGTGCATGACCAGTGGTGCAGCCGGAATGATCTGTGCATGTCCTGTTGTGCAATCGATTCTAAGATATGAATGTGACACCACATTCACTTGAAATAATTCTTGCTTCTAGACATTCTGCTCAAGACCCCATTGGATCCAAAATAAAAGCTCACACCCCAGCGCCCTCCCCACCCTACCAAGATATTTTTCTACACGGCATAACAATGGCACAGTTAGCGTGACACTATTACAGCGCTAGTGACCTGAGTTCAAACCCGGTGCTGTCTCTAAGGAGTTTGTAGGCTCTCCCTGTATCTGCATGGGTTTCTTCTGAGTGCTCTGGTATCTTCCCATCCTTCAAAACGTAGGGCGCTCTAGGTTATTGGGAGTAATTGGGCAGTGCGGGCTCGTGGGCCAGAAAAGGCCTTGTCACTGTGTCAAATTTTAAAAGATACTCCGCTCGCTGTTACCTTCAGGCAGTAAGTACAGAAACCTGAAGACCAGCAACTCCAGGTTCAAGAACAGTATCGTCCTAACAGCTATCAGGCTCTCGAACCTCCCCTTGTTACACTAATTATGGGGATTCTCTCCACTTTATTTTCATTCAAATACATGTGAACACTAATAAAAAATAAATCAACTACACGTGCAAAAAGAAAAAGTTATGATGTTCTGGCAGAGTGCAGTAAAGAGGCCAATACTCTGAAGATGTGAAAGGGCTATAACATCAGAATTCAAAATACAGATCAGTGGCTCATTTACTCATTAAGCTACCATGATGAAGGGCTCAAGCCCAAAACGTTGGTTCTATATGAATGTAATCCTTAAATTTTTTGTAGAACTTTTTCAGGCCAAAAAAGGGGGGTGGGCCGGCTTTTACACGGGTCATACTTTTGACCTCAAGAAGTACCTGCATCGTTCAAGGCATCGGGACAGGGTAGTAAGCCTGTGTTAGTGACACCATGAGCTCGGATAGCCGGGACCGGGTGACAAGTATGCAGTCGGGACATTGGGAGCTCGGATGGGGCCAAAAACAAGGGGATCTTACATGGGTCATTCCAAATCACCCAATTTCTTTTGGCCCAAAAAGGGGGAGATCGACTATTACACAGTATCGACGATTACTCGATTATACACGGTATCTTTATCTTTGCTACATATAGGACATTGTTCGACCTGCTGAGTATCTTCAGTGTTGTCTTTTTACTTCAATTATGGTATCTGCAACCTTTCGTGTTTTTACTTATTGGCTCATTTCTCTTGGTCTATTTTGTCAGATCTTGCTCAGCTGCCTTGTATCATTGCAAAAATATAACACTGGCTTGAATTATATCCGTGTTGCCTAGATAGCAGCTCCTGTCAACCTCTGTGGGAGGAAGACCTGATGAAGGCCTCAGGCCCGAAATATCGACTTCCCATTGCTTTCCATGGACAATGTGCGACCTGCTGAGTCTTACAGCACTTCTGTAGAATCATCTGTGGGTTTCTTTTTTCTTGATCTCGGCACTGGGTTCAGGAATAAACGAAGCTGACACATGGTGGACTGGATGAAAGGCTTTGTACAGAATCCAAGAACTGTCTCTTCCATTTTATAATGAGGAATCTTGCATTGAATGCCTGAAGGCAAAAATAACTTGTTAAGAAATTTGACTATGATTGCACTCCTTGGAATTTACAAAGTATTTAGCAGAAGAACTTGTGAAATAGGAGCAAGTGTAGGCCATCTGGCCTGTCGAACCAGCTCAGCCATTCAATAAGATCATGGCAGATCTGGCCATGGACACAGCTCCACCTATCTACCTGTTCCCCATAATCCTTAATTCCCCTACATTGCAAAAATTGATTGGTCTGTGTCTTCAGGACAAGAGGGCACGACTTGAGGATTGAAGGATTTAAAACAGAAATGCAGAGGAACTTCTTCCACCTCTGGAGAACTTCTGGAATTTGCTGCCATGGGCAGGTGTGGAGGCCAGGTCATTGGGAGTATTTAAGGCAGAGATTGACAGGTATCTGAATAGTCAGGGCATCAAGATCTATGGGGAGAAGGCAGGGGAGTGGGGCTGAATGGATCAGCTCATGATGGAATGGTGGAGCAGACTTGATGGGCCAAACTCCTGCTCCTTACCTTGATGAAGGGCTCAAGCCCGAAATGTCAGTGATGTATTTTTACCTTTGCGATATAAAGGACACTGCTTGACCTGTTGAGTTTCTCCACTTTGGGTTTTTACTTCAACCCCGGTGACTACAGATTTTGTGTTTTACTTTTTACTCCAGCTCCTATATCTTTTGATCTTAAATATATTACATGAAGCAGCCTCTACTGCTTCCTTGGACAGAGAATTCCACAGGTTCAGTATGCTCATGGAGAAGGAGTACCTCCTCATCTTTGCTTATTTAAGCTTGTACCAAGATGCCATTTCTAAATTTCTAGATTTAGACAATAAGCACGGTAACAGGCCATTTCAGCCCATGAGCCCATGTTGCCCAATTTACACCCAATTAACCTACACCCCCAGTATGTTTTTAACAGTGGGAGGAAACCAGAGCCCCCCCCAAGGGAAAACCCACGCAGACACAGGGAGAACGTACAAAATCCTTAGAGGCAGCGTGGGATTCGAACCCAAGACCTAATCGCTGACGCTGTAAAGGCACTGCGCTAACCGCTATACCAACTATACTACCATGTGAAAGTTTATTTTGTGAGCAGTCCAGATAATCAACCCAGACATAGTACAGCTGCAAAAACACAGCGGAAAATGCAGAGAGATTGGTTAGATCCCAGAGTAGGGGTAAGTGGGTGAATGGATCAGCTCAAGATTAGAAAGGTGGAGCAGACTCAGTGGGCCAATGGGCCTACTTCTATATCCTGTGACCTTGTGATCAGGGCAGCATGGATAGCAGAGAGGTTAGTATGACGCTATTACAGCGCCAGCGACCCGGGTTCGAATCCATTGCTGTCTGTAAGGAGTTTGTACGTTCTCCCTGTGTCTGCGTGGGTTGCCTCCAGGTACTCCGGTTTCCTCCCACCCTACAAAGTGTACAGGTTGGAGTTTAAATGCATGGGTTTAAATGGCTGGAATCGGCTTCTATCTTCTGGAATGTATATAAAAAAAGAACATACCAAAGGCACATAATTTTATTGTTCATTCAGGAATGGAGGGAAATTCTCAAGATATTTAGAAGAAATAGGATCAGAAATGAACTCATGCATTCTTATGGACTATGAATAAATAAAAATAGGATTAAATTTATAAATTTTAGATTTAGACATAGAGCACGGTAACATGAGCCCAATTGCACTCAGGCACGTTTTGAAGGGTGGGAGGAATCCCGAACACCTGGAGGAAACCCCCAGAGACATGGGGAAAATGTTCAAACGTCTTACAAACAGCGGCAGATTCGAACCCCGGTCCAGATCGCTGGTGCTGTAACACCCTTCAAAATGTACCGAGCTGTCGGTTAATTTGGGTGGGAATGGGAGGCATGGGTTTAACGAGAATCAGAAACAGAATTCGTTGTCTTGAACAAGTCCCAAAATTCGTTGTTTCTCGGCAGCAATCACCAGTGCAAACAAAATTCACGTAAACTACCTGACAAAAGAAATAAAAATAATGCACGAAAAGTCAACGTGTCTGTGGTTCATTGATCATTCAGGAATCTAACGGCGGAGAAGAAGCCGTCCTTGTGCTGCTAAGTGCTCGTCTTTAGCCTCCTGGACCTTTTTCCCCAGTGGTAGAAGTGAAGAGGGCATTGCCTGGGTGGTGGGGGTCCTTGAGGGTAGAGGTTGCTTTCTTAACACACCGCCTAAATAGCCAGACGTCCGTTAAATAAAGTTTCTCTGAGATACTCGGATGCATTGGTAAATGCTGCATTTTATCTGTCTCAAGTTTTATAACCGTGATTATGCTGGAGGGTTTAATAATGGCAAAAATCTTCAGGGTGAGGTTCGGCGTGAAGGGTTCAGGGGATTGGACGAGTGCGAGAGGAAGGGGAATGAAGGTGCGTCGTGGACGCCGATAACTCGCATACCTGAAAGCCCGATAATTGATCCAAAACAAGTTTAAAAACGTAATGTTCCAGGACTGGGGGGGGTCAAATGTTCAGTAAGATGCAGTGGTGCATGAAGATTGAACCACTGAACAGCAGAGGGAAATACAAGTGAAAAATGGCAGCAGGACTATTTTATAATAGAACAAGAAGATGGAGAAAGTCTTCAAGCCTCATGCAACCATAGCCCCTATCAATACAGTGCAGGGAACATCAGCCAGAGATAAGAATGTTCCAATAGTTCTGCAGTAGAAATCCATGGCCCAAATGAAGGATGCATCGACCTTCCAGTCGTTGATGAGAGATGACTTCCTTCCACGCCTATGGTGAGGCCAATGTGGGAACAGCAGACTCGTTCATAGATGGGGCAAGATATATTTGGCAGATTGTGAGATGATCAACTTCTTCCACTGCAACATCAAGACCCCTGCGTGCACCCAGACAAAGTTCTCAGTATCACCCTGAATGCCCCTCCACCTTGTTTATTGGTCTTGGGCTACAAGCTCCCAGGACTCAGTGGGGATGTTCCATTTTGAGTTTCAGAGTTTGACAACATGGAAGCTAGGCCACTGGCCAAAGACAATGAAGGCTCCTTCAAGGAGGCTTTGAGCAGACCCTTGAGTGGGTTACATTTAAATTTAGATTGAGACATACCACGTGGCAACAGGCCCTTTCGGCCCATGAGCTCATGCCGCCCAACTACACCCAATTGACCTACAACCCCTGTACGTTTTGAAGGGTGGGAGGAAACTTGAGCTCTGGGAGGAAGAGCAAATTGATGCAGTTAGGATCCACAAAAAAAACTTTAGATGAAGGCCTCAGGCCCGAAACTTTGGTACTTTGATGAAGGCCTCAGGCCCGAAACGTTGGTTAAGAAACCTACATAGGAGAAGGCCACTCCAATTTAAAACCTACGACCCAAGGACCTCGCTGCCACGTCCCAGCTTGCTCGGCCACGGCACACGAACCATGGGTGTAAAGGGTGGGGCCAGTACTGCGCGCACTGCACTCCACCTAAAAGCTCCTTTGCACAGGCCCGAGGACAGGTCCACGTCCTCCCCCTCCACATCCTCCCCCTCCACGTCCTCCCCCTCAAAAGATGCTCACAAACTCAAGCTAGCATGCTGGAACATCAGAACCATGCTAGACAAGGCTGACAGCCACCGACCTGAACGTCGGTCTGCCCTCATTGCACATGAACTCCTCAGACTTGACATCGACATAGCCGCTCTCAGTGAAGTCCGCCTGACAGATGTAGGCAGCCTCCAAGAACGCGGCGCGGGCTACACACTCTACTGGTCTGGCAAGCCTTCGGATGAACGATACCTATCTGGTGTAGGCTTCATGGTCAAGAGCTTCATTGCCTCCAAACTCGAAAACCTTCCGACAGGCCTCTCGGACCGAATCATGTCCATGCGACTCCCACTTCAAAACAAGCGTCACATCACCCTCATCAGTGTCTATGCTCCAACCCTCCAGGCGGAACCAGCAGAAAAGAACAAGTTCTACACCGACCTGCGCAACCTCATCCAACGTACCCCTACAGCCGACAAGGTTGTCATCCTGGGCGACTTCAACGCTCGTGTCGGCAAAGACTCAGAAACCTGGCCAGGAATCCTGGGCAAGCATGGCGTCGGCAAGTGCAACGACAATGGGCGCCTCCTGTTGGAGCTCTGCGCAGAACAGCGGCTTGTCATTACAAACACCCTTTTCCAGCAGAGGGACAGCCTTAAGACCACCTGGATGCATCCCCGATCCAAACACTGGCACCTCCTGGACTACATCCTGGTGCGAGAAAGTGACAAACAAGATGTGCTCCACACCAGGGTCATGCCTAGCGCGGAATGCCACACTGACCACCGGCTGGTTCGCTGCAAGCTCAACCTTCACTTCAAGCCAAAGCCCAGGAACAATAAAGCCCCCAGAAAGAGGTTCAATGTTGGAAACCTGCAGTCAGACGAAGCGAGAGGAAACTTCCAGGCAAACCTCAAAGCAAAGCTCGACGATGCAACCCGCCTCACGGACCCGTCCCCTGAAACCCTCTGGGATCAGTTGAAGACTACCATACTGCAATCCACTGAAGAGGTACTGGGCTTCTCCTCCAGGAAAAACAAGGACTGCTTTGACGAAAACAGCCAGGAAATCCAGGAGCTGCTGGCAAAGAAGCGAGCTGCCCACCAGGCTCACCTTACAAAGCCGTCCTGTCCAGAGAAGAAACAAGCCTTCCGTCGCGCATGCAGCCATCTTCAGCGCAAACTCCGGGAGATCAAAAATGAGTGGTGGACTAGCTTCGCCAAACGAACCCAGCTCAGCGCGGACATTGGCGACTTCAGGGGTTTCTACGAGGCTCTAAAGGCTGTGTACGGCCCCTCACCCCAAGTCCAAAGCCCGCTGCGCAGCACAGACGGCAAAGTCCTCCTCAGCGACAAGATCTCCATCCTCAACCGATGGTCAGAACACTTCCAATCTCTTTTCAGTGCCAACCGCTCAGTCCAAGTTCCGCCCTGCTCCAGCTCCCTCAACAGCCCCTAAGGCTAGAGCTGGATGAGGTCCTCACCCTTGATGAGACATATAAGGAAAAGTGGCAAAGCAGCAGGTATGGATGGAATCCCCCCCAGAGGTCTGGAAGGCTGGCGGTAAAACTCTGCATCCCAAACTGCATGAGTTTTTCAAGCTTTGTTGGGACCAAGGAAAACTGCCTCAGGATCTTTAGTTGCCCATCATCACCCTGTACAAAAACAAAGGCGAGAAATCAGACTGCTCAAACTACAGGGGAATCACGCTGCTCTCCATTGCAGGCAAAATCTTCGCTAGGATTCTACTAAATAGAATAATACCTAGTGTCGCCGAGAATATTCTCCCAGAATCACAGTGCGGCTTTCGCGCAAACAGAGGAACTACTGACATGGTCTTTGCCCTCAGACAGCTCCAAGAAAAGTGCAGAGAACAAAACAAAGGACTCTACATCACCTTTGTTGACATCACCAAAGCCTTCGACACCGTGAGCAGGAAAGGGCTTTGGCAAATACTAGAGCGCATCAGATGTCCCCCAAAGTTCCTCAACATGATTATCCAACTGCACGAAAACCAATAAGGTCGGGTCAGATACAGCAATGAGCTCTCTGAACCCTTCTCCATTAACAATGGCGTGAAGCAAGGCTGTGTTCTCGCACCAACCCTCTTTTCAATCTTCTTCAGCATGATGCTGAACCAAGCCATGAAAGACCCCAACAATGAAGACGCTGTTTACATCCGGTACCGCACGGATGGCAGTCTCTTCAATCTGAGGCGCCTGCAAGCTCACACCAAGACACAAGAGAAACTTGTCCGTGAACTACTCTTTGCAGACGATGCCGCTTTAGTTGCCCATTCAGAGCCAGCTCTTCAGCGCTTGACGTCCTGCTTTGCGGAAACTGCCAAAATGTTTGGCCTGGAAGTCAGCCTGAAGAAAACTGAGGTCCTCCATCAGCCAGCTTCCCACCATGACTACCAGCCCCCCCACATCTCCATCGGGCACACAAAACTCAAAACGGTCAACCAGTTTACCTATCTCGGCTGCACCATTTCATCAGATGCAAGGATCGACAATGAGATAGACAACAGACTCGCCAAGGCAAATAGCACCTTTGGAAGACTACACAAAAGAGTCTGGAAAAACAACCAACTGAAAAACCTCACAAAGATAAGCGTATACAGAGCCGTTGTCATACCCACACTCCTGTTTGGCTCCGAATCATGGGTCCTCTACCGGCATCACCTACGGCTCCTAGAACGCTTCCACCAGCGTTGTCTCCGCTCCATCCTCAACACCATTGGAGCGCTTTCATTCCTAACGTCGAAGTACTCGAGATGGCAGAGGTCGACAGCATCGAGTCCACGCTGCTGAAGATCCACCAGCGCTGGGTGGGTCACGTCTCCAGAATGGAGGACCATCGCCTTCCCAAGATCGCGTTATATGGCGAGCTCTCCACTGGCCACCGTGACAGAGGTGCACCAAAGAAAAGGTACAAGGACTGCCTAAAGAAATCTTTGGTGCCTGCCACATTGACCACCGCCAGTGGGCTGATATTGCCTCAAACCGTGCATCTTGGTGCCTCACAGTTTGGCTGGCAGCAACCTCCTTTGAAGAAGACCGCAGAGCCCACCTCACTGACAAAAGGCAAAGGAGGAAAAACCCAACACCCAACCCCAACCAACCAATTTTCCCCTGCAGCCGCTGCAACCGTGTCTGCCTGTCCCGCATCGGACTTGTCAGCCACAAACGAGCCTGCAGCTGACGTGGACTTTTACCCCCTCCATAAATCTTCGTCCGCGAAGCCAAGCCAATGAAAAAATAAAGTATGCTATGTGACCTTCTCCGGCATTGCGATTTGACAACAATAGCTCCATCTGCAGACTTTCGTCTTTCACCCCATTCAGACAGAACGAGTTAGAGAAGCAGCCTAAAGTTCTGCATTGGAGGGTGTTGCTTTTATAACTTCCAGAAGACATTGGGCACAATCCTTCATGAGGCCATTGGCCAGAGATAGCAATGGTAGGAAGTTGTCTTCCTCAAACCGTTCATTACCTGGGGAGACAGTGTTGGCGGGGAATTCCAGGATTTTGACCTGGTAACCACAAGCCTCAAATATTTCTTTCTCTCCTGAACTGCCCCTCCCTTTAATGCTACATTTTTTAAATGCAGCATTTCCTATTCGTGCTCTCGATGGTTCTGATACATTTTTCTGGCAAGGAAATCTTAGGCATTCCCATATTTTTGCACGATCACAGACAATGAACGGGCCCCAATGAAAATGAAATGGATAGTTTTTGCGACCTTCCCTAACACGAGTCGAGTGTAGTCTGGTGAGCAACTTGCCAAGGACGTGATACTCCCACCTACTTGATTTTCTAACATTATTCAAAATCACAGATGCACCTCTTTCTATAACTGAAATCCAAAGCTCTGAAACGAGACCCAATGACACCATTTGCATCCACAAGATATTTACATCTTCTCTGCTCTTTCTCCAAAACCCTGCAATTCTTTTAATGCTTTTTGTATGTATCACATTCTATGATTGTTTAATTTTATTGTGGTAGAATAGAAGGATCTGGGAATACAGATACATAATGCCCTGAAAGTGGTGTCAGAGGTGAAGAGACTTTTTGGCACGTTGGCCTTCATAAATCAAAGTATTAAGTATAGGAATTACGATGTTATGGTAAAGATGCTTAAAACATGGGTGAGGCCAAATTTGAGGACTCGCACCACCAGGTTCAGGAACAGCTCCTCCCTCCTCCACCATCAGATTCCTCGGCAACACACTCGATCAAGGACTCATTTAATGTCTCTTACTTGTGATAGTTTTCTCTCTGTATTGCACAGTCAGTTTGTTTACATTCATTATCTGTGTACAGTTCTGTTTGTTTACATGTTTATGCTGGGTACAGATAATTTTTTCCACTACCTATTTATGGTAATTCTGCTGCCCCACAAGAAAAAGGAATCTCAGATGTCATGTAAGTACTCTGTCAATAAATCTGAAATCTGAAATTTGGAGTATTGTGTGCAGTTTTGGCCACCTAACTACAGGAATCAATAAGATTGAAAGAGTGCAGAGAAAATTTACTAGGATGTTGCCTGGACTTCAGGAACTGATTTACAGGGAAAGGTTAAACAGGTAAGGAATTTATTCCTTGGAGTGTAGAAGGATGAGGGGAGATTTGATCGAGTTATTTAAATATATCGGGGGAATAGACAGAGTAAATGTAGAGAGGCTTTTTCCTCTGAGGGAAGGTGAGATGCAAACCAGAGGACGTTGGTTAAGAGTGCAAGGGGAAAAGTTTAAGGGGGAACATAAGGGGGAACTTCTTCACACAGAGAGTGGTGGGAGCGTGAAATGAGCTGCCAGCTTGCACAGTGAGTGCGGGTTCAATTTAACATTTAGGAAGAATTTGGATAGGTACATGGATGGGAGAATTATGGAGGCCTATGGACTGGAAGCAGGTCAGTGGAACTAGGCAAAAATAAAAGGTTCAGCACAAACTGGAAGGCCGAAGGAGCCTGTTTCTGTGTTGTAATGTTCTATCTTTCTATGGTTTTATTGACGCACCTCAGGGCTGTGTGCTCGGCCCATTCCCCTTCATGCTACTGACCAATGACTGCATCACCAGATCCAACTCCAACAGGGTCATCAAATTTGAAGATGGCATAGCAGTCGTTGGCCTCATCAGCAACAACGAGTTGCACTACAGTGGAAAATCTTGTGAAATGGTGCGAGAGGAACAACCTGAGTCTCAACGTGGACAAGACAAAGGAGATGATCGTGGACTTCAGGAGGACCAGGAACGACCACCCTCCACGACACAGCAACAACTCTGTAGTAGAGAGTGTGGAGAGCACTGAACTAGTGACCTCTCATGGACACTCAACATCTCCTCACTTCTCAGGAAGGCGCAATAGCGACTGCACTTCCTGAGAAGACTGAGATGGGCAAGGCTACCGACCACTATTATTAGGAGATCTATCAAGAGTGTCCTGGCCGGCTACATCACAGTGTGCACAGAAATGGATCAGCATAAGAGAGGCAGATAGGATCACTGGAGTCTCTCCCCCCACTATCGATGTGATCAATCGGAATTGTTGCCTGAAGAGGGAGCGCAAAATCATTGAGGACCCCTTCCATCCCGCACACAGCATCTTTCAGCTGCTGCCGTCGGGGAAGAGATCCAGGAGGATCAGAGCCAGCACCACCGGGCTGAGGAACAGCTTCTTCCCACGGGCAGTGAGAATGCTGAACGACCAAAGGATCTGCTCACACTGACCATTCGAGACTCTCATACAGGTGCCTAACCTTTTATCTGGAATCATCGGGACTGGACATCTGCCATTGTTCGGAATCTTCCAGATTTCGGAATCATTTTGATTTCAGTCCCTTTAAGCAAATGCCTCACACCTAGACTCCACCCTCCGTTTCCCCCCCTCCCTGAACCTGGCCGTCCATGTCCCCCACTGCCCACTCCAGCACCAGAGCGATTCCAGCTGCATGGGGATTATGGCATTGAGCCAGCCGTCACCTGCTTCTCTCCCACTGGGGGCTGGGGGCCGAGAGTCACCTTTTCACTGAAGGTAAGGGAGGGTGCCCACAGGGGTGGAGATGACAAGAACTGGGGCAACAGGGACTTGGGGGGCGGGGGGGGGGGGGGGCGGAAATTAACGTTACATATGCGTAACGTCATCTTCCGAGAAAGTGCCGGCTTTTGGAGGTTGCTGGTTTTCAGAATTCTGGATAAAAGATTAGGCACCTGTATTAATGAAACAATATTTATTTGTATATATCAATACTTGTTCGTCATAAGTATTGTTTGCCAACAAGTTTTGCGACCTGGGTAGCACAATAACATCCTCAGCTTCTCTAGATGTAGGGATTGAGTCAAGAACCAGAAAGGCCTGCTTTGCCTTTGGTCAGCTGAAAGATCGGATTTGGTCACAGAACATCACAGGTTGGCCACCAAATGCAAGATGTACGGGGCCGTTGTCATATCAGCCTTGCTGTCCAGATGTGAGCTCTGTTCCCATATCAGAGTCACTTACGCCAGCTTGACCAACTGCAGCAGGCATCACCTACGTTCTCTGAAGAAGATTCACTGGCGAGACAAGATCTCCAACACTGAGGTTCTTTCTTGAGCCGGAATCCCAGCAATTTCAACCTTGGTGATGTCAGCCCAACTACGCTGGGCAGGACATGGTGTCAGAATGCCTGACGGAAGACTGCCCCAAGGACATCTTGTATGGCCAACTGTCCAGTGGTACCCGAAAATGAGGAGGCCAGAGATTATGGTAGAAGGATGTTCTGCACAGGAGCCTCAAGAAAGCTGACAGTGGGAGGATCTGGCTCAAGATCGCTCGCATTGGAGGGACGGCATCAGAAAAGGCATGGACACTGCTGAGAACAAGCTCAAAGGGGCATTAGAGGAAAGGTACAGGAAGCGCTACAATAGAGCTTCTGTCCTTGCTGCCCCTCCAGACCTCATCTGCCCAATATACGGCAAGCAGCGCCTGTCAACGATTGGCCTATAGAGCCACTGCAGGGCTCACATATCAAACCACACAAATTGACTGAAAGGAACCATCCTCCTCCTATGGGATGGATAGCCAGAAGCAGGGTTTGTCCGTGTATGTGTTAGGCCTGGTTGTGTGTCGCCGTGTTTTGAAAGTCTGCAGACACAGTATTACTCAAACCGTCAGCCATTCTCTGCTCTGAGATCGACCCCAGCTTTTCTAGTTTGATTTATTATTATCCAGCAATTGAAAGGTTAACTCACAGAGCTGCCTTATCACGAATCTCTCAGCAAGTTCATAACAAATAAAGCACAATAACCTACTGAGCATAATAAGCAATCACTCAAGTGCAGTGGCCATATTATCTCGTCCTATCTCATACACATTAAAAGTGTTTACAATTCACCCAACACCGTGCCGGGGGCAAACACAGGGCAAGCCAAACAAAATATGAAATCGAATGGATCAGGGAAAGGTGAGGCGTCTGTTTAACGCGTACTTCAAAGGAACGTGGATGGGGTGGAGGCAGAAATGTAACAGTTCGAAAGGGTAATTGGCGCACATCGGCACATGACAATGCGGGCATTTCCATCAGTATTATAAACAAGGTGAAAAAACACACAAATGCTGGAGAAACTCAGCAGGTCAAACAGTCTTTATGTAGCAAAGGTGAAAATACATCACCAACATTTCGGGCCTGAGGGTAGTGCCCAAAACATTGGTGATGTATCTTTATCTACATAATAGGAACACAGGAAGTAGGAAGAGGAGTAGGCCAAAAATGGCCCATCGAGCCTGCTCCGCCATTCAATACGATCATAGACGATCTAATTTATGACTTAACTCCATCTACCTGCCTTCTCCCCATATCCCCTCATTCTCTATCATGTAAAAATTTATCTAACCGAATTTTAAATATGTTTAATGAGGCAGCCTCAACCACTTCCCTGGTTAGAGAATTCCAAACATTCACTACTCTCTGGGAAAAACTATTTTTCCTCATCTCTGTCCTAAATCTACTCCCCCGAATCTTGAAACTGTGTCCTCTCGTTTTAGTTTCCCCGGCCAGCTCAAAAAACCTTCCTCCATCTATCCTATCCCTACCCTTCATAATCCTATATGTTCCTATAAGATCTCCTCTCATTCTTCTGAACTCGAGCGAATACAATCCGAATGCGAATACTGCCGCACCGCAGGGCTGTGTGCTCGGCCCGCTCCTGTTCAGGCTACTGACCCACGACTGCATCACCAGATCCAGCTCCGACAGCGTCATCAAGTTTACAGGTGGCACAACAGTCGTCGGCCTCGTCAGCAACAACGATGGGTCGCACCACAGAGCAGAGGTGGAAAATTTTGTGAAGTGGTGCGAGAGGAACAGCCCAAGTCTCAATGTGGACAAGATGAAGGAGATGATCGTGGACTTCAGGAGGACCAGGAACGACCATCCTCCACTACACATCAACAAGTAGAGAGAATGGAGAGCACCAAGTTCCTTGGAGTTTACTTAACTAGTGACCTATAGTGGACATTCAACATCTCCTCAATTGTCAGGAAGGCACAACAGCGACTGCAGCTCCTTAGACAACTGAAGCGGCAAGGCTTCTGGCCACCATTATGTCAATCTTCTACATGAGCTCTATCGAGAGCATCCTGGCCGGCTGCGTCACAGTGCGGTACGGTTGCTGCATAGAAATGGATCAGAGGTCAATCCACAGGACTATAAGAGTGGCATAGAGGGTCGCTGGAATCTCCCTCCCTCCCATCAATGATCTACCAGGATCGTTGTCTGAAGAGGGAGCGCAAAATCATTGAGGTCCTCTTCCACCTTGCATGCAGCATCTTTCAGCTGCTCCTGTCGGGGTAGAGATACAGGAGGATCAGAGCCAGTACCACCAGGCGGAGGAACAGCTTCTTCCCACGGGCAGAGAGAATGCTGAACGACCAAAGGAACCGCTCACTATTCATCCAAGACTTTCATTTGTACAAAACAATATTTATTTTTAAAGATATAATACTTGTCTTGCATATACAGTATATTATTTGTCTGCATGGAGGACCATCGCCTTCCCAAGATCGTGTTATATGGCGAGCTCTCCACTGGCCACCGTGACAGAGGTGCACCAAAGAAAAGGTACAAGGACTGCCTAAAGAAATCTCTTGGTGCCTGCCACATTGACCACCGCCAGTGGGCTGATATCGCCTCAAACCGTGCATCTTGGCGCCTCACAGTTCGGCGGGCAGCAACCTCCTTTGAAGAAGACCGCAGAGCCCACCTCACTGACAAAAGGCAAAGGAGGAAAAACCCAACACCCAACCCCAACCAACCAATTTTCCCCTGCAGCCGCTGCACCCGTGTCTGCCTGTCCTGCATCGGACTTGTCAGCCACAAACGAGCCTGCAGCTGACGTGGACTTTTTACCCCCTCCATAAATCTTCGTCCGCGAAGCCAAGCCAAAGATTATGCCTGGCTGTGTGTCTGCATGTTTTTGCACCAAGGACTGAAGAATGCTGTTCATCGGGTTGTACTTGTGCAATCAGATAACAATAAACTTGAGTTATAACCATATAACCATATACGGAGCGGAAACAGGCCATGTTGGCCTTTTGACGTCTAATTTTTTTTTAAATTAAACTGGGATTGAGACTGGTTTGAGTTGCACTTGAAGCTCTGAGGACTTAAATTCAGTTCAAACAAACCAGAAATCAGAAAAACAAATGCAGCAAAAGAGAATAGTTTGGACTGAATAACAACCAAATGGTTCACAAATGCTTCTCAGAAAAGGAAACACCATTGTTTTTTGGAAGGACAAACAGATGAGTGCATTCCAAACACAGCCAAGTGATTGCCCTGATAGCCCAAGTGATTGTCCTGCAAAGGGATTGGGAAGGAGTCAAATCCAGAGATGGGCATGCAATGCTCCTCTTGGCAGCATGTTGAGTGTGAATAGAAATTCCAGACTACAGGTTGGCAACATCAGGAGTGCGATTCTCACAAAAAAGCATCGAAGACTGCCAACTCTCATGCTCAGATGAGCATGCTGTTGTGTTCCTGCATTCAAATCACTGCAAAAGGTCTGGACAGGGTTGATTGAAGGCATTCTTGAATTGCACTGAAGGGTTCAATCACAAGGGAACGGTTCAGAATATGAAGGAATATTAATAAAGCAACAGAAAGGAAAGCCCAGCCTGCTCTTCCTCGGCCAAATGGCAAGTTACTACAGAAGCAGAAAGTACAAATGGGTCAGAGGTGAGCAAGAACAGAGCTTGGGACCTAATGACAGGTTATGGAATTTGGAGCACAACAGAGACTTTGGTCTTCCACACAAGGGAGCACAGGATCGAAGACAAGTATCATGCACAAAGAAGAATTATTAGCAAAATCACGCAGGAGGTGAACCTTGCCCAAAGCTCGGAGCCATTAAACATTCATCTCAGGGTTGAGAAAAGAAATATTCCTCACTGGAAGGAGATATGGAAGCCACAGATGGTGTAAGTTACGAGAGGAGGTTGCAGCGACTAGCCTTAAATTCCATCGTGTACAGCAGATCAAGAGATGATGTATTAAAGCTTTGAGAATAATCCAAGGATTTGCAAAGATAGATAGAAACTATTTCCTTTGCTGGGGGGAGGGGAAAGGCAGAATAAAAATCACAGCCAGGCTGCAGAGAGGAGATATCGAGAAGCAATCCTAAACAATGGGAAACCTGGAATTATTTCCCAGCCAGCCAAAACAAAATAGTTGAGGATTCAAGAGGTGGCAGTTCGGCTGAAGAACTGGAGATGGAAAATGATGGAATTTTGGAGTCAAAACACATTGCAGAATGCTGGAATCTAGAACTAAAAACAGAATGCAAGAAGAAGTCAGGTACCATCCACGTAGGCAAAAGGTGTAGTGTTGATGTTTAGGATTCAGCCCCATGGAGCCTCCATGTTGATGCAATCACGAAAAAGGCTCGCCAGCAGCTGTACTTTGTGTTGTGTTTGAGGAGATTTGGTATGTCACCGAGGTCTCTTGAAGACTTCTATAGGTGTACCATGGGAAGCATTCTGGCTGTTTGCATCGCTGTAGGTGCCAACGATCAGGACAAGATAAAACTCCAGAGGGTTATTAACTCAGCCTTCGACATCACAAGCACCAGAATTCACTCCATCGAGGACATCTACAAGATGTCTTAAGAAAGGAGCCTTTATCCTCAAGGACCTTAATTCAGGCAATGGCATCTTCACTCTGCTACCATTGGGGAAAAGGTACAGGAGCCTGAAGACAAGCACTCAGCGGCACAAGGACAGCTTCTTCCCCTCCGCCATCAGATTTCTTAATGATCAACAAAGCACAGACTCTGCCTTTCTTTGACTTTTCGTGCACTATTTTTATTTATTTTTGAACAGTGGTTTTATTATATGAATATTTGTACTGTGACGCTGCCAAAACACAATGAATTTCATGACTTGCTCATGACAATAAAAATTCTGATTCTGAGACTGAAACTCTGCATCAACTCCGCAAAACAACTGCACCTCTTCCAATCATGTCTGCAGCATTTGTTGCTCACAATGTGGCCTCTTCTACATTGTAGACACCAAGTGTAGACTTCGCTGGCCTGTCCTGGACCATCAGAGGACTTTCTGCAACAGCCATCTCAAGTTCCCATTTGAATGTTATTTTAATTTTCCTTCCCGCTCCCACACAGACCTGGCCTTCTCCATGGCTACAGTGTGGCCAAGTGCAAATTCGAAGACCAATACTGTGTATTCACAACCCAATGGGATGAACATTGAATTTCCCAATTTCAGGTATCCACATAGAACCATAAGACATTACGGAACAGAAACAGGCCCTTTGGCCCTTTTAGTCTGTGCTGAACCATTTTTACGCCTAGTCCCACTGACCTGCACCCTCCGTACGCTTCCCATTTATGTACTTGTCTAAATTCTTCTTAACAGTCAAAATCAGGGGTATGGCCATGCAATGAATTTAGACAGATGTGTTTTGGTTGAGTTCTCCATGAAGATTTACAAAAAAGTTAAAATCGCAAAACCAAGAATCTTTTCACCAAAAATGGATAAAAACAAGTACCAAGAGACCAAGGCAGCAAAAAATAAAACTGAGGAAATTTCTACTCAGCTAGGGACATCGAGCGAAAGTTCGAAAGGCAGAGCTGGGGAGTTCGAAAGGCAGAGGCAGAGCTGGGGAGTCGGAACAAGATCTAAATATTATCCTGGAGAAAGTGGAAAATTTGTGTAACCGCTTTACAGGCTTTGAAACTGCAGTGAGAGATATGTCAGGGAGGATGACTGAATTTAAAGACATTGTTGAAGAATTACTGCAGAAATTGATTTGGCGAAAACACAAGAAAAGCTAAAAGCTATGGAAGATGTGAAGAAGTGGGATTCAGAAAAAGACAAGGTATGCTGAACAAGATCGACCATCTGGAGAACATCAGACATAACACTTTCGAGTTATTGGGTTGAAAGACAGGATCGAAAGGAGAGACACAGTGAACTTCTTTGAAACAAGTGCTGAGAGAAAATAAATTCAAAGAAAAATTACAGATAGAAAGGGCTCACCGGACCCTCGAACACAGAAGAGGCTGCAATCAATGGCCATGACCAGTCCGGGTAAGACCCAGAGTTACCAGGAATGGGAGCAGCCTATAAATACTCTAAAGAAAATAATAGTCCATCTGAGAATGACCATGAAAAAATGCTATTCTTTCAAGATTTTAGTCCTTCTTTGATTAAAACAAAGGAAGGAGTTTGATGATGTAAAAAGACAACTACATTCTAAAAATTTGAAATACTCGATGATATACTCTGAAAGTCGAAGTAGCGGAAGGTAATCAGTGATTTTTCAAGACCAAGAATGAGGTGGAAGATTTTTTTTTAAGAAGATTATGAAAAGATTAAGGTTACCAAATAAGAAGACTGATAAAAGTGTTTAAGGTGGGACTCAGTAAAAGTTACATTTTTGAACCATCTTGTATTTATTGTTAAAAAGGAAATATTATAGAAATGTTCGCGGAGAGCTCAAGAAAAAGTGATAAAACTTGGTAAAAGTAGTAGCAGGGTGGAGACTCCGGTCTAAGGGGGCAGAATGGGGCCGGGAGAGGATTATTTTTATAAGATGGTGCTAGAAAGAGGGGCTCTTCTTCCTTGGAAGATTCCGCAAGCTTTTCTCATGGGCTTTTGGGATTTTTCTGTTTACCTCACCATCAGGGCAGGGATATGGTATGTGTTTCTGAAAGGGGAAAGATCACTGTACTATTTAAACAACAAAAAAGGTTTCACTACTAAACAATATTTGTTTAAAAATTGTTATGGATAGAATGTTAAAGTTTACTTGTCTTAATGTTAATAGGCTAAATGGAACAGTGAAGAGGAAGCTGGTCTTGGCCCACTTAAAAAAAACTAAAGGCAGATGTAGACGTTCTACAAGGAACACAGCTTACTAAATTAGAATATGCTAAATTAAAAAGAGGATGGGTGGGACAAGTAACATCATCTTCATTTTAATCAAAGGTAGGACGAGTAGCGATTTTAATTAATAAGAATATACCAGTAATAATACAAGACACATTGACTGACCAAACCAGAAAATTTGTAATGGCAAATTGTAAAATTTATTCAGAATCATGAATGTTTATGAATATCTATTGTTACGGGTTATATTACATTATATTAGTGTGGTTATAAATAAATATGTCCTTGAAAGAGATAGATTGTGGAGGTTTACTGTAGGTCACTTCACAAACAGATACTTCTCATCTCATTTAAAATGCAAGAGCTTTTGCTGAAGCCAGACATTCGGGCACCAGTAGCTTTGCAAAAGACAATGGAACTGCTTTGGAAGGAACGTAAGAAGTAGGTGCAAATGGAATAGAATCCAGGCTCAAGTGTTGATAAAGATCATTCAAGGATTGGATTTGGAGCCTTGGGCGGGGTTCTGTGTTTTACAAGCAGAGAGAGGAAAGAAAACAGGATTCTTCTCTTAGAGAGAGTGAAGTCAGTTCTGCAGTAGCTTTTTGAGGCTGCAACATGGCAAGCTGGCAGCTTATTGAAAAACCCATTTTGAAGATGGGTTGTGAGTTCTGAGTTCAGCCTTTTGAAAACCCTTGTAGTCCTTACAAGAGGAAATGGCTGGCTAGAGTGTTTCACCTGAAATAAGGGAAACAAAAGGATTTCTGTGGTGACCTGGAAGAAGAGGTTATCATTTGGAAAACCCATGATGAAGCAAGTTTCTTCAGCAAGACACTGAAGTGAATGATATAAGGAAATCAATTTGTGTGTGTCCAACAAGCAACAAATCTCTCTCTGAAACCAACAAGAACCTTCCTGAGCAGTAACCAATTACCTTTAATCACCAGAGCCTGGTGAAAATACATAAATGTTAAATTCTGTGCACAATATATGATTTACCTCATGCCGGTGAACTTGAAGGTGTGAGAAGTGAGATTGGACAGTGAACCAAATAACTTTTCTGAATTTACACACTCATTACATACATATGCGCTTAGAGTTAGAAGGGGGGTTAAGTTAATAATAATAAGTTAAGGTTTGATTGTGTTTTTATGTTTAAAGAAAATTAAAAGCAACTTTTGTTTAAATTTCCATTTGTCTTAGTGAATTTCTATTGCTGCTGGGTTTTGGGGTCCTCTGGGCTCGTAACACTATGCACCAAATTATGATGATTAAACCTTTATGAAGGATATCTTTTTAAAAGCAGCAGAGAGAAGACAAAATATATTGATCGAGGGAGATTTTAATTTCTATTTGGATCCAGTATTGGATAAATCAGCAAGAATGGTAACAAGGGCAAAAGCTGCAAAAACAACACTATCATTTTTGAAGGATTTAAATTTGATTCATATATGGAGGGAGCTTAACCCTGTAGAAAGAGATTATTCGTTCTACTCAAGGGTGCATGATTCACATACAAGGAGTGATTAGTTTTTAATGTCTGCCCAGTTAAAAAGTAGAGTGCTAAAAACAGAATATTTGGCAAGATCACTTGCCATTAATTTCAATGCCACATAGTTGAGAAGGGAATACTTTTGTGAGTTTATTAAGAGACAAATAGAACTGTTTTGTGAAACTAATCTCCCTTTCACCGATAATAGTTTGTTTTTAGTATGGGACATGCTTAAAGCTTAAAAGACAAATTATTTCTTTATACGAAAAAATCTCAGAAGAGAATATAATAGAGAATTGGATGGTCTGGATAAAGATATAACAAAACTGAAAAAAGAATATCAAAGAATGGGATTGCAAAAATAGTACAGAACATTGGAGGAAAAAGCTGAGATATAACACATTACAAGTGTTTAAAACGGGGAAAAAAAACTATATTAAAAGCTAAACAAAAAATCTATGAATAAGTCTTATCTTGGCAAGTAAAGGCAGAGGAGTCAAGGACGATAAATGCAATAAAAATATTTTAACATATAATCAAAAAGAAATAAATAGTATTTTAGATAATACTATACATAATTACACAATCTATACATAATTATACTATACATAATTACACAGTCTCCTCTACATCGGAGAGACTGTCACAGCCTGGAAAATTGCTTCGTTGAGCACCTCTGCTCTGTCCACTGCAATAACAGGGATCTCCCATTGGCCACCTGCCCATTCCAATGCTAACATCTTTGTCCATGGCCTCAGGCTGAGATCACCCACAAAACAAAGGAACAACACCTCATCTTGCATCTGGGCACCCTCCAATCGGATGGCATTAACATCAACTTCTCCAGTTTCCTTTAGCTCCCCGCCCCTCCAGCTCACTCTTTCCCTATCGTTATGTCTCCTTTTCTCTAGCTCTGTCTCTGTCTCTCACTCTCTCTCTCTTTCCCTGTTTCTTCTTTCCTCCAGCTCTGCATTCACAGAGCCACCTCCTCTCCCAATCAATTCTCACCTTTCCTCTCCTGTCCTTGTCTAATTTTCAGCTTTGGCCTCTTGGCCTGCACTCCTCCACCTCCCCATCCTATTTGGTGATACCTTTACGAAGGATTCAGGCTGAAATAGAAGCTCAACGCTGAAGAAATTCTGCAGGTCAAACAGTGTCCTTTATATAACAATGATAAAAATACATTTCGGCCTCAAGGAAGTTACATTTCAGACCGAGATGAGGAGAAACTTCTTCACTCAGAGAGTTGTGAACTTGTGGTACTCCCCGCCACAGAAAGTTGTTCAGGCCAAATCTTTAGGTATATTCAAAAGAGAGTTGGATGTGGCCCCTGTGGCTAAAGGGATCAAGAGGTGCAGAGAGAAAGCAGGAATAGGGTTCTGAGGTCACATGATCATATTGAGTGGGGGAGCAGGCTTGAAAGGCTGAATGAGTTACTCCTGCACATCAAGGATTTGAAAAATGTTATAGAAACAAATGTAAGCCGCATCTTCTCTCCACAACCTCCAACTACCACATGGTAGGGAGGTGCTGATGTTCAGGACAGAGTTGTGAACAGGTTTAATCTGCGCATAAAACCATAAGATTTTGGATCAGAAATAGGCTATTCAGCCCATCGAGTCTATCCCGTCATTTATTCATAAGCTGATCCATTTTCCCACACAGCCCTGCTGCCCGGCTTTCTCCCTATAACTTTTGATGCCCTCATTAAACAAGAACCTATCAATCTCTACCTTAAATACACCTGGTCTCCACAACCACCTGTGGCAACAAATTCCAAAGATTCACCACCCTCCTGCAGATGCAGTTCTGCAGATGTGTGGTGGAGAATGTGCTGACCAGCTGCATCACAGTCTGGTATGAACACACCAATACCCCTGAGCATAAAGCCCTGCAAAAGGTAGTGAACCCAGGACATCACAGGCAAAACTCTCCCCACCATCGAGAACATCCACAGGGAACGCTGCCATCGGAAAGCAGCACCAATCACATGGATCCACACCACCCAGCACACCCTCTTGTTCTCGCTGCTGCCATCAGGAAAGAGGTCTAGGCACCAAAAGAATCGTACCACCAGGTTCAGGAACAGCTGTTTCCCCCTCAACCCTCAACGACAAACTCAATCAGAGACTCATTTAAGGACTCTTACATTTGCACTTTATTGATTTTATTTATTCTCTCTATGTTGCAGTCAGTTTTACATTGCATTATCTGTTTACAGTTCTTTATCTGTTTACATATGGAAATAGTGTAGATTTTTTAACAGGACCAATAAGTAGTAATTCTCCCTCACTCGCAGGAAAAAGAATCTTGGGGTTGTATGGGATGTCATATATGTACTCCTGCAATAAATCTGAGATAATGAGCTGAATTGTTCACTCACAGGTTACCTGCTACCCAACAAAACTTCAGTCCATGACAAACAATGACTAATGGAGAGGACAATTCAATGAAGACACTAGTGTTTGGCCAGCAGTTAATACTGAGAACTCTCACACCAGGAACTGTCGCATCATCTAACCGCCTCTCTAACAGGCTACTTGTCAACTTCAGATCCTTATGTGCCCAGCAACCTCTGAACTTTCCTCCTCTAATGTGTTAAGAGTGTGACAGCGTGGGAATAAATGAATCACAGCTATTTAATTTGATATCAGGTTTCAAAGTCAAAATTAACCTGCTTAGTGTCTGCCTGTCATTTTGACTGCAAATGATTATCTCAATTATTTGGAACCAGATCGATGGATGCAGAATACAAAACTCACTTCAGCAGAGAGATAAAAAAACTCTCCCTGTTTTTGAGATAATTGCCGCATCTTGTATTTGATTTGCAGAGCACAGCTGCAAGGAATTCAGGCAAAACCTCTTTACCCCTGAGCGGTGAGAATGTGCACTCTGCTTCCACAGGGACCAATTGAGGGGAACCACAGAGAAGTTCTCAGGTGATGCTAAACAAACACAAGGAAAAGCAACAGAACAATGCCGGCTTCTAGGCAAAAAATGGCCAGGGTGAAATGAATCCCTAGCGAGTGAGAAGCAAGGAAGGAAATAGCAGTGGTTCTGAGAATCATTTTCTAATCTGTTCAAGGCTGAAAGCACAAGAGAACTGCAAAGACACCTTGGCTTGAAAAAAGATGATGGAGAGATAAAGGACTTGAATGTCACTCAACTTATCCTTGGCTGGAAAAATATTGAGTGATAATACAAATTTCACTTAGAAAGGCAGAAATCAAAGTTAACCTAAACACCATGGGTTAACAGTCAGATATCTTTCAAGTCCGCAGTTTCCTGGGAGTGGCAACGCAAGTTGGGGCGGCACGGTTAGCGCAACCCTATTGCAGCGCTGGTGACCCAGGGTTCGAATCCGCCATTTATACGCTCTCCCCATGTCTGCACAATTTACCTCCAGGTACTCCAGTTTCCTCCCGTGCCAGGGATTGTAGGGAAACGTTAATGAAACGGGACACTGGACGCAATTTCTGCTGGAGGTTGGAGAAAATGTATGGTCAACATTTCGGGCCGGAATCCTATATTGAGACTGGTTGAAAGCTTTTCTCGAGAGCTCTCTCAACAAAGGATTTCATCACGAAAATGTTCACTAGTGATTCTACTCGACCCGCTGAGTTCCTCCAGCAGATTCCAGTGTCTGCAGTCTCGTGTGTGTGTGTGTGTGTGTGTGTGTGTGTGTGTGTGTGTGTGTGTGTGTGTGTGTGTGTGTGGGTGTGTGTGGGTGTGTGTGTGTGTGTGTGGGTGTGTGTGTGTGTGTGTGTGTGTGTGTGTGTATTCAATAAATGAGAGTGACTCAAAAAGAGAGCAAAGGAATCACAATGTTGGACATTTGCAAGAATGTTGCCTTGACCCTGGATTTTAGGAAGGAACTAATCAGCTGATCTTATAAGAACAGAGCAAACTGAAAAACTGATTGAAGTGCATCTACTCAAGAGACAATAATTTAGATTTAGACATATACAACATGGTAACAGGCCCTTCCGGCCTGCGAGCCCATGCCACCCCATACACCAATTAATGTTTCGAACGGTGGGAGGAAACTGGAACACCTTGGGGAAATCCACGCAGACACGGGGAGAGCGTACAAACCCCTTACTGAATGGAGAAGTAGGGGACATAGCCTCAAGATCCAGGGTAGTAGATTTAGGATGGATATCAGGAGGAACTTCTTTTCCCAGAGAGTGGTGAATCTATGTAATTCTCTGCCCCTTGAACTAGTGGAGGCTACCTCAGTAAATATATTTAAGACAAGGTTGGATAGGTTTTTTATAAAGTTGAAGAATTAAGGGATATGGGAAAATAGCAGGTAGGTGGAGATGAGTCTGTCATCGGATCAGCCATGATCTCACTGAATGGTGGAGCAGAGTTGATGGGCCGAATAGCCTACTCCTGCTCTTATTTCTTGTATAAGATCTCATTCCTTCAGCAGAGAGGTAAATATTAAGGGATTGACAGGATTCGAGAGATGAGGAGAAACATTTTCAATAAGGGGCAGTGAGAACTGTCTGGCTGAAGAGATAGCGAAACATCACCTTGTAAACGTGGACGTGAACCGCTGCAATTTATAAAGGTTCAGGAGTGGGATAAGGCGGAACAGTTCTTTTTTTCAACTATCAAGACCATTTTAACATAATTTTTTTTACTGAACAGAAGCCATTCAGCCCGTCAAATCTAATCCTGCTCCAGCAACCTTTCCCATCAGTCCCAATTCCCCTCTTTTTATTCCTCCCTAGCCTTTATAAATTACAGCTGCTCATGTCCACTCTTACAAGGTGATGTTTCTCTATCCCTTCAGCCAGTCTGCTAAATTGTACCTGCAAACACTTGACAAACAAACACAAATTCAGCTGCCAAGAGCTCTATTGTTGCTTTGCAAAGCACGAGAACACCATGACAGCAAGAGGCACTGCCACCTGCAGCTCATGTCACAGCAAGGGAGTCTGCCATGTGGCTCACAGGTTGCATTTTTATACAGATAAATTTCCAGTTTTTCCACAACAGACTTTTCCACATTTCTTTGAATTCTCTTGGGATTCGTGAATCAGGATCGTGTTTACCAAATATGGAGTCGTTGTTGTTCTTCATAATTACCTTTAACCTTGCTGAATTATCAACACGTACCATGGGATGTTCTCTGCTATATTAATTGGGTTACTACTTTAAAACTTTTATTCACAAGCATGCTTCAGATTTTCACTCACCTTCAGTGAAAATGTTGCTCATCTCTCGAATCCTGCCAACCATTTGAAGACTGGTGATCCCTTATTATTTACCTCTCTGCTGAAGGAGCGAAATCCTCTCCTACATTCTGTAAGGAATTTGTACATTCTCCCCGTGTCTGCGCAGGTTTCCTCTGGGTGCACCAGTTTCCTCCCACCATTCAAATTGTACTGGGGTTGTAGGTTAATTGGGGTATTTGGGTGGCATGGGTTCATCAGCCGGAAGGGCCTGCTAATGTGCTGTATATGTCTAAATTTAAATGTAAATGATTCCTGACCCCCTTGAGTAGATGTACCTCAATCAGTCTGTGACTTATTCTCATTCACATACATTCCCACCAACCTTCCTTATTGACTGTTTTTCTGCCACTGACCTCCATAAAAAGGCAATTTGCAACCTGCAGGCGCATCTTTGGGATGTGGGAGGGAACCAACATGGCCTCTGAGAGGACGTGCAAACTCCTCACAGGCAGCATCAAGCTCACAGGTCGCTTAAGCTACAAGGCAGCAGTTGCATCACTGTGCCATACAACCTCCAAATGGCCCTCAACTTCAAAGAATCTTCTTCTCTTTCTGAATAGCTTTACAATGCAGTTCATATAAAGGAGACTGAGGGATGTCCTTAGAGTATAGAAAATCACAAGGGTCCTGTTTAAAGTAAATGCTCATCTTTTTCCCAGGGCAAATTATTCTAGAACTCGAGGGCACAGGTTTGAATTGAGAGGGGACAGATTTAAGAGGGATCTGAGAGTGGTCCATATCTGGATCGAGACATTTTCTTAATTTACATACAGCACAGAAACAGACCATTTCGGCTCATGGGTCCATGCCACCTGATTTACGCCCAATTAACATACAACCCCTGGTAAGTTTCGGCACATGGGTCCATGCCACCCGATTTACGCCCAATTAACCTACAACCCCTGGTAAGTTTACAATTGTGGGAGGAAACCAGGAACTGGAGCCCCCCCGGGGAAAACCCACGGGGAGAATGTACAAACTCCTTACAGACAGCACGGGATTCAAACCCTGGTCCCGAAAGCAGTGCACTAACCGCTACGCTAATCAGTGGCACCCAAGATGTCACAGGAGGGCACAGTACAACCTTCAATAGACACATGGACTATATATGAACAGGGGGGCAGGGGTGAAACACGAAAGCCTTCAGATGCTATGATTGTGGTCAAAACACAGAAATGCTGGAGGAGCTCAACCTGTCTTGCAATGTCCCTCGGAGGTAAAGCTATATTACCGACATTTCGCGCATGAGCCCTTGAGGAGCATTGAGAAAGGGTTCAGACTGGAAATGTCAGTAATATATTTTTACCTCCTATGGATGCTGCGAGACTGAGTTTCTCCAGCATTTCTGTGTTTTGATATATATATATATATATATATATATATGCAGAGCTTGAAAAACTCATGTTTTTTCAAGCTCTGCTAGGACCAAGGAAAGCTGCCTCAGGACCTTCGTGATGCCATCATCATCACTCTGTACAAAAACAAAGGCGAGAAATCATACTGCTCAAACTACAGGGGAATCACGCTGCTCTCCATTGCAGGCAAAATCTTCGCTAGGATTCTACTAAATAGAATAATACCTAGTGTCACCGAGAATATTCTCCCAGAATCACAGTGCGGCTTTCGCGCAAACAGAGGAACTACTGACATGGTCTTTGCCCTCAGACAGCTCCAAGAAAAGTGCAGAGAACAAAACAAAGGACTCTACATCACCTTTGTTGACCTCACCAAAGCCTTCGACACCGTGAGCAGGAAAGGGCTTTGGCAAATACTAGAGCGCCTCGGATGCCCCCCAAAGTTACTCAACATGGTTATCCAACTGCACGAAAACCAACAAGGTCGGGTCAGATACAGCAATGAGCTCTCTGAACCCTTCTCTATTAACAATTGCGTGAAGCAAGGCTGTGTTCTCACACCAACCCTCTTTTCAATCTTCTTCAGCATGATGCTGAACCAAGCCATGAAAGACCTCAACAATGAAGACGCTGTTTACATTCGGTACCGCACGGATGGCAGTCTCTTCAATCTGAGGCGCCTGCAAGCTCACACCAAGACACAAGAGAAACTTGTCCGTGAACTACTCTTTGCAGACGATGCCGCTTTAGTTGCCCATTCAGAGCCAGCTCTTCAGCGCTTCACGTCCTGTTTTGCGGAAACTGCCAAAATGATTGGCCTGGAAGTCAGCCTGAAGAAAACTGAGGTCCTCCATCAGCCAGCTCCCCACCATGACTACCAGCCCCCCCACATCTCCATCGGGCACACAACACTCAAAACGGTCAACCAGTTTACCTATCTCGGCTGCACCATTTCATCGGATGCAAGGATCGACAACGAGATAGACAACAGACTCGCCAAGGCAAATAGTGCCTTTGGAAGACTACACAAAAGAGTCTGGAAAAACAACCAACTGAAAAACCTCACAAAGATTAGCGTATACAGAGCCATTGTCATACCCACACTCCTGTTCAGCTCCAAATCATGGGTCCTCTACCGGCATCACCTACGGTTCCTAGAACGCTTCCACCAGCGTTGTCTCTGCTCCATTTGGAGCGACTTCATCCCTAACATCGAAGTACTTGAGATGACAGAGGCCGTCAGCATCGAATCTACGCTGCTGAAGATCCAACTGCGCTGGGCAGGTCACGTCTCCAGAATGGAGGTCCATCACCTTCCCAAGATCGTGTTATATGGCGAGCTCTCCACTGGCCATCGTGACAGAGGTGCACCAAAGAAGAGGTACAAGGACTGCCTAAAGAAATCTCTTGGTGCCTGCCACATTGACCACCGCCAGTGGGCTGATCTCGCCTCAAACCGTGCATCTTGGCGCCTCACAGTTCGGCAGGCAGCAACCTCCTTTGAAGAAGACCGCAGAGCCCACCTCACTGACAAAAGACAAAGGAGGAAAACCCCAGCCAACCAATTTTCCCCTGCAACCGTGTCCCGCATCGGACTTGTCAGCCACAAACGAGCCTGCAGCTGACGTGGACATTACCCCCCCCCCATAAATCTTGGTCTGCGAACCCAAGCCAAAGACAAAGATATATACATATATATATATATATATATATATGAACAGGAAAGGTTTAGAATGACGGGACAACCTCAGAAAGGAAACTTAGTCAACAAAACTAATGAAATCCCTCTGATCAAGTATCCATCTGGGGGGACACGTGATGACGTAGGGAACACAGCGCTCCCTTACGACTCCTGGGGATTTTAATTTAAAAAGTGCTAATTAAGTTAAGTTTTTAACTATTAAAGTTAATTTAAAGTCTTTTTAAACTATTAATGTTTAACTACAATGTCGCTAAAGAAAGATAAAAATTCCGAAAACTACACCGAAGGAAATATGTGAACCGAAGGGAGAAAAAGAACTTGGGCCTACCTCTTCAATGTAGCCTGCAGTCAGAGTTCTCACTCAACCCGCTGTACACAGCCCTGGAGAGGAACCGCCTCACGGAGCCATCCCTGCAGCTCCCCGCAAAGATGGCGCCGTCCCGAAAACTACTTCTGCATTGCACGTCCGCAAGGAGTCATGCATGCCCGCTTCAGATGAAAAAGTTAAAGGGGAAAAAAAAAATCTTCATCCCTCTTAAAGGGCCAGTCCAGTGCTCCAAGTCTACAAGAAGAAGAAGACTTATCTGCATAGAAGAGGATTCTAGTGATCGTACAAGTGAAGATCAAGATACAACTACAGAGGAATTTAAAGGCAAGGCAAAGTTTTTTAAGAAAAAAATGGATAAAATTGAAGCTAAAATTGATAATCTTGCAAATGCAATGGAAAATAATTTTAAATTTATAACTGGAGAAATACAAGAAGTTAAAATTGACTTAACTAAATCAATAAATAGTGTTTCACAAAGAGTTGGTAAATTGGAAGAAAGAAGTCAAGATGATCATAAAGAAGGTTCAACATATTAAAGAAAGAACAAATGTTAATGAGGATTCGGTTACTGCCCTGGTTTATATGAATGAAAAATTGTTGGAGAAGGTTGAGATCTTGAAAAATTATAGTAGAAGGAATAATCTCAAAATTGTTGGAATGTCCAAGGATAAAGAAGGTCAAGATGTAATTCACTTTTTTCAAGATTGGATACCGCAAACCTTTGGGCGAGAAAATTTCGATGAGAGAATTTTGATTGAGAGAGCCCTTAGAGCTCTTCGACCAAAGCCTGGATCGAAGGTATAGACCTCGGTCAGATTTTTAAATAATCTAGATAGAGAAAAGATAGTGGATTGGCAATGAGAAGAAGCTAAAGAACATGGACCTTTGAATTATGAAGGTGATAAGATTTTTTTAATCCAGATCTAAGTCAAATCTTTTGAAGAGGAGGAAAGAGTTTAATTGGGTTAAGAAGGCTTTATATGATAAAGGTTATTTATTTCTGCTGCGATATCCAGCTACTTCGAAAGTTTTCATTCCAGACGTCTTCTTCAACTATTATATTCAAGCCAAAGATTTTGTTAAAGATCTGCCCATGACTCGCCTTCCACAGGAAGATTTACTGAAATGATTTTTTAGTGGGGTATGTGTTTTTCCTTTTTTTACATTTTTTTCCCTGGGAGTTGGGGGAAGTGTTCGTTAGTTTCTGACGACCCGTAAAATGGAGGTTAGTTTTTCTGTCATTTTGGGGAGGGAGAGAGGGCTTTTATTCTGTTTTTCAATTTTTTTCAATTTAACACTTTTATATAATAGTTTTATTTTGAATAAGTTCAGTGTTTTTGGATTGCAGATAATGATACCTCAGAACAATTTAATTTATGGGAATTCAGCCTGGATAGGTCTGTCTGTAACTAATTTAGGAAATAATGGCCAAAACAGATAAAAAAAACCAAGACTCCATCCATCAGGACATTCAGCTTCACTATGGGATTTTACAACATTAACACTGCTTGCTAAGTGAAACTTTTGTTGCCAATGCAGAAAGGTTAGCACAACGCTGTTACAGTGTCAACGGCCAGGATTCAAATCCCGCGCTATCAGTAATGAGTTTGTACATTCTCCCCGTGTCTGTGCGGGTTTTCCCCAGGGGCTCCGGTTTCCTTCCACTCTCCAAAATGTACTGAGGTCATCGGTCAATTGAGTGTAATTGCATGGCATGGGTTCATGGGATGAAAGGGCCTGTTACCGTGCTAAAATTAAAATGAAACGCTGGCGTGGTCCAGTTGATCCATCTTCTCTCCATGAAGACATTTTATCTTCAGACCATGATGCTCTTAAGTATGATCCCTGGCCTTCCCCATGGGCTCATTACCAAGAGTGATTAATAGCACTCCATGGCTAACAACCTGGCATCTAGGACCAAGCCCCCAAGACACTGCAGACCTCCAGGATCTCCCACTTTTGTAAAGAAAAGCTGAAAGGATATAGACGAGAGAGCCCAGCTGTCCACTCCAAAAGGAGGCCGAAATACTGCAAATTACCAAAAGGGGAATAATCAAACTGTGATAGGTCGCAAATAGCTTGCACATGATGAGAATGGAAATGATAAATGCTGTAGCTGCAAGAGAGGTTTTGTTACTTGGAGGGAAATTTATTTTTTCAACATCAATTACCTTGCTTGCAATTGACAGATTAGGACAGTACTCTTTTCTTTGACTAACCCCAGTAGAATTTGGGAGATAAAAGAGCTGCCACGGCACTTCAATGCAATTGCACAATTATTTGCTTGCAGCCATCAATTCTATGCTCTGAAACAACGGGCACGCAGCAAACAAAATCGGCAAGCACGTTTCAAGAAAACGCCGCCCAGGAACAGGTACAATTCCTTCCATCCTATGGCGAAGTCTGAAGCCGGGAGATAAGGTTAAGAATGCAGGCAAGTTGCACAGCGAGGCATGGTATGGCTTGCTCGATAGCTCCGATCAACCATAGGGCACTGAACAGAAGCTTCAATTGGGAAAGAGAAGTGTTTTTTTTTGCAAAGTAGAGAAGGAAACCCATCAGCTATCGTTTTGCAGTCAAAAGTGTCGGCAATCGCCCAAGAGAGAAAAAATCAATTGGGCAAGCTCAGGTTGCTTTCTCTGGATCACAGCAACCTCCTTTGAAGAAGACCGCAGAGCCCACCTCACCGTCAAAAGACAAAGGAGGAAAAACCCAACACACAACCCCAACCAAACAATTTTCCCTTGCAACCGCTGCAACCGTGTCTGCCTGAACCGCATTGGACTTGTCAGCCACAAATGAGCCTGCAGCTGACATGGACTTTACCCCTCCATAAATCTTCGTCCGCGAAGCCAAGCCAAAGAAGAAGAGGCTGAAGGGAGACCTGAATGAAGTTGAGAATCATAGATTGAGTTTGCAATTGGAATCCTTTTCCCAGGGTAAAATGTCATATCCTCAAGGACATGTATGAGACATTGGTGAAAATAAGTATGGAGTACAGGTACACGATCCTTTATCTGGACATCTAAAATCCGGAAAGTTCCAAAATCCGGCAAGTGGGGACTGGCAGTTGGGGGAGGCGGCCGAGGGACCTGAGGTGGGGGCGACGTCCGGGCGGCCGAGGGACCGGCAGTCGGGGGTGACGTCCTGGCGACCAAGGGACTGGCGGTCGGGGGAGACGTCCGGGCGACTGGAAGGGGGTGGGGTGGATACGGCAGCACAATTCAGGTTGGCTTTCCGAAATCCGGAAAAATCCGAAATTCGGAACACACTGTCCCCCAGATATTCCGGATAAAGGATCGAGTACCTGTATTATGTGCAGTTTGGTTGCCTATCTACAAAAAAGATTAAATCGTCTGGGATTATACCTGCTCAGATTCAGAAGAATGAGAGGAGATCTTATGACAGGGATGGATAAGATAGAGGCAGAAAAACTGTTTTCACTGGTAGGTGAGACCAGAACTAGGGGACACAGCCTCAAGATTCAGGGGAGTAGATTGAAGATGGAGATAAGGAAAAAAACTCTTTTTCCCAGAGAGTAGTGATTTTGTGGAATTCTCTGCCCAGGGAAGTTGTTGAGGTGACTTTAATAAACATATTTAAGGTTAAATCAGATAGATTTTTACACAAAAAATGGAATTAAGGGGTCAATGAATGGTGGAGCAGGCTCGATGGGCCGGACGTCCGACTCCTATTTCTTACGTTCTAAAAGAGTGCAGAGAAAATTTACAAGGATGTTGACCGGACTTGCAGAGCTGAGTTTTGGGAAAGGTTGAACTTTATTCCCTGCAGCCTCGGAGATGCGGGGACATTTGATAGAGGTATAGAAAATTATGAGGGGTATAGAGAGGGTAAATGGAAGCAGGCTTTTTCCGCTAAGGTTTGGTGCACAAGAATTCAGGTTGAAAGATGAAATGTTTCATGGGGATCTTCACTTAGAGGGCGGTGAGAATGTGGAACAAGCTGCCGGTGTTAATGGTGGATGTGGGTTCGCTTGTGACACTTAGAATATTGGACAGGTACGTGGATGGGAGGGGCTTGGAGGGTAATTGTCCAAGTGCAAGTTGAGGGGGAAAGGCGGCGTAAATAGTTTGGCACAGCCTAGATGGGTTGAAGGGCCTGTTTCGGAGCTGTAGTATTCTGTGGTTCTGTGCCATTAAGATGAAGAGTTGAGAGTTTAAAAGAGATGTGCGAGGCAGATTTTCTTTTAAATGGAGAAACATAGCACTTCAGAACCTTCTACATAGTCACATAAATATGCAAGGAATGAGAGATGTGAATTTTGTGCAATTTTGACCGAACGTCATGGACAATGTTCCCTCTATTATTAGTAGCCAGTGCGGGCAAAACTCTTACGTTGTGCAAATTTTTTTCCTGTGACTGAACTTTGAGCGCACTGAATCCTGATGCAGATGTAAACTTGAAATTCTTTCAAAAAGTATAATTCTTAATGACTACATTATTTTAGGTAACTGACCTTTTGTGCGTCCATTAATTTCCTCTGAGCGCTGATTCCAAAATGTGTGCGCGCGCATAAACACGCACAGCTCAGAGGGAACACCATGGGCCAAAGGGCCTGTACTGGGCTGTTTTATATTCTATCAGGAGCTTTAAAAACTGTTCTATTATTTCCACTTCAGTAAATGCTCTTTTTAAGGAGATATTGGAAAGGGAAAACAAGGTTGTTGGACTTCTGGGCAGTTGTCAGACTTGATATGATGTGACAAAATATCAGGTGATACCAGCAAAGTAAGAAAAATAGAGGGTTATGGATGTGAGGTAGATAAAAAATTGATTGTTGTGGATTGTTTACACGGGTCAGCACAACATCTTGGGCCAAAGGGCCTGTGTACTGTGCTGTAATGTTCTATGTTCTAAAACTTCCAAGAATAAGTTTGATACATGAACAAAGTCTCAGCCTGGAGTAAAGAGAACAAGTGCACCGGCGAAGCATAAACCCCAGGTTCAGCTGGAGGGTTACCTCACCCCATCTCTACCCCATACCACGATAGCACAGTCTGTCTTGAACCACCTGGTGAATCTGGGGTGGGCGAGATGCAAGTAAGCCACAAAAGACATCGACCACAAAGAGCCTGTGTGAGCAAATCTCACCCACCCTCCCCCCGGAATGAAACACCAAAGTGTGCAGACACTAGGATTGCAGTAAAAACTCGGCAGGTCTTGGAAGTAGGGACATAGTCCATAGAACATTACAGCACAGTACAGGCCCTTTGGTCCTCAATGTTGTGCTGACCTACATATTCCCACCAAAATATACTAAACCCATCTTACCTCATAACCCTCTATTTTTCTTTTATCCATGTTCCCGTCTAAGAGACTCTTAAGTTAGCCTAAAGTTCCAGCCTCCACCACCAGTCCTGGCAATGCATTCCAGGCCCCGACCACTCTCTGTGTAAAAAACCTATCCCTGACATGTCCCATAAACTTCTCTCCGTTCACTGTGCAGATATTCTGCCCTGGGAAAAAGGCACTGGCTGTTTCAGGCCTAAGTCCTTCTTCAAGCTATGAGCCAAAAAGCAGACAGGCACTGAAGTAAAAAGGCAGGAGGAGATGGGAAGGAGGGGAAGGAGTACAGACGAGCAGGCTAAAAGTGATAGGAGGGCAAGAGAAAAGGTGAGAACTGATCATTTGATGGGAGCAGCTCGTGAATGCAGAGGTCAGGGAAAGGAGATAGAGGGAAAGAGAGAGAGAGAGAGAGAGAGAGAGTGAACTAGAGGAAAGGAGAAATAAGGGTAGGGAAAGGGGAGGGCAGGGCAGGGAACAGGGATGAGGCTCATGGAATTCACAGTAGATGTTGATGCCACCTGGTTGGAGGGTGCCCAGACAGATTATGAGGTGTTGTTCCTCCAAATTGTGGGGATCCTCAGTCTGGCAGTGTATGAGACCGACATGTCAGCGTGGGAATGGGGTGCAGAATTGAAATGGGCGGCCACTCGGTCAGTGGTAAGGCGCTGAACAAAGAGAGCTCTCAGTCTACGTGCAGCCTCACCGACGTATAGGTGAGCACTGGGTACAGAGATGATCCGTACAGATTTAAAAGTGAGGTGTTGCTTCACTTGGAAAGACAGTTTGGGACCACGAATGGTGGTGAGGGAGCAGGTGGAGACGCGTGGAACATCTTCTGCGGTCATGGGAGTAGCGACCAATAGGCAATTGGAGAATAGGGATGAGTGGAGGAGGGAGTCACGGAGGGAGCGGCCCCTGTTGCCAGCAGACAGGAGAGGAGAGGGGAAGATGTCTCTGGTGAGGGGATCACATAGTAGATGGCAGAGGATAACATGTTGGATGCAGGCATTTTTGTGTCTTAATGTACTCTCCCCACCTTTTCATTTCCAAGCAAGTGACTGAACCTCTTGAACATTAATCAGTTACAGAGTAGGTGAAGCATTTACACACCAAGTGGAGAACTCATCCTTACCTTTACTTATCCCTTCCAATTATAGAGATGTCAATGGAGTTCAACATCCCAAGACACATCACAGACAAAACATGACACTGAACTGTGGAAGGATAAGACACAGTGGGAGATGGAAGGAGAGCCAATGGTGGAGCACGGAACCAAAGCCCTGTCTCAGGAGCCAGCTTTCTCCAGGAGAAGGGCACCTGAGCAGAAGCTTGCGAAGAACGGGAGTAGAATTCCGCAGCTCTGCCTTATTCAAAGGTCAGGGCAGCCGTGTCTTGACCCATATTTCGAAACTGACATTCATTTCACAGATTAGCCAGGAATGTACTTCATTTGAGGAGTTTGCTGAGGTCAAGTAGGCTCCTTTGTTTGCAATAATTACAATATAGGTTATGAAGCACTGTGTAAAACATGGAAGTCTGCAGACACCGTGGTTGAAGTAAAATCACCAAGCTGGAGAATCTCAGCACATCAAACAGTGTCCTTTAGCGAGCAAAGATAAAGACAAATAACTAATGTTTTGAGCTTGAACCCTTCTTCAAGTCCGAAACATTGGTTCAACATACAGCTTTGAAACAGGCCATTTCAGCCTACGAGTTCGTCCCCCCCCCCAATTTAAACCCAATTAAACAACGCCCCCAGTACATTTCGAATGGTGGGAGGTACGCGGAGAACGTACAAACTCCTTACAGACAGCACGGGATTTGAACCTTGGTCCCGATTGCTGAGCTGTAAAGGTGTTGCGGTAGCTGCTACGCAAACTGTGTCACCACTTATGTTCTAGGAGGTGGTAGAAATTCTTTATCGTTGCCATATAAAGGACACTACTTTTACAATGAAGCACTTTATTTCGATATCATGAGAAGGGCTAGATCAAAGCTTTTTAAAAATGCTCTCCTCTCGAGTGGAGAGGGGGTTAGCAGAAAGAACACAAAAGAGGAACTTGCTAACGGGTACTAAAGCAACTGGATTGAACCCTGGCAAGATTCAGCCAGCTCTGTAGAGAAGGGAAGCCGGGGCGAGGAGAATCCTGCCTTGCTACAGGGCTGCAGACTTTTGATCCTGATTTTTATCCTGTTTTTAGCAAGAGCTGTTGAGATATTGAATGTTTGTACACACACACCACTTTCAGCTATTTACCAAGGCCAATGGGTTCAGGAAATGATTTCTAACTGAGGAAACTCTTCAGATTTCAACAGGGGTACAAATGACCGGCCTTTTTTCCAGCCTTATCAGGAACAATAGATCCATGAAAAGATTTGAAGCCACTTTGCTGCTACCCTGCCATTGACCCCGTGGGCTAAGGCTCTGCCACTCCTGACCTTCCTGAGAGAGTTCAGTGCTTCCTGCGGCAGTGGCACCAGTTCCCAGAGAGCTCAATCTTTCCCAACTTCCAGTTGCTGATGGTGGGATTTATACACACCAACACCCCGTGTCACCAAGACTCTGACCACAGATTGACCCCGGGACACAGCGCTGAACTTTTGCACTGCAGATAAGGGGAAGCACGAGAAACTGGCGCAGCGGGCCCGAACTTGCAGTATCTTTCCTTCCCATCTCCATCTTCGTTGATCGTTTCTGCAAACTGAACTGCGAGTTAGGGTTGATGTGAAGTAACATTTCTGCCTTAAAATACAAGATCAGACCAGAAGAATGGGAAATAAACCAAAAGTGATTGATCTTGCATTCATCATCTTGAGACCCCGTTGAGAGTTTTGAAGGATCTCACCATCTTAACTCCAGGTTGCTCCGCCAGTTGGGGTTAAGCAGCGATAACCAGTGGCGGCCAGACCCTTATCCCAAATGGAACAAAAACATGAAAGCCTGCAGACACCGCAGTTGAAGTAAAAACACAAAGATGGAGAAACTCAGCAGGTCGAACAGTGTCCTTTACAGAGCAAAGATAAGGATACATCACCAACATTTCGGGCTTGAGCCCTTCATCAAAGTATCAAGGTACCTTGAGAAGAGCTCAAGCCTGAAATGTTGGTGATGTATCTTTATCCTTGCTCTGTAAAGGACACTGTTCGGCCTGCTGAGTTTCTCCAGCTTCATGTTTTTGCCTTATCCCACATGTGATGGTATCTGTCCAGTGCCAAAGGGTAGTAACACATGTGCTCAGTCATTCCCCAAGGCTGCCGGCTGTGCAGTAATAAACATCATGGCCAATGCGATGTAGGGTGCTCAGGCTAGTCTGTTCAGGTTAATGCACGGGGCTCAACAAATGGTCCCAACACAAAACCATAACCTCTCCTATTTCCAGGAAGAAAGGACTCTTTCGGCACTTATTTTAATTTCTGATGTCTGTCTCTCCAATGTATTCAGGATTCACATGAGCATTGAACAATTTCATTGTGAAACTTCTCATTACAACTTCAGTGTGACAGGTCTACTCACTGCAAGGCTCACATCACGAGACCACCGTGACAGTCCCCCTGGAGACAAAAACATAGCACACTACAGCACAGTGCAGGCCATTCAGCCCTCCGTGTTGTGCTGACCCATGTATCTCTTAAACAAAGTACTAAGCCCTTCCTACCTCGTAACTCTCTATTTTACTTCCATCCATGTGTCTAAGAGTCTCTGAAATGCCCCCAAAGTTCCAGACTCCACCACCATCCCTGGCCAGGCATTCCAGGCCCCCGCAACTCTGTGTAAAAAACTTACCCCTGGTGTCTCCCCTGAACTTCCCTCCCTTAACTTTGTACACACGTCCTCTAGTGTTTGCTATTCCTGCCCTGGGAAACAGGTGCTGGCTGTCCACCCCAACTCTGTCTCTCATAATCTTGTAGACCTCTATTCATTCTCCTCTCATCCTTCTTCACTCCAAAGAGAAAAAGTCCCAGCTCCGCTAACCTTGCCCCGTAAGACTTATTTTCCAATCCAGGCAACGACCTGGTAAATCTCCTCTGCACCCTCTCCACAGCTTCCACATCCTTCCTATAATGAAGTGACCAGCACTGAACACGATGCACTAAGTATGGTCTCACCAGAGAGCTTCACATGTCCTCTCGATTCTTATTAATGAAGCCCAATATCCCAGAGGCCTTCTTAAATACCCTGTCCTACATGTTGACTTTGAGGGATGTATGGATTGGAACCCCAAGATCCCTCTGTTCAGCCACACTCTTAAGTAACTGACCATTAACTCAGTCTTGTACTCAGCCTTCTGGTTTGTCCTTCCAAAGTCCTTCCACCTCGCACCTCAGACCAGCGACTTCAATGTGACAATCCATTGGGCATGAGATGCTCACAGCTATTCTGAGACATTTCTTTTGTCCTTAGTCCTCTTCCATAGCTCTCAAGCCTCCCCTGTGATGCTCTCATGAAGAAGACAAGATGTGACAAACAGTGAGACCAAAGGTAGCTGATTACACCCAAGAGCCTGCAGCCACTATTCCCCAACCTCTAATCAACCATAGAACCATATAACACGACAGCAGAGAAACAGACTCTTTCGGCCCTTGTAGTCTATGCTGAACCATTTTTCTGTCCAGTCCCACTGACCTGCACCCAGTCCATATCCCTCCATACCCCTCTCATCCATGTACCTGTCCAAATTCTTCTTAAGTGTTTAAATTGAACCCACCTCAGGTGGCAGCTGGTTCCATATCCCTATCTTTCTCTAAGAGAAGAAGTTCCCGCTCATGTTCCCCCTAAACGTTTCCCCCTTCATTCTTAATCCATGTTCTCTGGTTTATATCTCACCCACCCTCAGCAGAAAAAGCCTACCTATATTCACTCTGTCTCTCCCCCTCATAATTTTAAATACCTCAATCAAATCTCCCCTCATCCTTTAAGCTCCAGGGAATAAAACCTGGTTAACCTTGTAACTCAGTTCCTGAAGTCCGAGCAACATCCTAGTAAATCTTCTCTGCACTCTTTCTATCTTATCGATATCTTTCCTGTAGTTAGGTGACCGAAACACCACGCAATGCTCCAACTTCGGCCTCATCAATCGATGTCTTATAAACCTTACCATAACATCCCAATGCAATACAGTTCTGACGGGGAAAATGCCTTTTCTCAGGAATCTCAGTGACCCTTCACTGTTTCCCCGATACAATCACCCACCCACACCCCCTCCCCCAGCCATCACCCCACGCCCAACCCATCCCGATTTGGAACACCGTGATTTGAACCCAGCTGACTTACCCGTGCAGTATATATGTGCAAACATCTGTACACGGGGGAAAAGTCCACCAGATCTTGGGCACTTAGTACCTGTCAAACACATGAAACAACACACACACAAAAAAAGAGAGAAGGTGAAACTTAGTGCATGGCTCGCATCCATATCAATCAATAACACTGTCAATCAATGGAGCACTTCCATAAAAACTTCAAAAGCTTCAGGCAGATATCTGTTATAAAAGACAGGTCTGCTGCAGCTGTTGGAAATTAACAGGACAATGCCAGACCTGTATGTTTTGGGTTTGGCCTCCTTCCTCAACACATGCAACCAGACATCCCTTATGGGATCGCAGCTTTTAATAAGTTGTGTCCCCAGACTTGGAGAAATCTGAGGGATAAGAGTCCCACGATGGGTTAATGTTCTCTGAAATGTTACCTCTTAACACTAAATCACTCACAGGCTTTGAGCATTTAAACTTTGTGAATTGAAAGTTCTTCAGTTTTCCATTTCACCAAGCTAACACCCAGCACGGAACACTCCCAAGGCAGGGCAGGTTGTAAAGCTCCCTCCACACGATCCAATCAAAGTCGCCCAATACGTGGACAGTTTGAGTTCAATCCAGAGAAAGGTCCCATCCGCATTGCCCCACCAAACACAACCAGGGCAGGGCCGGTATAAGTCAAGTGCGGAGTCAAGTTCCCATCACGCACAAATCTCTTGAGTTTGATTTCAGTTTTTTTTAAGAGGTGACCAAGAAGATTAATGAGGACAAGGTGGTAGATGTTGCCTACAACCTTAACAAGGCCTTTGACAAGGTCCTGCATGGTAGGCTGCTCTGAAGGTCACACGTCATGGGATCCAACTGAATATAGATTTGCCTTGATGGAAGAGAGAAAATGAGGTAATGGATGATTGTTTATTCACATTGGAATTTGTGCCATTGCTGCAGGGATCGGTGCTGCATTGTCTATCAACTACATCAACGGTTGGGAATGACAACGTAGTTAACAGGTCCAGTAGGAGTTCGGATGACACCACTTGGTGGTATAGTGGACAGTGAAGAGGGTTGTCTGAGGATCCAGGTGAACTGGGAAAGTGGGCTGAGGAACGGCAGATGGAATACACCTCGAACAGGTGCGAGGTGTGGCACTTTGGTGCGTTAAACCAGGGCAGGACTTACACCATGAATGCTCCTGGGTTGTGCTGTGGAACAGAGGGATTTGGACCACAGATCCATAGTTCTGTGAAAGTCGCAATAGAGGGTGCTGAAGAAGGACTTTGCACACTTGTTTTCGTCAGTCAGGACACTGAGTCTCTCTCTTATCTCACTGGGGCCACGCATTCCACATTCTCTTCAAACTCAAGAGTTTATTTAAAAATTATACCCAAGTGTAACGTTCTGTCAGTGACGTACCAAAGCCCTGCGTAAGGAGGGTTAAGGAGATTAAGGCACTTTATTGTTGATGGGACAGTTAGAGTTAACGCAATGCTACTGCAGTGCCAGCCACCCAGATTCGCATCTGCTGCAGTCGGTAAGGTCTGTGTTCGCGCGAGTTTCCTCCGGGTGCTCAAATTAACTTAAAAGTAGAGCTCATGACATATTTTAATTTTACTTGATATCAACTATCTGATTTTAAGACCACAAGAGAGAGAAAAACAGAATTAGGCCATTCTGCCCATCGAGTCTGCTCCACTATTCGAATCATAGCTGACATAGTCTTTCATTCACCCCCTTTCTCCTGCCTTTCCCCCTCATACCTATCAACATCTGCTTTAAATGAACCCAATAATGAATTTCAACGATATCTACAGATTCTCCAGCCACTGGCTGAAGAAACTTCTCCCCATCTTTGTTCTAAAGTGATGTCCTTTCATTCTGAGGCTTTGCCATCTGGTCCTGGACTCTCCCACAGCTGGAAACATATCCACATCCACTCTGTTCAGCCCTTCAGAATGTTTCAATGAAACCCACCCCCCCACCACCACTCTCCTGTGAGTACTTGTCCAGAATCAAATGTTCCTCACATGTTAACCCTCTCATTCTCGAAGACCTTCTCTGGACCCTCTCCAACACCAGAACATTCTTCCTTAAATAAGAGGCCCAAAATTGCTAACAATACTCCAAATGCGGTCTGACCAGCACCTTATGAGGGCTTCAGCATTATATCTTTGCTTTAATAAATTTGGGATCAATCTAAAATCTCCTTTTTCACCTCTGAATCTATTAATCTGCTTGCATAACTCCAGGAACTCTTGGACTGTCAGAGAACTTCCTCCAATGGAAGATTGATCTTGCACAAGCTGTTCCTGGCGCACCCAGGAGGAAGATTATGCAGCATCCATCATTCATATTTTTCCATCCATGTATTTTTTCTACCAACTCCCTCTTCCTCCCACCAATCCTGCCTGTGTGGTATTCAATACTCTCGCTGCTGTTTAAATAAGAGTTTGCTGAGAGGAGGTGAGCCTACTTCAGTGAGGCTAATTTCACTGGCAACAGTGCAGCGCTACATCCAGCCAAACCAATCACACCTCTCCAACCTCTTCCTTCTTTCTCTATTCACAGAGCCATTCCCAGTCCCTCTGTTTGCTGGTGTGCCCTCCCTCCCTGATCCACCTAGGAACTATTGCCTATGGGTCTGTGCTCCTCCCCCACCTCCGTCACTCCCCCCCCCTCACCATTTTATTCAGGCATTTCACTCATACCTTTGCTCAAGCCCGAGACGTTAGTTCTGTATCTTTATCTGTGCTACATAAAGTACGCTGTGTGACCTGCAGAATTTCTCCAGCATTGCGCCTTTCTCTCTGTCAGCATGTTTACATTTTTAAATTTAGACATACAGCACGGTAACAGGTCCATTACATGCCCAATTACACACAAATGACATACAAATCCAGTAATGCCTTGAAGGGTGGGAGGAAACCGGAGCATCTGGCGGAAACCCATGAAGACACGGGGGAAAACGTAGAAACTTAGAGGCAGCGCCAAATTCGAACCTGGGTCGCTGGCGCTGTAACACCGATGCACCACGCAGCCCCACAAGGGTTAGACAACGGTATGATACATGAGTGTTTATTGTCATATACTTAAGTACAAGGCAGAGAGACACCGAAATTCCAATGAGCTGCAGCCACACAGGTATGTAAGGTGCATCAACAATAAAGATAATTTAGATTACTATATCATGCCATGAGGTAGAAAAATAGATAATAAGTATAAAAGGATCGATAAATACATTTTCACGGTTGCAGTTAGTCCAAAAAAGCCATCTTTCAATGGAAAACCCAGACCTTTTGATGGTCCTTGAATAGTTTTATGGTAAACTTCCTGATGAAGGGCTCAGGCCCGAAATGTTGATTGCCTTTCTTCTGAAGGACACTGCATGATCTGCTGAGTTTCTCCAGCTTGTGTGTGATACCAGACCCCAGCATCTGCAGATTTTAACTTTGGCGAGGTTCAAGAGCCTGGTAGTTGTTTGGGGGAAAAAAAATTATTCTTCAGGCTGTCCCGTACAAGCGGGCACACCCGAACAAAACGAGCTGCAAGATTCTCCTCCACGTTATACACCGTTCTGGCCTTAAAATACATCAACAGTGCTTTCCTCTGAACTTCCTTCCTCTTGACCAGAAAGACTGCAGCAGTTCAAGGTGTCTCACCATCACGTTCATGGGAATTAGAGATGGCCAATAAATGCTGGTCATCCTAATGACACCAACGTAATTTCACAGAAATTGCCACTTCTATAATCTAGAAATATCAGCGACCACCAGCCCCTCAAGCAGTTTCCACTTTTCACATAAATCACAACTGATGCTTTTCCTTGCAGTGGGTTTTTAATTCTCAATGCAATGTAATGAATCTCACTGAAACACCCACTCTCCACCGTGAGAGTGCCTTAATCTCCTTAACCCTCCTTACTCAGGGCTTTGGTACGTCACTGACAGAACGTTGGGACTATTGGAAGTTATTCAATTAATACACCAACACAGCATTTTTAAAAATAAATTTTTAAATAAACTCTTGAGTTTGAAGAGAATGTGGAATGCGTGGCCCCAGTGAGATAAGAGAGAGACTCAGTGTCCTGACCGATGAAAACAAGTGTGCAAGACCTCGCTCCCACCAGTGGCCCATGGTTTTAAAAATAGCGCCTTGCCACCCACACTTGAATTAATTTATTTATGATCTAACTGGGAGCCAGAACGCTATAATAGAGTAGCTCTCGGTGGCATACAAAACTTAATGATGTAACAAGAAAGCCTGGCATGGAGTTCGGCCCAATCCAATGCTGCTACCACAGAGATGCTGGGAGAAACTCAACAAGGAGGTAAAGATATAGGAGGTAAAGATATATAACCGGCGTTTCGAGTCTGAGCCCTTCCTCAAGGTTTCAGTAAAAGAGTTAGGCTTGGCATAAACTCATGCCCAAATAAGACCTCTAGTTTAACAAAAGGTTGGGTGTTGCAGCATTACAGGAAGAAACATCAGGTGCTTCTGAGCCAGACAGGGCATCAACATTTCAGGGCAACGAGCAACCAGAATTCATGCCGTTTGTGAATGTGATGTCATTAGAAATAAAAGCTGGAGTTGGACCTTCAATATCGTGCGCTATCTCAGCTGTTCAATAAGACTAAGGCTCATCTTCGACCTCAGTGTCCCTTTCTGGACTAGACCATACGTCTTGGAGCATAAATAGGCTACTCATCCCATCGAGTCTGCCCCACCATTTAATCATGAGCTGATCTATTTCCTCACTCAGCCCCACTGCCCGGCTTTCTCCCCATAACCTTTGATGCCCCAGTGGATCAAGAACCTTTTCCTTCAATACTACCAATGACCTGGTCTCCACAACCGCCTATGGCAACAAATTCCACAGATTTACCATCCTCTGGTTAAAGAAATTCCTGTTCTAATGGGTGCCCTTCAATCCTGAAGTTGTGTCCTCTTGTCCTAGACTCTCCCACCAGGGAAAACAACCTTTCTACATCTACTGTCCAGGCCTTTCGAAATTAACCATTGTGGGTGGCACGGTTGGTGTAGCGGCTAGCACAACGCTATTACAGCACCAACAATCTGGACTAGGGTTCGAATCCTGCGCTGTCTGTAAGGAGTGTGTAAATTCTCCCCGTGTCTACATGGGTTTCCTCCGGGAACTGTTTGAAACATACCGGGCGTTGTAAGTCAATTGGGTGTATTTGGGTGGCATGGGCTTGTGGGCCAAAATGGCCTGTCATGGTGCTGTATGTCTAAATTTAAACTTAATTTGAAATATTTCAATGAGATGCCATGACCCTCTAACCCCTTGTCCCTTGACATTCAAATAAGTATTGGTCTCTGTCAGTCACTGGCCTCTTGATGGAAAGTCCAAAGACTTTGCTGTTGATTCCACCAAAGTTCACAACTTCTGATCCTCCTTGATTGTATTCCATTTGCCAACACTTTCCCATTAACAGCCTTTGAAGTCTCTCTTTATCCTCTCACAATCCACACCAACTGCCAGCTATGTTTCATCACAGGAGGGGGAGGTTCAGTCCATCTTGGTGTCGAGAAGTGCTATTCCTTCCCACTTCTCCCTGAAGTCCAGCAAATTATTTTCCCTCATATACCGATCTTAATCCCTTTTCAGCAAGCCTGATTTCTTCTGCTTACACCTTCCTTTCAGGTGGAGAAAGAATCGGCTTCATCACGGTCTTGTAGGAGAATATCAACACGCCCTAAGCGGAAAACTCAGCAAAAGGTAATGTATACAACCCAGGACATCAAAGGCAAAACCCTCCCCACCATCGAGAACAGCTACAGGGAACGCTGACGTTGGAGAGCAGCTGCAATCATCAAGGATCCACACCACCCAGCACTCGCCCGGTTCTCGCTGCTGCCATCAGGAAAGAGGTCTAGGTGCCACAAGGCACTCACCACCAGGTTCAGGAACAGCTGCTCCCCCTCCACCATCAGACTCCTCAACGACAAACTCAATTTAAAGACTCTTACTTTTGCACCTTGTTGAAAGTTTTTCATTCTCTCTGTATTGCACAGTCAGTTTGTTTAGATTTTGTTATCTATTTGCATGTGTATGTTGCACACATGTTTTTTTTCTCTCTCCCAGTAGGTGGTAAATCGGCCTCACCTTCAGAAAAAAAGAATCTCAGTGTTGTATGTGATGGCATGTATGAGCTCTGACAATAAATCTGAAATCCTTCCCGGTGGGGAAAGGAAGGTGTTCGTGCGATACAGACATGGCTTGCAATGACAACATTTATCATCCTCTTTAATTACCCCTGAAATGAGAAGACAGCAAGGAGAAAACCACAGTGGTGGTTCTGGGGTCATGTGAAGGCCACACTGGGTAGGGCATCCCACAGATGTGCTGTGGTACGTTAACTGGCTGTAGTAAATTATCCCTCAGTGCAAATAAGTTGTAAAAGAATCAGGGGCATATGAGAAAATAATAAATCAGCAAGGCCTTAAGGAAATAAGGAAGGGGAATGAAGCTGACAGGATCTGGCATGGTTCCACGTGGGCATTTTTAAACCAAAAATACTTTATTCATAATAAATTATTTTGAAAAGGAAAACCTTTCAGTCCGTTCCCGCCTTACTTTCATATCCATACATTCCCTGTGCCTTGCTACCCTTGATTTCTAGTGATCTCTGTTAGACACTCATTTATGGAGGAAAAATCTAAAGGCGTTGCATTTGATTCCACCAAAGTTCACATCTTCTGAGCCTTCTCAATTGTATTCCATTTGCCAACACCTTTTCCATTCACAGCCTATGAAGCCGCTCTACACCCAACCCCAACCAACCAATTTTCCCTTGCAACCGTGTCTGCCTGTCCCGCATCGGACTTGTCAGCCACAAATGAGCCTGCAGCTGACGTGAACATTACCCCTCCATAAATCTTCATCCGCGAAGCCAAGCCAAAGAAGAAGACCCTCCTCACAATCCGCACAAGCTTTGTATCATCACAGGAGGAGATTCAGTCCATCAAGGCAAATTTCTACGTATGTGTGCTGGAAAATGTGCTGACTGGCTGCATCACGGTCTGCTATAGAGTGGAAAGCCCTGCAAAAGGTAATGGACACAGCCCAGGGCATCACAGGCAAAACCCTACCCCCCACCCCCAACCATCGAGAACATTTACTGGAAACGCGACCGTCGAAAAGCAGCCGCAATCATCAAGGATTCACACCACCCAGCGCCCACTTGGTTCTCATTGCTGCCGTCAGGAAAGAGGTGTAGGTGCCACAGGACTCGTACCACTAGGTTCAGGAACAGCTGCTCCCCCTCCACCATCAGACTCCTCAATGACAAACTCAATCAGGGATCCATTTAAAGACTCTTACTTGTGCATTTTATTGATTTTTTTCTCTGTATTGCATAGTCAGTTCAGTAATTTTTTTTTACATGTATTTGTTGAGTGCAGTTTTTTTTCGCACGACCAATAAGTGCTAATTCGACCTCAGGGTTGTATGTGATGTCATCTATATACTCTGACAATAAATCTGAAATCAGAATCTGAAATTTGATTCCATTTACACCATTACCACCGCTATGGCACCTTGCGTTACACCCCTCCTCTGTTGTTCATCCTCAGTCTCAGCCCCTCAATGCCCGGTAACAGAAGGACTCTAGACTGTGATCCTTCCCCACAGCGCCCTCATGTCGACTGCACCAAGCCTCAGTGTGTCCCTCAGCAGGCATTCCTGCAGCCTGGCAAGTGCCAGTCGGCTGCATTCTCTCACTGACACCTCAGTGTGGTGTAAGTCCAACAGGTTTCGGGCAGACAAAAGTGTGTCTTTCACCAAATTGATGGTCTTCCAGCAGTTCTGGGTGTCTGACTCTGTGTGTGTCCCTGGGAACAGCCTGTAGAACAGAGTCCTCTGTTATTATGCTGGTGGGGTTGAACCGAGACAAGGACCCTTGCATCCTTCTCCACACACTCTTGGCAAATCTGCACTCAGCAAAGAGGTACAAATGTCCCCTTTCTATGTCATGTCAGAAAAAAAGAGCAAATTTCCTTCTCTGAGTGATGATACTCAGAATCAGAATCAGGACTTATTGTCATAAACAAGTCATGAAATTCGGTGTTTTGCGACAGCATCATAGCGTAAACATTCATATTATAACCATCTTACAACATTACTATAAAAAAATTTAAATAATACTGCACGAAAAGTCAGGCAGTGTGTTTGGTTCAATGATCATTCAGGAATCTGATGGCAGCGGGGAAGAAGCTGACCTTGTGTCGCTGAGTGCTCGTCTTTAGGCTCCTGGACCTTTTTCCCGATGGTAGCAGAGTGATGAGAAATAAAAGATCCTGAATCAATTCACAGCTAAGAACCATTTCAGATTTACTGTCAGGCTACATACATGACATCACATACAACCCTGAGATTATTTGTTCTGCGGGCAAGGCAAAATTACTATTCATTGGTAAGGCCAAAAATCTGTACACAACATACACATGTGAACATATAAAGAAATGTAAATAACTGACTGTGCAATACAGAGGAGAGAAAAAACATGAGCCCTGATTTCAGATTTATTGTCAGAGTACATACATGACATCACATACAACCCTGTGAATCTTTTTTCCATGGGTGAGGAAGAATTACCACTTATTGGTTGCGCAAAAAAAAACTGTACCCTGCATATAGATTAAACAAAGAACTGTAAAAAGATTATGAATGTGAACAAAATGACTGCAAATCTGACAGAATTGTTAAAAAATCAATAAAGTGCAAAATGAGTTTCCAAGAGAATTTGTTGTTGAGGAGTCTGATGGTGGAGGGGTAGCAGCTGTTCCTGAACCTGGTAGTGGGAGTCTTGTGGCACCTACACCTCTTTTCTGATGGTAGGCTGGGTTGCCCATTTCTCTGGTATGTTGAAAAGACTTCAGACATTTATTTGGGATGATAGGCCACATGAAATAAAGAAATCAAACCTCCCAAGTAGTTCAGACTAAAACAAGTTCCTGAAAATTTACAGAAGGTCTGGACTCTTGTCAAGCCTGTAATCACAACTGGGGATTCGAAGAATGCATGCAGACCACAAAGGAGATGAGATTACAGACTGAGTCTTCCCATCCATCCATCTCTTTATCACATCACAGAATTCACTCACAGTGGTGGGGGTGCGGGGGGACCAGTTCCTGTGCAGTCTGCAGTGACAAAATGTGATCATGCCTGTCTTACGGGGTTAACTGCAGTGAATCTCAAACAAATGTCCCGCACCCACCTTTGCAAAGCCAGGTTGATAACTGCCTTGGTGTGGGGCTCAAGCCCAAAACACTGGTTTTGTATCTTTATCCTAAAGAACACAGTTTGATCTGCTGAGTTTCCCCAGCACTGTGTTTTTTCTGATAACAAAGACTATTCCCCCGGCATGCGAAAGCTGGGAAGCAGCAGAAATAAAGCTTGGTGAGTTGCCACTCAGAAGGCCCAAATTCCTCTTGAGGCTTTGAAAACCTCAGGATGTGCTTGAAAGCCAACGAAACAATATCTCTGCTGGAATGTGGTATGGTAAGGTAGTAGCCAAATGAGTCATTCTGGACCAGTTTCCAGAGGTCACGTCTGCTTATCTGAAGATTCAAATCCCACCCGCAGATGGTGAATTTCAAATAAATAAGAAAGCGACATCAGAATTAGGAGCAGGAGTCGGCCATCTGGCCCGTCGAGCCTGCTCAGCCATTCAATAAGGTCGTGGCTGATGTGGCCGCGGACTCGGCTCCACCGACCCTATAACCTTCATTCCCCTTTTCTTCAAAAATCTGTGTCTTAAACCCATTCAATGAGGCAGCCTTCTGCTTCCTTGGACAGATAATCCCACAGATTCATACACTTGAGGAGAAGCAGTTCCTCCTCCTCTGTCTTCAATCTACTCCCATGAGTCTTGGGGTTATGTCCCCAATTATAGTCTCACCTACCAGTGGACACAGCGTCCCTGCTTCTATCTTACCTCTTTCTTTCATAATTTTGTTTTTATAATATTCCCCCATCATCCTTCTAAACTCCAAAGAGAGTCGTCCTAGGCTACCCAATCTCTCCTCAAAAGATGACCCTTCATTTCCACAACCAACCTGCTCACAAGATCACAAGATATAGGAGCATCGGCCCATCGAGTTTTCTCCACCATTCTATCATGAGCTGATCCATCCTCCCACTCAGCCCCACTCCTCAGCTTTCTCCCCGTAACCTTGATGCTCTGACGAGTCAAATACCTGTCAATCTCTGCCTTAAATACACCCAACAGCCTCGCTTCCACGGCCTCCTGTGGCAACAAGTTCCAGACTCGTGACCCTTTGGCTAAAGAAATTTCTCCACATCTGTTTTAAATTGATGCCCTTTTATCTTGAAGTTATGCCCTCTTGTTCTAGACTCCCCTTCTATGGGAAACAGCCTCACCATATCTACCCTGCCCAGGCCTTCCAACAATCAAAATATTTCCAAGAGGTCCCGCCCTCATCCATCTGTTCTTCAACAAGTGCAATCCAAGAGCCAACAAATGTTCCTCATATTGCTAACCCTTTCATTCCTGGTATCAAATCTTCTCTGAAACCTCTCCAACGATGGCACGTCTCTTCTCAAATAAGACCCCCCCAAATTGTCCACAGTACTCCAAGTGAGGACTCACCAGTGCCCTATAGAGTCTCATCCCTGCTCTTGTATGCTATTCTTCTAGAAATGAATGCCAGCATTGCATTCGCCTTCTTCACCACCGTCTCAACCTGGATGATAACCGTTAAGATATCCTGCATGAGGGTTCCCTATGCACCTCCAAACGTTGAATTTTCTCCCCATCTAAATAGTAGTCTAACTATCTTTATCTTCTACCAAAGTGTATGACCGTACCTTTTCTAACAGTAGTCAGTAAGGAGACTGGAACTGTGAATAAAATTGATAATACATAAAAATGTAAAGAAAAGATTTGCGCATTGCTGTGAAAATCCCACTCATTCACAATAATCTTCCAGGGATGAAAATTGACCCTCCTTAAATGTTTGGTCCATATTAAAATTGCAGATTTCCACCAATTCTTAAATGACCGGGAAACTCAAATCATGAGGTCAGCGTGAGACGAGCAATGAAAGCTGAAGTTGCCGGTAATGTCTACCATCCATCAACAAATGAAAACAAAACAAATGAGGAGATGCTGATTTCCTCATCATCTTCTAAAGTTAGCCAGGACCGGTTATGTGGCAATCAGCAGATAATCTGAACTTGGGTTATAAATAACACCCCGAGTAATGGGAGAACTTCCCTGAAAGAGTGGCACAGAAGATCTCACATTTACCAGAGAGTCCATCACCTCATCTGAGGAATGGCACCTCCGACAAGTTCTGCACTCTCTCAGCATGAGCACCAGAATGCATTGGCTGCTAATATCTTGAACTCACAGCTTCCTAACACGGAGCCAAATGCTGAAGCTGACCTTTGGCTGCCACTTCACAGGACAGGCACGCCCATGGCTTTGCAGTTATAATGATGCGCATGGTTGTAGTCAAATCCGAAGACCATTTCACATCGCTTCCTTTTTAAAATATTTTTATTAGGTTTAACATATAAATCTTACAAACAAATTCTATTAATAAAACAAATAACAGCCCATATCTTATACATATGGATAGAAAATAGGAAAAACTACATTAGACAATCCCATGATCTAAACAAAGGATAAATTCTGTCTAATTTATTGATATGATCCATGGAAACTATATTTAAACCCATATTTAACAATTTAAAAAATGGAATAAAAAGAAAAAAAAACTACATTTTTTAAGACTCTTCTAACCCCTGAAAAAGTATAGCCGCTGGCGAGCCATCTTCGTGATTGCATCGACATGGAGGCTCCAGGTCAGATCCTCGAAGATGTTGACACCCAGGAATTTGACTATTGAGCCCTCAATGAGGACTGGTTCATGTTCTCTGGACCGCCTCCACAATCATCTCCTTGCATGTGCTAACGTTGAGTGCACGGTGGTGGTGTGCCAACGATCTGATCTCTCTCTCTCCCCTGGACGCTTCCTCATTGCCACTTGTGACTCTGCCGACAACTGAGGTGTCATCGGCAAACTTGTAGATAGCATTGGAATTGTGCCTGGCCCCACAGTCATGGGTGTATAGTGAGTAAAGCAGTGGGCTAAGCACCCTGTGTTGATGGTCAGTGAGGTAGAGACATTCTTTCCAATTCGTACTGACTGTGGTCTTCCGATGAGGAAGTTAAGGATCCATTTGCAGACGGGGGTGGAAAGGCCCAGGGTTGACCAGCACTGAAGGCTGAGCTGCAGTCGACGTATAGCAGCTGTATATCATTGCAGTCAGATTTGGAACTGGAGTGGCCACAAATCCTTGGCTTAACCTTGTGCCCCTCCTGGTGGTAAGCTATCAGACACACGGAACTCGAATTGGCACACATGAGCCAATTACCCCAGACTCGTAACACCATTAAATCCTTACCAGAACTCCACATTTTCTGAAATATGTTGATGGGCAAACTCCGGATGTTATTACCATTAATGGTGATTGACTTTAATAAGAGGTAATGATATACATTTTCCGTGGCATGGGATCAATGAAAACCAAATCAATCCTACTCACAAGGTTAATTCTCTATTACAGAGATCCTTAAATATAAACATGATGTTTGGGGTGGGGGGGGGGGGGGGGGGGTGGGAGGATTAAAAATCCCCCGAGGTGGCTCATTCAACCTTTTCCATTCCATTTGGAGAGCAGCAGGTTTGAATGGCTGGACCAGCCGTGGCAGGTCTGGGACTATGCAGCGACTCCAATTACAGTGTCCACCTTCCCATTGATGACATCGGTCACACTAGGCAGGGACAGTGCTTGCTGCGGGGAGTGCAAACATTCCGCCAGCGCGGACAGGAATGCTCACCATTGACTGGGTGTGTAGTGGTCACAAGGAATGAGGAGGGGAGTAAGTGGCAGGGAATTGTTATGTTATAAGAGTAATGAACAATGACTGGTCAAACTTGAGAATCTATTCAGCAATGATGATAAGTTTATTGTCATACACATTGTACAATGTACATGTGCATATGTAGGATGTATTTTAATAGGCTGAAGTTATCAAGTTTATTGTCATCTGATTGCACATGTTTCTTCTTTGGCTTGGCTTCGTGGACGAAGATTTATGGAGGGGGTAAAAAGTCCACGTCAGCTGCAGGCTCGTTTGTGGCTGACAAGTCCGATGCAGGTCAGGCAGACACAGTTGCAGCGGCTGCAGGGGAAAATTGGTTGGTTGAGGTTGGGTGTTGGGTTTTTCCTCCTTTGCCTTTTGTCAGTGAGGTGGGCTCTGCGGTCTTCTTCAAAGGAGGTTGCTGCCCGCCAAACTGTGAGGCGCCAAGATGCACGGTTTGAGGCGATATCAGCCCACTGGCGGTGGTCAATGTGGCAGGCACCAAGAGATTTCTTTAGGCAGTCCTTATACCTCTTCTTTGGTGCACCTCTGTCACGGTGGCCAGTGGAGAGCTCGCCATATAACACGATCTTGGGAAGGCGATGGTCCTCCATTCTGGAGACGTGACCCACCCAGCGCAGCTGGATCTTCAGCAGTGTGGACTCGATGCTGTCGACGAAGATTTATGGAGGGGGTAAATGTCCACGTCAGCTGCAGGCTCGTTTGTGGCTGACAAGTCCGATGCGGGACAGGCAGACACGGTTGCAGCGGTTGCAGGGGAAAATTGGTGGGTTGGGGTTGGGTGTTGGGTTTTTCCTCCTTTGTCTTTTGTCAGTGACAAAACAGCATTTTCCGGTCCCTGGTGTAAAACATACAGAGACATAGCACGCATGCGGACAAACATGCCGGACACGAAATCTTCTATACAAATAAATTAATAAATATTTCTCCATGAATATAAGAGTCTCAGATGGTTTGTACAAGAACATAAGAAATCGGAGCAGGAGTCGGCCATCCGGCCCATTGAGCCTGCTCCGCCATTCAATAAGATCATGGCTGATCTGCTCATTGACTCAACTCCACCCACCTGCCTTTTCCCTATATCCCTTAATTCCTTTTTTATGTAAAATTCTATCTAACCCAACCTTAAATATGCTTAATGAAGTCACCTCAACTGCTTCCCTGGACAGAGAATTCCACAGATTCACAACTCTCTGGGAAAAACAGTTTTTCCTCATCTCCGTCTTGAATCTGCTCCCCTGAATTTTGTGGCTGCGTCCCCTAGTTCTGGTCTCACCTACCAGTGAAAACAATTTTCCTGCCTCTATCTTATCCATCCCTTTCATAATTTTATCTGGAGTTGATGAAGGGCGGTGGGAAGGGGGGGACAAGCGTGTTTTATGGTCTAAGTCATGTTCACAGCCCTCACCTTCTCTTGTACTCTGGGGCAGAGCAGTTCCTGTCCCACACAGCGATGCACCCTGACAGTGATGCACCTGTCGAAGTCATGCAAGTAAACGTGCCAAATTTCAGTCAGGGCACTGCCTTGGCCATTTCATTTAAGTGGATGGGCCAGGACAATTCTCTGGAAGTGCATACCCCGGAGTACTTAAACCCGCCAGCTAACTCCATCCCTCCTTCGCAAGGCTACAACCTGCTCCTTGGTCTTGCTGGCATTGAAGGAGTGGTTGTTGTCCAAGCACCAGGCCGCAAGTCCCTCTCTCTCTTCTGTACTCCAAGCACTTTGTTATGGTGCAAGTCAGATAATCAAATAGGACTCTGATTTGCTTCTGTTCAACAACAAAAAGTTTCTTTTCTCTGTACTGGGGTGCATCATCCAGAAGGAGAGATTGGACAAACTTGGGTTGTTTCCGCATCAGAGGTTGAGGGATGACCTGATAGAAGTGTATAAGATTAAGAGAGGCATAGACAGAGCATATGGTGAGAAAAGTTTCTCTCGGGTGGACATATCAAATACTAGAAGTTGTAGGTTTATGGCGAGAAGAGAAAGGTTTAATGGAGGTGTGTGGGGTAAATTTAGTTTGCAGAAGGTGCCTGGAATATGCTGCCAAGGAGGGTGGTGGAAGCTGATACAATAGTGATATTGAGGAGACACTTAAAAAGGCACATGGACAGACAGGGAGGGCCCCAAAAGCAGGCAGGTCAGCTTGACATCATGGCTGGCTGAGGTAAGGTCCCTGTGCTGCACATAAGCAAGCAGAAGAAACTCAGCGGGTCACGCAGCATCTCGAGGGAGTTAAGGGTAACCAATGTTTCCGACCATCAGTTCCTACACTGTGCTGTTCTGCATTCTATATTCTGAAGGTACTTTTGTCCACAAGCCCATCAGACGGTAGCCAGCACGACAGGATAGATCCTATGGAATGGTTTACCAAGCAGGTTGTTATTTAGCAGAATGTGTCACGAGAAGAACTCCCCAACAACCACCAAGACCTCTTCATCGTAGCCGATGGCAATTTCTATTTCTCCTTCTGATGTCGCTCGATCCACTAAGTTTGTTGTCCAGATTCCAGCGTCTGCAGTCTCTCTTGTGTCTTGCCCTGGCAGTGGGATTCAAGATTCCATTTATTGTCATGGACGAAAAATACACAAAAATCTATCCTTTGTTTGACCCTGTGAAGGAACACAAAAGGCACCACTGACATAAGAGAGAAGAAAATGAGAGTCCTTTCAGGATTATCGTGTGTCCGAGGATCCCGTCTCCTCCTGTGATGTCACCGCATCCTGCTTTTCCATACTCGCATGGGCTCTTGCCTGGTCCAGCAGTGAACCCTAACATCCAAGTAGCCCTCCTCGATCCCTGGTTCTGAACGCCTGGAGCTTGAGAAGCCCCCTGCTCGCCAGATGCATACTGAGACAAACATCAAGGGCTGCTATGAGATCGTCATCTCGGTGAAACCTGCCTTGGTGAAAGCTGTTGGTCTTCCAGCGTGACGAGATGTCCACAGGTCAACCCTACAAACTGGCACATTCCAGAGGCGCAGGAACACGACGGCATCACGGGCACGCAATCGAGGACAGCAACAAAAGGCGGTGTCTTAATAAAGCAGCCTCTACTATCAAGGGCCCTCACCACTCAGGCCATGCCCTCTTCACTCTGCTGCCATCAGATTCCTGAATAATCCATGACACGAAGACACTGCCTCACTTTGACTTTTCATACACTCTTTGTATTTATTGTTGTAAGGTGGTTTATATGAAAGTTTGCTCTGTGATGCTGCCGGAAAACAACGAATTTCACGAGACTCTCCCACCTTAGGAAACAACCTCTCGACATCTACTCCGTCCACGCCATTCAACATTTGGTACGAGAGGAGATGTAGAGAGTTGACTTGAACTGCCGGTCAACATCTCTGGCCCATCACAAGGTGGGAGTGTGTGATACAGACAGTCCTCGGGCTAAACTGCCTTCTATCACTAGTCCAAGTTTCTATGGACTCAAACCATTCAAAGAAAAGAGGCAACAAGAAGTGACATTTGACCCAGTAAATCTCTGTTTCAATCTGTCTCTACTAATTTGCTAACGCAGCCTATTCCAGCTCTGCAAACATTTTGTCCCAATTCCACCTGTCCCCCAGATCCACATAACTCAATTCAATTATTGTCTCTTCTTTAAAAAAAAGATTTTGAATCAGGATTCTCAGCCAGTCTAAAATTCTAAGCCAATGTAGTTTCTGCACATCATCTCTAAGAATCAGCGACCAAAGGCATCTTTAGAGAAAAGTGTCACCAACTGCTGGTTCCTACCAGCTCCCCTCCTGATCCTTTGCCAAACCTGCATTGGAACCTCTGTGGATGTTCTTTGGCACTTAGTCAGAGAGGCATGCGACATGAAACAGGCCCCTTGGCCCAAATGATCCATGCCAAACAAATTGATGTTCGAGGCAAATAAAAACACAAAAATGCTGGAGGAGGAAAAGATATGTTACCAATGTTTCAGGCCTGAGCCCTTCTTCAAGGCCCGAAACTTTGGTTATATATCTACATCTCTAATGAACACTGCTGAGTTCATCCAGCATTTTTGTGCTTTTACTATAATTAGAACAACTGCAGACTTTCCTGCTTCATTCCCCTCTGATGTTTGAGGCAAATTCCATTTGGCTGCATTTGGGACATTATCCTTCTGAATCACAAAAGATTGGTTTTCAGGTGTAAATTGCAAAAAAAGGTTTATTTGCAAGTGCAGATGGTAATCACAAGCTCACAAGATCAAGGATCAGAAGTAGCCCATTCGGCCCATTGAATCTGCACCGCAACTCCACCTTGAGCTAAACCGTTCTCACATCTAGTTCCAAATTCCGGCCTTTTCCCCATATCCCTTGATACCCTGACTAATTAGAAACCTGTCAGTCTCCTCCTTAAACTCCCCCAATGATCGGGCCTCCACAGCTGAATGTGGCAATGAATTCCACAAATCCACTACTCTCTGGTTAAAGAAATGTGGGGCCTGAATGGCGTTGAGGGAGGAGGGCGTAAGTGGACCATCTCCGGCGGTCATAGAAGTAGGTGGAAAACAATGCTCCACTACCACATTCTAATCCTTCCACCAGGCCAATTTTCTATCCAATGTATCACCTTCCATAGTAGCCCCACTTGCAGGACCTTAAGAGAAGCAACTAGTCCTAGATTAACACCATGACCTGGAAGACTAAATACGATAGCAGACTACAGACGTTTGGATTGAAATGTGGAAGAGTGATCATCAATGGATTTTGTCAGACAAGATATTGAGAGAATCAAGAATCATAAAGGTCCATCAAGAAGGACTTTTATCCCACCATGGATGTGGACACTGGAGATGAAATGGCTCCTTTAACACTGACGATGTCAAGTATTGATTACCAGTGACATTACTAAATGCACGAATGGTCACAAGGGTTTGAATGGCTTCCTCCTGCGAAGATGGAAGGAGATGAATGAAAATTATCCCGACTCGGTGATAAAGCTGCAGCTTATTGCTTGCAATGCCTCGAGGACAACTTTGAAAACAGCACAACCAAACCACATTAGCTGGTCTTTTCCAAGTCAAGAGAACATAAGAAATAGGAGCAGAAATCAGCCACCCGGCTCGTCGAGCCTGTTCCTCCATTCAATGAGATCATGACTGATCTGATGACAAACTCATCTCCACATTCCCGCCTTTTTCCTCATATCCCTTAATTCCCCAAAAATGTAAAAATCTATCCAACCTTGTTCTTAAATATTAAATATTTAATTAAATATCCACTGCTTCAATGGTGGCGAATTCCAGATTCCCCACCCTCTGGGTGAAGCAGTTTCTCCTCATCTCCATCCTAAATCTACTACCCTGGATCTTGAGGCTATATCCCCTAGTTCTCGTCTCTCCCACCCATGGAAACATTTTACCCATCTCGATCATATCTCATTCTTCTAAATTCCAGCAAGTACAGTCCCAGATGGCTCAATTTCTCTTCATAGGCTAACCCCCCTCATCTCTGGAATCAACCTGGTGAACCTCACCTGCATTATCACCAAAGCCTTCCTCAAGTAAGGAGACCAGAACTGCACTCAGTACTCCAGATGCGGCCTCACCAGTACCCTGCACAGTTGCAGCAAAACTTCTGTGATGTGTCAAGTCAAATTTATTGTCATCTGATTGTACAAGTACAACCTGACGAAACAGCGTTCTCCGGTCCTCGGTGCAAAACACGCAGACACACAACCAGACATAACACACATACAGACAAACAATCAACATGCAGGACAATTATTAATAGATATAGTTTTGTGCATATGAGAGTTTTGGACGGTGAGTACGAGCTGTTCCTTTGGTCGTTCTGCATTCTCACTGCCCATGGGAAGAAGCTGTTCCTCAGCCTGTGGCGCTGGCTCTGATCCTCCTGTATCTCTTTCCTGACGGGAGCAGCCGAAAGTTGCTGTGTGCAGGGTGGAAGGAGTCCATGATGAATTTGCTTGCCCTCTTCAGACAACGATCCCAGTAGATTATGTTGATGGGGGAGACTCCAGTGATCCTCTCTGCCACTCTTAGGTCCTGTGGATTGGCCACCGATCCATTTCTCTGCAGCAAACATTCCACACTGTGATGCAGCCGGCCAGGGTGCTCTCGATAGAGCTCATATAGACGTGATGGTGGCCGGTAACCTTGCCCGCTTCAGTCTTCTCAGGAAATGCAGTCACTGTTGGGCCTTCCTGACAAGTGAGGAGATGTTGAGTGTCTACGATAGGTCACTAGTTCAGTGAACTCCAAGGAACTTGCCGCTCTCCACTCACTCCACTACAGAGTTGTTGATGAGTCGTGGAGTGTGGTCGTTCCTGGCAAGCATTTGTGTGAGCCAAGTATTTAACACAAAGAGTGGCTGGTGCATGGAACATGATCTCAGGAGAGGTGGCGAATGCATTAAGACCGACACATAAACAGACAAAGAATAGAGGGACACAGACCACATTCTGGGTGATGGTATTCATTTAGACTGGTAACATTGTTGGCACATATCCAGTTCTGAACTGTTCTATGTTCAAGGCAAGAGGTATTTAAACTATTTTCAATGGAGCAGAGAAGTTGCACAGAAGTTTGGCTGATAGCACAACCATTACCACATCTGCTGCAATCAGACCATCTCAGTAAACATTATTGTTCCCTTCGGAAATAAAAAACAGAGGATGGAGCCGAACAAAAAAATATTCACAAGAATCCTTAGTGTCTGCCTAGCTGCACGTCGATGGAATTTAGACGTGTTAACGGTCCACGGCACGTGATGAAAAGGGTTAGGTTCCAGGCGTCTGCAAAAGTCTCACGTTCTTCCAGAGGGAAAGGAGGAAATCGGCAATCAAAACGAGGGAATTTTTTTTCTTTAAATAGTTCTCTGCTAAGGCTGATAAAAATAACGAGAGGGAACTGATACTGCTGGGCAAAGGCATGTGTCGCTGATATCGCCATGCAGGACCTCCTTGTTTCATTGATTCACAACCAAACTTGGCACTTCATTTTACAACTGGGAGGGTGTAAATTGAAATTAACAGTGCAAAGGATGCCTCTCCGAATGAAGCTGAGGAATGTAACCACAACTCTGCCCCTGAATGATCCAAATGGAGATTTCATAACCCAAGGTATAGCAAGAGAAGCCTTTGGCCAGTCTTCATGTTCTCATCTAAAAACACTCAATGAGAAAATACGGTAGAGAGAGAAGAGTAGGTTTGGGTGAAATGATCTTCAACACCCCAAAGGCCCCGGCACATCCCTCTGGGTTCACTCCTGATCTGGAGCTCCAGGTTGAAGATGAATCCAACAGGGCTCTGTGAGGCTGCAGATACTGAAGGAAAATCCATGCATACTCAGTGACTCTAAAGGGATTCTCTCTTGCTTCTCATTCTATTTTAATGTAGGGGGCGCCGGGCAGCATGAATGGCGACTCTCTGTCTGCCTTACAGCAGGCAGAAGGCGATTTCATGTAATATTCCATGTTCTGTACTATTACATGTCAATAAAGGAACCTTCAATCTTCTGGAGAAATCGTGCATCTGTTTTATTTCGGAAGTGAACTTTGCAAGTAAGGCCAGTTTTCACTATACACCCTCATCGGTCACAAAACTGCGGAGCAGCAGTTGGAGCTCCTGCCCTAAACCCTCATCAGCCTGGGTTCAATCCAGCCCTCCAGCGCTGCCTGTGTGGAGTTTACCCGTTCTTCCTGGGCTCCAGTTGCTTCTCACACTCCAAAGGCGCTCAGGCAGATAGGTTCGTTGGTCACTACAAATCGTGCGGGATAATCAGAATCGGTCATGATATGTGTCACGAAATGTGTTGTTTTGCGGCAGCATTACGGGTCCCAACGCTGGTTTCTGGTTAAGTATCAGCACTGCATCTTTATCCTTCTTGTCGTCTCCTCTCCGTGTCTCTGGAATTCCTCGTGCCTTCGAGTTTTCCTGCACCATTCCGATTCTGATTTTTTAAAATCATTTCCAAATCTAATGCCAAGGAAAGATATAAATGCATTGATAACAGATAAATGTTTACTGGACCAATACCTGAAACACAAAGGTTGCCACATACAAAAAGATTGAACAAACTAGGCTTGTACCAACACGAATTTAGAAAAGTTAGAGAGGTCGCGACTGAAAAACAAGATCCTGAGGGGTCAAGAAAAGGTGGATGTGGAGAGGATCTTTCCTCAAGGGAGAATCTAGTGTTACGAGCCCAGAGGATCCCAAAACCCAGCAGCAATAGATATTCACCAAGACAAATGGTGACTTAAAAAAAGTTGCTTTTAATTATCTTTAAACATGAAAACAGAATCACACTTTAACTTATCACTATTGACTTAACTAACCTAACTTAACCCCCCCTCTAATTCTAAGAACTCGTGTATGTAATGTGCGTTTGTAAGTTCAGAAAAGTTCCTTGGTTTAAAGTCCGATCTCACTTCTCATTCTTCCAAGTTCACTGGTTGCTGACAATTCTTATACTGTGCACAGAATTTAACATTTATAAAGTTCACCAGGCTTTGGTGCTTGAAAAGTAAATGGTTACTGCTCAGGAAGGTTCTTGTTGGTTTTCAGAGAGAGATTTGTTGTTCCAGGACCTTCACAGCTGATTCCTTTTTAATCAGCCACTTCAGTGTCTTGCTCACGAAACTTGCCCCTCAGGGTTTTCCAGATGATAACCTCTTTCTTTCAGGTCACCACAGAGTTCATTTTTGTTTCTCTTATTCCAAGTGAAACATTAGACAGCCAGTCCTCTACTCTTACAGGAATTACAAGGGCTTTGACCAGCCTGAACCAAGAACTCACAACCCATCTTCCAAATGGGGTTTTTCACAAACTTGCCAGCTTGTCCTGTTCCAGTCCCAGCTACTGTTGCTGGCTATAGCAATGTAGAAGTGATCTGTGTGTGTGTGTGTCTCTCTCGCTCTCTCTCTGAGAGACAGCCTGCTTGATTCTCCCTGCTTTCAAAACCACATGACCATGACCCTCTTAGAACAGCTCCAGACAATCTGTAGCTCCGACAAGATCTTTCATCTGTTGCCTTTTTGTAAACAACAATCCATTGGTGAAGTCTCTTGGGCACTCCCCAAAGCTCTTGCAAAGGCTGTGGGGTCGATATGTCTAGAATTAGCAGAGCTCCAGTATTTCAAATAAGTTCTGTTTTAAAGTGTTTGCATGTAACCAGCTCTAATCTCCAAAAACATATCTGTCACAATAGAATGAACGAAATGCAGTTTAAAACTAAGGGGTTGCTCATTTAAGAAAGAAGTAGGTTATCTATTTTCTACTTGAAGAGTCTTTGAAACTCTCTTCCTTAAATGATGGAGGAAGAAGTCTGAATATTTTTCAGAATCAGGTTTATTGTTATGAACGTGTGTCAGGAAATGTGTTGCTTTGCAACAGCAGGCAGAGTGGTGCAAATACATTACAGGTGCAAAATTCCTATAAGCTACAATTTCAGAAATACAAGATTTACAGTAAAAACCCCTAGTATCCATCACCTATGGGAATTAGTAGATGCTGGATAAATACATTTTCTGTTTGCTTGAGATGTTACGTGATTAGCAAACTCACAGTGAGGTGCCCATATATTTTACTTATTTATTTTCTGGGGTGGTTTTTTTGCCAGTCGTTTGAGGCTGTCGGTTGCTTAAAATCTGGATAACAGGGATTTTACTGTCATTGTTGCAAAAAAAAGGCAAAAAGAGAGGTTCATTGTCCATTCAGAAATCTGATGGCGGAGGGGAAGAAACTGTTTTTGAACAGTTGGGTGTTCATCTTCAGGCTCCTGTACCTCCTTCTTGATGGTAGCAGGGTCAAGTGGGCATGGCCTGGGTGGGGAGGGTCCTTTATGAAGTAGATAGCTACTTAATAAGGAAGAAGGCCCAAAAAAACACTGTGGGCAATCACAAATGAAAAGGTGAAGTTGCAATCAGATCAACCGTTATCTTATAAAATGGTGAAGCATGCTGGAGGGGCCCAGTGGCCCACTTCCAATTAAGTTCCCTGGAATCTACAACTAGTGACCTATCGAGGACACATAACATCTCCTCACTTCTCAGAAAGGCGCAACATCAACTGCACTTCTTGAGAAGATTGAAGTGGGCAAGGCTACTGGCTGGCTACATCACAGAGTGGTATGGTAGCTGCAGAGAAATGGATCAGAGGTCAATCCAGTGTCAGAGAGGACTGCTGGAGTCTCTCTCCCCGCCCCACCCCCCGCATCAACATGATAGATCAGGGTGCGCAAAATCGTTGAGTACCCCTTCCACCCTGTACACAGCATTTTTCAGCTGCTCCCGTCGGGGAAGAGATACAGGAGGATCAGAGCCGGCACCACCAGGCTGAGAAACAACCTCTTTCCACAAGCAGTGAGAATGTTGAATGACCAAAGAACTGCTCACACTCACCCTCCGAGACTCTCATATTTAAGAAACAATATTTACTTATTTATTTGTATATACCAGTAGTTCTCAACCTTTGTCTTTCCACTCTCATATCACTTTAAGTAATCTCTGTGTCATCGGTGCTCTGTGATTAGTAAGGGATTGCTTACGGTGGGATGTGAATGAGAAGGGAAGGTTGAGAATCATTGCTCTAGACCCAATTGTTACTGAAATATTTTGCATGAGAAAAGTTGTCTTTGGCCCATTTCCTTTGGAGTTCTGAAACCATGCACATAATGAGTCAATGAGGTACGATTAAAACAGTGGTTTTCATACTTTTTCTCAATGGAGCTCCTAGAGAAGATTGACATGATGGTGGCCGGTAGCCTTGTCCACTTCAGTCTTGTGTCAGGAAGTGCAGTCACTGGTGCACCTTCCTGACAAGTGACGAGATGTTGTGTCCAGGATGTTATGGGCCATACATTGTATTGGCTGCCTTTCCGGGGCAGCAGGAGATGTTGATGGTGTCTATGGAAGGGAGGGAAGTCTGTGTGATGTTCGAAGGTGCATTCGCTATCTTCTACAGATCTTGAGTAGAGCAGATCCCGTCCCACGCTGTGAAGAATCCAGCAACTCTGCTCTTTTGATGCACCTGCAGATATTGATGAGGAATGAGGATATTCCACCCTTCTTTAGTCTTCAAGAAAGTAGAGATGCTGGTGTGCTTTCTGACCATCCCATCAACATGCTGAGCCTAGGTCAGGTCATAAATTTAAATTTAAACGTACTGCACGGTAGCGGGCCATTTCAGCCCACGAGCCCATGCCGCCCAACTACACCCAATTGACCGACAAAATCTGTGTGTTTTGGAGGGTTGGAGGAAACCGGAGTGCCTGGGGAAGATCCACTCAGACACGGGGAGAATGCACAAACTCCTTACAGACAGTGCCGGATTCGGACCCCTGATCACCGGTGCTGTAATAACGTTGCGCTAACCACCACGTGAACTTTGCTGCTCCGTCACTGGAGATGTTTATTCCTCAGAACTTGAGGCCCAATTACTGTGGCTCTGAGTAGAGCCAATTACATGGAGAAGATCTTGGCTCCTGTATCTTCACAAGGAAACTGAACTCAACAGTGTAGACAAACCAAGGAAATCAACCAGCAGCATGAACAATTATAAAGTGCACATTGGTATGTGGCACTGATACGTTACCTGCCTCCACCCAGCCTTGTAATATAGCTGTTAGACTCCTGCCCTTACTTTGTGATTTTTGTGGACTTGAAAGAAACACAGAATTTCCACGTCGGTGAACTCAGCATCATGTCGCTCCACCAAACTGATGCCAAGTCACAACCAAGTTTGGAAGAGCTAGTTTGGCTCACTTGGTGGTGCACAAAATTCTGAGTCAGATGTTGAGGGTTCAAGAGCCACACTGGAAATGTGAGCATGGAAACCTGGGCAACCATTGGACAAAAAATAAGTGACGGAGCTGCCGGAGTTGCTGCAATGCAGAGACGCAGCGCAGCTCAGCAGGGTTCTACCGCCCCGTCCAACTACCAATGGCTCCGTGCAGGCTTTAAACAGCCTGCTAAAAGAGTCGATGGCTGTTCATTTTTAAATAGTGCAACCATGTGATCTGGACCCAAGATGGCGGCACCTATGGTCGGCAACAGCCTCAAGGCATTGCAGACTCTGGGGAAGCAGAGGATTGGAGCCGGGCCGCAAATTAAAGGGAGACCATCCCCTGTTTAGGAAGGACAAGTTGGTCAACTGCTTTGTACTTCACCTTCTTCTTCGGGGAGGATGGTCGAAGACGTGGGCATATCCCTTGAGTTTGTACAATGGATGTTTATGCTCAATAGAAAAAGCCGGCCTACATACTCTGTCTGTCCCTCTCATATTTTTAAATACCTCTATCAAATCTCCCCTCCTTCTTTTACGTTCTAGAGAATAAAGTCCTAGCCTGTTTAACCTTTCCCTGTATCTCAGTTCCTGAAGTCCAGGCAACAGCCTGGTCAATCTTCTCTGTACTCTTTCTATCTTACTGATATCTTTCCCGTAATTCGGTGACCAAAACTGCACACAATGCTCCAAATTTGGCCTCACCACTGTCTTATGCAAATTTACTATATACATCCCAACTCCTGTACTCAATACTTTGATTTATGAAGGCCAATATGCCAAAAACTCTCTTTACAAATATTTCTACCTGTGACACCACTTTCAGGGAATTCTGTATCTGTATTCCCAGATCCCTCTGTCCTTCTGCACTCCTCAGTGCCCAACCATTTTCTGAGTATGTCCTTTCTTGGTCTGTCCTCCCAAAGTGCACACCTCACACTTGTCGTGCACTATATGACTCAATACAATCCAGTTTCAATCCTGATTTCAAATGTGCCAGTAGGAAGTTTGCATGTTCTCACTGTAACCACATGGGTTTCCTCCAAAGAAGTGCTGGCTGCAAGATTAATTGGCCGCTGTAATTGCCCCCGATGCGTAGGCGAGTAGCAGCATTTGGAATGGGGGGTGACAGTGTCATTTGCACGGAAACAGGTCCTTTAGCCTATCTGCTCTGCTAGTACCCAGCAACCCTGGTTCCATTCTGACCTCTGGTGTTTAAAAGGCCAGTTAAAGGCGCTGACAGTGTTTGTAAGTAAAGTCTTGCATCCGCAGAGGTCTGGGCCCACAAGGGTGACGCCGATGCTCAGCAGCGGCCTCGAGGAGTTGCAGACTCTATACGGCAGTGGATCGGTTCAGGGCACCAGAGAAGGCAAGAACACCCCTCATTGAGCAGACAGGGGAAGGTGATCACTGCAGCACACCAGCTAGGGGCTCAGCGGTCGAAGGATCACCACAGGCTGCGGGCTGCTGGAGACTGGCTCGTGGGAACCAGATATCGGAGCCGGGATGCAAGAGGGTGCTGAGGGCAAGAAGGGCTCCTGAAGGGCCTCGAGCGCTGAAGGCTTCCTGACCGCGTCGGACGATTGAATCTGGAGCTCGGGTGGCCAATGGATCGAACAGAGTCTGTGCATCTGCAGAGGCTGTGGGAGCGCTGAATGCAAATCCACGGACACACAGAGACTCTGAAGGGACTCCCTTTTGCTTCCTTTTCTGTCGTACTGTAAGGGACACCGGACAACAGTAATGGTGACTATTGATATGCCTTATGACAGGCAGAAGGCAATTTCATGTAATATTACATGTTCTGGACTATTACACGACAATTAAGGAATCTTGAACAATGTATACATGCACTGAAATTCTTATATTGCTGCAAGTACTTCTATACAAAAAAGACTATATAATAGTATTCATTCAATGATATCAGTACGGAGACATAATTAATATAAAACATGGATAATGAATATTCATGGTTACAGTTAGTTCAAGATAAAGAAAGTTAAGTACATGAAATAGGACAACAGTGCAGTCAGGTCTTCTTGTGGTTTATGGTCAGGGTAGTCCCGCATCAGTCACCAACGAGCCTGCAGCAGACAGACGTGGACATACCCCTCCATAAATTTTCGTCCGCGAAGCCAAGCCAAAGAAAGAAGAAAGTTTCAATTTAAATTTAAATCCATTTATTTACAACATGATAGAAGCCGATTCTAGCCATTAAAACCCGTGCCGGCCAATTACACAACCCTGCACGGTTTTGGGAGGGTGAGATAAAACTGGTTCACCTGGAGAAAACTCACTCAAGCCAGGGGGAGAATGTACTAACTCCTTACAGAGAGCGACAGATTTGAGCTCTGGTGCTGGCACTGTGCGAGCATTTCACGAACTGCTACGTTCACCGTGCCACCCAATTAGTAAGGGGGAGGTTCAAGAACCTGGTAGCTGTTGGAAATGAACTCTTCCTCAACGTGGAAGTACTGGGCTTCAAGCTTCTGCACCTTCTTCCCAAAGGGGCGTCACAGTTATGGCGGCTGTGAACACAACGCTGTTAAAGCACCGGCAACCCGTGTTCCAATACGTCGCTGTTTGTACGTTCTCCCCGTGTCTGTTTCCACTGAGTGCTCTGGTCACCTCCCACCTTCAAAACCTTCAAAAAGGTTAATCGGGGTATTTGGGCGGTTCGGTCTCATAGGCCGGAAGGGCCTTTTTACCTTGCTGGATGTCTATATTTTTTTATTCAATTTTTTTTTAATTTTAAAATTAAAATTTGATTGGAGGAAAGACAGAGGGGCACTTAGTCAAGGGTCTTAAATGAGCATCAAGTGCAGATCATGCTTGGCCAAACACTGGCCCTAGAACATCAGGAGAATATTCACTGGGTGGAGTGACCATCCAGAGGAGTACAGTCATTCACAAGGTGTGTGCATGCGTGCAATATTGCACGGCAGTTCGATTCTTGTCGACAATGCAACAGATAACAGCAATACGATATTTACACTTGGCCAATGAGAACTTCCTAATGAAATTCTTTTGAGCCCGTTTGCACCACAAGCTGTCAAATTGCAGAGATGTAATTGCGCTTTAATTGAATGAAGGATGTGCGTCAAGAGCAATTAAACTGATTGAACTCACCGTGGTGTCTATGTAACAATCAGCCTTGAAGCAAAATCCTCCATTCCACCTCTAGCTACGTGACAATTCTACAATGCTACATCACAAAATATTCTTATTATAGCATGGTGCTTCAGAACACCGAGTGAGCATAACACAGGTCACTTATAATGGGTGGGACAGTTAGCGCAACGCTATTACAGAGCCACATTGTCACATTCAAATGGGTGACCATTGATGACCACATTTCTTTGCTCCACACCACAAGGTCCCAAGGCTCCATAAATTTGCCGAGCTTTCCATTTATTTAATTTCATTTTTTACCAAAGTCTGTCTTACGAGAGTTGAGAGAGAAAATGATAGGCACATAAGAGGAATCGCAGACAGGCCCTTGACCTCAATCCATAAGACATAGGAGCAGAAATAGGCCATTCAGCCCATCGTGTCTGCCCTGCCATTTAATTATGAGCTGATCCATTTCCCCACTCAGGCCTACTGCCCGGCCTTCGCCCCATAACCTTTGTGCCCTGCCTAATCAAGAACCTATCAATCTATGCCTTAAATAAACCCATTGACCAGGCCTCTACAACCACCTGTGGCAATATATATTCCACAGATTTACCACCCTCTGGCTGAAGAAATTCCTCCGTATCTCTATTCTAAGCAGATGCCCTTCGATCCTGAAGCTGTGCCCTCTTGTCCCAGACTCTCCCACCATGGGAAACGACTTTTTTACCTCTACTCTGTCAATGAGATCCCCGTGTCCCTTGACCAACCCTTTGTTCCTCGATGTCAAAATATCTATTGATCTCTGTATTAACAGCCAACGGTTTCAATTCTACACCTCACTCCTCGATGGCCTCATGCACTACCAAAGTAAGACCACCTGTAAATTGGAGGAACAGCACCTAATATTCTTTCTGGGTACTCTCCAACCGGATGGCATTAACATTAACTTCTCTGGTTTCTGTTAGGGTCCTCCCCTGCCTCCTTCTCTTCCCCAACTCTCTTGTCTCTTTTCTTCCAGCTCTTCACCCCCTAACCTCTCCATTCAGAGAACTATCCCTCCCCCTATCGCTTCTCAGCATTTTTTTCTGAGCTACAACATCAGACATATAACATACGTGCAGCACGGTAACAGGCCCTTCGGGCCTACATGCCCGTGGCACCCAAATACACCCAATTAACCTATGAGCCGCGTACATTTTGTTAGGGTGAGAGGAAGGCAGAGCGCCAGGAGGAAACCAACGCGGACACAGGGAGAACTAACAAACTCCTTACAGACAGTGCCAAATTCAAACTCGCAATAGCGTTGCGCTAATCAAAGCCCTAACCGTGCCGCCCCATGACCTCTTGCCTATGAGCCTGTGCTTCTCCCCCCCCCCCCCCAATCCCCCACCATTTTATTTAAGTGTCTGCCTGCATTTTGCCGATAATGAAGGGCTCAGGCCCGAAACGTCGATCTTTTTAACTTTGCTACATAAAGAATGCTGGTTAACTTGCTGAGATTCTCCAGCAATTTTGTTTATTAGTTATTTATGGTTCCTTAACAAAACACGATGATGGCTTAATTTCACAATGATAAAAAAGTCATGGCTTCACGACTTTTGTTGATGTGCCATCGTCTATCTTCTCAGTGCCATGCCCCTTGAGGTGGATTCAAAATCGCACGTTTATTCACATCGTGGAGAGAACTTTAGTCAAACAGTGTGGGTGACTAGTTACGTGAGGCTGGAATGCCTAACTTTAATTGACAGTGAAGAGGTGATTGATATATTCTGTTTTATCAGGATCAGAAAAGTTGACGGAAAAAATTCAACAAAGTTTTCTTGCACGTTTCCTACCTGTGGCTTCATAACTTCTCATAGTAACTGGAAAAACAGATATTGGTCAAATATGAGGATCCACAGTGTGGAATTCTATCTTCAATATCATTCAGATTTCAGCTTTCTGGTCAGAGTACATCACATACAACCCTGAAATGCTTTTTCCTGCAGGTGAGGCAGAATTGGTAGTGCAAAAAGACTGTTCTGTTTGAACCAGGTGGTTATCACGCCCTAGTGGAGTGCAATATTGAAGATATTCGTGAATACATTGGGTAAGTTGGTCGGCACAGATTTTTAATACACAGCCAGGTTCTCCATCCAAGCCAGATTCGCTCTCCTGAAGGCAGCACGCATTCATCCTCAGATACAGACAGGATGGGATCATTAGAAGGTGTGGAGGGGTGGTTCTTCGCTGTTCCTGTCCGTCAAATGGGGCGCAGAAGGCTTGGATTTCCTCACCTCCAGACCACAATCAGCGAAGATTAGTAGGAACATCTCCTCCACGATCTTGATCAACACCGGTTTCTTCACCCCTGGATCAACTCACGTTACACCTACAATTGATTGTGTGGCTCGATACAACAATAACACCATCTAGAAATTTACCAACGATACCACGGTAGAAAGGTGACGAGTCAGCATAAAGGAGGGAGAGTGAAAACTTGGTTGAATGGTGCAACACCAACAACAACATTGCACTCAATGTCACCAAAACTAAGGAGCTGATTGTTGACTTCAGAAAGGGAAAACCAGAGTTGTACAATCCAGTGATCATTGGTTCGAGACGACTCAATAGAAATATTTACAAAGAAAATGGAAAAAAAAAAATCACAGTGCTTGTTTTAATTTAATTTTTGAAATTTAGACATACAGAACAGTAACAGGCCCTTCTGGCTCATAGACCCATGCCATTCAATCACACCCAAATGACCTACAACTCCCAGCACTTTTTGAAGGGTGGGAGAAAACTGGAGCACCCAGAGGAAACCCACGCAAACGCGGGGAGAACGTATGAACTCCTTATGGACAGCGCCACCAGATTTGAACCCAAGACATTTTCGCTGCAAGTGTTGCTCTACCTTAACTGTGCCATCCCTCCCAGTGTCTCATGGTTAGGTTACTGAACGAGTTCCCAACTCCTGTTCCAGAAAGAAAAGTTAAAATTCCACCATGGCAGCCAAGGGATTTGGGCGGCACAGCCGTTAGCCCAACACCTTTACAGCACCAGTGATTGGGACTGGTGTTGGAATCCCGCGCTGTCTGTAAGGAGTTCGTACATTCTCCCCACGTCTGTGTGGGTTTTCCCCAGAGGGTCCAGTTTCCTCCCTCCCTTGGCTGTGGGAAGAGGGTGGAGAGCAGGAGGACTTGAGATCAGCAGGGATTACAGATGGGGAGCAGTGAGAGAGAATCCCACAGAACTCCTTTTGGAGAACAAAGGACAATTTCTTCAGGGTAAGCTTATCCAACCATTATCTCCTGCCCCTCTCCCCGACATTTTTCCATACCCTGATGAAGGGCTCAAGCCTGAAACGTTGGTTTTGCATCCTTATATTCGCTCTATAAATGACACTGTGTGACCTGCTGAGTTTCCCCAGCATTGTGTTTTTACTTCAACCACTGTGTTTACAGACTTTCGTGTTTTACTTCTCTGTCTGTCTTCCCAAATTGTTCCTCGTGACTAGGACAGAAGTGACATGAGTCTCATCAAATTGGTATAAACTCCTTGGATGAATTCGGGGTGGACAATAAATATTAGCAATTTCAGATTCCACGAAGGAATATATGTCACCTGATACTCGGAGAACTCAGTTCCATTCATTACAATCGAGAGGCAAGAGACTGCAGGTACTGGAACATCAAGGAAAATACAAACCGCTGGTGGACTCAGTAAAAACACAAAGCTGGAGAAACGAAGCAAGTCAAACTGTACTTTAGAGCAATGATACATAACCAACGTTTTGGGCTGAACCCTCCATTAAAAGGCATAAGCAAAGTATGGGCAAGACACTTGAATATTGTTCAGTTTTGGTCATCTAACTACAGTAAAACCTCGTTAGGTCGCAGTAGTTGGGGTCCAAGATTTCACACCGCGTTACAGCCAAGTCGCGGAACAGATGCATATACAGTATGTCAGAGTGCCCATGGATAGTCAAACCCCAATATTACCAGTTTTTGAAGGATCCGCTATCTGTAACTAACAATTTCAATGAAAGAAAGCAAGAGCATTCTTTTAATATTGGGATTCTGAATTTTAATCAACTTATTTGCAAAGTTTGGGGTCCACAGACACCTGCGTTATAAGCAATTCCACGGATTGACGAATCGTTTTCTAATCACTGTATTTAAATGAACCTTGACTTGAGCAGAGATTGATGAGAAAAATTCAAGGTTAATTTATAGTCATGTAATAGTATAGAACATAATATTACATGTAATTGCCTTCTTCCAGCCGTAAGGTAGACAAAGAGTCACCATTAGTGTGGCCTGTTGCCCCTTGAAGTGAGAGGAAGAGAATCCTTTTAGAGTCACTGAGTGTCCGTGGATTCGTCTCCAGCGCTGCTGCAGCCGCACGGACTCCTGTTCAATACATTGGCAACCCGAGCTTCATAACCAAATATTCTGCAGCACTCGAGGCCCTTTGGAAGCCCTACTTGCCCTCAGCATCCTCCCGAATCCCAGCTCCGATACCTGATTCCTATGAGCCCGTCTCCAGCGGACCACAGCTCGAGTGGGTTTCACGACCGCAAGTCGCCCGCAACCTGTGTGGGTCCCCCAGCCACTGAGCCCCTCGCTGGTCCGCGGCCATGGTCCCCTTCCCTATCGGGTCACGTTGCGTGCTTCTCCTTCTCAAAGGGGAAGGTTCTCCCAGTTTCTGCTGCCCTGTGCCGGTCCGCTGCTCCCTCAGAGACTGCAACCTCCTTGAGGCCACTGTCGAGTTCAAGAGCCACCATCTTGAGCTCAGACCCCACAGTTGCAGGATTTTATTTACCAACACTGTCGGTTCTTTAACCGGGCTGTTTAAAGCCAGTACTTGAGCCGTGGACATGAGGACTGGGCAGTTGAACCCTTCAGAGCAGCACTGTGTCTCCACTCTTCTGAGAACACACCAGCGGCAGCTCGAGCTGCTGGGAATGTTCAGCATGAATTATAAGGAGGGGCTGGACACACTGGGACTTTTCTCCCCGGACCATAGGAGGCTGAGGGAGGACCTGAGAGGTTTGTAAGGCTGGAGCCTTTCATCAATTTGTAGCATCGACCATTCTTTTTCACCCACTGATGGTGCTCAACTCACTGATTTCCTGCAGCAAATCGTGTTTACCTACAATTCCAACGTCTGCAGCCTTTTGTGTGCCTCCTGTCAACTACCTCTGTCCGCCATCTTCCACCTCTCCCTTGTTCACCATCCTCACTGTTGCCTGTTCAACCCCTCCCATCCTGTCCGCATTAAACCAGCTCACTACCCTCTGCACTCTCAGCCTGAATAAAGGATTCCGGCCCCAAAACACCGACCATTCTTCCCTCTCTCTCTGATGCAGATCCGCTGAGTTCTTCCAGCAGATTACCTTTGGCTCTGGATTGCAGCATCTGCAGTCTCTCACATAATTCTAAAGAGTGTATTCTCTTCTCCAGAGCAGCAATTATAATAAAGCTCCACCTATTCTCCTGGGAGCAGGAAAAAAATTGGCTGGAAATGGCAACACTATACACAGACTGTAAATAAAGTCTGTAAATATTTATTCTGACTGGGTCACCAGAAATGAAAGGACAAAAGCTGGAGTCGATCCAGCCTTTCTGATGTTGCATGATAGTTCATTACCTCGAGGTCAGGAGGTTCAAACCCCAAGGCTTTGAATGAGAAGACCAGGTTCGCACCTTGCTAAGTGTTGCCTGGCTTGAAGTGTCAACAGTAAAACATGAAATTCTGCAGACACAATGCTGGAGAAACTCAGCGGGTCAGTGTCCTTTATAGAACAATGTTTTGGGC